>NC_141704.1:3793192-4393192 GCF_971803275.1 Cyanistes caeruleus | reverse complement strand
CAGCATTTCACTTCAAACTACTATACAGCAACCACCCTGAACCCAGCACTGGGGCAGAATCACAGGATGGTTTGGGTTGGAAGGGTCCTTTGATGGTCATTTTGTTCCAATCCCCTGCCATGGACAGGGACACCTTCCACTAGACCAGGTTGGTCAGAGACCCATCCAACCTGACCTTGAATATTTCTAGGGATAGGGCACCCATCATCTCTCTGGGCAACCTGTTTCAGTGTTCCAGCACCCTCATTGTAAATAAATTCTTCTCATATTTCAGCTAAATCTATCCTCTTTCAGTTTAAAACCACTGCCCCTTTTCCTATCACTTCAGGGCCTAATTAAAATTCACAAAAGGTGGGTTAAGTTTGATTTATCTGGTGGAGATGAGTGCAACAGGTTCCATGAATGCTTCTCAAAGGTCAGACACTTCTCAACATGAGGATGATCTCACCCATTTCACCACCCAGGAGAAAATCAACATAGAAAGCTCAGCTGGAAAACCCACAGGGATCAAGAAAATACAGGCCACAGATCAAGGGGATACTTCTGATTTCTTTAACAACTGTTTTCTACCACAGAGACACTATTTCTTTTAAAGTAAATCTGGTAAATTCCTATTCTGTGGCTCTGCCTCAGGACAAACTACTTGGAGCAGTGTCTAAAACACCATCCCAGCATCTCCAGCACCAAGTCCTGCCTGGGGGTCAGCACCAGGGTCCCTACTGCAAACAATTCTCCTTTCTTAGCTCAAGGCAAGATGTGCTGGAAGAGTGTCTCCCGCAGCGACATGCAAGAGAGAGGGACACTGCTGTCACAGGAGTCAGCATAAAGACATTTTCAAAAGCAAAGCTGGCAACCAGATTTCCCACTGGGTTGTGGGTGTTCAGCCCAGTCCAGCTCTTCTTGCCTGGCAATATGAGTGTTTTCCAAGAGAAAAATCTATTTTCATACCAACATTACAAGTGCTACTACACCTCGTTCAGCAGCTCAGAGGGCTGCCAAGACAGTTTCAGAAAATGAAAAAGCTGGAAGAGAAACAAATGTTTGTGCGTGTCCTCAACATTGTTCGTGGTAGAGAAGAAAATGAGCGTACCAGCTCCAGGGAAAACTTTCTGTTCACAATGGAGACAAAAATTCTTCAACTCCCCAAATTCATTTCTCCTGCACTCTAGTTAATTCTCAAATAAGGTTGTGGACGTAATTTCTACAAAAGATCTTCCCTCATTTCAAAGAGTTTTGCTGTCCTCTGTGCAAACTTGGACAACTTTTGCTAGTCTAGAACCCCTTCCTCAAAAGAAAAAAGGTTTCAATGAATAGCAACAACTGCAGGGACTCAGTCCTCAAAAGCACACCCAGCCCTTGCAACTGAGACAACTGCAACGAGCTTCCTTCACTCAGCTGAGTGATGCTCAAGAAAAAGCATCACAAATTGCTTCAGATGGGATTGCACAATTATCCCCACTCCTCAGGGTCATGACATCCCTGAGGGGACGTTCTTGCACAAAATCCAGATCGCCACACACACACACAGCTGCTGGGCTCCACTGCCTCAAGTGTTTGTGTCTCAGTTCTAGGACTGTCCTTACAGCCAAAGTGCCTCCAAAGCCACCCCAGGCAGGTGGAAAGGGTAACACCTCTTTGCCATTTGACTCCCAAACCAGGCAAAGCTGCCACCAGAGCAAGCCCCGCTCATACTGGGATAGGCTTGACTACAACCTTAAAGACCTTGCTGGGAAAGCAAGAGAGTGTTTGTAAGCTAAAGTGAACTGTCATCATTATTGCTCAAGGGAGCTGACAGAATAACAAAACCCCACTAAACAGCTGTCCTGACTCCCTGCCAAGGCTGGGCATCATTTACCTCTGGGTCCTGTTTTCACCACGCTACACAAAGGACCCATTTCACAAAATCCACTGCAACCACCCCACTCAATCATTCAAGACTAATTTCCTCCTCCATTAGGTTTTCCTACCGGGTTGGCAGGAGAGAATCTTTCCATATCCCCAAAAAATACAAATTTAATGACACAAATTGCTCTGATAAAAACAAACTTATGGGCCCTGCAATGACCATTCTTGAAACCCACATTCAAGAGGGATACTCTGAGCACATCCCATGCACACACACCTGCAAAAGTTTGTAGAATGACACTTTATTGTCAGTCTGAGTTCCTCTACATATTTTCAAGAGCTCTGAAAAGTATCTGCACAATTTGGAAATTTTATCCTTCCAAATCCAGGTGTTCCTATAGCTGAGCTGGTACTTTAAAGTAGAAGGAATGGAAAAGGCATTGATTTGGGTTTGGACTGGAGGAATTCTGTACCATGGTTTTGAGTCAGGAGGGACTTGAAGAACATCCAGTTTTAAACCCCTGCCATGGGCAGGGACACCTTCCACTAGAGGAGGTTGCTTCAAGCCCCATCCAGCCTGGCCTTTGACACTTCCAGGGATGGGTCATCCACAGCTTCTCTGATCAACCTGTTCCAGGGCCTCACCATCTTCATGGACCTCGTTTCCACTTATTAACCTGTGGCCTGCAACATCCCAGGAAAGCAGAAATCACAGTAATAAAACCAACAGAAACACACACCGAAAATGCCACAGTACTGAGTAAAAGAAGTATCCAGGGGCTGACTCCAACAAGAGAAACATCCTAAATTCTACATGATGCAGTCACTCAGCTGGGACTGCCTGGCTGGATGCAATGAAGATACAACCAAAGTTCCCAGGAAGTTTTTTGTTTCAGCTCCAAAGGCTTCCATGCCTCCCTGGAGCCTTCTCCTTCCCAGCAGGCTGCCAGCTGAATGTGCCACAGAAACAACCCAAAAGCTGCAAGTTGCTGCCCAATATAAAACCCCTGGTGAGCCCATCACAAGCACCGTGGGTTAGGAGTCGGCACACAAACAGCCCCTCCAGCAGATCCAAGGAAGCCTCCAGCTGGAAGTGTGTGACTGGGGCACAGATAAGGACCAGCTGGGGTGGATTAGGGACCACCAGCCCAGCTGCAGCCAGAGGAGGTGCTGTGGTTGGGATCCCAGGGCTGTAAACACATCTGCTCTTGGCGTCCCAGCCAGCAGTTCCTCCACAGCTGAGTCACAACCAAACCACACAGGATCAGCTTTCGGTTTCTCTTCATTAATCAAGAGGTTGTTAATGTTCCCAGAAATATTAGCCCTTGCACCAGCAGTTAGCTCAAGGTTGCTGATTTTCTGGCAGAGGTTATGTAGCCTCATCCACAGAGGTATTCCAACATGATTTACCTAAATCCTTGATTTTATGGGACACCCTGTGGAGTTTATGGGGCAATTAACCCGTATACACACATCACTAGGGGGAACTGCAACAGAAAAAGAAATTACCACTATTCTTACTGTCAATATTTGGTGAAACACAAGCAGTGGCATGTTGCAACTGGGCTGCTCCAGCTGGAAGAAGGTATCAGTTATCGCTGGAAGAACTTGCTGCAGTTTTCCCCGGCAGACTGGCGTTAACCACAGCACTGGAGCCTTTTAAAGTGGTTTCCAAAAGGCAGGGAGGGGGGGAAGAGAACCTCCAAATCTGCAGCTACTTAGCCAGAAAACTTGGAAGTTTCAGCTCACTGTCACCACAGGCTTTTAAACAAGGAAAAAAGATCGAGTTCTGGCATGTTGATTCAACTTGTGCTAAACCACTTAACCCTGAAGAGCAGCAACACACACACACACTGCTCTGAGCAAAACACAGCTGCAGCACAAAACAGTAAATTTTCAAGGCTCCTTCAGCCTTAGTGTTCCCCACCTTTCCACAGGATCGCAGAATCACTGAGTGTAGAAAAGAGCTCTAATATCATCAAGCACAATCATTAACCCAGCACTGCCAAGTCCTCCACTAAAGCACGTCCCAAGGAAGGTGCCACATCCACAGGTCTTTTAAATCCCAGCCGGGATTGCTGGTCCAATGCCTTCCCCTTCCGGCAAAAAAGCTTTTCCAAACACCCACTCTCAACTTTCTACAGTGTAACTTGAGGCCGTTCTCTCTGGACCTAGAAATCACACCCCGGGGTGACTTTTCTCACTCATTTCTCCCACCACCCCCCTCTTTGCCAGTAAACACGTTCTCTCTGTAACTTCTTTCCCCAGCCGCTCAAGCCCCAAAACTTTGCGCTGCTGAAGGGAAAATTAAGCCAAGAAGTATCACGGCACAATTAAATCACCCTCACCTCGCAATTAAATCACCCTCACCTCGCAATTAAATCACCCTCACCTCGCAGCACCGCGTCCGACACCCGCCCCGTTTTGGTCAGCTCCTCCCCGGCAACTCACGGGCTTACACCAATAGTTTTTCTACCCATCATTAAAATTTTCTAAGTGACTGAGCAATGGCTCCCACAAGCGCGGCCAATTTTAACAGATTACAGCCGAGCGTTCCGCGGAGCTTCATTACCATCAGATTAAGGAGTTTTTAAGAAGGAGCATCTGGCGCTGCAAACGCCGGCTCGGGAACATCCGCAGCGCTTCCCTTTCCTCCCGAATCCAGCCGGGACCCAGCGAAACTTGGTGCTTTTTAATGAACGGGCAGCCAGCCCCTAGTGCCGCCGGTCCCCCCGCGGGCAGGGGGTGCCCCGAGCTCCCCGGTACTCACGCATGAGGGTGCTGAAGGCGCAGAGAGCCAGCAGCGCCTGCAGCAGCACCCCGAAGCGCCCCAGCAGCGCTCCGCTGCCGCAGCCGTGCGCCGGGCGGGGGGCGGCCATGGGGCTGCGGGATGCCATGGCATGGGATGGGATGGATGGATGGATGGATGGATGGATGGATGGATGGATGGATGGATGGATGGATGGATGGATGGATGGATGGATGGATGGATGGAAGGTGCGGGATAACGCGGCACTGGGAACGGGAAAGGGAACGGGGATGGGATAGCCCCGGCCCCGCCGCGCACAAAGGCGGCCCCGAGCCGCCCCCGCCCCCGGCCCGCCCCGCCGGCAGCAGCGCCCGGGGCGGGGCGGGAGGAGACGGACGGGAGGGGAACAGGGACACGGGACAGAGATGGGGATACAAAGGGGACAGAGACAGAGGGATGGGGATAAAGGTGGGGATGGAGTTGAGGATGAGGATAGGAACAGGGATTAAGATGTGGAAAGGGTTGGAAATGGGGACGCAGTGGACGCATATTGAGATGGAGATAGCCATGGGAATGGAGATGGGGACAGGGATGGAAATGGAGCTGGACATGGGGACGAGTGTGGTAATAGGGATGGGGACAGAGACAGGGTGTGGAAGAGGTTGGAGATGGGGATGCAATGGGAATAGGCAGAGTTATGGAGATGAGGATGGAAATTAAGATGGAGATGTGGATGTGGAAGGGGTGGGAGGTGAGGATGCAATGGGGACAAAGATGGAAACAGGTGGGAATGAGGATGGGGAAGGAGATGGAGATGAAGAGTGAAATCAGGATGGAGATGCAGGCAGAAACAGTGATGGGGACAGGAGTTGTGGATGTGGATGAGGACAGAGATAGAGGCAGAGATGATTATGGAGATGAGGATGCAGGGTCCTGGAGGGAATTGGGGTGCTGGATTGGGGAAATCATGCTGAGGTTTGGAGAGCTGGGTTGGGGGAGTCCTGGTGGGATAGGGGGGCTGGGGAGGGTGGATAGGGGTCCTGTTGGGATAAGATATGCTGGACTGAGGGAGTCCCAGAAGCATTTCAGGTGCCAGGATATAGAGGGGCCTGCAGGGTTTGGGTTGCCCTGGCTGGAGAGGTCCTTGCAAAGTTTGGGATGCTTGACTGGGGAGGGTTGGTAGAGACCAGTCAAGACTGGGGTGCCAGGTTGAGGGGTTCCAGCAGGGATGGGGGTGCTGGGTTTGGAAGGTCACAGCAGGGTTTGGGGTGCAGGGTCCTGGTGTGGTTTGGAGTACCAGGCTGAAGAGGATCCCAACAGGATTTAGAGGCTGGGGGTAGTCGTGGTGGGATTTTGGGCTCTCAAACTGCAGCTTCAAATCTCTTTTATTTGCTCTGCTGTGTTACACTGCTGCCACCCCCCTCTATAGCCCCCTCCCCACGGGGCAGGTTTTGTTTTCTCTCTTGGCAATACACTTGAGCCCATCTTTAGGGAGCACTGGGGTCACACGGTGAAATTTCCCTCCCTGATATTGCAGGGTAGGAGCTTGTGTTTAGTTACAAAACCAGAGAGCCTGCAAATCTTATCCTGTCATATGACTCTGAGGGATGGCCTTAGAAACAGCAGCAAATGTTATGAGAAAAGAAAATCATGGGAGCTGGCCTGCTTCCCAAATAGGTCCAGTTTACAACACAGGAGGGAATTTTGTTGTTCCTGGGCTTGGGAATCCCCTGTTCTGGGGAGGTCATTAGTGTCAGGCTGTTTAGGCTGGAGCCTTGTCCCTCCTCAACTCAGTCAGCACATCACTGAAATAACAAAAATAGTTCCTCTTCTTTTTTTTTCTTTTTTTTCAGGGGTGAATTGAATTTTGGGTTGATAGCTGTTCACTTAACTCACTGACTTTAATCATGGTTTAATCACAACTTCAGCCAGGGAGGTGGAAGTTTCATCTCACTAACTCATTTTCAGCTGATTTTGTATGTGCAATTGTTAGTTTCATAAAAAGGTTCATTCCCCTGAGCTGGTAAATCTGATTGTGTTTCTCAGTCAGTTGCCTTTATATTAAATTCTAAATCAAATATTAAAGTTGATACTTTTATATAAGCCAGTTGGACACACTGTGTGTGGAAGCATCTATTAAACAAGTACACATTTTAACAGAGATTTCTTCAGGATTTTTTTTTGCATTTTCTCAGATTTCCTAGGCTGCTGCTAAAAAGGCATTTTCAAGAATTACTGGATGGTAATTTTTCCCCTGGGAGGTGCCTTGGACTCTATTTACCCAGGTACAGCACAACAACTGGAGAAAACAAAGGGGAAAAAAAAAAAAGACATTTAAACAAGATGGGTATTTCTTAACCAAAATTTCACTGTGAGTAAGCTGCAAGTTATCTGTGATGTTTCAGGGGCTTTCCCAAGGGGACAGTTTCTTAAAAGCTCCCTGGGAGCCAGTGCTGCCTCCTCCACTTTCTTCAAGCCCAATTAATGGTGATTTCTCCCAGCTGCTTTATCAGCAGCACAAAGTTGTCTGAGGCCCTTATTTCCAGGTGCTGATAGTTTTACAAGAGAGCAGAGTGCCTCCCATGTGTGAAAACACTCAGGCTACAAGAGGGCAATAAACAGAACACCTCGATTTCCCCTCTCCCTGCAGGAAGAGGCAGATATCCTCCAGTGGCTGCTCATGCTCCACACTCCTCTGTGAAAACACAACTTGGCTTTCTCTAAAGCACCATTTGCACTTCAAAATATTTGTACTTTCTGAACCCATGCAAAAAATCTTGAAGTTTGTCTGTTTCTCAAGTTGAGAAGTGGAGTCCAGGAGCTTTGGTTATTAAATTCTAACCTATTAATTATTAAATTTCAGTGATATTTTTGCCCCTCCCCCTTAGGTTTTTCTCTCTGAGGAGACTTTAGAGCACTTTTCAGTATCTAAAGGGGCTGCAAGAGAGCTGGAGAAGGACTTTGGACCACGGCATGGAATGATAGGATAAGGAGGAATGACTTCACTGCCATAGGACAGGTTTAGATCAGATATTAGGAAGAAATTCTTCCCTGGGAGGGTGGGGAGGCCCTGGCACAGGGTGCCCAGAGAAGCTGTGGCTGCCCCTGGATCCCTGGAAGTGTCCCAGGCCAGGCTGGATGGGGATTGGAGCAACCTGGGAGAGTGGAATTTGTCCCTGCCCATGGCAGGGGCTGGAATGAGATAATCTCCAAGGTCCCTTCCAACCCAAACCATTATAACACTTGAAAAACACCCAGCAAAGGAAAAAGCAAGTCAAGTAAGCACTTATGCTAGAAGTAGAATTTAATAAAGGAATCACTAAAGAAAAAAAAAAAAGAAAAATTAATTAAAATATTAGGCTATGTACTTAAGCATAAAATCAGAAACACCAAAGTGATTTCAAGTGATAAGGAATGTAAAAACTAACCCAGGCTATTTATGAAAGTATGAGGAAAAAATGAAGGCTGGAGGAAATCTATGAATTCTCTATAAGAACAATATTCTACTCTGTGACAGAATGGAAAACCAAATAATGGAAGCCACAGAACAGACCTTCATTTCCCCATCCTTCCAAAAAGGACTAGCAAGTGAAATTAACCTGAAACAACATGAGCAGTGATAATATAAGACAAGAACAGGTTAAAAGATGAGAGGACTCAAGGCTGATGGATTCAAGGGCCTGAAGAAACCTAATCAAAAGTAGCTGTGAAATGGGCAGGGTAAAGTCTGGCTCCTCAGTGTTATCACAGGAGAAGGGTAAATGCTGTGTCTGGCTGTGAGGAGGGGAATGAGGGTGTGAGGAATCAGAGACCCACCAGCTTTATTCCAGTAGCCAGGAGGACACAGGTAAAAATTACCAAATAATCAATTTATAAACACCTATCAGATGATATGGTAATAAAAAACAACCAATGTGGATTTCACTAGAATTAATCACGTTAAGGGAGTTTTATTTCTGCTTTGAGAGGATGACTGGATGTATCTTAATTTGGGGAAAGGTAAAAAAAGTAAAAACCAAGGGCTCTGCAGGAGCACCACCTCTAGACAAACCAGCTGCTCCAAAAGCTGTTTGCTGCTGCATCAGGAGCAGTGTGATGGCTCCAGGTGGGCATCTGGAGCTGGGTGAGGTAAATTAAACCCTTTGGAGAGGGTCAAGGGTATCAAATTAGAAGATTACAACCCTTCATGAGGTTAGGGTGAAACTTTGCAATTATTTTGTTAAATTGAAGGGATGGTTCCAGAGTCAACAGAAGGAAATGTAATGAGTGATGGGGAAGGAAGGAGAAAGTGGCTGGGAAGAGTATCAGGAGATGTAAATGTCCTGCAGACAAAAAGTGAGTGGATAACAAAACAGGTGTTGCAATGAGGCACATCCTGTTTTGGGAGGTGATCTGGAGAGTTTTATAGAAAAATTGGGCAGTTTCTGGGTTCAGCCCAGTTTTGCCATCACACAAAGATGTGCTGGAGTCTGGAGAAAGCAAAGAAGAGTGGTAAGTATTTGAGAAAATAAGGAACAGAAAGGAAATGGGATATTTTCTCCTCCAGAAAAAAAAACCTGCAGAAATAGTAGGTGTCATTGGAGGAACAGGCTTTGTGGCAAGACTATTCTGGTACAGTTATAAAAAGTTAATAAAGTTATTGGATTTTTTCCTGCCTCAAAGAGACAAGTCAGTTTTTTTGTTTCCAAAAAATAAATTATGAAAAAAAAAAAAAAAGTGTTTTTCAGCACTGGGAAAATTGTCCAGCCCATATCTGACACTCAGCAGAGACACCTGTTCACACTCAGCCTCTGCTGAGGCTGGGCCTGGGCTCAAAACAGACCTGAGAGGAGGACAAGGCTTTTTAAGGCTTCCTCACTTCAAGGGCACTTAACTGTGAAAAGCTGCTAGCTTGGGATCCAGAGGGATGCTTTTTTTTTAAAGTCTACTCCTTTCTGTAACATTGCCATGGCCTTGGATGCCTTTAGTGCAGTCCTGGTACAGTCACAGGATGAAAAATCCAACCCTGTTCTGCACAAGTTACTCTTGGGAGGGATCCACCTTACCTGGCTTCAGATGTCCCCTTTTGAGAGATCTCCTTTCATAGCCAGTGGAGAGGAATAACCTCTTTCAGGACATCTTCCTTTGCCCATCCTGGTCAGATGAATTAAGTCTGCTCCAGCTCCAGGCAGTTCAGCCATGGCCTCATGTCAGAAAAGAGCACAAAATCATCAATGTCCATTTTTTTATAGCAGCACTGTCTCTGTTGGACACGATGTAGAAGTGTGGGTTTGATACAGCACACCAGAACGAATTGCTAGGAAAAGGGCCTTTATTCTCTGAACTTTTCAGCTTTTATAGGGTCTTATGCTACAGGTTTTAACATGATTGGTCAAAGGAACACCACCTCTTGTCCCATTCATGGGACAAGAGAAAAACACACTAATAGTAATCTGCAGTTATACAGAACTGTTTTGAGAAAGTAAAATGGTTTACAAATGTTGTCCTTGAGTGAGAGATCTCCCAAGAAACTTTCCCTTGGGAACAGATCAGCCACTGACAGGCTGTAATTCTCTCAGGCTCAGAGAAAATCAGGTCCACACAACACAGCATTGTTTTCTTCAACTCGCTCTCCCCCAAAACACAGGTGTTTTGTACCTCCAGAGTCCCCAGCTTGATGGTGGGGACGAGGAAAAGGCAGTGGCAGGTCTGCAGATGGTTATTGTGGTAAACTGGAGGTGGACACATGAAGCTGCCCTTTCCAGGATGATGCTCATGTAAATTATTCATCTGGTTTTATTTATCACGTGGTGAAGAAATTACTTCAGAAAACAAGATCTCTTGAGAAAATTTCCTTTAGCTGATACTTGGAACAGACTTTATTCATGCTGCCAGCAGCAATGATCCCTGCTGATTAAATAGTAGCTAGACCTTATTCTTGCTGAATTACCCATTTGACAAGGCCTGGCACATTTAACAATCAGTTCCAGGTTATATTCATAAGCAACAGGCCAACACCAATTTTTGTATCAGCCAGGATTTTGTATTGCAGGATACTCCAAGGAGTAATTGTCAAGGTAATTCTTTTCTATTTTCAATAAGTGCTTTAGCTGTGTTATTATGAGATGTTCAATGTCTTGCTTAGAATGAATGGGAATAATTTCCCACTTTGCAGAGCCTGTGGCATTGTTGGCTGGCTGTGCTGTGCTTGGGGCTGAGGCTCTGCAATACTGCCAGCCTTGCTCACCCTGGCTGTGGAAGCCAGAGGGGCAGGGGACAGTGGCCTTCAGGTCTGTGCCCAACTGTGGAAGGCAGAAAGAGGAAGGTTTCAGCTTCCCTTTCCTCCTTTCCTCATTCAGAACACCTCAGCTCTGCCAGCCAGCCCCTGAGCACAGCCCACTCCTCTGCATGGCCATCCCTTCACCCAGGACAAGGTGAGAGGTCCTACGACACCACTGAGGAAACCCTCACAGGTCCCACCAGCCCTGTGGGGTGATGTCCCTGCTTCAAGTTTGACTCTCTTGGGGTCATATATATAAACCCACATTCCCACAGAGGTGAGCCCCTGGCAGGGGACTGGACTAGATGACCTTTAAGGTCACTTCCAAACCAAACCATCTATAAGGTGATCCCTAGGTTTGTGACTGTTTGGACAAGGACAGAACTGCTAGAAAGAATCAACACTTGTTTTTTCAATTAATTTCTTTCTTGAAAATTAAACTCATGTTGTTCTTATGTAAGAATGGCCGGATACAAGTTCCTTCAAGATTGAGATATATTTGAATTTATGGCCGTTGAGACCTGGGCAAAATTCCCTGAGTCTGAACTGCAACAGAGTGGATTTAGGCTGGCATCAGGACACCTTTTCCAGGACTAAGGCTAGTTAAGAGATGCAATAAATTGTTGGGGACAGAGGGAGAAGTTCTGCCATTGGAAGATTTTAAGAATATCCATCTTTTTAGAATCAGAGAATCATGTAGGTTGGAAAAGACCTCTATGATCATCAAGTCCAACTATTAATTGAGACCAACCAATAGTCTTCTCTCAGGGACAGCTGGGTAATCACTGCTTGAGGTGTGAGAATTGGTGAGCTGATCTAAATTCTCCATGAACTGCATTTTTATGGCTGCCCTGCTTCCTTTTGCCAGCCTGTATCTCCAGCCTGACCTTGTGGTGCAGTTGTTTATTGGACAGACAGGAAGTGTCCAAATCCTGTGCTTGAAGATCCTTTCTTTGCACAGTTGTGGGTTTTGATGAATCCTTTCAGGTCTTTAGCTGGATGTTGGAATCTGACAGCTTGGGCAACTATTTATGCAAAAATATCAGTTAGGAAATGGAGACCTATCCTATTGCAGAAATGTTAAATATTCACAACATTCATGTAGCACGAACCAGAGAGGACCTTGATTATTTCCCCCCCGAGTTCTATCGCTCATTGAGATCCTTGAAATAAAATGCTAATTTTCCAAGACCTGGTGAATATTCCCTGCTCCCAAGCCTGTCTCCATTAGCACTTGAAAACCACATGCTCCTTCACAAGCCATCCTTGATGTTTTATAAATGTTATAGTTGAGACATCGCTTCTACTCCCTTTAATGCACTTTTTACAGCTGCAGCAGAGATGTTATTTTCATTCAGACTGCAAAGAGTCATCCTGGAAGGGACCTCAGTTACCTCTCTGGAGGTTTCTCCAAAACAGCACACACTACCTAACCTTAATTTAATAACCTGCTCAGGAACTCCATTTCACATTTACTGTGCAATCTCAGCTGCACAACTACAGGTCAGGAGCCTGATGGATCCTTACAGGTACAAAAAAAGCTTTCAGAAGAGAGCTCAGCCTTGGCTAAATTTCACATGGGTGAATTTCCACGAGAAAAAACACCCAGATGTGGAAGAAAAGGGGTGTTTATAGTGTTTGGATTAGAAATGGTGCAACAAATATTGCACCAAACAAACCTTCTCAAGGCTCAGGAAAAAGATTGTGTTCAGCCTAGAAACCTCAGTCAAATCTGCTCCTGTGCTACCTACAGTGTTTCTTCCCAGGGATTGCTAAATAAACCCCATCAACTGTCTTAAAAATGCTGGGTTTTTACTCATCTGGTTGCTCTCTGATGAGAAACATGCACACACAAGCCCATAACCATCCTACTGGATATTAAATGGGAGGGGGAATTAAAGCAAGGAGATGTGAATTACTTTCCTTAGCATCCTTCGGATCATGCCCAGGAAATCAGTTGAGTCCCACCCCAGTTCATTATCCAGCATGCAAACATTGGGTGTGCACTGCAGAAGGCACAGAGAACTGCTCAGCTAAACCAGTTCTTCCTGAAGACCTGCTGGAATCTCAATTTTAGGTGTAATCCCTTCTTAGTGACTTCATCTAGTTAAGCAAGGAACAAAAGTCACAAAGAAAACACCAAGGAGAGGACTGCTCATTTCTCCTGTGATGGGTAGCCTCAGATCTGGTGGTGTTTGCTAAAACACTTTGCTCTAAAATATGCATTTCATTTAAAATAATAACTTAGCTATTATTATTTTTTTTTTTTCATGATGATATCCAGTGGTTTTCCAAAGCAGTAAGCACAGTGGTGAGGCTGCTTTGGTCAGCCCTGTGTTTTATGAATTCAAGGGGAATCTTTTCTCCTGATTCCAGCTGGCGTTAGATCAGATGTGTAAATCTCACCCTTAGATGAGATCTGATACAAAACAATCTCAGTTGAAAGAATCCATTTACCAGAGCTGTGTTTCTACATTTTAGTTCCCAAACACTGGATGCATGCCACAACACACAACTTCTTTTCAAGCAGAATTATTGCAGCATAAATCTGTACATGTCCTGAGCTGCAAGTCTCCTTCAGCACTTGGAGGGGAGGCTGTAACTGCAGGCAGTTTGGTCTGCTGCTTTTGAGGTCTTTGAGATGTAGCCCTGCAGCCAAAAATGGCTTTCTAGGCTTCCTCAAATTGTGCCTCCTCATCCATGCCTGAACTTAGCTTCTGGAAGGATCCTTAAAGTTATTTACAGAGGAGTCCCGGTGCTGACATGAGCACAGCTCACAGACAAAGCTTTCTCTGGCTCCGGAGCCCAGCACTGTGGGGATGCAAAGCTGTACAGAATGCCTGGCAGCTGTATCCCAGAGAAGCTGCATCCCAGAGGAGTCATATCTTTACTGCACGTCCATCTTTAGCAGGAGAAGATAAAAATATTTGATGGAGTAAGACAGCAGCTGCTAGAGATGATCCAGCAAATCCATCCCATCCTGCAGCTCTGCTCTTGCTTTCCACAACTGCACGAGCAAGACGCACCTTTCCAATCCGAGTGCTTCTATGATTCTGTGAGCACAACACAGCTACAGGTTCTTTTTACAACAAAAAGGGTTGGAAAATTGTTTTGCAGAGTGATTTACAAACCCCCAGTCACTGTAGGTGTCTGACACCAGATCTGCTCTTTGGAAGATTTTGTGACAGTGTTGCACCACTGAAGGGGTGCAGTTTCACAATCACCTTCCACTGGTAAATGCAATTGAAAAAAGGCTTTTAACTGGTCTAATTTTTACTTATTGCACCAGAATAGTAACTCTACAGGCTGAAAAGATAAATTTTCAAGTAAATTTGTGCCTAGTGGCTCACATGAGCTCTACAGAGTTCTTAGCTTTTGGCAGAGCTCAAAGTGCAGGTTCCAAGCCTGAGACTTTTCGTCCTTGCCTGGGAGGAATAGGCCTGTACTATTCAATAAGAAATGATTTTTAATCCATTACTTATTTTCAAGCTCAACCTAAATAATGTTTTTACTTTCATCTACTGTATATTTTCTGTTTTCAGCTTTGCCCTAATCAAGGGCTGCTGTTTTAACAGGCGACCCCTTAGCTTGATGCTGATGTAGGCCATATGTTCTTTTCCTCCCCATCTCTTCACTTCTGGATGTTACAACTAAAATACAAACCCCTGAACGTCCAGGGATTTCCAAAGGCCAGAAGACATCTGCTTGCCATCACAGATGTTTGCAAGTTAACACATGGATGAAATAATATTAGTCAGTGAGATTCAGAGCTGATTCAGATTTCCACAATTAAGCTTAAATGATGCTTTGATGAAGAATTAAACAGAGATGAAAAAATTGAAACATAGGAAACAGTAAGAAAAACGTTGCCAAATGGATTCCCACCCTTCAGACTGAAGACACCCAATTCATCTTGTTTACAGGAATCAGTCTTGCTGTAGCAGGAAGAAATGCCTGTGTGGACTCATTTTGCTCTGCTTTCAACAGGGAATGTACTACAGCAGCTTTGTGGGTTCTGGGTAAGTGTGTCTGCAGCACGAGTCAAGGCCAAGCTGCATGGGGCTCTGAGCAGCCTGGGGTGAGAGGCTGAAATATTTAGGGTTGATGGTTCCAACATTTGCTCTTTTCTGCTTTGCTGGTGCCAGGTTTGCACCCCAGAGGGGGAGGAAGAGAGGTTCTGGGTGTGTGGTGTCATTTCCCTCTAACCTGTCCCACAAGTCCTGTTAACAAGAGCCTGAGTCACCCTCACCTCCTGCAGCAGGTTGCAGCACCTGGTCTAGTGGAAAATGTTCCTGCCCATGGCAAAGGGTTGGAACTAGATGGGCTTTGAGGTGCCTTCCCACCCAAACCATTCTGTGAGTCCTGGAAGGCAAGTGGGAATTTGGAACCCACAGCAAACCAAAGAGGTGAAGGGGAAAGTGGTGGCTTAGGTTTTATATAATGCATAAGAAAGAGAGATGTGCCAGGAGAGATGACTCCCACAGGGAGATTTGGGTGGGTGTCCCTTTTTCTGGGGGAGCCAGCACGACCACATTCAAGAAAAATGCAAAGTAAGTTTGTCTCTCAATAAAGCTGGAATTTTCACTCTCCGTAAATACTGTGCTGTTCAATTGCTGTGTCTATACTGATCTCCACAAGAAAACATCCCATTTTTTTCAGTGGGATTCTATTGGCTGAGGCAAAAATAATTCCAGAAATCATTTATTTCTTCAGAAAGTGTGGGAGTACTTGTCCCTGCTGCTGTCAGTTCCCATCCATCCCTTTTATCAGGCAGTATCAACACACTCTCTTCCAGCGAGGACTGCTCAACGGCACACAATAAAATTGATTCATTACTCATTTTCTCCTTATTATCTTTCAATTGCTCCAGCTCTTGATACCACTTAAAGTGGACATTAGCTCTTTGTAACCAGTGTGTGAATGCTTTTTCTCCAAGCTTTCATCACATATATTTTCATTTGGTCTCTTCACACCATGTGTCTTTCTCATGAACTTCTTATAATGCCTTTATACACATTTGGTTATGCTCTGCCATGGTGAGGAGCGAGAACACAAATGGATTTCTTGGAAAAGCTGGCCCAGGTGCTCTGCAGGTGTAAATGAGAAGTATTTAGTGCTAGAAAGTGGTTTTATTTACTTGAGGTCTCCAGAATGAAAAAGGCCAAAATCACTAAGAATGAAACACAACTTTTGTGCTTGTCTTTGGCATGAAAGCAAAACTGATTAAACTCCAGGAGGAGCAAGACTTTCTGTGTATAATTAGCCTTGAAATGTGTGATAAACTGGCCAGGAGACCAGCTCCTTTTAAAAAGGCCTTTATTAAGCAGCACAGCTCTGGGGTGGGGGCCCGAGGGGTTGCGCACACCGCCACTGCTCCCACTGGACACCGCAGAAGAGGAGGATCCGTGCAGCTCTGTCACTAGGACAGAGCTGGGCCTTCCTTCCTCACGGGAGTCCCCGGGAAGACTCATTCTTTAGGGCTCGTAGTCTAGGCTGTCATCCCAGTCGAGTCTCCTTGAGGTTATGTCGGCCCCTGGAAAGAAGTCAGGGGACTCCTCTGGGTCTTCCTTGTTAGATGGTGCTGGTTTTATTCCTTCCCTTTTGCGTGGCTCGTTGTTTTGGGGTCTTTTCCAGTCTGGGTGCATCCCATAAGTCTCTGGTCTCTCTCGTTTGCATAAAAGTCAGTATGTCATCTTCCTCCTCAGAGCGGTACAGCAACTCGGGAAAGGGATACAGTGTTGCCATGTGGGAGTCTAGGAGCAGTGGGGGCAGTGCCTGGCTGAACACAGAACAAGAAACACAGGGTACAGCAACTTGGGAGAGGGGGCAGGGCCTGGCTGAACAAGGAACAAGAAATATGGGGTACAGCAATTTGCGACAGGGGTACAAGGTAAGTAAACCTGGGACAGGGGTCCAAGGTAAGTAAGGAGTTTACAAACAGCAACTGTAACATATTATTCTTAACAATATCCCCCCTCTTATATTTTGATCGGGCTCTAGCCCGCATCAACCATTAACTTCTGGCTCTTGGGAATATTTATCTCTTAATTCTCGATATTGCTCATATATTTCCCTGGCAGTTTTGTGCTCTCGATCCTGACTTTGAGTCTCCATTAACATGATCCTGGCCTGCTTCTTATCTTTTATTTCAGGGATCTGGATGCTTGCTTGTACTGTGGTAGTCACTGTCTTGATTAGGCAGGGGAGTAAACAGGGCAGGAACAAGAAACTTGCAAATGCACAGACAGCAATAAAGACTATTTTTTCCCACCACCCTCTTTTGAAGGACCAAAGGTCATTCCACCAGTCTGAGTTCACCAGAGGAGTCCATTCCTGGGTGCCCACATAAGCTATCTTTCGTATTTCTTTTGAGATGTTTTTGATTACCTCACTCTTATCATCTATCTCCAGGCAACATTCAGAGGAATTAAACTTTCCACAAATGCCTCCTTCATCTGCCAATAGGTAGTCTACCGCCAGCCGAATCTGATAGACTACTGCCCTGGTTTGTGCCAATTGTGTGCTGATGTGGTCTAAAGCAAGGGCAGTTCTGTTTGACACCACTTCCAATACTGCCTGGAGACGGATGATTCGATTTAACATATAGACTGGGGTACGATACCCCCAGGATCCATCCTGGGCCCACATGGCCGGTCCATATGTCTTAATTATTTCCTCAGGGGTCCAGATCTTCCCCTTCCATTACTGATTGCTTCCTAGGTCCATTACATGCCTCCTCTTTCAACTGCCTTTTTTTAAGTCATCATACAAGGGGACTCCCAAGTATGACCCTGATTTCTTAGGTAGGAGGAAAAAAGCAGGCTTTATTATCCCTATTGTGCAGCTTCCTGCCCAATCCCCTGGGAGGTGGGTATATGCAGTGCTCCCACAAATCCAAAATAAATACTCAGGGGCCTTCCAGAAAGTGTCCTGTGTGTCTGTAGGATGTTCCCAGTATTTTGAGAGTTCTCTTAACCCCCAAAAAGGGTTTATTCCTTTTTCTGCGCACTCATACAGTTTGTACCCCTCATGATAAATACACCCCCTTTCCTTTCTCCCAGTGGCCCAATACCTGTTTGGTTCTTGGGGAATCCACCTGCTACCTGAGTGTTTCACCGTCAGGTATCTTTTGCAGGCCATTTTTCCCACAGGGGTTTTGTATCTTCTCCCTGTCCTTTTAATGCATTCTTCCCCAATCACTCTTGTTTTTAGATCCCATTTTTCTCATCCCCTGTTCCCTGTCTGGGGTTTCTGCTCAGTTAATTTCCACCTTAGAATGTCTAAAGGTGCTAGGCTGATCCCTTCCCAGGGCCAAATATCTGACATCTGGGTGTTCCCACATACCCAACAATTGGTTAAGTTTAACCCTCTGCTGATTCTTCTCCATCAGGTCAATGAATAGGTTCTTACCTCGTGTTTCATCCAGATCACCTTTCTTTATCTTCAATTGTTTTTCTTTTATTACATCATTCAGTCCCTCTTGTTCAAAGCAGAGCCAGGATTCTCCTACAGGGCATTCTCCAAGCAGACCTTGCCTAAATGAGGCAGTATTTCTAGTAATCCAATATGTCTTTCCTTCCTCCTGACAGGTTTCCAATTTGGTGTGATCAAAACAGGTGGGATTGATGTTTGTGTGGACCCTCATCAGTGATCTTAGATCCTCTCCATCATATAGGGGATACATGCTTCTCCACTGTCCCCCATCCCAAGGCTCACCAGCTGGACCAACATCAGTCCACCTAAGAGTCCGGTATGAGCTAGTTTTGTTTTAGGGAGCTTCATGGCTCACCTTCCCTGTTAGCCTCACCCGGTCTTGCCTCTTAGGTCTTTTTGGGGGATCAGGAGAGATGGTATGGTCCTTCTTCTCCCACCTTCTTTAATTTAGTTGCCTTTTTGGAGAATGTTCTGTGGGAGAAGTTCATGGTGGGGGGGGTTTCATTCAACTAACTTTGCTAACATCAAAATATTTAACAGCAACAACCACAAGAACTTTAAGAACACTCCCACTTAAACCAACTCACTCGGCAGAGTTCTGCAGTCTTTGTTTATATTCTTTCTCTCTCAGTCTATTTCTGGCTGCCTCTTTATCCTGGTTTAGGGCAAATTTGGGAGAAAACTTCCAGGGGGGGCTCCCCCCGGGAAGCAAACCCATGTGGCTCTTTTCCCCCCACCCCCCAACAAGTTCGGGAAGAGATTTCTCTGAGAGAAGTGAAAAAAAAACCTGTTCATTTCACAGGCACAGCACTACCCAGCACAAAAATGAATGATATCAAATTACAAAACCTCTCGCCCTTCAGAAGAGATGACGAACTTCAGAGGGTCTCTTTCCTGGCGGTGTTGGCTCTGTTATCAGTCCCTCTGGCGCTGGAAAATGCCGCTGCCCAGGCTGGGCTCCCGGTAGTCCACGGGTGCAAGCTCCCGGTGCTC
Organism: Cyanistes caeruleus; assembly: GCF_971803275.1. Classification (NCBI taxonomy): domain Eukaryota; kingdom Metazoa; phylum Chordata; class Aves; order Passeriformes; family Paridae; genus Cyanistes; species Cyanistes caeruleus. The sequence goes on along the minus strand of NC_141704.1, from coordinate 4,373,912 downwards.
CCCCGAGTCCCCAGTCCAGAGCAGGTTCAATTCGTTTCAGAAAAGGGAAAGAAAACAGTCCAGGAAGACCTCTCTGCTCCAGCTAGTTGGAAAGCCAAGGCGATTTGTGTCTTGTTGTCTGTCTGTGCTGTAGTCAAAACTCCCGATGCGGGGGGGAGCAAGTACAGTCTGATAACAGACTTGGTGCTTCTTTTCCACTCACTTTTACTCTCAGATGGAATTTTAAGAATACAGAACCTGTGTCTGAGTTAGGTGGACAAATGGGGATACAATTTAACATCATAATCAACCCAGGACCTTCCACCCCTTATCCCCATATCGTCGACTTACTGCCAAAACTAACATTCTAACTCTGCACACATTTACATACATAGAAACTTCCCCTCCGTTCCACCCAAAAAAATACAAGCAGTATATCCATCATGCCCCTGTCAAGCCCCACAACAAGCTACTGAATCCAGACCCCCCCCACGCTGGAGAGCTGCAGGATTCCCCACTCTCTCATTTTACTTACTCAATACACCATCTTTCACTTGCTCATACCTTCAACACTTACACATTTCCTTCTGTTTTATGTCTGCGTGGTTTAAGGTACAGACAATGGCAGTAACCTTTTATCCAATGATCAGGTCTCCCTGAGGTACACATGGTGTTGTTCCATCTCTCTGCATTATCCACCATGTACAACCTGGTCCTTGAGCAAAGACAACTCCACGAATGGGTTTGTCTGTGCCCAAGGTAGAATTGACCCAAACTGTCTTCCCTAGCAGACCTCTGACATGTACTACTGGGACTTTGTCTCTGTCTACTACATGTAAAGACTCAGACTGGGCAGGACCTGCTCGGTTGGTGGAATCTCTGGTATTGACTAACCAGGTGGCCCTTTGCTAGATGTTGCTCCCAAGTATAGGTTTTCTCTCAGAAAATGATCACACAACCCTTGGGTTCCCCAATGAGTCAGTTCATGTATCTCATTTAATATTTTCCGGGCTAAGGCCTTGTTCAGAAACTTTCGCCCATCTGAGGTTAACCATTCTCCTTGTTCTCCTTGAGACAGTTCTAATTTTTTTATTACTTCCCACTCTTTCTTGGTAAATATTGGTTTCTTTTTTCCGTCTTCTTCAGTTACTACCTCATCTAGTTTAAAAACTTTTACTGATTCCTTTGGATCTAAGGCCACTTCTTTAGCTGCTTGGTCAACAAGTCGGTTCCCTCTGCTTTCTAAGGAGTCTCCCTTCTGATGCCCCTTCATGTGGACCACTGCAATCTCTTTGGGTTTGGTCAAGGACTCTAATACTGATTTAATCAGCCCTTCATGTGCCAGGTTCTTCCCTTTGGAGTTCAGGTAGCCTCTCTCTTCCCAGATCTTACCAAAGGTATGGACTATCCGAAAGGCATACTTTGAATCTGTATAGATGGTTCCTTTTTCTCTCTCTAGCAAGTCCAGACCCCTCTTTAGAGCATGAACCTCACAGCACTGAGCTGACCAACTGGGGGGTAGTCTCCCTTTTTCTAGGACCTCTATAGTTTTCCTTCCCCTACCTCTATGACCACTGCATACCCTGAATATCTTTTCCCCTCCACCACCCTGGAGGAACCATCAGTAAATAGTACCTTCCCATAGGGCAGGGGTACATCTCCCAGATCCTCCCTCACTTTGGTTTGGAGATTTACCAATTCTAAGCAGTCATGTTCTAATTCAGGCAGAGGCTCCCGTGACAAAAATTGTGCCGGGTTCAGGCCCTTGGAGGTTACTAGCTCCAAATTGCTAGTATCCATTAGGATGACTTCATATTTTAATATCCTGGCATCTGTCAGCCACTGATGAGCCTTTCGGCTCAAGATTGTTTTTAAATCATGTGGTGTGTGGACTCTGATCTTACCCTGTAGGGTTAGCTTTTGGGCCTCTTCTATTAAAATGGCAGCAGCAGCTACTGATTGCACGCAGGTGGGCCACCCACGAGCTACTGGGTCCAGCAGTTTGGATTGACAGGCTATGGGCTTACGACATCCTCCCCATTCCTGGGTCAGAACCCCATATGCAGTCCCTTCTTCAGAGTTGACAAACAAATCAAATTCTTTTTTTTTTTTAAGTCAGGCAGGCTTAAAACTGGTGCTGAGGACAGCTTAACCTTCAGCCGATTTAATTACGCTTCATCTTCAGCTGTCTACCTTATGGGTTCACAATCAACTAGCTTTTCATAAAGAAACTTGATGCTCTGGGTATATTGTTCCATCCATAGTTTGCAATATCTAAAAAGGCTTAAGAGTTTTCTTATGTCCCTCTTTGTTTTTGGTGCAGGTATGGCTAGAATACCCTGATACTCTTTCTGGGCTCAGTTCTTCCGGTTTTCAGATGCTGGTACAGTTGGGAGCACATCCAAGGATCTTTAGTACCATACCAAGGCCACTGTCCTTGTATCTCTAGTTTGGGCTAGACCTCTATACAGTAATGGATCATCTTGATCCGGTCTAGGCCCTTGGTGGCCTCTTGTGCATCCCAGCAATTTAACATTTGCCCTAGTGGGCTATCGGGGGGAATGGTTCTGGTGGCCTCTTCATTCCCCTTGGGACCTACTCTCTTACTTAAACACTGTCTCATTGCTCCTCATATCTCCGGGCCTTCACTTAAAAAATCTTACGGTGCCTCTACTCGAACAAAACTGGAACTGACAAACAACACAACCTCTAACTTAAAACTGGCCCTTACTTAAACTTTATAAAGGTACTCCTACTCAAACTAAAAAATTTCTAATGACAGACAACTGACCTTTCAAACCTCAACAAAAACTCACACTCTAGGAATTCACTCTCTCCTGCTTTCACACTAGGGAATACACTCAATCTTCTCACACAGGAATCCACACCCTTTCTTACACTCGGCCGGCCTTCCACTCACACTTTGAATTTTCTGGGGCTTGCAGTCTCCGCTTGCCCCCGGGGTTAGGTCCCAGCGGGGCTTGCAGGTTCCACTTGCCCCTCCCTACACCCCAATCCCGTTCCCCTCGCGCCTCGCCTCCCTGACCCCCTTGCCAGCGAAGACTATGAGCACTCCTGGGTCGACGTCGAGGGGACCCTAGCACTAGACGCTCCTGGGACCTTCCCCCGTCCCTGTCTCAGTGCCGTCCACAAGATTTGGTCAGCAGGGCTCACCCCGGAACCCCCTGCCCCTCCGCTCCCTGACTATCCCCCTTCCCCAGTGAGAATAGCTTCTGCGCGAGGGCTGAGTGTAAGTGAGTGGTGGGAGAATTCCCCCTTGCCTCCTAGCCGCTCCGCCCACCAGGGAATGGCTTCGGCTAAGGGATGCGTGAGTGTATTACTCTAGCTGCCTCGCCCGCCCGCGCAGACTACCTGCCCCTGTGCTCTCCGGCAGCAGGTTAACGACCTCCCTTCTCAGGAACCCCCTGAGCCGAGACTGAGCCGCGACAACTAGAGCCTTTCAGCACGTCCTGTGTCACAGACCCTGGGAAGCGAGGGCCCTTCGCTGACCGCCTGGTGCCGGTAGGGCCTGGGGACCCCCAATTCCAATTCCCCGGTCAGGTCGTCTGAGTACCCAAGCGGGGGGGGTGTGTTCACTCACACCGAACCTAGGCACCCCCACACACCACCCCGGGAGTTACCTAGATTGCCTGCGTGTGACTTTCACTCACCTAGGCCTTCCACACGCCCGGAGCAGCCTAGGCCGTTTAGCCCTTTTCAGTAGAGGGGCCTACCCCTATGTGCGCCACTCACTCTCTTAGGTACCCTCTGCGCACTCAGAGGGGGGGCTTTTATCCCCAGGAGACGCCTCACTCGTTTCTCTAGGCCCAAGTGAGCCTCTTTCGCTTCCTGCCGTTCCCGGCCGGCCCCCTCGCGGGAGTCCGGAACCGCGGTACTGGGCAGTCCACACTCGCCCCGGGGGTCTGAGCTGCCAGCCCCCGTCTCACTCACACATCCACTCACTCGCCTCCTACTCCCGCCACCGGTGGCTTACCCAATCCGGCGCTCTTCTGCGATGTCGATCCCAGGCTGTTCTTCTGGGTCCGGTATAGCCAGCTGTCCCCCGGAGGCCCAATAGGGTGGGCAGCTGTCCCGTCCCTGGTCCTCTTCAGGGCGTGGCTATCCCGGACGAGCCCCCAAGCTGTGATAAACTGGCCAGGAGACCAGCTCCTTTTAAAAAAGGCCTTTATTAAGCAGCACAGCTCTGGGGTGGGGGCCCGAGGGGTTGCGCACACCGCCACTGCTCCCACTGGACACTGCAGAAGAGGAGGATCCGTGCAGCTCTGTCACTAGGACAGAGCTGGGCCTTCCTTCCTCACGGGAGTCCCCGGGAAGACTCATTCTTTAGGGCTCGTAGTCTAGGCTGTCATCCCAGTCGAGTCTCCTTGAGGTTATGTCGGCCCCTGGAAAGAAGTCAGGGGACTCCTCTGGGTCTTCCTTGTTAGATGGTGCTGGTTTTATTCCTTCCCTTTTGCGTGGCTCGTTGTTTTGGGGTCTTTTCCAGTCTGGGTGCATCCCATAAGTCTCTGGTCTCTCTCGTTTGCATAAAAGTCAGTATGTCATCTTCCTCCTCAGAGCGGTACAGCAACTCGGGAAAGGGATACAGTGTTGCCATGTGGGAGTCTAGGAGCAGTGGGGGCAGTGCCTGGCTGAACACAGAACAAGAAACACAGGGTACAGCAACTTGGGAGAGGGGGCAGGGCCTGGCTGAACAAGGAACAAGAAATATGGGGTACAGCAATTTGCGACAGGGGTACAAGGTAAGTAAACCTGGGACAGGGGTCCAAGGTAAGTAAGGAGTTTACAAACAGCAACTGTAACATATTATTCTTAACAAAATGGAGATGGGAGCTGAGAGCTTTGTTTTGGGATACCGGGGAGGATGATTTAAACCTCTGTCTGCTTTGGGAAGGATTACAGTGACAGTGAATTTAATACAGTTTTGCAGACTCTGATTCGTACTCTGGAAGGAAAAATCTTCCAGTTTCCACATCATGCAGGGTTTAATAGCTCCAGTGGAGCAAACCTCATAAGTACCTGCAAAATTTTGTCATGCAAGTAGTTATCCTGCGGGAATCTCTGAATTCCACTGGAATCTGTGGAATCAGGGTTTCTTCTTGGCTTTGGGTTGGATTTGGGACCCTTCTCACCCAAAGGTCCAGACCAAGGTGTCTCACAGGCTGATTTGGGCCTGGAAACAAGTTTTCCTTTGTTGAGACAGATCACAGTTAATACTCAAATGTGGAAGTTTGAAAGTCTCAAGCATAGATAAAATATTTGCTATTTACCCTGGAGGGAGATGAATTTCTTTTCCAGGTCCCTGCAGTGATTTCTCCCCCCAATTACAAAGGGGATTAATACTTCAGCTGCACTTATCTCAATATCTCCTAGCTCAGACAGATGAATACAACCTTCAACATTTCATGGGATCAGATTCCTTTTTAATTAAAGCAGCCCTTTGTTTCACTGTGGCTCTAAAAGTCTTATTTATCATTAAATCCTTTAGAAGTCTCTTAGGAAAATAATTTCCTGCTCCCAGTTTTACTGAGCCTTTGGATCTCCTATCTCTTGTCACCTGTAACAAAGTGCTGTAGGAAGGAGCAGCGCTGTATTGCTTTCATGTTCTCCATCAGCTCTGATATGGATGGTTGTTATAAAGCTTCATACATAATATATGCCATGTCTTAAAGCAGCCCTGTAAACGACTGTACAGCTGTAAAGGTTTCTTAACTCTACCAGCCTCGAGCTACCAGCTGTAAAAAGGCAGTTAAGCAGATTAGCATTAAAACTACCTGGTGAGATGAAAAATGAGGAGGCAGAATGGCCTAACAAGGGATCCTTGGACTGTGACCAGTCACATGGGGAAGTCACCTTTCTGTGCCTCCAACCTGCAAGTGCTGGCACTAATCATTTTTGGGATGTTTCTCTGTAATTGTGTGGTTTTCCCCCACAAGGGACACCCCTCTGAGCGCACACTGGGAGGATTTTCCAAGCAGTCCAAAGGAAATGTTGACCCTCTCCTACTGGGTCTGAGTTTTCTCGGTCTCCTTTGAAAGTGCTGCCTTTGCTGTGCAAATGCCTTTGAATGACTTTGCATGCTGAGTTTTCTGCCTTTTTTCTGTGGCAAATCTGGGGGAAAGCCTTTGGAGCCTGTTCTGTCAGGAAGCCTGGTCCTATTCCTGTCCAAAAAGCTTCTACTGGCCCCAGTTTTTGAAAAGCTGAGCTGAAAATCCAGTGCATTTTAAAACTTGTCATGAGGAAAATCAAAGTCCTTTCCTATCTCCACACCTGTTGTTACTCAGCAGAGGAGGGGTGTGAATTCTGTGCCCTGTGCTGTCACATTGATCAGATCTGGATCAGTCCCCATGGACATTTCTCACTGCTCCCATCCTTCCACTGGGCTGGGCACAAGTCATTGCCTAGGAACAGGGGAACATAAAAGTTACAGAATGGTTTGGGTTGGAAAGGACCTCAAAGACCATCTCATTCCAACCCCCTGCCAAGGACAGGGATGCTTCTCCCTAGACCAGGTTGCTTACAGCCCTATCCAACCTGGCCTTGAACAATTCCAAGGATAGAACATGGAGATATCCCCAAAATACTGACATTTCCTCAGAAAAAAACCCCCAACAATTCTGTCTTTCAGAATGCAGTCTTGGGTACATCCATAGAGGCATTCCAAGTATGTGACAGAGGCACTGCACTGGCCAGTTTAAGAAGGCATTTTCACACAAACTTTCATCTCTGACATTGCTTTTCAAACAGAAATCATTCTCCCTGGCCCTGTCTTGTTGGCATCTCTTCCAAAGTCCCCTTTCACCTTTGCCCTTTTCACTCCTTGTTTATGCTAAAAGCTAATGAGCTGTCTTTGTGCATCTTGGATAAATAGAATATTTCATAGACAGTAACATAATCAATTAATTGACTGCAATCATGATTTGTTTACCTAAACAGTACCTTAAATCCAGTGCTTGTCAGCAAACATTTCCTCTTGACGGGACTGTGCAACATCCTTTTGTTTGTAAGGAGGCAATTTAAAGGACATTGAGATTAGGACTAAGAAGATTCATCAGGGTAAAGCCTTCTCTCATTTTACATTATGAAATTGTAGGTGTGAGCAAGAAAGCAGCAGTTGTTTGTGCCAAGCAAACAAAAGTGTGTTTTTTCCTGTGTAAAGAGTTGTGTTCCTTTAGACAAAAACTTTTTTTCAGAGTACTAAAACCTATTATTTTCTCAACACCATGCCAAGAAGCTTTTACATTAATACCTCACATTTATAATCAGAGATGATCAAAGGAAGGAAGGAGAAGAATTTTTTAATTTTAAAATGTTTTAGCTATTGGAAGCACACCTTCACCCATGAAGATCCTGAAAATCCTATCCAGTGCTAGTGAAATGTTACCTGAATCCACCCTGCTGGTGGTGTTTGCTGTAAGGGCAGAGCTCCAGCCTCCAGGACAGGTCTTGTCCCTCCAGCTCATGGCTGACCTCTTCCCAAGGCCACTGGTCATGTCCACCTTGGTGTTTTCTGGGATTAATGAGGCATTTCTCTGTCCCCAGGAAAAGAGGTAATTTGCAGAACAAAAAGACTGAAAATACAGCCCATGAAGGTGGCACAGATGTGGCACATCCCTCCCTTGGGAACCTGGCAGAATCCCCTGAGGGTTGGTGCTGGGATAGTGTTGGAAAACCCCGCAGGACTGAGGAAGGGAAACTCATCCTCAGTCACACTGTGTAAAAAGGGAAATTCTTCAAGTGACCCCTGAAGGCACCCAGGTTTCATCTCACAGGGAATGACTTGGCTCAATCCAATAGAAAACCTGGAGGACTATTAATATTTATGGTGTGTGACCCAAACAAGCTGGGAAAGTAGCTTTTTTCACATTACAGCTGAACCCACAGAAAAATAGGGCTGGCGTGAATGTCAGAAGTTAGGAGATATCCAGAGATGCCCACTGGAAAAGACTCCTGTCCAGACAGTAAATCCTGGCCTCCAGCAAGGCCAGTTTATAAAATCAAAAGGGAATCTGCAATTAGGTTGAATTGCACAAAATCTCTGTCTCCTTAAATGTCACCAGCTCTCGCTGAGCACGCCCCATGCCGTGTTTTAGGGTTTCAGATCAGTTCCACCACACACAAATCAGAGTGGCTGACTCAGATGACACAGTTGGTGCCTGAGGGCACGTTCTTCTCCTGGCACTGTGGGCTCTGTGTGAGGGTGTCTGAACACAGCCAGAATCCAGGGTTTTTTTCCCAGGATCCTTCCTGTAATTGAATTATGAAAGAATACAGCCTTTATTGTGCCCCCTGGGATCCAGAAAAACCCAAGCCACTTCTAACTGATGGGATACTCAGGAAAGGGTCCTGGGTTTGGGAGCAGAAGTTGTATCTCATTCCCTCAACAGGAATTTCTGGGCAGCCAGGATGGGTGCTGTAGATTTTCACCCTCTCTATGTGTGGCAGCAGCTACAATTTTTTCCAAGCTTGAATTTTTTGGGGGGTTTGGCTGCAAGTTTGTGACAGATGTAGGAGCTGAGTTTCTCTGCAGGATTTCAGAGAGGGTGTGAATTTCAAACAGAGCAGATGCTGCTCTAGGACCAAATCTTCCCGAGGCTCCTACAAGCCTGGGGGTGCCTGAAGGTAAGCAGACATGTCCTGGGCAGGCTTATTGAAAGCCTAAAAGTGGGGAAAAGGGTGTCAATGTCATAATAAAAGTAAGGACTTTGAGTAACTGACTTGATCCTGGTGTCACATCAAAAGCTCTTTGAACCTTTTTAGTTTATGAAAAATCTCCCTATATTCCTAAAACCTATTATTTGCAATAGGAAGCCCAAGAGGTATTTAAATTATTAAAATATTTTTATGGACCTGGCTTTTAATTTGCCTAGATTTCAGTCTCCCATCTGTACAGTGCTTCCTTTCTAAAGACAAAGTACAGGATACTTATAAGGTACAGAATATGGCATTTTTCAGCAGTGAATTCTCCAAGCAGTTTATAAAACCAGGGAATTATTCCTCTTTTTGTTTTAAGGATGGAGAAACTGAGGCACAGAGACTGCCACATGTCAGAGGTCAGCCAGTCTAGGGTAAAACCATGGTCACCTGCAGGCAGGACATGAACCACCCCCCTGGGCAAGGTCTGAAATGAGATCAGAAAATTCACTTCATGAAAAGAACCCTCTGTTTCCTTCTTTACTTACAAGCCCACAGCCATGTCTTGCTCAGCAGAGTTCCAGTAAGAAAAGTATTTATACACCTTCCCTCCTGATCCCTGCACTGAGATACTTAGTCCTGAGCTCATTATGACCTTAAATATGTTACCTATTACCTTTAATGGCATATTGTAGACTCCTCCACTCATATGCATCCTTATTAAATGTGCTTAGCAACCTGGCAATGAAGAAGTAGAAGTGTCAGCCTCTTCAAATTAAAATAAAAAATCAATTATGCTCTTAGGGGCAGATGGAGATTAAGCTGAATACAATGTACAGTTACTCTGTTGTGGAAGCCTGGGCCTTTATGTGCAATTAGTGGCATTTCCTTCTTAATCTTCCTCCTTAATACAGAAGGAGCCATTAAAAGAGCAAAAGCCATCCACAAGCCTTTTTCATAGTCAGCTTCAGAGAGACACTCCTAAAAGCATCATTTTCATCTTAGTACTGTAAAAATAATTCCCTCAAAGTACTGATATGACCTTTTAATACTTTGCTGTGAATTTGGGGGTGGTGCTGAATGGGGGCTGGAAGGAGGGAGGAGAAGGTCAAGTGCAAATTGCAAGATTAGGTTTTGTTGCATGGCGAGATGTTTGCCAGAGAAATTTTGGGCACAAATTGTGTTGTGGAGGGGCTTTTGGGCTGTTGTGGAAATGTTCCAGGGCATTTCTGCCCACAGCTAACCAGCTCCTAAATCCTATTAGGTACCAAAACCATGGAAATGCCCGAGCTGGGTTTTGAGCCCACCACACAAGCAGGGCACTGAGAGAGCCAGACCAATTCAGTATTTTCCAGTCTGTGATATAGAATTCACTCCATGTGCAGCAAAGACGAGAAATGCAGATGTGATGCATAATTTACACTTTAATAAAACTTGAGCTCCTGGTCATCCTTGTCAGTCAGAGATTTCAGTCTTGTTTTGCCATTATGGATATTCCTGTATGAAGCAGGAGGGAAATGGAGAATTTACTTGTTTGACTCCACAGAGCTTGGCAGAAACATCCCTGTTAAGTGAAAGCTGTAACCACAGTGATGCATCTGAGGTCTAAATCCATTTCCATTGTCACAGCCTTTCTCTGGGACTGCAGATCTGTGTGTGAGAGCTCAGCTCCTCCTGCCTCAGTTTCCCCAGCCTCCCTTCCCAACACTGGCTTGTAGAGGCTAAAAACTGGGAGGAGTTTTTCCTGCCAAGGCAAAGCCTGTAAATACTTGAAATAAAGAAAGAAGCTGTTAGTGAATGGTAGAAATGAGCAAGTTTTTGATGTGAGAGTGGATCTCTCCTGTAGTGCTGGCACGATCAATAAGGCTCATAGCTGTGAGCCTCAGTATTGAACCTCAGCACTGTGATTTATTGGGTATAACATGTGCTTCCTTTTCATTTACTGCTAAGGTGGGAGAGCTATTGTTTAGCACAGAGACTACACTTTCTTGGCATTCCTGAGCTGCAAGCATGAGGTGCTGGCTCAGATTTTCCAGTTAATATTAAAGCCAGTTATTGCCCCTCTGCTGAATAGCTACAACCCCTACGCAGTGATTTCTAATCAACAGGCAATAAAAATAAATAAAATTGGGTAAATAAAGTGCTTTGGGCTATAGAGTTGGTGTGTGGATCTCCACATGGGGTTTGTGTCTGGGGCAGGGTGTGCAGGGCAGCTGCAGGAGGCTGTGGGGGTGCCTGGCCCTGAGACCTCCCATTTAAGAGGTGGCAACCCCTTTTTCCTGGTGTTCCTCGAATTCCTGCAGGAGAAGGGCTACACCAAGGGACCTTATACCTCTCCAGGGGGTGTTTTGCCTCTGCAATCACTGCACAGAGGGCTGGTACTGCCAAGAGGTGCAAAGCCTGTGAGACATAACCCAATGAATATTTTATTAATCCCAAGCCAGCAATTTCTTTGCTGTTCACAGCATTCAAGAAGCAGGACTTTTACTGTGAAGCATAAAGAGGGAGTTTAAATTTTGGATTAACTTCACTTATGCTAATCTCTTCTTTAGATCATGCCTTAAACACCTGCCTTCAAAGCTCGGATACGCTGGGAAAAAAAAAGGTATCAGAGAAATTCAGGCTAAATATGATCTCCAGGAGATGGCACTGTGAAACAATTCTTTCAGCATCCTACTGCCACCTCCCAGGGACCAACTTCTCTCTGAGTCAGGGCTGACGGATAAAGAGAAGACAAAGGTAGAAGTGAAAGCCCTGGGGCTGACATGAAATAAGGGCCTGATGGTGTCTTTACCTCCTGTAAAGATTGTGATAAAACTTGGAAGCTGAAGGCCACAGTTTGTTGTGAGGAGAGGGAAAATGCAGAGAAGCTTTGCTGTGAACCCAGGAGAGGAGTATGACAGAGGAGCTAATAGGAGCTGGCCCCAGGTGATGTCCTGTGCCTCCTCTATGACACCAAGCTCCTGTTAAGACACCCTCCATCCTTTAGCTCACTCAGGCTGGACACTGTTAACCAGCCCAGATAATTCCCCAGTGTCAGCTGCACAGCCCTGCCCCTTTTCCAGCTCAGGGCAGCTTGGTGTTAGCATCCCAAAAGCAGGCAAATACCTCAAAAACTGGTGATAATCACATTCTTTAAATGTTAAGGGTTAAAAGGAAAGCTGGCTGCCATCAAGGAACTTCTGCCCAGGCTCATAGTGTTTACCACAGATGAAAGCTCCAGAGCCTGAGCGTTGGTTGCCATTTTAACTTTAGAAAAGTTGGCTCAGGTCCCCACCTTTGCTCTGTCTGCAAGGCTAATGCCATTTACTCATTTATGAACACAAATGTCATCTCAGCACCATGTTAAGCTTGTGGGATGCTTTGAGTCCTTCAGGCACCTGCTTAAATATGGGCCAGAAATGGATGACCAAATACACAACCACCTACAAATCCCACAAGGTGCCCCAAAGCATTTATTTCCCAAGCCAGGAGAAAAGAGAAAAATTACGACTATTAATGCCATAACATCTCTGTTGGTGTGTGTGCTTGTGTCTCCTTGTGTAGGGGATCTTTTTACATTTCCATCTATCCTCCAAAAACATGAACTTGCTGAAGGCAACAGAAATCTTATCTTAGAAATCTTATCCTGCACGTCAGGAACTGCTAACATCTGATCTAAATGAATGGGATTGTCTGAATTTCACTGGGTTGGACAGTTTTCTTGTGTCCAGCTATGGAAAATTTGGAATGTGAACAGTTATATCCTTTAGGAATGATCATCAGAGGCAACAGCAGATGGAAGTTCATTACAACTTGGGTACTTGGTATTCAGGTAAACCTTTTTTATCAGTGCTACTTGCATAAAAGTGCTTTAGTTAAAAACAATGACAAAATTCAGATGTGAAACTTCTGTTCCCAACTTGAATTACAAGATCAGGTGCCATGGTAGCCACCAAGTGTAGCACTAAGGAGGATGGACAGCAGTGAAATTAATGGAGTTGCTTTAGATCAGTGGAAGATACATCCCTGAGTGTCACTGAGTCTGAAACTGGAGCTGATCTCAGTGTGGGTTTCTGCCAAGGCTTAAATTCATTCTACATCTTGGGATACTACACTGGTACAATTCAGTATTTCTCAAATCACTTTCTTTTTTCCCCCAGTGAAGCTCTCAAAGGTAGTATTAAAATCTCTCAGCAATTACTGCAGTTCGTGTCCACTAAACCAATTCGTATTCTCAGCAATGAGCAAGATGCAAAGTCTTTGCTGTCAACAGGAGCTGTTAATCTCCAGCTCAGACCTGATATAAATCTACACTTTTTCATTCATATCTGAGAGCTTTGTTGTAGCAGCCACTTAGAAAAGTTCCAAAGGAATTTTGTTCCTCAGTTTTAATTGCTTTTTTTTATTTTTTTATTTTTTCCAAACCACCTCTTTGGACATCATCTACAGACCTAATTTAGATCACAAACTCTTAGAAGGCTTTCTTCCACATTTCTCCATACAGGGCCAATTAAACCTCATCAGTGCTTCAGAAATAGTCTCTAAATAGAACTAAGAGAGGCCAGGACAGAGAAAATCAATGTGAAGAGGAAAGAAGAAGCTCTAGAGAAGACAGTGGAATCAAAACTTCTGAGAAGACCTCTTAAGCTGAATGGAAATAAAGCACAAAGGCATCTGGTGTTAAAGGAAAAGAGAGGGAGAAACACCTGAAGTGCTGTGAGAGCCACTGTGGTTGTGTCTGTCCCTAAATTGGATGATGCCACCAGCTTTAGATGAAGAGAGGCTGCAGCCAGAGGAATCTCAGTGTAACCTAAGTCAGAGCAGATTAAAAGAAGAGAGAACACAGATATGGTATTTGCAGGGCATCTTCCTTTCAAAAGCATGTTGAAAATTTGAAATGCCACCATGCTGAAAATGTCACCCACTTCCACAATCATCTGGATAAACAGGACTTCAATGCTCCCCTGACATCTAGTTGGGTTTTTGGTCTTATTTTGAAGATCTGATGGTGTTCCCTTGCTGTTTTGAAATCCCATCCAGTCCAAAGCCTGAAAATAGGAACTGCTTGATCTGTATGTTTTCCAGGAAATCTGTTGGAACAGGAGAGGCTGAGCCCGTTCCTGTGGCCTCTCAGAGTGTGAATGAAGAGCATGGATTGTGGCAAAGAAACACCGTCTGCAGTATTTGCTCTTTTTTTTCCCAGTCTTTACTATCCTCTAAAATGTATTCCAGAACCAAAATATTTCTTCATCTTTATTCCACTCCCCACTTGTCTTCCTGCACAAAATCCATGAGAGGCTGGTGGAAGAGAAAGGGATTGGAGAGAGTGGAAGAGAGAAGGATTTGGGAGGTTCAGTGATGAATCCCCAGCAAGAGCCAGTGAAAAGGGTGCTGGTGATTGTAATGGGGCAGAGAAGAGCTGGGCTCACCTGTGGGAAATCAGCACTTCCCCAGCTGTGAGATCACCCTCGCTGCTCCTGCGAGAAGCAACGCTCACAAAACCAACCTGGAAACTTCAAACCTCGGCTTGGGAATGACCAGAGAAAGGAAAGTGAGGACAGCACTTGTGGCTGAGCAACAGGGCTGACATAAATTTGGCAGCCCGGGTGTGGGGATGGACACAGCAGCATTCGAGGTTAATTCCAAAAGAAATTTATGGAAAGGACAAAGCCCTCGTTGCTGCCTCAAAACCGGGGTGGGGTGTCCCTTCCCTCTGCTCTCCTCCAGACCTGTTGAATGCGTGTGCCCTTCCACAACCGCCCCCTCGGAGGATGCTCCAAAGGCATCCATTTGAATCCTCAACCCTACCAATCGTGCCTGCAGGGAGACGGGAGCTGGGCTTCCAAAAATCCCCAGCAAAGATGCTTTACGCAGTCCCTAAGCAGGGCTGCGAGGGCGGGGGGGAGAAGAAAATCCTACAAAATTCACCCCCAGCCCAGGGGAAGCTGTGGGATCTGCGGTGGGAGCATCCCGAGAAACCCCGGCTGCAGAGTCAGGCTTTATCCCATCCCTCCCTCCCAGCCCAGGGGACTTTTCTGACCCCCCACAAGAGCAGGAGCGGGCGGGGGGCATGGGCAGCGGTGTCTGCCGTGATTTTCCAGCCCTGCAGCGGGGCTGATTTTCTCGAGAGGAGAGAAGGGAATATCTATGCAATCTGAAAATTCCCGCAGTGTGGCTGTACGTGCAAACACCCCCGCACCAGCACAGCCGCGCACACCGGCGCGATTCCGCTGAATGCCCGGCACTGGCCAGAGAAAGGAAAAACCATCAAATAACCCCAAAGAAAAAAACCCTATCCAATAAACTGAGGAGCAAAGGAGGGAAAGTTCTGCGTGTCCCTGCGCGCCGGGAGGGCGGAGGGTGGCCACCAGTTGATTTTACACCCTGCCTTTACCTTCGCCGGCTTTTCTTGATATATTTTATTTATTTCCTGCAAGAGGGAATAAACAGGGAATAAACAGGTAATTCCGGAGCCCGGCGAAGCGAAGGGAACGGGCGGGCTGAGAGACGCGCCGCATTTTTTTTGCTTTCCCTCTTTTCCCCATCTCCCTCCCTGGAAGTTTCTTGGCGACACGAAACGAGGAGGAGAAGCGAAATAAAAGGTTGCGGGGAGCGGCGGGGAGGGCAGCGCTCCGCTGTTGAAGGCTCGGTATTTGATGGCATTTAACGCGCTGCCCCGCGGCATCACTTCCACGCCTGCATCCATCCCTGCAGAATTGTTGCCCAAAGCCCCGGCGGAGGCACCGCGGGCGCGCAGCCGGGGAGGTGTGGGTCGCGATGCGCGCGTGATTATTTTTACGGATTTTGGTGGGTGTTTTTTTGTTTGTTTTTTTTTTTTAAATCCTTTTTCTCCTAACCGCTGAAAAAGGTCACCCAAGGGGTTGGTTGCTAAATATTACCGGAAAAAAAAAAAAAAAAAAAAAAAAAAAAAAAAAAAAAAGCAAGGGAAAAAAAAAAAATCGAGAAAGAAAGATAAAAAAAAAAGCCTAAAAAGAGCGGGCAGGCATGCGCACTGCGCGGATGCCATATTGGAATGAGCCTGCCGCGGGTGCGGGTGCGGGTGCGGGTACGGCTGGGCTCCGCTCCGCGCAGCACCGCGCACCGCTCCGCGCGGGGAAAAAAGGGGGAAAACACCCCGAAATAAACCAAACTCGCGCAGGTAAGGCACCGCGCCCCACAGCCACCCCTCCCAAACCCTCCCCGCTGGCATTTCCCTTTACTTTATTTATCGGGTTTGGCAGCGCTTGGGTGGAGAGAGTCGCTTTCCCCCTTTCCGAGATGTGTTAAAAAAAAAAAAAATCCAATTAATTAATTGATTGATTTTTAAAAGAGCGTGAGGGATGGGTGTGGATGTTTTTCCTCCCCCCGTTTTCAGAGCGTGAGCCCGCGGTGGAGTTGCTGGAAGTGCTGGCGTGCCGGGGCTGAGCCCCCGGCCGGGACCGGCGCTCGGAGCGCGGCTGCCGCTGCCCGGCTGCGCCCCTCGGGCCGGGAGGCTCCGCGCTGCCGCTCGGCTGCATCGCGGGGCTAGCTTTTTACCTCCGCACATGGCATTTTAGATGCTCCCATCTCCATTTCCCCCCCTTCCCCCATTTTTTTTTTTTTTCCTTTTTTTCAAATTTTATTTCTTCTTTCTGTTATTCCTTTTGCCCGTCTTTTCCTTTTTTTTTTTTTTTTTTAATTTTTTTTTTTAAAGTTAACCTATCTTTTTTCTGCTTTCCTGCAAAATGCTCGTGCGACCTCCTTTTAGATTTACCAGGCTGATGCACATCTCTCGGAAAGAGTTATTTTGGGTGTGCGGGTGGGCTTCTTCTGAATCTGCGGGGGAAAGGGAGGGAGGGGGAAAAAAGCTGCTGCAGGAGGCGAGAGGGAAAGGGGAGAAAAAAAGAAAAGAAAAGAGAAGAAAGCAATCAGCTGTGCCAAAATGTGCAGCCCTGATCTAGACATATTTTCCCGTAGCGCTCCCGAACTGCGGTAAATGAATATTTATAAAGCTTGTTCAACATGGCGGGTTAAGGTGCCTTCAAAAAACTGCAAATAAACATTTGAAGAGGAGAAGAAGAGGGAAGGCGGGGTGCCACGCGTTTGGTTGAACTCTCTTTTGTTGCTCGGAGAGGTGCG
Organism: Cyanistes caeruleus; assembly: GCF_971803275.1. Classification (NCBI taxonomy): domain Eukaryota; kingdom Metazoa; phylum Chordata; class Aves; order Passeriformes; family Paridae; genus Cyanistes; species Cyanistes caeruleus. The sequence goes on along the minus strand of NC_141704.1, from coordinate 4,357,181 downwards.
CTGGTGAATTCCGTGCGGAGGGATGAGGATGCGATCCCAAATCGGGGTCCTCCCCCTGCAGGACCCGGCGGTGGGAAAAGTATCGGGGCATTTGTGTGTGCTGGGAAGGGACGTGTTGAGTTGGAACCGCGGCCGATTTGCCTTTGAATGCCAAAATCGCAGGCGTGCCATGTGAAAAAAAAAATAATAAAAAAAAAAATAAAATGCGCCGGGAGACTGAGCGCTGATTTATTTTGCATTAGCAGTAGACGAGTCGTGGGATGAGATGTCCTGTTAGAGCTGTCAAACCTTCCTGGGCGCAGTCAGCTGGGGATGCCTGGGGTGGGGGTTGTTGTTTTTTTTTTTTTGGGCTTTTTGCATGTTTTTGTTTAGCAAAAACACTCTGGAATCGCTCCACGCGGAAATTCGGGCAGTGCGAGGAGCGGCATCTCTTCTGCAGAGAGACCCTGAAAACCCCCCGGTGGCGGAGGCGAATCGCAGCTTTTGCAGAGCCGGAGTTTGCAGAGAGTTCTCAGGGAGTTGTTTGTGCCCTTCCCGGCTGCCTTTTCCAAATGTGTTTTCCAGGGGAGCGGAGGAGTGAGGCTGCCCCAGAGGCAGTGGGAACTCCCCCGGTGCTGCTGTTCTGGGGTTGTAAGGTGTTAACTTTGGGGTCTGTGTTTGCAGCTGTGGGAGGCGATGGGATGCTCCAGCACCGCAGGCTGGCAGTGCCTGGGTGAGGATGGAGGAGCCGGGGAGGATCCAGGAGTGGCTGGAGAGCTGATCTGCTGCTCCTTTCCCTCTTGGAGATGCTCCCCAGAGCCTGGCTGTGATTTTATTTAGCAGGAGCAGTTGGAGATGCTGTTCGCACACCTTGTCATGTGGGGTGAGGTTTCCCTTTCCAAAAGGGCTCTGATCCATCAATCCACCCATTTCCCCCTCCTTTCTCCAGCCCTGCCAGGACCAAGCTGGCTCAGGGATCCAGCAAACTCACATCCCAGGCTATGGTGGTGGGGAGGGGGGGAAGAGGAGAAAATGGGGGCAAAATTGTGTTTCTTTTTTTTTTTCAAAATAGCAGAAAATGGCATTAATTACAAGCAGAGAATCTTGGAAGGCAGTTATCAAACTGTGGTGGGATTTGGGTGGCAAAATCCAAGAGCTGCCAGTGGAGTTTTCTTTGGGGTGGGAAGGGATGAAGCTGTTGCAGAAGGGGAAGGTATCTTCCCTCTCCACCCCCTGCACATGTCCCCATCCCCAACTTTGTTGTCCCTTGGACAGGACAGTTTCTAAAATCAGTTTGTGCCCCTGGTGCTCTGGGGAAGAAAGTGTGGTAGCAGAGTGGTGACCTTGTGTCTGAGCAGAGAAGCAGCTTTGGAAAGATGAACGTGGGTCAAATCTTCTCCAAGGCGTTTCTTCCTGCTGTAGCAGAGAAGGGTGCTGGCCAGGATTTAGTGCAATTTGTTTTCCCTCTCTAGAAGCCTTTAGGTGAAAACAAATTTGATTTGTTTTGCTGCTGGCAAAGTAAGAGCAGGTGTTGCAGGTTCATTCTCTGGGGTTGGGACTGTTGCCTGGGTGAGCAGGGATGCAAGTGGCTTTTTTCCTCCTTTTTTTTTTTTTTTTCCTTCTCTCCCACAGATTATTTATGAAAGGGAAGAAAATATCCTCACAAGTCTAATAACTTCAGTGCTTATAAAGGATTAGGTCCTAATAACTCCTGCGATAAGATGGAGGCTCGGTGTAATCTGTTACTAAGTGAAAAGTCTAAAAGCCATTTAAATAAATACAGCAAAGAGCTATCGAGAGATTGGTACCTTGTACACAGCCAGGAAATACCTTTTTAATGATTTTTAAGGCTTGTACAGGGTAGTGGGACAGTAAATACATCATAAGCAAGACAGTGTAATTTCAGTTCTATATTGAGAAAACATTTGCAAATATTCAACAGATGTTACATGTGGCAGAGGTGGAGAGTGTTTTGCACAGATGTAAGAACATCTGTAGAAGACAGTATACAGTTATATAGCTGTGATTATGAGAGATAATTGACTGGCTGGACAGACAGTTGATGTTTTAATGAAGCATTTATTAAAACTTTATGGAAGTGTTACTAGAAATAGGGTAAACACCAGCCCTGCCAACGCTTTAGGCTAGGGATGCTTTTCCCCCTCTCCTGGCTTGTGCTCTGCTGAGCTGGTGTATTTTGTGTCACTGTTTCTGGCCATGGGATGCTGGTCTGAGATGAGTGAGGGGATGTGATGTTGGCCTTGCTGAGGGACAGGACATCCCCGAGGGACAGGTAGAGAAGGTGCCACCTTGTTTCTCCAACAGATATTGGGGAGAAATTCTTGGCTGTGAGGGTGGTGAGCCCTGACACAGGTTACCCAGAGAAGCTGTGGCTGCCCATGGATCCCTAGAAGTGCCCAAGGCCAGGTTGGATGGGGCTGTGAGACACCTGGGATATTGGAAGGTGTCCCAGTCCCTGGCAGGGGCTTGGAATGAGATGATCTTTAAGGTCCTTTGCAGCCCAAACCATTCTGTGTTTCTGTGAGTCTTGAAGGGCATTTCACTGGTTAAATTCATTTTGGTGTGGGGTAAGCAGAGGCATGGAGAGCATCTGAGGAGGTTTTCAAGGATGGTGATGGTTGAAGGAGGTGGCTTGTTCCTGAGTGTCTCCAGGTGATAAAGGAGTTGTGAAAAACTTGAAAACTTGAGACAGATGAAACTTGAAGCAGAGGAGCCAGAGGTGTGTTCATGAGGGTTCACAGAAAAAAATTCATGTGATGACCACAGGATCCATGTTTTGGATGACCTGAAGGTGTCAGAAGTATTTTAATACTATCAATCTTGTTGCAGAGTCTATCAGCTGGTGCAGCAGGGTCCTCAGAGCTGAAAATGAAATGCTGTTGATAATAGTGATGCCACCTGCAAATATGAGTTTGTTCTGTCATTTTAACATCTGGTCCCTAGAAGCAGGGTGGTTTTTTAGGATTAGAGTAGCTGATGGTGCCTTGTCAATATTTAAAATTAATCATTTGGAACTGTTGATCTTTGCATGACAGACCCTGATGAAACCTGTCAAATCCATCCTGTGGGGTTTTTTAGCCAAAATATTTCTTTTTCCTTTATTTTCTCTGTCTTGGGGTATGACTCCTAAAGTGGTTAAAAATGTTTGAGTTGCAAAATAAGGAAATACAGAAATAATAGTGAAGACTTCTCCACTGACATTTAAAAAACTCCTGAAAAAGTTTATTTTGAGATTGGCCTTTTGTAAGACCTCAACAAAGCATTCTTGTGAAGGCTGATTTGGAAAATATGTTCACAGTTACTCCCATTTTTATGAATCAGAAGTGTTGATCTAAAATAAAATGGCAATAAAAAGGAAGGAAAAAAAGCCCCAAACCAAGCATTTCTTGACAGCTGACCCAGAGATCAATTTTGAGTACGTGTGAGGCTTAAAAAAAGTATGTGCAGAATCCTTGCTATTTTTACTCCCAATTCCTGCTTTAATGACTAATACTCTTAGCATCAGTGGCTGGCTTGTGCAAAGGAGACATCTTTCCTGGGGTAAAGTTCTGAGACCCAATTTGAATATCAGTTAATTAGAAAGTCTGGCATTTATTAGCTTGGCAAGGAAGTGGAATTCCCTCCTAAAATCCAGCAGGTGACGTTATACCTGCTCCTGCTGTATAGGAGATCAGACAGGACAACCACAGGCTGAGGATGCTTAAAGTCTAAAGGGTCATAAGTCTCTCGTGGAGACTTTAGGGTAGAAAGCCATAGCTCTCCTAGGTGCATCAAAAATACATCTTTAAAGAAAGTTCAGGAGAAAGCAAAAATTAACTGATTCTTGGAAGGTGTTTTGAGTGTAGGAGCTCAGTGCAAGTGTAAGATCAGGCTCTAAGATGCTTTGTTGGGATGGTGGTGAGGCATTAAACCTAGATGTTCTGCAGCAGTTCTCATGTTCACGTGAAAGGGAATCTGATTTGTTTTACCTTGGAGAAACTGGGTGGAATTGGCCCAGTAAATGTGACTTGTAGGACTCTACAAGTTAAAATGTCTTGTGCAGTTTGCTTCTGGATAGACCTTGGCAGGGCTCTGCTGGCTGCCCTCACATGTGCTTGGCAAAGGGAAGGGTCCTCCTCTTCCTGCTGTTTAGTTGTGAGGTGTCTGGAGATGGTTGTGAGGATCTTTTTTTTATATTTTTCTTTTTTTGGCAGATCCTGCCAGTCAGTGAAGCTGCTTCTGGATGTAAAGCACTGACAGGGATGTTAAGTGTGTGTAAGACTAAGCCCAAGTGCTGATCAGCTGTGCTGTTTAAATGAACCAAACAGTGCCAAGATCTAAAATGTCATTTTTTTTCCCTAAAAACTGTTGGAATCAGATGACAGATGTTTCCTGGATTCTGGTTTGCATCTTGTATTTCTCTTTTTTCTGTTTTTTTTGAAAACGGCTCTGACTGCTGCAAAGACATAGAAAGCAGAACTGATTGCCCTGGACAATGGGAGTTTGGTTGATGAGGGATTTCTGAATTGGGCTCTAAATTAAGTCCGTGAAAACAGTGTTTTGTGTTTCCTGCTGGGTGACTTCTGTGGCTGGGCTGATTGGTCCCACTCAGGGGGTCTGACTGAATAATTTGGTCCATGTGGCTGGTGTGTTTCGAGGTGATAAGCATCACATACGGGGGTTGGACCTCGGTGATCTTTAAGGTCCTTTGCAGCCCACACCCCTCTGTTCTGTAATTTTGCCTAACAGGATGTGGTGTCTCAGGATGATAAAGCAGCTCCGTGTCTTCAAGTTACCCATCTCAAAGGCTTCCTGGTTTCAGCTCCATTTCAATCACAGAGGTGGGAGAAGACAGAGTGTTGCACATGGTTGTTGCTGTGCTTCTTCCAATGCAGCTCTCTTTCCTGTTATAAAGGGCATCAAGGACATTGTCCCAATCTTCTTCATGGCCCTGATTCTAAAGCTGAGAGCTTTAGAAGATGGCCAAATTTAAATATGCCATATTTCCAAGTAGTTGGTGTATGTTGGGTGCTTAGCATGGGTAGGAGTGCTTCACCATAGTAGGGGACACCATCGTGGAAATTGCCTGTTGGGTCATGAAGAAGGTGACAGACGCCTGTTGGGTGACAGAACAGCTGGAGACAAGAAAGGTTAGTATGTGGTGACCTCCCTCTCCTTGGGACACGTGCTTTGTGGGGTGCTGAAGGTGGGGATGTGCAGGGCTCACAGGGGCAACGGTGGGAGTACAGGTGGGGCAGCAATGCCTTCTTGCCCCTGCTTATAAAACGTCCAACTCACTCAGTAGAAGGAAAATTGAATGAAAAAGTGCTTTAATTTTTGAAGTTTGATCTAGTCCTTGGAGAAGTTCGTGACAGGTTTTGGCTTGAAGTCCGTCTCTAGGTCCTTAGGTTTTATTTACACACAGGACCGCTAAGAGGGTGATGTGTATCCGAGCCTGGGTGTCTGCCTGTCATCTCTCCCTCTTTTTTTTCTTAATACTGCAGGGCTCTTTACTGTAAACAAGTTAAGAGTCTCTAATTAGGTTTATTTTACTTTCTGTTATCTTATCTTACTACTGTTTATCTCTGTGTGTTTCCCGGACTCCGGAGCGTGCCAGGTAGGGAGGGTGAGAAAATTGCTTTGTGGAACATGTTTGTCTCTGCTGGCATCAAAAGTGTGAAGCTTTTGGCAGCAGTGCAAGAAGAGAAGAGAGCAAGGACGAGCTGAGTTACAGGGGCTGCCACCACCTTGCACAATTTCTTCTCCACCAGGTGTCTTCAGAGAAGTTTTTCTCTGGCTTTGGGATTGACAATCCAGAGCATCCCTGCTCTGCCTTTACCCCAGGGCAGGATTAACACTACCAAGATCAGTTTCTGGACAGATTAGCATCCTAACTCCTCCAAAAAGCAGAGCTCTGTGCCTTTCTTGCAGTGTATCCTGCTTCTTCACCAGATTCATTATTAGTAGATTTCTTCTCCTGCCCAAATCATGTCCTCTCCCTGCAGTTTAAACCAAGCTGCCTTCTTCAATCCACCATGAACATGGAAAACAGATGATATTCTTTCCCCATTCAGCTGTTTTTTATGTATTTGAATATTGTGAACATTCCTGGTTCTCCAGAGTACATGGGATTTGTCTCTTCCACCCCAGAGTACAACACAGAACTGTTCAAAGCAGTAAATTTCCCTTATTAAAATCCTGTGGGGTCTTCAGTATGAAAGAGAAATTGTCAGTTGATATAAGTGAAAACATTTGGTGAGTGAAGCTCTCAAATAAATAATAAAAAAACTCTCACAGGAATTTGGAAGAAAATGTCCTTAAAAGGTTTCCAACTGGTGCTTTGTCTGAGAGGAGAGACAGGCCCTTTTTCTAGGAGGTGAAACTGTTACTTGATGTGTTCAATAGCCCTTTTGAATGAGCTTCCACTGCATTGTGCAGATGTTCAGGGATGTAAATATTATGGCAGGCTGCCACTAGCAGTGCATCCTGGATCGTGTCCCACAGGGATGAGATCCCCTTCTTCCTGCTCCACAGCAGGACCAGTACCACATGGCCATCTGAGCATCTCCCTTCACCTGGTCCAGTGGAAGTTGTCCCTGCCCATGGCAGCAGGGTTGGAACCAGGTGATCTTTATGGCCTCTTCCAGTCCAAGCCATTCTGTGACTGATTCAGCTTGTGTGCTGGGAGATTTGGATGTTTAAAACATTTGCAGGTGCTGTACAAGAGCAGGAACCCCCTGAGGGTTGTTCATCTCATACGGATTTCAGGTGTCTGATTTGGACCACTTAAGTCAGTCATCTTTTGGATGTGATTTTCCTTGCCTTGGTTTAGGCTGGATATTTGGAAAAGGTTCTTCCCCCAGAGGGTGGCTGTGCACTGGAGCAGGCTCCCCAGGGAATTGGTCACAGCACCAAGCCTGACAGAGACCATGAAGTGTTTGGATAGCACTCTCAGGCACGTGGTGGGATTCTTTGGGTTATGTTGTGTAGGGCCAGGAGCTGGACTTTGATGATTCTGGTGGGTCCTGTCCAATTCAGGACATTCTGTGATTCTCTGACCCTGCAGCCCTGCTGCTTCTCTAAAGTGTCACCGTGATGAGAGGTGGGACCATCTCCAGTCAGTGTCTGGTGCTGCATTTTGGAGGGGCCAAAATCAGTCCCTGATCACTGGGAAAACAGTGGAATTTATTTCCCCACCATTCAGGACTCAGCATTACATCAGCACACCTGGTTCACTATTCAGGCAAGAGGTTTCCAGGATGCAGGATCTTTTTTGTCTTCCTTGTGTCAATCCCGGTTAACCAAGCGTGCGTTGCAGGGAGAAAGTAAGTTTTTTAAGGAGTAGCTTTAAGGAAGAGCCCTAGGGGTGCTGGATTTGTGTGTGAGTAAGGCACCTCTCCCTACAGAGAATTACTCCAAAGGAAGAAAAACCAGGATGGAGCTGATGGGAGATGAGAAATGTAAAATGTGTGAGGAAGCCAGTGCTGTGCTTGTACAAAGAGCCAATATTGATACAGATGACAAGGCAAGCATGGTGGAGATAAAGGCAGGGCTGAGACTGACAGCCGTGGGAAGAAGGAAATAAAAGAGATTCTTTATTATATTGCCTGGCTTTTCCTGCCTGTGAGTTAAGAGCCTGGATCTGAATTAAATACCAAGGGAATGGGAGCTGCGTGGGGGGAAGAATCGGATCAGTCTGAGCCACCACTGTGCAGAAACAATGAGCAAGGGATCTGAAACCAGGGAATTTCCCCCCTCCCTGCTCTTTCAGATGCATTTCATAGAATTTTCCTTTGTGCTCCTGCCTGGTGTAATGTCACCTTGAGCCTCTTTTGGTGCTGTTTCCCATCAACTTGTTCCCAGGCTGGCAGTGTGGCTTGTGGTCCTTGATTTGGTTTCCAGAGGATTTCACACTGGCAAAAGAATTGGAGTACAGTGGTGTGTGCTGCTTGTGTAATGTTGATGATTCCAGGCCAGCCAGTGTGCTACTGTTAACAGTATGGCTGGGGACTCTGTTTGAAGTGTTAATTAGCAGCAATTAATAAGAAGCGAAAAATTAATACCCTGTGTCAGCTTTCTTTGCTAGTTAGTTATATCAACACTAAAGCTCAGAGCTATTTTGAAACTGGTGTTTGCATAAGAGTTTGGTCTTCTTGTCACATAACTGGTAAACTTGTAATTCCCAAAATAAGCCTAATAGATCTAATAGATCTATTAGATCAATAGATCAAATTTCCTTGCAATGTGGATGCTCTCAACATGATATTTCAAAACCAGCAAGTTGTCCATAGCTTAAGCAAAAGCCACATTAAAATAGAGTTTAAAAACCCAAAACTGTTGGTGTTGCTGAATGTGCCTCAGAGATTCTGTATTTCCCCCTTTTAATTGAAGTGAGCTCAAACCCAGTCCCAGACAGGTCCCAGCTGTGTTGCAGACACCTTGGGCAGGTTCCTGCTGATTTTGTCCATCCATTTTCCGTTTCTGATGGGAAATTCCATGATCTGGGGTTTGAGTCCCACTTGTGGGTCTGGTGGCAGATTTGAGGCTTGGCTGTGGAAAAAAAAAAAGCAAAAAAAAAAAAAAAAAAAGCAAATACTCTTGTTTCTTGTTTTCTGGGCACCTTCAGCTTTTTATCAGCTCATAACTTTATTTTATCAGCATCATAGAGGCATCACAAGATTTAACTACAATACCAAGCAGATTATGTTTCTTCTTAGTATCTATATTGTTACCCCTGAGCTCTCTTTAAGATGATGGATTTGTTGTGTTTAAATTGATCTGTTTCTCTCTATTCTTTGAATTTTTTTTGGTAGACCCAGGTTATCTTCCATCCTCGTCTGGTCCCTGGCAAAAATTAAAACAGCCACATCCACCCAATGTTTAGCTTCAGCTGCCATCTCCCCTCCTCTCACATTTAACAAGCCTGATGTAAACTCCTGATACTTAGCTAATTTATTATTAATGATATTTATGGAAGTGTTCTCTACCAAAGGAGAAGAGGGTTTTTTTGACTTTCAGTAAACTGATTGCTTCTAGTTTCATGGTTAATTGAAACTTAATATACACTGGGGATGAGTGATATGTATGTTCTGAGGTTAGCTGCACTCAGAATACTTGGAGTCTATAATACACTTAATTCATTAGCGAGTTCCATGTCAACAAAGAATAAAGATGAAGTGCTGTAGTGGCAGTGGGAGAAGGGTCATATCTGTGGAGTACTTAAATTCTGCTGAGCACTTTATGAAGAGACCAATGACCATATTGCTCTGAGCTGGCTTATGATTTTCATTTTAATTTTTAATTTTTTTTTTTCTTTCATTAGCAGATTCCTTTGGGGTGGGGAGCTAAAATTTCTAACTTTGTCTGAACAGCTTTCAGTGGGGGTTGAATCACCTGCATTTGTAATTTGCTTCCACCGGTGATTTTTTTGTGAAACACCCGTGGTTTTTTGCAGGTTTGCAGCTGTGATTGCTCCGGCAGACAGTCCTACCATGGTCTAGCTAATGGATATCAGACACTTGACATGCTCCTCATCTTTTTCAGTTCTAATATAGCTGCTCACACACGTCCATTTCTTCTTTTAAATTGCCATGGGAGCGGCCTTAAAAACTGGGAGTGAGAAATCCACGGCAGAACACTCTCCTCCTTTCTGTTTTATAACCATCATATCTAGTCTTCTAGAATATGCCTCCAGAGTAGTAAAAGTTGAAAAAATCCCATATATTTTTACAATCTTATTACATCCTGCTTTGCCTGGCCTCTGGCAGTAAACTTCTTTCCTACTTTTAGTCACACATTTTGCAGAGCATTTGGCAGTGGTGCTGCCAGCGCAGTCCTGTCTGTCATGCAGGATTTGGAGGCTCCTCTAATAAGCAGGACCAGTCCTCTCCATCAGATATTCTGGACACACACCTTCCCTACTGCCTGTCTTTGCTTTAGCATATCTTTTGTGAATAGCTGCTTCCCTCTGTGCCCATAACCCCAGCTCTTGGTTTCTCTTTTTCAGTCGTCCTTTCACACATTGTAATTCCTCGGCATCTTGGAGTCTTACTGAAAATCTCACTTTGGGGTTCTTTTTAATCTACTCCTAAAGGTGTATCTCGGGGTATTGCTTGTCTGGTGGCTTGGTGTGGCTGGAAATACAGTTCTCATTTAGTCTTGTGGCTGATGTAAGATCTGGTCAGCCTGGGTGCCTTTCCTCATACTGTTTTTCATCTCTGTGTGTTTTTATTCCACTTTGAATTTACTATGGTCACTCCTTCTAGAAGAAACTCCTCTGCTAAAGCAACTCAGTTTAAAATCAGTTAGTATTTGCTGCCCTGTGAAATGTTAAAACCAGTATAGTTACTTTAGGTCAGTCCTCATTCAGTAAACAGTTGCAGCCAGCACTATTTCATGAAGATATCTGCATTTTGCATGTTCAGCTTTATTTTCTAGAATTACTCCAATATCTGTCTCATGACTGTTTGCTTCAGTGTTTCCTCTGTTTCATTACCACAGATCTCCCACTTTGGAAGTTTGAATCTTTGTGGAGTGAGATACATCTCACACTGTGTTAGCCATCAAAAAGCTGGAATTTGAGGCCTGAAATGGCTGGGAGATGGTAGAGATGGTTTTCTAGCATGGGTTGTGCTGCCTTGTGGGCTGAGCCTTCTCTCTCTGTTGGTGGCATTGGGAGCTGGAGAGAACTTTGAGATGTGAAGCCTCTGCTGTTTATTACCTTATTATATGCTCTGTTATTATTTTTGCTGTTGCTCTTATGATACTATTGCCACTAAGGTCCTTTGTTGTGATTTTCATCCAACCCCAGCTTGAGGTTGGAGACAAGAGCAGGATGGAAGGGTCACCATCAGGAATGTTTAGGCTGGAAAAGGTGTCTGAGATCTTTCACCCCAACTGTATCAATATATGATGACATGAAAACCATCAGGAAAGGGAATGGGTTGGTGCAGGTAGAACAAATCACTCACTGTTTTTTTTAATTCTCCTTTTAGCTTGTCCTCATTGCTGCAGGATGAATTAGGAAGGCAAAGCCTGTTCCTTGAGCCATGGAGACGAGGGCATCCTTCATTGCCAGCATGAGAGAGACCCAGCACCTCTCCCCAGAGAAGGATCCCAGCCCGGCCAACGGCGACGGGGAGCAGTTTGATTCAGGTGAGCTCCCCTTCACCCCCACGAGTCCTTGTCACTGCTGCAGCTCCTCACAGGTAGAGCTGGGAGCCAGGGAGGCACTGGGAATGGTTGTACAGCTCCAAGCCCTTTTTTGGGTCTTAGGGATTGGGCTGTGTCCTGTGATTGATGGGGAATAGGAGCTTTTCTTCTTCTGGACCTCATCTGCAGTATGTATCAGCTATTCAAAATTTAAACAAAAAGCCATAGAAAACCTTTCCCAAGGCATCATAATGAGTTCTCCCAGCTTCCCCACCATTTTTTATTCTGTTGAAGTTTTGTGGTTAAGAGAGATGAAACACACATACAGAAATTTACAGCGTTTCTCCTTTGTTTTGACCTTCCCCCTCATTTCCTTCACTATGTTTTTGGAGTGCTTCAGGTGAGGGGGCTTCACAAACACTGAGGAGAGGAGAGTTGGTCACATGTTGTCCTTGTGCTCTAGACTTGGTGCTTGTATGCTCTGGGATGGGCTTCTGAAGGTGTGAGAATTTGCTGTGCTAAATTTGGGTGTTCTATGGTAGATGCAGAAAAGTAGATGCTACTGTCTGGTGATTTTTTGATGGAATCAGGTGCTTTAACTTCCCTTATCTAGCCTTAGCAGGAGGAGACTGTGTCATATGATGAAAAAGTACATTATGGCTAGACCTAACCTACTTTCCTTCTGAAGCTAAGCTTTTCCCTGCTTCTCCCTCAGCATGTCAGAAATTTGGCCACTCAGCCTTCAGTTTCCTCACTTCTTGTAGCAGCTCAGTAATTTTCCTGTTTCCTTGGACACCAGATCCTTGCCTTTCCAGAGTGGACATGTCTGGGCTGATCTAGTCACCACTGGATCTATTTTTATCTGTGGGAGAGAGATAGGAGCCTCTAAAATGAGATTCAGTTGGCCAACCATAGAGATTTTTTTGGGGGTAAGAAGAACTGGCCTGCAATGCCTAAATTTCAGTGGGGATAAGGATTTTGATGGCTCTCCCAAGGCTGTGTTTGTGGTTGATAAGGTATCTGTGTGTCTCCCTCTCCCCACTCCTGTTGTAGGAGCATTTCAGTGCTCTGTTCATTCAAAAAGTCATGTGTGTGTATCCGGGTGCTATAAATAAGATGTCTAAACAATTTACCTTAAACACTTTCTCCTACAGTGAATCCTGGAAAAAAAAAATAAAATTCTGTCTTTCTGGAGCCACAGGGTTTGGGTCTTTTATCCCTTTTCATTTTCATAGCTGAACATCCCAGGGGGCTGTTAACAGCTGGAACAGTTGCATTTTTATAGTGTCAATGCATGAGCACTTTAAAGCCATTGAGAGGCTCGCAGATAATGACTTGTTGATTTTATTTGCCATCCTGGGCTTGTTTATACATCACCGTATTGTAAACCAGCCAGCCTTGACTCTTTCATTAAGGAAAAGCTCTGGACCCAAGTACCAATAATTGGAAAGAGAGCTGGTATGTAAAAGAGGGTTAATGCCAGATTTATCACCTTTCAGGGTGTCCTGTGCTCCTCAGCAGTTGGGTTTTTCTGATGGATGAGGAGATTTCTGTGCAGCCCTGTTGAATGTGTGGGTGGTGTTGGGAGCTTTGGGCTGGTCTCATCCCTGTGTCTCTTCTGAATGCCCCCCTGCCAGAATTCCAGCAGGGAACAAAGTCCATTAAAAAAACATTTTGAAAACATACAGTCCCTTCAGAATTCATTGTGGTGGAAATGAAGCAAAATAAACCACTGATGCTGTGATAAATGTGTACTCTGACATTATTTTTACAGACCTTGTAAAAGTAATTTCCTGATAAAGTCTGCAGATAAAACATGGTAGAGGAGCCAGGCTGGTGATGTGTCAGAGAGGAATGAGCTGACAGGGAGGGAAGGCTGCAGCTCTCACTCTGCCTCACCTCCGGGCCTTGAAGCCTCCTAATTTGGGTTTAGAAAGGAGAGATCTGGGTGGTATTTTGTTAAACAGGTGCTGTTTTTAATTTTGCTGGGCAGCATGTGAAAGAACCTACCAGTGAAAGTCTCTGTGCTGGCCCGTGGTAGAGTAGGTCAGGGTAAATAAGGTTGCGAAGGACTTGGTGCATCCATAAGTAGCATCTATTTATATTTATTAAGAAGCTTTTTCCAGATTCTGGGGAAAACTCTGACCCCCTTGGAGACACTGCTCCTTGCAAGGGCTGGAGATTATGCACTGAACTGATGGAAAAACTCAGTTCCTACGCTCTGTGGTATTAATCTTTCCCATAAGACTGCTGAGGAGGGCTGGAGAAAAGGAGACAGGTGCTGAAGGAGATCTTGCCTTGACTAACACAGGCAATTAGAGCAAAAAAAGGAATAAAAACTGAGAGTACACAGAGAGCATCCTGGGCTGAAGGAGAGGGCTCATGCTCTGAAATGGAAGTACCTGATCAGGAGAGAAGAGAGCCCAGGGCTGACCTGGAAGTCACAGAACCACAGAATTATTTAGGGTGGAGAAGACCTCTAAGAGCTTTGAGTCCAACCATTCCCCCAGCACTGACAAGGCCACACACTAAGCCATGTCCCCATGTGTCACATCTGTGTGACTTTTAAATCCCCCCAGGGATGGTGACTCCACCGCTGCCCTGGGCAGCCTGTTCCAAAAGTCCTGTCCATGTCCTGAGGTGGAAATGCCCTTGGGATTGTTGGAGCAGCCCATGCCAACCCCACAGACACAGGTGGATGCAGGAGCAGGGGGCAATGAGGCTGAAGGGATTGTGCACTTAAAGATTTTCATGTCAGGTGATTCTGACTTTTGGTTGGATGGGGCTTGGTTCTGTTCAGGGTAAAAAGTTGCTTAAGCGATTTTAAACCTTGAATGGATAATCATCTCTGCCCATCTACTGATGGACTAACATCCTTGGTTTCAGAAATCTCTGCACACTGCTTTTCTCTATAACATTAACTCTGCAGGGTTGCAGGCATGAAGGCTGAAAAATATCCCTGTTCATCTAAATTGCCTGCCTGCATGATACAGAATTTTTCCACCAAGCTCCTACCTTGTGGTTATGTTGTGGCTTATCATTCAGTCAAGGTTGAACAAACCCCTCATTCTGGGTCAGATATCTCAACTAGAGCCAGCTTCTGTGCCTGAAGGTTTTTGCAGTGATTGCAAAAGTCAAAACAAAGCCCAGTGTTCATTCTGTGATGAATTTGTCTATTTTTGGATTTTAATAATGGAATTGGGTTATTTCTTGCTGAGTTGAAGAGTCATCTGGTAGACTCTTTATCACTGGAGTAAATGTTGATTTGCATCTCCATATTTAAGAAGATGGTTTGAGTTCAGGGCAAGGAGTCAGACTTGATGCAGGAGCATGCAAGTGTTTAACAGTGTTGACAGCTCAGCTTTGAACTCCCAGACAGATCTTTACCCTCCACCAGCTCTGTCTCAAAACCCCTCTTCTGATCCCCTTTTTTCCCCCTCACCTATGTGGGTCTGGTGCCACAGGCAGAAAATAAAAATTGTGTCTTCCCCTTTTAATAATGAGAGATTCCCCTTGCACAACATAATTTTCTCTGGTCCTGGAAACTGGAGACCTGTAGCAATAATTGCAATAAATTAACCCTGCCTTTTTCTTCATAAAACTGTCTGGGGAGGGTTCTTAATTCAGTTTGTCATGAGTCACTTTAATTACATCATGACCACACTGATGAATGTTTGGGCAGGTAAAGGGTCTCACAGAGTTTGCCTGATAAATGCTTATTGCAAAGATCTTATTGCTAGACTGTAAATATTTTTGCTCTGGGGATGAAACTGGGCTTGTGAAATTGCTTGGGAACAAAATGAAAACAATCAGATTTGGCTGATTTTCTGTAACTGAAAGAAGATTTATTTTTAATTATTGCTGTGTGCATTTCAGAGATGGTTTGGGGTCTTGGCTCTGCCACAGTGAGGTTATAAAGGAAGAAGAGAAAGAGTGGTCATGTCCAGTCCTTCCTGTGGGGAGGGATTGTGTGGGGCAGTGTGTGCTTGGGGGAGAGAGGATACAGAGCCCCAGATCTGAAGGGGAGCAGGGAGTAAGAATGCAGTAGGGGAATAGAGAGGTGTGCTCAGGGGTTTGGGGAAAGCAGCTGTAGCCTTGGGGGAAGAGGGAGGCCTGGGGGCTTTATCTTCCATTTATGGGTGCAGTGATGCTGAGGAAGGAGAGGAAAGGTAGCAGGAGTGAAAATGGGTCTCACCCACCCCAGGGGTTGGGGTGTTTGGTCTGCACATGGCTCAGCCAACAGAAGCATCTTCTAATTCATCACGGGGGCACTGCTGTAATTAACAGTGCTGTTAATTGAGGGCACAAGGACATTGCACCTCCTTGATAGTGGGCAGGCAGCCACCTCCCTCGCAGCCAGGGAGTCATCAAATGCAAAATAAAAGAGCACAAGTGCCTGTTGCAGTGTATGACAGTTTTGTGCCCCCACTGCCATGGAAGCAGAGTAATTTCTGGTCTCAGTGTTGGCTGCTAAAGCCCCAGAGTCTGCTGAAAGCGTAGTAAGAGCTGGTCAAAACACAGATCCTTAGAGCAAGCTTTCTGTTTTCCCTTCTGTTGATGTTTATACTGGTTGCTATTCTCACCCTGAACTCTTTGACACAACTTTTGCCTTCTTTGGCTGTGTTTTAGGCTGCTTTTCTTTTCCTTTCTCTCTCCTTTTTTTTTTTTTTTTTTTTAATTTTTTTTCTTTTTTTTTTTTTTTTCTTTTGAACAGATGAGGGCTCCAGCATTGAGGACACAGACTTCAACTGGGACGAGTTCCTGGAGGAAACAGGAGCCAGTGCTGCTCCCCACACCTCCTTCAAACACGTACGTGCTTCCTCTGAGCCTTGTGGGTGTTGTACACGTTCCCTCTTCTAGTTTTCAGGGGCTCCCTGCAGAACTGTAGTGGAGTTTTACCATTTTGGGGAGAAATTGTCCCTCCACACGTGCAAAACCCTGAGTGGGAATAGCCCCCAGCCAGTGTTAGGTGTCACTGGTGTGTTTGCAGTCACAGATTTGAGTTCTGTGTCTGTGCCACTCCCTTATCCTCTGCCTTGCATCAGATTTTCCATTTTTGAGGGCTTGTGTTGGTCTTTCCTTTTGCTTATAATGCACTCATTTTATTTCTCTTCACCTATTTTCCTCTCTACATCCATTGTTGTCTATGCCAGCCTGTAGAGATAAATCTCACAAGTGTCTTATTTCCCCAAAGCTCCTTTTAATGCCTGATTTACTGACTGGCAGAGTCACTCAGCCCTAGAGTTCAGTGTGGCTCATAGGAGACCACCTCTCAGCCTCCTGCCTGGAGATGCTGTCTCAGAAGTGTGGGAAGCAGGGACTCTGTGCTTTTCCTGGGTGAACATGGAGCATGCAGACTGCTGTGGCAGTGACAAGTCTGTGCTCTGTGTTAGCACAAGCAGCATCTGAAGGCACCTCTGGAGTTCACCTGGTCAAACCACCTTTGTCTCCAGGTAATTTTGTGGCTTGTTTTGTAGGGCTAAAGGATGAAAAATATCTCTTTTACCTAGATCTGAAAAGCCAGTACAGTCCTCCATTCCCTATTTTGCTTTCATTTTAACAACAGTTAACCCAGAGTATTGCAGGGTGAAGGACCATAATTCTCTACACTGGAGAGTAGCAGGGGAATGCTTATTGTGGAGTTTATTCTTGATCCAGCAGCTGTTTGGAGAGAGCATCATGTCCCAGATTTCTTCTCCAGGCTCAAAGTAGAAAGTTTTATGCTTCATGAAGCCCTTAAGGATGTCTTCAGTTGTGTGGAGAAGCCCAGCTCATCCTGCTGATTCTGTTGACTGCAGTGTCTCACAGCACCTTAATCCTGGGAATGTCAGTGTGGGACAGATTGGTGCTGGGAACAGTCCTTGGTGACTGCTTCACAGTCTGAAACTTGATCCTCAAAATCTGGCCAAAAACCCAAAAGCTGTCAGAGAAGATTGTATTATCTGTCTGATTCTTCTCTTGATGTGATTTCCAGTCACAAGTCTCTTGGCTTCTGGAGTGCCTTGTTGGTGCTATGGTGAGCACAGGGAGAAAACTGAGAAATGGATCACTCTCTGCAGGCATCAGGCTCAGGTGCTTTGAGCTGCAGCTGCCAGTCTGTACTGGGAGGAGGCCAGGAGATCCAGTTTGTACTGGGACATGGGCCAGCCTGTACCCTGGGTTATTTATGAGGACTCTGAGCAATGCTGAGATCCTGTTTTAATGCTGAGTAAAGCAGTGTCACAGACCACCTTCAGCATTAGGCCATCTCCAAAGACCCCTCTCAATTGTTCTGTGACTCTGGGCATTGATTCTGCTGGAGGTGCCCACACAAGGAAAGGCACATGGAGTGCAAATGAGAAATGGGTTTGGGTGGGCATCCCTGGGAGCAGAAGCTGGAGTTGGATGAGTGAGGGATTACTGATGGGCCAGAGGAGTGTTTTCTCAGCAGACTGGCATCCACATGTCTGTGAAATCCTCAGTTGACCAAGTAGACCATGTTGTATTTATCTTTGTAAGTAATTAAACATTTATTTTAAACTGCCATTTCAATTGGAAGTCAATCAGAGACAGGCTTACCTAGATTTATAATCCCTCTAGATTCAGTAGCTGATAAGGTTCCAAGAAACCTGTAACAACTTGTCCCTAAACATCTCCTAAGGAGTGACAGGTTACATTTTGGATGGTTTTGTGAAGACAAGGCTGGCACCTGACCAGTGCACTGGCATCCACCTCTTCTTTATCAGCAACAGCTAGAGGCATCTCAGTGGTCCTTGGAACTTGGGTAGTGCTACAACAGGCCCTGGTGTTCATCAGCAGTGTCCCAAAAGAGATGCACGAGCATCTCCAGTGTCCTAAGGCAAGTTACAGGTGACCTATCACTGCTGAGATAAATGGAAGTGACGTCTCCATCAGATGGCAGAACAGTGACACAGACAATTTACTTATTTTCAGTGACTGGTCACACCTTGTTTTCCAGGGTGCTGGGAGGGGGAATTGGTTGAGGCTTGAGCTGCTGAGGATGGGTGCAGTGGAAGTTCTCTCCTTGGTCTCCCTGCTACAGCATTCAGCCCCTGATACTTGTCAAGTTTCTAGAGGTGCTTTAGTGTTATGTGGCTAATTATTGCAGTTGGGCTTAAGTCCTAGAGGTGCTTCATACTTTTGTGCCTTGTTGTGTCCTGTGATTTGCCTGGTGGAGCTGTGCAGTGGGAAACCTCATTTGAGTTATGCTGACAGTATTGGAGGCATTAGTGGCATTTAGGGGTTGAAGATGAGTGCCAGTCCTCCCTTGGATGTAGTACACCTGAAGGTACCACTCCTGCACCTTGGAACCTGTGGGACTTGCATGATGGGATATGAGCCAGTAGGAATGGAACTGCTCATATAGATGGACAGGGAGGTGGTTGGATTAAAAGCACAATCAGATCATGTCCTATCCCAGGGCATCTCTTTAAGGGCAGAATTTCCAGGGGAGGGAAGCGGGTCTCCCTGCCAAGCAGCAAAAGTAACATCATGCCTTTCTCGTTTTGCAAGGTTGAAATCAGCCTTCAAAGCAGTTTCCAGCCAGGGATGAAATTAGAAGTGGCCAACAAGAGCAACCCAGACACGTATTGGGTGGCTACAATCATCACCACCTGTGGGCAGCTCCTGCTGCTCCGTTACTGCGGCTACGGGGACGACCGCAGGGCAGACTTCTGGTGTGATGTGATGACAGCAGACCTGCACCCCGTGGGCTGGTGCACGCAGAACAACAAGGTGCTGATGCCTCCAGATGGTGAGTTCTGCCTGGTTTGTTAGGGTTGTGCACTGGTTTTGGGCTGTGGGTTCATCTCCAGATTTCTGGTTGGTGTGGGATGGATACTCCAGGTCCTCAGCTGGTGTTGGGTGATGTGGGCAGGGTCGGGTCCCCACAGGATTCCGTTTGCCAGTCAGCCTCCAGCAAAGGTGTTTTTGCCCTAGCTGGTAACAACAGAAGGCAGTTCCATAGGGAGATGTCTTCTTCCTGCTGAACTGCAATGCTGTGATTTTCACTTTGGGGAGAAAGCTGTTCTGTTCTTGTAGAAGAGCAAACTAAATAAGCAAGATCAGTTTGGGTGTAATCAAAATCAGAAGCTGACTTTGCACTCAAAAGTGGTTTTCCCTGAAAGTTTAAGACCTTCCACTGCCAGACTCTGGCAGCTTTTAATTCCAATGGTAGATCTGCATGATTAAAGATAGCAGAATTTGGTCATTTGTGGTTAGGGCATGTCCTGCTTGGCAGCTCTTAGGTGCACAGCAGCTGAATGGAAGTGTTGTAGGTTCCTGAGTGGCTCATGTGGAGCAGTTTTTTAATAATACAACTTGATCACCAGTGTATAAGAATATAAATATATATATATATATGTAGGCTATGTGCATCAACAGAGCAGCTGTGGTGTATCCTTGCTGCTACATTGCTCCAAGCAGAGGCATATTGTCAGTGTTGCTCCTAAGTATTCCTGCCATATATCCCATTTATTCTGGATCAAGGGAAGAAGAGATGAGTATTCAGCCTCCAGCTTGTGCATACATTTAAGGAAAGTCTGATTTAAGGGTTCTGCTGCTGAAGTTACTCTTTCCCTTTCTGCTGTGTGTGGCTGTGCCAGTTGTGTGCCACGTGGGAATTCTCCTGGAGTAAGTGTTCCCTGACTTCCCCCTGAAGTGAGCTGTAGACAGAGTCTTTGAATCAAAGCTGACATTCCTGCCTTGCATATGCCCAACTGTGAGCTAAACTTATCTTTTTGTTCTGGTCTGTGTGTTTTGAATAAACACAAGATTGATTGCTTAAAAAAACCCAAAAAAACAGTCTTGAAGAGAAATACAGCTGAGAAATCTCTTGCCTTAGTACCAGTAAATCAAGCTGATGTGAGAGGGGTGAGGTATTTTATTTTATTGGTCTTTTAAAAGACGTTTTATTATGTGGATTACAATCAGCGTTACCAGAAAGGTGTACAGTGCTACAGACTAAATCTCAAATGTGAGGGTCAGGGGGGTAAGAGAACTTACTGAATGTCATAGTAGGAAATAACAATTCCCTTACAACCTGAGGCAACTGTTTTTCATGGATCTGTTGGAATTTGCCCTTTGTGTAGTGGCCACTCTGTGGGAATTGCCTTGCTTGAGTGACTGCAAGTGTGCAGTGTGTCCTACATCCCTTCTCTGGTGGGTGATGTAACTGTACACCAAGGTGCTGAATGTGGGCAATTGCCCTGTTAGTTTGGGGTTTTTTGTTTGTTTATTTTCCACCCCCCCCTCCCATTTTCAGCGAATAAACTTTGTTGTATGTCACAGTATAATTTTCAAAAAGAATAAATTAAATGCATGGTTTGTTATTTCAAAAGAGATTTAAGGATTTAAGAGCTTGGTTCATATTTTGAAATGAGGCATCTAAAATGCCCAAGAGGATCTGAGCCTTCAAGACTTACAGAATCATAGGACCTACGCATTAGGAAAAGAGAAACTGATTTTCTCTATGAACTCTGTGGAGCTGTTTTCAAACCTTTCTAGGATTGCACTTTTATTTTGTTGTCAAACCTTTGGGAGAGACAAAACCCAGCTTTAAATAGCACGGACCCAGTTCTGAAGGCATCAGTTCTGCGCATCTTGATGACAGTGAGTGCATCTGTTGGCTGGACCGTGCAAACAGCGTGGCTGGGGCTGGTTGTCTGTCATTAGGCTGTGATTTTAATCAGGAGCTGAAGGCTTTGGTTAAAAAGCAGAGTTGCCAAAATGGACTTGTTTAACAGCCAGAATGACAGCACTGGGACGGCGCTTTGTTTCTGCTTACGTGTCAGGTTGGACTGATCGGTGCTCAACTCGTAAATGTGATGCCAGACAAGAATGGTAGAGTGATGGGACAAAGAATTTCATTAGATGGGAGAGAGATGCAACAAAATAGGCTGGTTCAGTTCAGCAGATCAATAGAACTTGATTTAAAGTCCAGCACGCTCAGAGCTTTTAAGAGGCGGCTGCCAAATAATTGTAGTTTATGATCCAAATCGAAGGAAGTTGATTAATTTACAGACTGCTGCACTGTTATTTATGGGGTGATGTTGGTTGCATCATGGTGCCTGTGGCCTGTGAGTAAAATGTCAAGTCATGTTCTGTCCTCCTGTGACGTGATGGTGCAATCACCAGATCAGGAGTACCTGAGGTGGCAATAAAATGTCTTGGTTTATGGCAGGATGATGTGAGTGCACGTGTGCCTGTGAGCTTCATGCTCCAGCCCCCTCCTCCACAGGAAATCAAAGGAGTAAAATTGTAGTTACTTCAAGCTTTGCCATTAATTATATTTTTCTCATTACAAATCGGTGTGTAATTTGAATTGCAAACTCAACTATCCTGGCAGAATAGATCTGTTTACCATTCAAAGCAAAATGAAAATTATTTAAATTAGTTAATATAGAACTCATTTGAATGAATTGAATGTTTATTCATGAACTAGCTGAGGCAAGTGTGAAGCTGTCCTTATGGTCTGTAGCTTTGGCACTGATCAGCTCTAATGTCACGTCCTGGGACAGAGATTTCTTCTTTATTGCATATTAGCTGTGGTGTAAGCAGTGGGTAACTACTGCCTGATGTAGCTGAGTGTGAAATTTTCATCCTTCCTGACAAGGCCCTTCAGCAATTGTAATTCATATGAGGAAGGACAACCTGCTTCGAAGTTCACTGGCAGTGGCAGGGCTGCGTGGGAGGCTTTGTTTCCTGCAGTATGAGGGTGGGATGTAAGGTAGATTTCCCATCAGATAGTTAAAATTCTCCCATTATATCAGCCTGCATGGAAACAGGGATAGCATCTATCCCCTCCTATGTCTTACCCAAATGCTCTCTTCCTCCTCAAAGAGCGGGTTTTGTCACCATCCTTCATCCCTTGGGCTGTTTCACCCATTGAGCATTAAAAATTACAGCCTAGCTAAACTTTCCTGGCTAGTGAAAGGAGATGAGGGGTCCTTTAGCCTGTTCATTTCCATGTGCTGTTTTCCACTGTTGATGACAGTTGAGTTCAGGGACACATCCACCATCGGGCGCAGGAGCGGCGTGGAGAACCTGACAAGTGTAGAAGCTAAATTATGCATCGTGAAAGAGCAGGGACGTCCTGTGATTGACACTCGGGGGTTTTTGTGCAGATTGCAGATTTACAGCTGAGCCCAGTCTCTCCTGGCACTGTTGTAATGCGTCCTGGAATCAGTTAAAGATGCCGGATGATGGGATTGTTTTGTACACTTGTAATTGCAGCAGTGGCTCTGCTTTAATGTTATTGACAGATGGAAATTCAGACAGAGCATTTCTATATGCCCTCTCTGTCAGCTGGAGTCTGCTTGCCATGCTGACCAGGAGGCTGGAGATGGAAAGAAGTACAACAAGGAGGGAACCATGCCTGTATTTTGATTTTGGTGTGGACTGGTGCAGAATGGGAAACCTCTGAATGCTGGCTGTACCAGGGCTTGGTGACCAATCACGCTGTGATTCTGTGTAGGAAAGCAGCTTTTACTTCCCTATTGCATCAATACAAGAAGGATTAAAGTTCAGAAGTCCGATCCTGGATTGAAATAACCTTCTCTTTTATGATGCTGAGTTTGATAAAGTTTAATCATCAAATATACCATTAAGAGGGATAGACCTAAAGCATTTTGCCTGCCCAGGGATTCTGTGGAGGGAAACACCATCATTTGGTCACTGTTTAGGTTTTCATGTGGCTCTCAGGTGAGATTAACTCCTACCCCAGATGTAGGCCAAAGGAGGAAATTTCACTGTGATCCCAAGTGCTGGGTCAGATTCTGGCAAGGATATGGTTGAAAAGGGAGATAAAACTTGTGCCACAACATACTGGATTGCCTTCAAACAACAACTTACTGCTGTTTTTGTTTGGCTGGTTTTATATATTATCATGTGAATCTATCACAGAGCAAAAACCTGCTCTTTGAGGTTACTGGTGTAAAGGAGGGGAGAAATGGATCTGGTTGGCCTTGTCAGAATTCACAGCATGGTGATTCTGGGTGGCCAGAAGATGGTCTGCTGTGTTGCAGGTGTGGATTTGATGTCACTCCAAGGCACACAGAAGGATTTTTTTGGGGTAACAGCTCAGGGTGGGGGTGATGTTGCTCATACCCTTGGCTTTCAGCATCATTATTGGAGCTCCTTGGCTGAATGCAAAGCGTGTCCACGGGCTCTTAAAAGAGGGACACACAGATCAGAGATAATGTTTCTGACAGTGGATGAGGGTGTTCAGAGATTCCCTTCCAGAAAACACAGTCATGGGTATTGTTGGTTTTGTTGTTTCTTTTTAAATGAAGGCATCTTCCCTCTGGTAATCTCATCCCAGAGGAAGTAAAAATTAAACTGTCTGTGATTACAGCACAGGTAGAGGGATCAGATGGGCAGGGTGGGCTTCTCCTTTTGCTTTTTTACTGGGATGGAGAGCAGATCTGGCCCTGGTTTAGCTCTTCTGCCTGAAATATTACTTCCTAAGACCTTGAGGCTGGAGAAAATAAGTAGGCATTCACTGAGCTTATGCTGTTTTACATCAGCTAAGAACTGGACCCTCGAGCCAAGTAAAATGAAACTCGGAAATCTTCTTTGGCAGGTTGCACTGTCAAAGCCTGTGGATGTTTCTAAAGCAGTATACAGGGCTGTTTTTTAAAATCTCTGCCCGATCTTTATCCTATTATTCCATCAAAACTGAGTTTAGACTAACCTAATGTAAATAGATGGCAGGATTTCTTTATTTTAAATGCTGCAAATGACTCTTAGTACACTGTTTTATATGTGCTTTTCAAGTTGACTTTAGCAGACTATTAATTATGCAGGGATGACGTTAGCATAAATAACTAGTCAGCAAATAAATGTCAATTAAATATTCTATTAGCATAGTAGGCAGCTTTATGCATTGGCATAGAACATTTAGCAGATTATACTTAACAAGCACATAAAAAAGTAGCTTTTTTTTTCCTTAGCTCTCCTGATGACGGCAAAGGGGAGGAGAGGAGGTAAAAATGCTGGCTTTGGCTAAAATTTGGTGTAGTAGGAGTCAAGTCAGTTGACTCTGGTGTAATTTGGGAGTTTCCAGGAGCTGGAATTCACTGGACCATGTCATGGCTTGGCATTTCCATCCAGCCCCTCATAGCCCCTTGCAGACTTGCTGAGAAAAACATATTTTCATTACACCCCCCTCAGTAGATTCTCCTTCTCTTCCTTGGTGTGACTCAGGTCCCTCAGCCTGGGATGTGGAAATTCAAGAGTCTGCCTGTGGCTTGTGTGGCATCAGGATAATATTGTCTTGATAGGGAAAACGATCTTTTCACTATTGTGTCAAACTGCAAATCTTTTGCATGTGCCACTGGCTTTAGTTACTTTCAAAAAACTTAATACTGCCAAGTGAGGCCCTTTTGGGGTACACTGAGCCTAACAGGCCCTCAGGTGTCCTTTGGGAATGTAATTAATTGCTGAGCCACTGTGTAAATGTGGCACAGCCTGGCCAGTGGGTCAGGTTTTGCGAGAAGTTCGAGTTGTAGACTTCATCAAATGCAGAGGGTTTTGATCATCTTCAGGTCTGCTGGGCTTGAGGTCAACATTTTCTGTCTTGATTGTCCTTTTAATATAATTTTTCAGGTCCAGAGGCATAACTGCAGAGAGCCTTGCAGGGATGAGATGCTGGCAGGTTTATTAGTTGGATTGGGGAATAAATGATTTATCCTGATGTTTCAGTTGTGAAACTGAGACAAAAAAACACTTCCTGAGTGGGAAATCTGAGGTGTGCACTGCTGTGGCTGTGGCTGGGACCACTGTGAGTGATGGAGAAAATCGAGGGGAAAAAACAATGTTTGGTTAAAGACAGGTCTTTTTGTTTGAGGTTTTTTGGGAGTGCAGTAGAAGAGGTCTTTAGGAATGTACACATTTGGCTCTGCAGGGGCCCTGTGGCTCAGGTACGTGGCCTGGGGGCACTCTCAGCTCTCTTGGAAGGGAACAGCTTTCCCTGAGGCCAAGTCTCATCAGCTGGGGTCACTCTTTGTGCTTCTCCCGAGCATCTGGTGGAATTGGCTTAGAAAAGTTCCTTTTCACCTTTCATGAAACCGTAAATTGAAAGCCTCCGCTTTGTACTCACCAGTATTTTCCTTTGGGGAAAAACAGGTAACATTTTTCCACTCAAAAACATCAGGATGGCTGTCTTTGGGTTTAAGCACCCTAAAAACTGCCTTGAGTTGAGCAGACTCAGCAGCCCAGGAGTGGATGCTGGTCCCTCCTTTGCCCTTTTGCCTGGGTGAGACTTTGTCTCAGGAGGTTTTGGCTCCTCCTTGATGCCCTGTGAGATGTTCTTGTGCCTGGGGAGCCCAGCCCTTGCTGAGGATCAGGAATTTGAAAAACTGAAACCGTGCAAGATTTAGTTTTCCAGTGGAAAAAAAGAAAGCCCAGAGCTTGCACATGAAATAGGCTCTGTTTATTAAAAGCAAGAAAAGAAACACACTTTTATCAAAACCTAATTTTCCAGTAAGAAGCCGTTTCAGCAGAAACATGCCCAGCAAGCCTAGTTTCCAGGGACAACGACATCTGCTTATACTGTATTTATATTTATTTATGCTCACAAACAAATGGAGGAAGGGAAAGAGGAGCAGGCCTGGCCAGACAGCCTGTGGTCCAGCAGAGCTGGCTTGTTTGCAGTGGCTGGGGACACCAAATTGCTCAGGACCCTGCAGTGCACCTCAAGTGCTTGTTCAGCATCTCTATTTGGGTGCTTTTTTTATCATAGAAACCAAGAAGGGTTTGGGTTGGAAACAATCTTACTGATCATCCCATTCTACCCCCTGCCAGAGTATTACTAAGGATAATTTGGAAAAATCATATTTGGCCTACACCTAGATTAGATATCAGTGCAAGTCCTTAGAGGGCTGACAGTTTCACTGATGCAGTTGTCCCCTAATGCAAATCCTGTTTTTTTGCAGATTTCTGTGTGGAAAATGCTTTTCATCTATAACTATAGCCTGTCCTCGTTCCTGTACTGGACTGAGCCATGTAGTCAGCAAACCTTGTAAAAAAAATATTACTTAGTTTTACAGCTAACACCAAGGATAATGCAGCACTGTTTACTCTAGTGTGTTATTAACCCTGCTCAGAGCATGGGTTTAATCTGGAGGTTGGCTGACAGCCAAGGAAGGGTTCAAGAAGTGGTTCTCCAGTGGATGAGGTTTGAAAGACATGGCCCTACTGAAATGAATCCACTCTCTGCCTGCTTTTCCCTCGCCTGGGCGGACTCTCTGTTCTGACTTTTATGTCCAGGTGCTGCTGCCTTCCTCCATGAAGGTTTGCAGCATCGTCAGGGTCCCTCCTGGGCGGTGCAGGGAAGGCTGAACGATGAATCCTGTTACGATTAAAGAAGCAGAACCTTGTGTACAAGCAACAGCAGAGCTGAGGATCAGGGATACTGCAATGAAAACTGAAAGCCTAATCCTTTTATAAACAGTCTGGAGGGGGGAGAAAGGAAAGCAGTGATTTTCGGGGACTTTGACAAGTTATAAATATATCCTGAGTGAAACCAATAGTGTGGAGCTTTATGAAAGATTTAATGAATGAATATTTCATGCCCACATGGTGCTTCTTCTGTAAAGTGTGCTGTTGGTAAAAAGCAATAAACAAAGAACCTCCTTCAGGGTTTGTTTGGGCTTTTAAATTAAACTAATTTAATCAACTTTTTCAGTCAAGCTTGATATTAGTTCATTTCTGTACACAGCACTGTACTCGGTTCTGTTTGTTTTCTCCTGATACCTGTTCCGCTGTTTGGAAGATGCTTGAATATCAGAGAATGATTCATTTCATCCTGCCCTTATGGTGCATTTGGGTTTTCAAGGCAGAGAGCACAGTCCTGACTTTTTTTCTTTTCCTAAAACCTGAGGAGCCATCCATCTCTACCATCACAGCTGGAGGTGTTACAGGACTCCAGCTGAGGTCATTATCCAGCAGGAGAATCACTTGAGCTTGTTGGTCATTTCTGATTGTAAGCAAGAAGATCTTTTTTCTGGGTTTTGAAAGCCTTCAGCACCCAATTTGCTGCTGCTTGAAGGACTAGAACAAGCCCAAAGTGCTCTGGAGTCTGGCCCCATATGGCCAGCGAGGCTTGGATACTTTGGCACTGGATATCAGAGATTTATGCAGGGAGATGGAAATTGTTTTCAAGCTCAGGCTCTTAGCAAGGCTAAGGGGCCTGGGTGTGTTAGTGAAGTTTCTTTATGGTTGGCAGTCATGACAAATGACCAGGAGGAAATCAGGGTATGTGTTAGCTCTGTGTTCCATGTCTTTTGCAATAGTTTCTAAAAAATCCTCAGGGATGTGATTTCTCCTTGGGAGCTGCAGGACTGACTGAAGCCAGTTGATGTTTTCACAGCTGGACCAGCAAGTGAAAAGCAAATGAGGCACAGTAGAGAGATAAAAGCAAGGGTGTTTGGAGGGGTAGAGTTAACTTTGGGAAGGTATCAGCATGAGCTGGGGATCCTCTCAACCCCACACCTTGCATGGAGTGGTGTTTGATATTGCAAGAAATGAGGCATTTCTTAGCTGCTTTTGCCATGAGAAGGAGAAAAAGTGCTTTTTTCGTTTTTTTCTTCCTTTTTTTTCCCTGTGGAACCAGTTGATTTTGTAGTGGGCAACTTTGAGAACTGAAATTTATCCCTCCTGGCTAGATGATGATCCCATGAGGTTTCTGCTACATATGATCAGGGCTTTGTATTAGAAGAGAGGTTGTATTAGAAACTGAGGAAGTTTTGCTTGTCCAAACCCACACAGATTGGAGTTTCATTTTTTTGTTAGTGTTATTAGTCAATTCTATCTTTATAGCTCAAGGCTCAAGCCCATAGCACAGAAAAAGCATTAAACTTCAGCAAATGTGCAGCAAAACTCCTTGCAAGTGATGCTGAGCTGCAGCAGCTGATTTATCCAGCCCAAAATGTTGGCAGAACCAATTTCTGCAGCAGCTCCTGACCTCCTGCAAGGAGAGCTCGTTTCAGTGGGACTCAGGCTCTGTTCAGGATGCTTGGAGCACTTGAGGTGAGCAGCTGAGACCCCATGGCTTTGCCTTCTGTTGCTCATGATTCTGATCACAGTCTGCAGCTTCACTGTGACCAAACCATTGGTTTTGGGCCTGATGTTTAGTGCAGCATGTTTTGGAGGAACAGAGATAGGGCAGGAGAGGAGTAAATTGCAGTGTGAGGTAGAGAGACTTTCAATAAGAAGCTGCATTTCCGAGGAAATACTGCAGGAAAAGGCTGTGAGCAGACACCAGACTTTTCTGTGAGTAGAGATTTCCTGAGATTTCCTCCTTCTTTAGCAGAAAGTGGAGCAGGGTGGATTTTTGGATGGTACCTTTGACACTATTTCAGAAAAAAATCTCTCTTCGACAATTCTTGGAAAAAACTTCTTCCATCCACTGAATAAAAGAGTAAAATCCTCCCAATACATTTAAGTGCCAAGATGTAAATTATTTCATAATCAGTCTCTGTGAGGCTCTTTAAAAAAACCCCACAAAACTAAGAACTATTGGCCTCTTTGCTCTGAGTTTAGCTAGTGTTTGATGTCATCCAGTTCCTTGTTTCTGACCATGTGAATATGAAACAAGATGCAGAAAAGTTGAGAATCTGTTCAGTGTCGAACAGAAGAATTACCATAGCCCCATTTGTAGGCTTGGTGTGTTGTCACTGAGGAGACTGCAGTGTCATTGTTCAAGCAGACACCACTGGCATGTGCACCTTGCTCATGACTCTGGAGATCTGCACACCTTGAATCCAGCAGTGAATGTCCACAGTTGTTCTTCCACACTCACACCATGTCCTGTGACATCTGCTGTGGAGCTAAAAAGCCCAGAAACCACAGAAAAATGGGAGGATTGACCCTGAAAGCATAACAGTGGGTGCAGACCACTCATTTTTCTAATTGTCAATTTAATTAATGTCTGGCTGAATGAGTTTTTAATAAAATACTCTTTAAAAATTATTAGTTTGAGAGATTTTTAAATAGTAATTCTTGATAATTGCATTTAATTTCCCTTCCCCAGTCTCTTATAATTTTCCCCAGAGGAGTTCTGGAATGGAAATACCACCTCAAATCTAAGACTAGACTTAGGTAGTTAATGATATAATAGGTAAAGGATGGTCAGACTTAATTAATCTGTATTGGAGACATCTGTGGAGACTTAAAAAAGCCCTCTGTCTTTGATATTCTAAGTTACAGTTTTGGGTGTTTATATCAGAGAAGGAGGTGATTTTTTTTTTTGTGCATTGGTTGAGCAGCACAAGGGATTTGATCCAGAGCATGCCAAAGCTGAAGTACACCTTTCTGCAATGGACCTTTTCTTAATCAGTTTGAAGATTAAATTATATCTTTTAGTCCTGAGCTGAGGGAGGATTTTCTGAGCTCTTTTAGTCCAAGGACAAACAAACATGTCCAGTGCCATGTCTTCAGCAGAGCTTTCCTTCAGGTGCACCTCGGATTTGTGAGGAACAGGTACAGAGTGAATTTGGGAAGCTGCTAGTGGCAGATGCAAGCACCAGCATGATTCCAAACCAGCTGTGACTTGCACTTGATTTTTCCTTCATTATGCATGAAATGTGGGCTCCCAGTCACCGTGGAAGGGGCTGGATTGCTGAAGCAGACCATATGCTCCTGGAGCCCGTGGAGGTGGCTGATAACGCAGTGTGGAGGTTTAAGGGATGCTCCTATAAAGCATTTCCCTGCTGACAACTAAAAATCAATTCTTCTAACCCAGATACCAAATTTTGGGTCACTTCTGGCCCTTTTGCATGACATAGGAAAACTTTGGCTCCAAATTCCCAAATAATCTGTTTCTGTGTCTCTGTGTGCATGGTGTCACTTCCATTTGATTTTGGTCACAGAAGGAGTAAAACCCAGACCCACAAATGAGCTTAGGGACATGCTGAAACCCATCCTGATGGATGGTTTGTTTTGTGTTGTGAGGCAGAGCGTCCACCTCCTGTGTTTGTAGCTAAAAAAAGGTTTTTTGCCCACGCTGTCACTTGGGAATGAAGAAATGAGGGGAAAGTCAGCGTTTTTAGGTGTAAAAATGTAGCTGCATCCTAAAGTGCTGGAGTTGATGTAGAAGATTAATTATATCCAGGGAAAACCTTTCCAGATTCAGGAAATCATCCTGCTATGTGTGATATCAGTTTTACTGAAGAGGCTCTGCCATGATGAGTACAGAACCTAGAGAGGGGGAAATCCTGCAGTTCCCGTGTGCCAAATAACTCTGGGAAGGTCAATGAGGAGTCCCTGCCCATGTGAAGCATCTACACCCTGAATGTTTTTATTGCTGAAATTACCTCTTAGATAGATTCCTGCTTTGCTTTGAGCAGTTCTTCTGTTTCCCTTGACTTTTTCAGCCTGGTTATCAGCAGGTGGATCTGTTGGGAAAGCCTCTTCATGTGGAACATCTAAGTTTATTTAGAAATAAACCAAAAAAAACTTAAGAGGAAGTATTGCATGATGAAGATGAGATTAAGGGCTCACAAACCAGTTGAATGAACCATGGCTCTGCACTAATATTTGATTTAGCAGTGAAGGCATTTGGGTTCACTGGGGAGCATCATCATCTCCAACCAGAATATCCCAGGTTGATGGAGAAGCTAAAGTTTTAAATTCAAAGGAAATTTAGAGCACTGTAGAAAAGCTGCTTCCATTTCAGGTCCTGTAGCACATTGTTATTCTCATTTCAGACGTTGCCTTGCATAATGTTCCACGTTGATCTCCAATTCAGATTTAAACTCTTCAAAGTTTCGGGGGATCCTGGGATTTTGATCCTGGGATTTATAGTTCAAGCCCCTTTTCTGTTTCCAAGTGAAGAAAACACATGTTTAGCAAGCACAAAATGAGTCTTGATGGAGTATTTCTTTGATGGCGTTGTGATGATGGTTATGAATTTGTATTTTGTGCATAGGATGTTGAGCACCTCATGGGGCCTGGCTGTGCTTCGACTGTACCATTAATTTCGGGAAGAATGCATGATGAATGCTCATCAGGCCCTCCAGGTTCTGATTTGTGGTGCTCACATCACACAGCCGAGAGGCTCCGGAGTGATTAAACGGGATTCAGTCATTAGGAGCTGGCAATACAAATGTGATTAATTACAGAACGCACTGTAAATTGTGAAATGAGTTTGATGGGGTTTTTTCTTTTGAAAACATATGTTTCTGCTTCATGGGGTGTCAGAAGTTTGAGTCGTGGTGAATGAGGCTTGTTTGCTATTTCCATGATAATTTGGGAGTGTGCTGGGTCATGGGAATGGTTCCACTGTTGTCCCAATCTTTGGGTGTGAGGATTGAGATTTGGGGAGAATTGAAGGCAAATCCTTAAATTAGACCATACAAGTCCAGCTTTGCTGTTTGTACCTCACTAACTCAAGCACAGGGGCACCAAGCTCCCCCTGAGTCCTGACAGAGTTTTCCAACAAAGAATCCCTTTGCCTCTTGCCTCTGGGATGCATCTTTGTGTTGGGGATGTCAGGCTGAAACTAGTAATGGCTTGCTTTTTACTTTGAAATTGCTGCTGGTGAAAAGAAAAAAAAATTGGAAAAAATTTGGAACACACTGCTGGGAGAAGTTGTGGCCACCTCATCCCTGGAAGTGTTCAGGACCAGGCTGGATGGGACTTTGAGACCCCCTTGTCTAGTGGAAGATGTCCCTGCCCATGGTAGAGGGTTTGAACAAGAGAATCTCTAAGGTCCCTTCCAATCCAAACCCTTCTATGATTCTAAAGAAACTCCCCTAATTTTAAGCATTAACCAAAAGTTCAGTCCTTTTGAACTGAAATTAAACTGCAAGCATCTTCCCCACTCATTCTCCTTTTTCTGTAGAATACAGAAAATAAAAAAAAGAAAAACCCAAAATCCCAACCCCAAATCCGAGTGGATTTCTTGGACATCGCATCCTTCTATTTGTCTTCTATTATTTTGATGCTTTTATTTGTAGTGGATATTTGCTGTAGACTGTTGGCACTACCAGGGACAAAAAACATAATTGTGCAGTGAACTGGCTTATGCTTTATGTAAGAACATTGTGCTGCTGTAAATTTGTTGGGTTTTACAGAGCAGTCTCCAAAGAGTATCC
This sequence comes from Cyanistes caeruleus, assembly GCF_971803275.1. NCBI lineage: Eukaryota > Metazoa > Chordata > Aves > Passeriformes > Paridae > Cyanistes > Cyanistes caeruleus. The sequence continues at coordinate 4,324,956 of NC_141704.1, read as the reverse complement.
TTCAGAAAGAGACCACGGGGTTTGGGAGTGAGAAAAAGCACTTGGTATGGGGGATAATTGGATGGAGTTTGGAGGTGTAAGGTCAGAGCCCTGGGCAGGATATTTATACTGCAGTGATATCCCTGGATGGAATGGCCCATAAATTTTAGGTGTTTTTATGCCACAAAATCTGTCTGGGGCTGGTCTGTGAGATCCCAAAGACACAGGGGATGGGGCTGCCTCTTGTGTCTATTGCCAAGGCAAGCCAAGGGGAGGCTGCCTGGTGTTCAGGAAGCCTCCAGGGCTTTTTTTCTTCCACTGTGTGGCATCAGTGACACCTGGGGCAATGCAATTTTATGTGAAAGACCCCAATTCATACCTGCTGCTGGCATGGGCCAGTGTGTGTCCAGTGCTGCCCAGAAATACTGATTCAGGTCTGAACCAACTTAATGACTGGCTGGCAGTTGTTCTGGCTGTGGTCAGGAATTCTGACTTGGATGGGATTTATCTAGGAATTTAGCATTTTGCTTTGTGGACATATTTTTTTCCTCTGTCTATGTTTGTGCTGTGGAACTAGTACACAAGGAGCTGTGGAATGCTACAGGAAGACTTTACCAGGGTTGATGGCTGGGCAAGCAGCACAAAGCTCCCCCATGACCTTCAAAACATCTAAATTGGGATTTTACAATTTTTTTTTTACATTTGTCAGTGCATTTCTGTCTACCTGCAGCAGAAAATTTCTTTTCCTGCAAAGATGGCTAAATACTTTTTTCGCTTTCACCAAGAGGGGCTACAATTTGGAAGGAAATGACCGTGCTAATGCCTTCTAAGTGCAGGGAATTTACTTCTGTCTCATACAGGTGAATTCGTAACTTCTCATGCAGTCACACTCTGAGCTCTGTGATCTGGTTTTGCTTCTGAGCACTTCAGTTAAAATGCTGATTTTCCCTGGGTAACAGCGCTCCACAATTTTATTGTTACTATTTTTTTATCTCTATGGGATAAAAACTGACATAGAAATTACAATCACAATACCAGGTCCCCTTTCTTTTTCCCTGAAAGCTCCCAGACTGCTGATTTGACAAGGCCTTCATTAAGACTCCTGAGTCTGGAGATTGGGAGCTGGAGCTCTCAGTGCTCATGATCCATCTCTTCTGAGCCCTGGGCATGGTGCTTAATGCACACGGAAAGAAAAAATAATCAGGGAATGTGCGTGGAGGCTTGGGGTTAAGTGCCAGGAGCTGCAGAGTTTGGATGCTCATTTTCACAGTGAGCCATCACCCTAATGGACATTGATACTAATGATGGGAGAACCCCTATGGTTATGTGGTGTGTGCAGAGCTTTCAAAATCCACCCATTGCCTGGCTCTCAGAAATGCCTTTCAGGAACGCTGTACACATCCAAGATCATTTAAGTCAGCCAGTCCTGATTTGTTTCTCAGACTGTTGTTGACAACAATGAAATTTAGTTACCTTGTACCTAGAATTGAATGGGGCAGAGAGCAGTGTTATTGCTGTGTTTAAAGAGTGTGCAGTTTCTGTTCAGGTGAGAAATTTTGGAGGAGCACAAACCACTCTGAAACACTCTGACTTTAATTTTTATATAATTTATATAATATATATATATGACTGTAATTTATATATAATACTCAGAAGTAACTGAGACTAAAATCAGCCCATTTTTGCCACGTTTGATTCTGTAACAAAATCAGAATAATCAGCCTTCATTTATACCTGCTGATACAAGAGGTCAGATAACTGACTTTATGCTTCTTGTATCCCCAGTCATCTGTTCTGCTTGTGCTGGATATTGAATTCTGTGCTTTTCAAACTCAGTCTGGGAGTGAAGGGTGGGAGAAGAAGTGGTGGAAAGTCTGAGGTGGCTGTATACAAAAACATAGAGATAAGAGCTTCAGTTTTCCTTCTCACTGATGTGTCTGCAGCTCAGAGAGCAGGAGGGAGCTCTCCTTTGCTTTTAGTTCATTTTTAGCTAGCTGAGGCAGAGAAGTTCCCCACACTGTGGCTTTTCTTTTTCTTGGAGCTAATCATTCTGCTCTGGACTGAAACCCCAACACGGGGAGCTCATGCCTGTGGCCCACCAGGACCCAGGACTTGGCATTTTCCAGCACCAGAGGGACTGGTAAGAGACTGAGCTGATCTACAGCCCGTGACAAGGACTTTCTGAATTTGCCATCTCTTCAGAACAGAGAGAGGTTCCATTGTTCAATATTACTTATTTTTTGTGCTTGTGAATATGTTGCTTGTTAAACAAACAATGTTTTCTTCACTTTTCTCAAAGGAGGTTTACCTCCCAAACTGGTTTTTGGAGGGGCTGCTTGAATTTCTTGAACTTCTGAAGACCACTTCAGAAGTTTTCTCCCAAAATTTGCCCTAAACCAAGACACCCACTTAAAAATGGTTGTGTCCGGAAGATATTTCTGCATTCCCTTCCCAGTTTTGGTGGTGGTGGTGTTAATGAGGTTGGGTTTGGGTACCTAGTCTAGGTGACAACGTTGCAGAATTCTGTTCCAGGTGAAACCAGTGTAAAAACACCTTAAAAATAAACAATCATGGAATCATTTGGGTTGGAAAAGACATCTAAGATCAATGAGCTCAACCATTAACCTAGGCTATAACTACATGGTAAATGCTCTAAACAGTTGAATGCATCATCCTTAAATTCCAACCTTGTTAAGGTTGGATGGTGGCTTTTTGTTATGCTGAAGGACCAGGTGAATTAATTGGTTGCATCCCTGGAAGGTGAAGCATGGGAAGAGATTAATTTCCCTCTCCTCTTGCCATAGCCCACCTGTATCTGTCTCCCCTCTTCCCCCATTCCCAGATCCCTAGGGAGAGCAGGGCTGTGTCTGGGTGATTCCAGGCTGGGTGGTGCTGATCACACTCAGGTGAAGCCTTTGAAACAAAGGGATGTGACAAGTGCAGGCAGAGCTGGTGGATTTGCTGCTTTTCCTTATTTACATAATCTGATTGCAATTGATAAGTAACACCATCAAGATAGAGCAGACTCATTTCCCATTTTCAGCACCCCTCTCTTTCTTATCCCTCTTTTTAAAAGCTTTAGATACTTCAGTGCAATCCAAGTATTGACTTTGACTGAAGGAAGGCAATTAATCACAGTACTTATGAGTAGATCATTTACTGCTGGGTGGGTGCATGAGGCTGTTGTGCTCAGGGAGTCAGAGCAGGCTGATAAGGGTTTGTAGCACTCTGTGCTGTTGGGATCTGTGAGGCAAATTTCTCTTCTGATCTTGGGCAGTTTGACTTGGAAGCAGAAAACCACAGCAGTGGGATCTCAGAAGAGTGTGTTTGTATCCATAATGTTGTGTTTGGGGTGAGGACAGGTGATCCTACTGCATGGGAGCGCTTCAGTGTAGTTGGTGGTGACCCTTCTGCCAGGATAAAGTGTCTTGTTCAGCTTCCTGAGCTGCACTGAGTTAATGGAGGCTACTTTCACAAGAATCTGAATCATCAAAAAATCTTTAAAATCAGTATAATAACATCCATTCGCCCTGTCTGCAGGCACTGGTGGTTTTCTCCCACAGCATCCCACATCCACCTCTTCCACCCATAGTTCCTGCAGCTGGGAGTTCGTAGCCCGTGCAAGCTTCAATAAAAGAAAAAGAAACTCCCAAACCCTCGTTTCCTTTTTATTGTTAAAAAGATAGCAGTTAATTAAGGACTAGAGAAACCCAAGGGAACGGTGCGCGCGTCTGTGAAGGGCTCAAAGGATGTTGGAAGCAAAGTGTCCTGTGGACAGCGAGGCAGCTTTTGGCTCATCAACTTGCTTGTTTTGACCCAGATAATTTCTGGAAACCCTGAATGGCTGCAGGAAGGATAAAAGTCACGTTGTACTGAAATTCAGTGTAGTTGAATAGAAAAAACTGCAAGGGAGCTGTTCAGATGAGAACCTAAAGCATGTGTTCATGCCTTTGTCTGGTTTTTATTTCCTCTTTACTTTTTCTAATGAAGGAGTTCTTTTTCATGCAGAGTTGGGCATGCAAGGGTTGAAGTCTGTCTTGGCCCTTTCTTGGGTCAAGACCATAGAAACTGCAGCATAATCTTCTTTTGGAAGTGAGATCAGGGTGGTTTGGATAGCCTGAAAAAAAAGAGAGCTCCATGTATCTTGAGGAATATTAAAAAAACATGCAGGATATTGTTAATAAATTAAGTAGCTCACATGGGCTACACATTAATTTGAAATTTGCCCTTATTCTGTTTTGGTTTTTTTTTTAAGTGAGATAATTAAGAGCAGTCAGATCAATCAACAGCTTAAAGGATCATCTACTCAGAGAATACAAGAGCTACACATACTCCTACAGACATCACACTTCCTTCCAGCATCTGTTCATTAGCCTGCTGTAAATTCAAATGAATGGGACTGGTCCAGAAGTGTCTTTTGAGCACCTGTATTCTTTGATGGACAGTTGCTTATGGCTTCTGGTTTCCATGAAAATCCTCTCTATATATTTTCCTTAAACACTTTATTTAAGACAGGTGTATAGAAGGCAATGTTTGAGCTCTGAAGTTGGGGTCTCATGGTATTTATGGCTGCACCACAAGGAAATCAGATCAACAGCTTTTGATGCACTTTCTTTTCTTTTCTGGCTTGAATTTGCATTATTTTGTGATCCAGTTCAAACCACAGAACTCTGCTGCTGTGAGAACAGAAGACTGTTTGAAGTTTTAAGTAAGAAATTTCTTTGAAGATGTCTTTAGCCCCATTTGTCTTTTTTTTCAGGGAACCCACAAAAGAATTCAAAGCAAACAGTCATTTTTATAAGAAAGTGCCATTAAAGCACTAAGTAAATTTTTTTTTAAATGTTGGTTTTACTTAATTTATTTTGGAAATTCTTTATAGGGGGTCTGGATTTCTAGGGTATGCAGTGGAGTGTGTTCCCAGCCCTGAAGGTCTTGGGGAGGGTTTAGAAACAGCCTGAGCCTTTTGCTTAGGGACAGCACAACCCCCATCCTGTTTTCACATCCAGTCTGGTTCACAAGGATGTAAATAGTTCAGCAAGACGAATGAAAATGTGGGGATTCAACCGTTTCCTGTCAAAATGCTGTTTTATCAAAATGGAAATATTTTGTGAGAACATGTCAGTTTTGACAAATTGTTTTGATGGGTGAAGTCTAAACAAATTGTTTTAGCATTCTATGTTATTTTGATATAAAGACATCTCATTTCGACTCCATCATTTAGACCTTTATAACATAGTTACAACATTTATATGTTAATATTTTCGTAACTTATAAATATTGCATCGAATGTGTGACAACTTTAAAATTAAAAGAAAATGTCAATATTGTAAGATTTCTATATTTTTGCAATATGCTGTTTAGCTTTTAAAAAACTGCATATCTCGTCACAGAATTGTTTGCGTTGGAAGGGACCTTAAAGATCATATTTTTCCATTTCCCTGCTGTGGAAAGGGACACTTTCCACTAGACCTTGGATGCTCCAAGCCCTGTCCAGCCTTAGTTTTCCTGGCTGGGTGACCTGTAGCAGATCTCCACTATAATTTCACCCATCCCTGCTGGATGGAGTGTCTGGAATTCCCTTGTGCTGTCCTTCAGGAGCGTTCCTGCTGATCTGTGATCCTTCTCTCCAGGCTCTGGACATTTCTTTCTGTCACCAGCAGCTTTATTTTATTGTATCTTAAATATATATATGATTTTTGTATCTAATATATGTATATGTATATTTATATATCTATATTAAATTTTGAACATCCTGAATGGTTTAGAAAATTTATCTTTTAATGAGGTCCTGATGTTTTAGTTTATTTTACAGTGGATGGAGAATTGCCTGGGTCCTGCCCAGCTATAAATTCCCCTTGTTAACTATTTTTGTTCATTCCAGTCCTAGGAAAGTGTTAAATTTTTAATGATAAAAATAGTTTCCACACTGAGAGTGTTGTCACTTAGCAGATTAATCTGAAAGATCTTAAACCATTTTATAAAGCTGTTTAAGATGCTGTTCTTAGCATATGAGAAAATTAAAACTCTGCTGTTTAGAGGTTGATGGGTTCCAATGGGGATTCTCCAGTAGAGGTGTCGACAGGTTGCTGGTGATCCAGGGTTATTAAAAAAAAAAGTGACCCAACATGAAGCATGTTTTGTTGTTTTTTGGTCAATTTTTTTTTAGGCATGGACAAAAGTTAGCATAATTGGATATTATTGCTTGTTGGACACATATATCCATGGGGCATGCTGAGGTGTTTGCAAGGAGTAGCTTATTTTCAGGTGCTATATGTCTATAAGTTATTTATGCTACCATTCCTTTATTTTACCAGTTCAGATCTCTGAGTCTTGTTCTTGCCAATCAAGTGGGTGCCTTGGGGGGAAAAACAGTCATGAAAAGTAAAAAAACAACCACGTTCTTTCCGTTGTCTTGTCGGTCTTTCAGATTTGAAGGTTTCTCCTGCACTTTGCAGTGTCTTGTTCTTGGAAAAAAAATAAAAATAAAAATGTATATATTTAAAAAATAGAAAAAAAGAAGAAAAGAAAAAAGAAAAGAGAATTTCCATGTAAACTCATGACCTGAGAGGAGTGGCTCTCAGCAAAACAGCTACTAGAAAACTAGATAAAATCCCAAGAGTTGCTAATGTGATAATAGTATCTCATATTCATTGAATGGAGTGCCTGTGTGCTGTCATGGGACTGCGAATGTGCTTTTAATCTCTTATTTCTCTAGAGAGGCAGATAAATCTGAACCCATTATGTGCTGAGGCTGAGGCAGGGCACAGAGATTTACAGGGTTGCAGGGAATGAAGCTGCTGTCCTGGCACGTGTTTGGGGGATTGGAGGGGACAGGGTGTGCATTGCTCCAGCATTTCCAGCTGCTCTTGGAATGGTTTTCATGGTCAGCACGCACAGAGCGAGGGGAAAGGGCTGGGTTTGAGCTGCTGATAAGGAAAACCTGATGATAAATCCTAGTGGTGCCTTGGCCAGTCTGGCAGCAGCCCCTGCTCCTCAGGTGGTGCCAGGTCCAGCTGCAGCCTGGAGTCTCAAGACACAGCTTGGGAAAATGAGACTAAGGAAGAAAAGTGAGGAAATGGCAGTGGGTCAGAAGGGGATGGAGGAATGGGAGTCAGAGACATTGTAGGCAAGGTGAATCAAGTAGAGAAAAGTGGGAAGAATTTGAGGGATATTGGATATGATCCATTTTTGGGTGGAGTTCAGGTCTCTGGAAAGGGCACTCAATTTTCTAACCTGAGTTTTAATGTTAGAAAAGTCCTTTTTCTTTCTCATTTAAGAATTTTCTGTAATATTTGCCAACTAGAAGGGGATCTCTGAAATAACTGTTTTTTTCACAGAAGGAGGCAGTGAGCTGCAGGGACCTGTTTTTTACTTTGTGTGGGTAATTTCACTGAGGTCTGTTGGGAGAGGCTCAGCCTTCCCCAGCCCATTGCTGGGAACTGCTGCATCTCTAGAGCTGCTCCTCAGGAATTGGGGAGGGAAATGTGGGATCTTTCTCAGGTGTTTCTGTGGTGGTCTGGATTCAGATGGATTTTCCTCTGTGCTGTTAGTCCTGAATGAAGTCAGTCTGCAGTAGAAATACAGGGGAAGTTCACAGGGGTCTTCTGGGAAAATGGATCTATTGAAAGGTGAAGAAAGCATGGCTCTCTGAACCCATGGACCACTCCTGACTCACTGAATTTATTTAAGGCAGGGAAAAATGTTTTGAAAACAGGAATCCTAATGGAGTTTAGGTCCCCATGGAGCAGGATTCTTTATCCTGGCCACCTTCTCTTCCCACCAGCTGGCCAGCCAGCTGCAAAAAAATTCAGAGTTCTCACAGCCTGTCCAGCAGTAGGAGAGGTTCAGTAGAGCCTTTTCCTGTAGCTAACGAGGGAAAATGGGGAAAAGTGATTGAAAGTTCACTGCTTCAGTCCCCAGGTGCCGAGTCTGATATGCCAGAGGAGCACCAGCATTTCTGGAGGGGGATGCACAGGTTGGGCACCCATGCATTGCACTGACAGCTATTCTCATTTACCCAGCAGATTTTCCTTAGTTTGGATATATTTGTTTAACATTTTGCTTGGTCCTCAGAGGCTTTTGCAGATACCATGATCATTCAGATTCACTTCATTACTACTAAAAATTAATATTTGCATTGTGGTGACTTGAACTGTAAAACTGAGAAGGCTGATTATGCTCTATAAGCATAGAGGAAGGTACAAATCCCTGTTCCTACAACTTCCAGTGCAATTTATTGTCTCTCAGAGGTTTTCAGAGTTGTTTTATCTATGCCACAAAAGCGGAATAAAATAGAGGAAAACCCTAGAAATTAGATTTGTATGGGAAGGATGGTTCTGAAACCACCTAGAAACTGAGAATAACTCAGGCTTTCTTTCAGCTGAGCCTGTTTAGTCTGAAAACAGAGGTCACCTTGGTACTTTCAGACTTTGGAAGCCTCTAATCCAGATATGAATGTGGAGAGGAGCTTATTTAGATGTCAAACTGTGAGGTGCAAGTCTTTTAAAAAGGACAGGGGATTTTTTTTTTTTACTCTCTGAAAGGCACTGGAAGGGAGACTGACTGACAGACAGCCAGATCTGTGAATCAGGCACCGTTATGACATCTCCAGTTGGGCATCTGGAAGTGGAAGCCCCTGAAATCTGTTAATCTGTTGTCAACTTTGAAAATCCTATTCTCCCCCCTGTCTCCCCCCCGCCCCACTCCTGCCAGCTTTGAAAGTTCAAACTGTGTGCTTTTTATCACATTTGTCATTCCTTGGTAGTGAAGCTCTGGCATTCAGAAATTTGGCTGACAACTTTGTGGGAATGAGCCAAAATCGAGTTCAACTTGCACCTTTCTGTGCTGCACCCAGTGCTGTTCTCAGGGAGAGGCAGAAGTCTAAGCTAGAGGGACTCTAGCCTCTTCCATTACCACAATTACTGTCCTCTCCCTGATGCCAAAAATTCAGCTTGTTTCCTTTATCCTGAGGTAGGTGGACAGAAACTGATGAGGTGTACACAGCAGGAGTGTTGAGACAGAAAGTATTGTATCTAAACCATTTCTTCCCAGGCTGTTCTTTCATCTTAAATGATGCAAAGGTTATAAATCTCCTGGAAATCATGCAAAATCAGGGCTGCAAAAGACTTAGAGTGGTTCCAGGCAAGTTCAAACACTATTTTATGGAGGCTCAAGTCCAGAAGTGCAAGGTTTGATATTTTTAAATACATTTAAATGTACATTTAAAGTAATTTAGATATTTAAACTGGTTGTATAGCTCAAACTTAGAGAACTGGCTTTTGGGGAAGGAGAACAGCTCAGAAATGAGGTTGAGGTAAGGTGTACTGGGCGTGACTTGTGTCTTTATCCATGCCCAATCCTATGGATTACTGTGGGGTAATGGTCTTTAAACAACATATTTAGCTGTTTATTTGCAGGAAATGTTTAAATTTTCAAATGCTTGTGATTTCTTCCTTTCTCTAGGTGTTTCTAAGTTAGCGACATAACTGCATTCCTGATGATTCTCTCACATATAAGTAAGATTATTTTGGGAGAAAACAAAGTTTCAGATGTATTTTAATTCTCATTTACAGGCAGGTAGAATTAAAGTCTAATTTCTGGATTTCTGAATGAACTGCACAGCGCATTTGAAGAGGCATCTCTTTCTCTGAAGCTGAGATTTGCTGAATTATTGCCTTTATGTGTCCACTGATTTTAACCAGAGCTGACCCTGAACGTGAATCCTAGAAGCAAAATTTATATATTTCAGTTCTAATCTTATAAAACCACATACATGTCCTAAAGTAACACTGGTTCAGAGTGTTTACCTCAGAAATTACTCATTTTTTTTCTAGATGCAAGAGAAGTTCTTGATAAAGGAAAGATTTTAAGTCTTTCTTCTTGCTAGTCTATTGACTCAGCAGCTGATACATGATGTTCTCAGGGTTGATTTTTCTACTTTGTTGGAAAAGCACCTGGAGTTTCTGTTCTGCTGTCAAGGAATTGAAAGTTTGCGCAGCTTATTTTTTTCCCGGAGGTCATTAGTGAACATACAAAGAGACTTTATAAATCACATCTGAGCCCAGGTGATAAGCAGGAAACGAGTGGTTGCACAAGCAGTGGCCAATTCTGAACAGGAGAGATGGGGATGATAAGCCACGATGTTGTAAATCACTGTTGGTGGCTACAGTGGAACAGCACCTTCCCATTTTTTGGAATTTAACTGTGTGCACAGGTTGCCCAAAGAACTGGACAACAAACCAGCTTTTTTCCTCATCTGAGTTGCACTTGCATACAAAACTTTTGAGCTGGTAAATCCCGAGGAGGAGAAGTTTCTAGAATGATTGAATCACAGGATGGTTAAGGATCATCCCATTCCACCCCCCGCCATGGGCAGGGACACCTTCCACTATCCCAGGTTGCTCCAAGTCCTGTCCAGCCTGGCCTTGGACACTTCCAGGGATGGTGCAGCCACAGCTTCTCTGGACAACCTGTGCCAGTGCCTCATCCCTCTGATAATGAAGAATTTCTTTGTAATAAATACACCAGGTCCACTGTGGGACACACACTGGGCAAATCGCTGCAGTCTGCTGTGCTAAGCAATTCTTTTCTTCCCTCCCCTTCCTCAGCAATCAAGGAGAAATACATGGACTGGACAGAGTTTCTCATCCAGGATCTGACCGGTGCCAGGACGGCCCCTGCGAATTTGCTGGAAGGTGTATGTATTAGATTGCAGTTCCTCCTCCTCGGTGTGTGTGCTCCTGGCCCGCAGGGCTGTGTGCTTGCAGTGTCTGTGTGCCAGCCCTGAGACCTGACCCAGCCCTGCCCCAAAATCTGTGGCAGCAGTGCCTGGACTCTGCTGGCTCTCCTTCTGACCCAGTCACAGGGCGTTTGTTTTGCCTTTTAGTTCTTTAGATAAAAATGGGTGCTCAAAAGAGGCCTGGTGGGGGAAGGAGGGCATGGAGGGGATCCACAGAAGGGAGAACTCAGCCCTTCAGTGCCCCGTTAGATCCATCAAACTGGTGACCTGAGCTGCCAATCCATCTCTGCCCCATCCCTGGAAGTGTTCAAAGGCAGGCAGGATGGGGCTTGGAGAAAACTGGTCTAGTGGAAGGTGTCCCTGCCCGTGGCAGGGGGTTGGAACCCCCTGATCTTTAAGGTCAGGGTGATCTTTAAGGTCCCTTCCAGCCCAAACCATTCTGTAGTTCTGTTGGACAGGTTGGAGAGGGGGTTTAATAGGTTGATGGGGAGCTCTGTCAGGTTTATCTTTATATGGGAAGTGCTCCCTCAAGGACATTCCCTCCACCTAAATCCAGCAGTCTCATTTAGTTGGGAAGTTGTTGGGTGAGGTGGCCTCAGAAGAGCAGAAGGGTTTATTTTTCAGATGCAGCCATTCAGCCCAGATCCACAGGGTAACTTGCACCTGGGACAGCCTCAGGGTACTTTCACACCTGGATAAAATCCCACAGGTTCACCTTGAAATAATGGGCAGCTTTTGCTGCAGGGCCTGCTCTGCTCTCATGTGGATGCTGTGGGGGCATTTGGACAGGAGACAGACAGATGGTCCTGCAGGAGCCCCTCGTTCTTTGTCCCTCTGTATTTAGTCTGAAAGTGAGGGCATACAGGAATTCACTTCCATGAAAGTGCTCACACTGGCTTGTGGGAAGCCAGTGTGCATCCAGGCACCATTTTTGATCATTTTGTCCCTGGTCACTTCCACCATCCGCAGCTACATCCTTTTTCCACATGCCCAAGCAGTATGAATATACCTGGCAGGGAGAACTAATATTGATCCATTAGGGATTTCCTCCTCCCCAGGTCTGAGGGATGAACATCCTTTTCAGACCCCAAATAATCCATTCCTGGACTACTCCCAGGTGGCATATGCAGAAATCTGATGGTGTCCAGCCCCCATCTCTGGTGTGTGCCAAACCTCCCCTTTCTGCAGGCAGGGAAGAGAGGCAGCCCCAGGCAGAAAAGCAGAGAGAGAAAACATTGTGTTGGCTTGAAACAGTTTCTGACCCTTCTCTGGTGTTTTATGTGCTCAGTGCTGTCTGTGTCGTGCAATGTATGTTGGCCCCTGTTGGCAGATTTGCTGTTCGTGAGTGCTGCACATTGTTGTTAGACTGTTAAATCAATATGTAGTGCTACTTTTTAAATCTTTTTTTACATGCCAGCTACGCATGTGAAGGGTTCTTGCATTATGGTAAATGTTAATATTTCATGCAAGCCGATTATTAATCCTAGCCATTCAGTTCTCATGGGGTAAGTGACAACCCATTGGCTTAAAATTTAGCACACAAATCAGGGAAGCAATATTCACTTTGATACAGCCAGGGATTTATTATAATAAGTTAAATCATTACACCATCGTTTCATATTAAAGAATATTTTGTTGCAATGAAGCAGTTGTATGAGAGGGGGAAAAAATCCACATTTAAGTGGATTTCTGTTGTATTATTAAATTCTGACACTGCATTTTGCCATGAAATAATATTTGAAGAGATTATACAGATGCTTGCAGCTTGCACTCTAGAAAAGTACCTTATTATGGCAAATATATTGTTCTGAGAAATATCTGTTAATCATAAAGGTGTTAAAAATTGTACATGTGATAAGCTTTTAGTTAATTTTAATTGCTTTTTTTGTACCATATTCTCATTCTCTTGCTTGCTTTTTTAGATTAAGAGAGATGTATGAAAATCAGTTGCATCTCAAAATTTGAATATTTTCAATATTCATTAGGAAAAATAGTTTTTTGAAAAATAAGGCTTTCTCCTTATTTTTGTTTTGTAGCCACTGTTAGAAAGAACCATCCTGGACTGACTCTTGATTTTCAGAATTAATATTTTAAAATTTAATGTGAGATACTTACATGGTTTAATTAAGTAAAAGTGGGACAAACACACAGGAAAAAAATAGTCTTTGTTTTTAATGGATTTTGCCTTTGCTTAGCATCTCCTTTGGGGACCAATGCTTCCAAATCTTGGGGTCATTTTAATGCTGCTCTTAAAACCCCGGAACTGAGACATTGCATAAGAATTTAAACTTGTGTTTAATAAAAAATAAGAAATCTAACCATTATGTTAAAGCTTGAGAACACAGAGAATGCTCACAGCCACAAAACAAAAACACTGAGCCCCAAAGGGGTTGTTCTGCAGAGCATCTCATGGTTTTTTAATGCCTGTGCTTGCAGGTGGAAAGTTACACACATGTGTAAATGGCTGCAGAACTGGGATCCCAGAAAATAACCATGTGGAATCAAATAACCTCAGTCACTGGGATTTCTTGGGCATGGTGGCTTGACCCAACAAATCCTGTGTGCCTTGGGCTTGGACCCAAACTTCCTGTGGGCTTTGAGCTTTGAGATGACCCCCACAGACTCATACATCCATGTCTGGGGGCGATAATTTGCTCTCCATGCCAGTAGGAATAAGATAAAGCTGATCTTGGGGAAAGAGATGAGTACACAGAGGGAAATTTCTGGGTCATGCACAAAGTAGTCACCTTTTAGGTAAATGTTAGGGTCCAGTCCTGTGGTTGGTTCTTATCAGCTGCAATCAATGAGAATTTGTTTGAAATCCTGCAATACAACTGGGCTTTGAGTAGTTCAGGAGCGTCCTAAATGGATGTGCCTTACAAGCTGTTCCACCTTTTATTATTCTTTTTTTGTTGTTGTTGTTGATGATGTCAGTTGAGAAATTAGCACAACTGTTGTTTTCTGTTTTACTTCTGAATTTGCACTTGGAAGACATTGGGTAAAATAGAAGAAGAACAGACTGTTTGCTGATCGCTTGGATGATGGTGTGAAAAACAAAAATAATCTTCTGCTGTCATCTGTTTCCTTGAGAAGTCTTCAAATAAAGTTTAAAATAAGGAGTTTTGCTTCTATTCAAACAGCCTCTGCGAGGAAAAAACCCTGTAGACCTCATTACAGTTGATTCCTTAATAGAGCTGCAGGATTCCCAGAATCCCTTTCAGTACTGGATAGTTAGTGTGGTTGAAAATGTTGGAGGAAGATTACGCCTTCGCTATGTGGGATTGGAGGAGACTGAATCCTATGACCAGTGGTTGTTTTACTTGGATTGCAGACTTCGACCAGTCGGTTGGTGTCAAGAGAATAAATACAGAATGGACCCACCTGCAGGTAAAGAGCCTCCTTAAAATATTGTCTCCCTTTGTGGCTTTCACTGATGTTTTGAGATACTTGTGCAGCACGTTTGTCCTTTCCCAGCATTCACATTGCTTTGACAATAGTTTCTGGCTGTGGCACAAACGGGAGGTGAGATCCATCTAATTTGGGTTCAAAGGGGGTCAGGTGAACTGTATTGTTCATTAAATAAATTCATTTGAAGTCTTTGCAAGTCTGTCAGACCATATGAAACACCAGGAGATTACAACGTGGAGAAGCTTTTTAGGGTTGAGTTTAGGGTTCAAACCAGGTTGAATGGAAAGGGATTGGGACTGCAGTTAAGCCAGTCTGGGATCACAGATTGATCCACCTTCTCCTGTGTAGGTTTACAGTGTGTCCAGGTCTGTGCCTCATTTTCTTTGTGCTTTAGCTGAAGTTTTTCCATGAATATAAAATTCCTCACCCCTGGGAAGGTGTTTCTGATGTGGCTTCTGTGCCTCACACCTGATGAGGAGAGTTGACCCCTATATGTTCAATTCTTGTGTTCACAAGTTTGTGTGGGACTTAGGTCTTGAGTGTTTTTTGGAAGATTGTGTTCTTCTTCACTGGTAGGTAGGAATCAATGTTCCCCATCACTTCTAATTTAGATGTGAATGCTGGAGAGCGTGAATATCACCCACTCTGTTATTTTACAGAGTTTTTGTGTTTCAGAGGAACAACTTCATTGACCATCTCTGAACCCTCTTGGCCTATATGGGTTTAGTGAATATGGAAATGGCCCAGAGGAGATTTGTTCTTTCTCTTTGTTCATTTCATTTGCTTTCTACTCTTTCCTTCTGTTATCCAGTTGTACATCTTCTCTGTAGATTCCCTACCCCTCATGCCTTTCTTTTCATTTTTTTAGCTGTCTTTCTCTAAATTTGTTACTGGACTCTTTATTTGCTGGAGTTTTTTACTTTTTTTCTCCCCTCTCCTTCATTTAACTTTTAAATTTCTGTCTCTCTTTCTTACCTGTTTCCATCTGATAGCTGTTTCCTCTCCGTGCATTTCTCTGGTCATTCAGTTTTTAGTCAACATTGTTATGAATGGATTCAATGCCCAGATCTTCTTCCTGATTTATATTGACTTAAATAGGTCTTCATTACTTTACATCTCCTAAAGTTGAACCTTGTAGGAGTTCTCTGAGAAAAGAGCCTTCAGGTCTGAACTCTGGTGGTTTTGGCCCAAATTTTCTCCTGATCACTGCTTCTGGGGTCTTTCATTGATCCCCCTTCTGGCCCCAGCTGTCAGGCTCTGCACTGCAGGGAATAGCCAGTCAGGAGTGGAAATCTGAGGAGTTTCTGGAGGCAGGAATGATGGTTGTTCCACTCCTGATCATTTGGGGTCCACCTTACATGGAGTCACAGAATCTTCAAGATTGGAAAAAAACCTTTATGATCTTCTTGTCCAACCACCCAACATGTCCATGAGGCACAATGAATTAATAAAGTACATGAGACATTAACTGAGTGGAAGAAGACAAAAAAAAAACCCAAGTGGCTGGTCTTAGGGGATGTACTTCAAATTAAAGTCTCCTCAAAAGGAATCCTGGAGCAGTCAGGGAAGCAGTAGTGAGTTGTGAGGATGAGATGCTGGCAGCAGAGAGCTCTAAAGGAGCTCAGAGATGAGGCTGTTAAACCACAAATTCAAAAAATGAAGTCTCCTAAGGACCTGAGGCCTGGAGACTGTGTCAGGGATACATCTCCAGTATCATCTTCTTTAGGGAAGGGTATTTGGACTAGGAAGATGTCTGTTGTGCGAAAAACCTAGTGTGGACTTTCTTAGGAAGGAGAGATTCTGTGGGCAGTACCTTGTTTTTCACACATCAGGGATTAGATTGACCTGCCACGGTGCAGACATCAAAAGACAGTTCTGCATGAGAAACTGCTTTCTCTTTGTAATGAGTAGGGAAAAGAGGGTGCCAAGACAAAACTAACATAGATAAGATGAAATGACATCTCTTACAGCCTATTTTTTTCACTCAGAGGGATTGAAACTGATGAACACACATCTGGTTTCCTAAATTTTGAACATCTGAAGGCAGTTTAGGTGACTCCTGCATTGACAAAGGGAGCAGCCTTAGACTGAGTATCAGAGCTGTTACAAATCTCCTCCAAAGAGATGCTGAGGACATGTAGCTTCTCCCAGATCAGGCTGTGTGTCCCCTTGCTGTCACACTAGGGTGTTGTTATACATCACTTCTGCAGCTTGAGACGGTGTTTTGCCAACCCTTGACTTGGATGCTACGTACCCACCCTGAGTTTTATTTCCCTCTGTGTCTGGGGTGTGACCTTTTCCTGTTGATCCACCTCTGGCACCTGCCAGGTTTCACTTCCAGCTCAGTCTTTCAAGATGCAGAGCATCTCAGATAAAGGAGATCTCATGGACCCAAACAATATTTTGGATGGAGGGGTCTCTTTTCTGAAGCCACCTGCATCCTAACACCCACTTAATGTGAAAGAGGGTCCTCTGATGTGTAAGGTCCCTTCCAACCGAAACCATTCAGTGATTCTGTGAAACAGCATCCCAGCTGTCTTCTCCAAACAGACTCTGTATATCTCACAAGCCCATTTAACTGAAGCAAAGTGGTTATAGCTTATTTTTCCCTTCAGATGTATATCTGTGTCTGAAATAAGCCTTCTTGCTACTGCAAATTGGCACAGGCTGCTTGACACAGAGCCACTGATGGCCTGAACTCAGCTGTTTACGCAGGAGAAGATCATCCCATTTTATGCTACTTTTTATTTAAAGACAAATTGCCAGTCATTTTAATTGCTCACTACTTGTGAACCCTAATACAAATTGACACAGTACATTTTGTTCAATTACCTGCAGCCCTGGCACTTAAATAAAATGCTTTATGCTCTTTTAACCGTGCAATTTAGTGTCCATACACTTGCCAGCATAAGCAAGATGCCACTAATTGAATGTGTACATGATATTCCTTGCTGGACTTTGAAACCACTGGAGTTGCCTCTGTGTCTTGTATTTTGTTGACACTGCCCAGAGAAGTTACTGGTTGTTTTCACTGATTTGGGGCAAAGTTGCCCAAAACTTGGCCAGAGTTGCCCAAAATACCAATTTCATCTTTCCTGTGCTTCACTGGCATCACAATAGAAAGTGAGGGTCTGTTTCCAGAAGGGAAGTATCAGTTCTGAACTCAGACTTGAAACAACGGGCTGGCTGCAGTGTGGGGTAAAATCATATTGTGTTAAGTATTGCCCTGTAAATGAAACAAAAAAAAAGAAATAAAGTGAGTTGTGTGTCTCCCTGGCTTTCATGCTGATCAGAATTCCTGCAAGCAAGGGAGAAGTGGGGCAGCAAAACTATAAAATAATGAACAATTAGATAAAGAGTGCACTTCTTAACACTTGTGCCCGCCGCACACGCTGTAAACCAAGACTTGAAATCTGTATTCCTGTTAATAACCAGACAGCTGAGGAATTAAAAATACTGCCCTGAAAGGTTAACATTCCCCTTTGAGTGTGTTTAAATTCATATGCATATCCTTGATGTCTGTTCTGAAGTAGTGAGATTTGATATAGTGGAAGTATAAATACATCCACTTCAGTGAGTGATTCTGCAAATCCTGTTTTGATAAGGTCTTAAATCTGTTGAGTTCAGAGCATAAAATTCTCTTGTACCATCACTGCTAGGTGGAAACAGTGCTTGCCAATTCCTTTTTTTTTTTTTTACGCATATTTTTTATTCTCTCCTTCAGAATTGTAAGATACAACAGTAAATCTTCTGCTAGCTAGTAAATATATATGGTTATTAGATGTACAGGATTTAAATGCAAATTGGGCCAAATTGAACTTTGATGTGAATGTGGGAAACCAGACTGGCCAAAGAAAAGCTTCATACTCTTCACTCTGTACCAAGGTTCAAGTTTATTATTGAGCAAATGTTCATTTCCATTTTAATAATTGTTGCAATCTATCTACCTATCTTCTCTCTTTGAGGCGTTGATATGAATGTTCTGCAGTAACTTGTTACGTGCAAGATAACAATGTGTTTTCTAGGGCAGGAGTAAATCCAATATAATGTTCCTCATCACAGTATTGTTTCCTACATTGTTCCCTTTGATGATTCATAGGCATTTCACTGCACTGAACCATAAAGGGCTTGTTAATATCATGATTTAATAATATTAAACCTGTGTAAAGAAACTCACTGGAAGCAATGTGAAGCTGCACAAAGATGTTGCCTAAAAGTGTAATGATGAAAATTCATAAGTGTAAGTCCTTGCTCTGGTGTGATGCTCTGGTTTGAGTGTGATACCAGAAAATGGGTCTGGGTAGAGATTTAGCTGAAATGTTTCTTCCCACACCCACTCCAACTCTGCAATTAAAAGAAACAAAAACAAACCCAAACACTTCCTGATGAACGGGTGCCTTAATAATGACAATTTTTGTTTTGTTCAAATATGACTAATTGGCTAAAGACCTGAGGCTCCTCAAACTAGGAAACATCAGGTATTTTGAGAAATGAAAATCGAAGGAGAGTTTTTTTCACTCTTTTCAAGTAATGAGTTAATATGGTTCTCATTCCTTTGGCAGTATTTGAAGGATGTGAATTTTTCTGGGTTTTACTCCAAGATATAAAACACAGTCTTCCTCCAGTGTGCCCCTGCTAGTTGCTTTGTGTTGAATTTATCCAAGCTGCACAGCTTGGAATATAGACACTGTTCATTTCACTTGCTCTGTCCATTCATATGACTTAAGAACTTTAGTCTTCCAAAAATGTTTGATCTCCAAACAGTCACCTCTTGGTTTTGTTGTTCTTCTTTCCTTTTTGTTACTGTTGTCTGTTTAGATATCTGTTCTCTGAAGACTATAACTGAGTGGAAATGCGCTCTGGAAAAATCCCTTAATGATGCAGCAAATTTTCCTCTTCCAATGGAAGTATTCAAGGTAAAAGATACTTTTCCTTTGCTTGTGTTGAATAAATATCATGCCATGTTTAGCAGCTTATGTTCAACTTTTTCCAGAAAGGCCTTAGCTATAATTCATAACCATGGAAGGTCACAAGTTGGATGTTTGTATAAAACACTTTTTGCATGTGGACTTATTTCTTGGTTGGTGTTCTCTGGGGGCTGGGGGTGACCAGCAGGGATTTCTCCAGTTATTTTTCCTGTGTCTTACTCTGTCTGTGCAAAGACACCATACACAGCTGTGAAATACTAAGGCTGTGAATATAAAAGTTGACAGAAACTGGACAGATTTCTGTGAGCCTTGCACCAAAGTTTTCACCTGATCACAAGCCTCAGAGATCTGTACTGGAAGTGAGAGATAATTTTGTTTCTACATCTTTTTTTAATTTATTTTTTTTTTTTATAATTCTCACTCTGGTGCTTCAGCCCCAAGGCACTGGCTTTAATTTCCCGTGTGAATCAGCCCTGCTGTTAACCATGGTGGCTCCAGATAATCCTGATTTACAGCTGTGCCTGCCTGGCTCCCAACAGTTCTGTCCTGGCTGGGGTGGGATGGGCAGTGAGAGGATGCTCAGGGAGGTGTGTGGGAGCACAGCAGTGACCCCATGTCTCCAGTGTTGTCACCTCTTGCTTGGGGACCTGCTGGACCAGGCTGCCCTCCCCACCACCAGCCTGGGGACCCTGTGGGTTTCTTCCCAGCCCTCGAGCGGCGCTGCACTGGAATACTCCAGAACATCCATGGAATCGGTGCAGTTCATGTGTGGTGATCTTCTGTATGATCTAAAGATGAATTAAATGTCCTTAAATGTGTGGATGTGGCACTCAGCAGTGATCTTGGCAGTGCTGGGAATTGGTTGGATTTTGATCTTAGAGGGCTTTTCTAACTGAAATGATTTTATGGTTCTATAACTGGAATAAGGATGTTATCATGTCCCATTCTGGCTGCCACAAAACCCCAGTGCCACCTTCAGCCTCCCTGCAGGGAAGTGCCAGCAGCTTCCCATGAGGAATCCAGGCTCCTCGCCCAGCTGAGCACTCAAATTAGCAACGTTAATTTGGGGACTCTTTGCTAATAGCCCAGGCAGTGGCTCATTGTCAGTGTGGGAGCTCTGCTGTGCTGGGAGAAGAGGGAAGATTTGTGTTGGCCTTGGGTTGGGATGTGGGCTCGAGGAGCCCTGTTTTGGGTGGAAGTGGTGTGTGGAGAGTTCTGGGTCTCTGCCACTCATCTCATCCAAGGCTTCCATCTGCCAACTCTATTAAAAGTTTGCATTGGCAGCTTCAAGATCAAAAGTGTTTTGTGTGGGGCAGGGATTAAATCACAAAAGGGAATGTCTAATGTGTAAATTTTATTCCTGTCTATGTGAAAGAGTGAAGAATGTTTCTGATGAGACTCATGAAACGTCCTTTTTTAAAGAAAAGTTTATGACTAACAGCTGTGTTGCTGCCTCTTGCCAGCATGCCAGACTTATACCCGCTTATTTTAATTATTGCATGCAGGTCATAAATTTGAATTTAGCAAATCCCAGTTGCTGTGCTGTGTGGTTGGAGCTTGCAAAGATGTTCCTCTTAGAAGACAATGCAAAACCTTGGAATGCTTGAATGGCCCAAGAGGAGAGCTATTTTGGGGCCAAATGCAGCAAAAATGTCAATGTTTAGGTCCACAACTAGGTCATTGGGACTTCTTTGTTTATCATAATGTGGAAAGTGAGCGCAAGATGACCAGAATTCAGAGTTTGGTGCTGTCTGAGCCCTGGTTCTGGTGCTCAGAAGGCAGGAGACTGAATAATGTTTTTTGTGTGTGGACATCACTTTATTCTGCCCATTTAGGGTGAATCAACCCCATTTTGTACATCTTAATTAAGGACAAAAAGACAAGATGTCCTCTGTGCCTCTGAGCAAGTCTTCATCTAGTAATGACTTAAACATGAGTTAAGGCTTTAGGAGACTATCTGAGAGTAAACTCGAGTGATCTTGCAAAAAAAGCCAGTAATTGTGTGTGGGACCTTCAAGCAGAATCCCAGATCCCAGCAAAGAGTGTCCTATCCAAAGGTGTCTTTCATAACTTCTTTTTATTTTTAATTTTTTTTATTTTATTTTCAAACCCAGCACAGAAGTATTGTTTCTACACTGTGCCTGGGGCTCCTTGCTACTGTAGCTGTCATGTGTTAGATGAGATAAAAAACACAAGGTTTGACAGCTGGCAACTCTTAGAGATCTTCTGGAAAGCTGAAAATGTCTACTTTGGCAGGCTTGGTGACTGCACACTGAGCAGTTACATTCTGGTTTTCCCACATTTCCCTGCAGAATTCCGTGGCTGAGCAGGGTGTAGGTGTGTGCTTGTTCTTCATGAGTAAATCCCCTGGGCTGGATTATGACTTAAATCTGTGTTGTCCTTAAAGCTTGCATGACTGAGGGAAGTGTCACTGTGATGCCAGCAAACTGTCCCCAGGAGGTGGCACTGGCAGAGCAGAGCCACGTTTGCCGTGTGAGAAACAGCTGCTCTCAGGGGTCTGTCAGCCCATTGCTGCTGTCAGCGGTGACACTCCTCAGTTTTGGTGTCACAGGGTTGGGTTCTGCCTGAGAACTCAAAAACCATGGGTTTGAGCCTGAATTATCGATGCTCAGGAGTGTGGCAGAGCTGAGCTTGGCACGTGGTGGTCTTCAGCAGCAGCTCCAAAAACCTATTGCAGCAGCACAGCCCTGATCCCCTCTTGGCATCCAGGGAGAGGACACCAGACCACAGGAGCCGGTTACAGAAATCAGGGAGAAGGCTGCAAACAGGATTTTCTTTTCTTTATTTTTTTTTTTTTTTTCCTGGTGCTGTTTTACACTTGGCCATATGTTGGAAGTGTTTGTAAAATGCTTTAGGATCCTTTGAGAAAGGAACGTGATGTTTAACTGCCAGAAAATGCTGCTATTATGCAGCTACTAAACATAGTGTTTTGCAAACTGCACATCCTGGCATAAATTTTCCTCTTCACAAAAGCTTTTTGCAACGCACCTGCTATTTTGTCGTTCCCTGCTTTTCAGAAAACATGTTGATCCTTGAAGAAAAATAAATACAGACAGAGTTTTTTCAAGGATGTTTGAATGGCTTAGGAGCACAAATCCTTCCAAACCTTGGGCCACAACCCAAGGACATGTATCCTTTGCTATGTCTGCTCTGATTTCAGGGTGCTGTTGGGATGCCCCTGCTCTTGGTTTGGTACTGGTCATAAATGATGGCTTGGGCTTCAGGGGACATCTGATAAAATGGTCAGGGCTTGTTGTGAGTAAAGATGGTCAGAATGTTACTGGGGCCTGATTTCGAGTTATGTGGAACAATTTCAGTGGTTTGCTTCAGTGCTGGCATTGCTGGTGTTCTTTAAGAGGAAGCCATGCTCCAAAAACAGCCCTAATATTACAAATCTGCATATTTTAGAGCCCAGCAGCTTGTACAAGGTGGATGGGTTCAGTTTCCTGGAGAGAGGCAGACAGGAGATCGTGGATGTCTTCTCTAATCTCCCATTCTGCTTTCTCCAGTCTCCTGTGCCAGATCTGTGGGTCCCATGCAGATGTTATGGATCCTCACCTCAGACACCTCTGTTTGGGCAACTGAATCCTACCCAGAATTTGGGGTGCTCATCATGTCTCCATGGATTTTGCATGTTGGCATCCTGTTCCCAGTTCCTGTGAAGTGAGTCCTGATGACTGGCTTGGATGGAGCTGTTAACAGCCACGTCCCTAAACCAAACCCTGATAAGCTACTTGAAGAGCACCTAGGAGAGAGAGAGGTGATATCTAAAACCAGTGGAAGTTGGCTGATTTATAGTCTTTGGTCCCATTCCTCTACCCTCCTCTCCTCCATTCCTGAAGCTGTTGTTTGGTTTTGTCAGCTCTAAATCTTTCTAGGAAAAAACCCACTATTATGCCCAGCCCAGTGTTCCCCTGTTTCTGACTGGAGCTTCTGGATGTCTCCTGTTACCAGTTAATAGTATTAATTAATACTAAAACTAATGACATGGAAGGAATCAGTTGGGACAGATCTCTCCTAAGGAGATGGAGGGACCATCCACCACCCAGGCAAGAGCTGCCCCTGAAATTCAGGACAGACTGGTGCTTCTAGTTCTAAACTCACAAGCCTGAAGACAAATATTAAACAGGACTCCTTCCTACAAAAAAAAAATGTTTTTTTCTGCAGGATGAACTGTACATTTTAGTAGTGAGAGTAAGAGTGACACTTCCTCTAAGACCTTGACTTTTTTTAAAAAAAAAAGAAGATAACATCTCTCAGAATTTAGCAAACATTTTGGGTGTTTTAGAGTGTTTTCTTCCAGTGTTACATATTCTGGAAGAGTTTAAATGAGAGAAACTCATGGGATACTTTCAACTCAGAGACAATCCTGACCTGGCTGCATAAGTAGCCTTGAAGTCCAGCAGGGTTTTTTTCTGTCCTCACCCCCCTCGATGGGCACGTGCTGATGCAGCAGCCTTTGCACAAGTGTGCCTTTGGTTTCCCTTGGAAGCCAAACCCCAATCCCGAGCTCCTTCATGCCCTGATGGCTTGGCTGGCCCTGGCTCCGCACGCTGCGCTTTAATAACCCGCGAGTTGCCGTGTTGTCTGCAGGCTGCCAGATTATTTATACTCCATCTGTTCTTCCCCATCCGTGGGCTCGCCAGCCCTTTTCCGTGGCTGCTGTTTGCCTGGCTGGGAGACGTGCATGGCTTCCCAATCCCTCTGTTGTTCTGCTGCCTTTTGATCTACTCCTGCCTCAGCTCCATTGAAACCATTTATCTTTGTAAGAACCAAGGGACACCACAGAGGGAGTGAGGATGTCTCTGATACCAGGGGGTGAGATGGAGCCTGGTGGTACCTCTGTGAGCAGTGAGCAGCTCTAGCCCTCTCCAGCTCCCTTCTGACTGTGCAGGACTGTGCAAGGATTTGGTTTGGGAGAGCAATCCAAGGAGGTGGGTGAAGCCAAGCCCTGTCTGAGGTGCCCCCGGGGTCTGTTTGGCAGCACCACATGAAAGTCATGGTTGGGAGAGAAATGCTGGAGGCTGTTCAAGCCAAGCAGATGGGATGGGTGAGAACCAGGTCCCTCAGCTTTCCTTGTCCCTCTTGCATGCGTAGTTTTCTTCATTACATGCTGGAGAATGGGGAGAAGTCAGCAAAATAACCTGGTTTAGTTGAATCACTGCATGCAGGCATGGTGTGAGGGAGTTTGTGACATCCTCAGCTCCTGCCTTCCACACCCCTGGGCAGTATTTTCCACTGAGAGGGGCTAATGTGCACCTACAGCGGCATCTGCTCCCATGTATGGGGTGGGTGATACCTCAAAATCACCCATTTTCGGGCATTTTGCGAGGGTGTATAGTGATAGGACAAGGGGGAACGGCTTAAAACTGAAAAAGGGAAAGGTTTAGATTGGATATTAGCAAGAAATTCTTTCCTGTGGAGTTGGTGAGGCACTGGAACAAGTTGCCCAGAAGCTGTGGCTGCCCCATCCCTGGAAGTGTCCAAGGCCAGGTTGGACAGGGCTTGGAGCAGCCTGGGATAGTGGAAGGTGCCCCTGTTCATGGCAGAGGTTTTGGAATGAGACGATCATTAATGTCTCTTCCAACCCAAACCATTCCATGAGTCTGCTATTGTATGATCTAAAGATGAATTCATGTTCTCAAAGAAAGCAAAAGCAGCTGTGGTCTGTAGCTGTTTTTCAGGGTGGTTGCAGCTCACAATGTGCATTGAATTGGCTTCTGATCCTCTCTGCTCTAACAAATTCCTATTGATTTCTCAGTAACGATTCCTGCCATGATGTTACCGAGGGCAGCCTCAGTCCCTCCTCACAGTCGAGGGGCTGTGTGTTGAGGGGGTGTGAGCAGAGACACTGCTGGTTTCACTCTGAGCACTCAGGTAGCTGTTCCCACCTGTGCCATCCTTTCCATGTGACTTTACCCCCCATGAAATGGGGCCTGGGTGTGTAACACAACCGGGTCTCACCAGCAAACGCTTGGGAAGTGCTGTGGCTCTGAGGTGCTAAAAAACTCAAACCAAACACACCAAAAAAAAATCCCAGGTGGATGAATATCCACCTCTTTTACCTCTGCCCATGCTTCCAGTGCCCAAGCAGAGTGCTGTGTGGGAGGGGATCTTTGCCCTAATGCCATCTGCAGCGACCCAAGCCATACGGAGAAGGTGCGCTTGGATTTCGACCGGCTACTCTGCAATGTTGCTGTTTCTATGGTAACTATTTTTTATTCAACAAGAAGAGCTTAAAATCTGTAGGGCTAAATCCAATCCTCGGCAGAAGCATCTGCAGTTTTTCAAGGGGCTCTTCAGTAGCTGCAGTTTGTAGCTGGTTCTTGTTGTTTAAGGGTCACGGTGTCTCTAAAACCTCCCTCCCAGCACGCTTTCCTCATCATCCTCACCCCACATCTCTACATTTTGGCCTTCCTCTGATGGCTCTTGTCAGAACAAGGGGACAATTTGCACATGTTGTCTTACAGGGGCTTTCTGTCTCCCTGCAGAGAGTGCACCTTCAGGGAAAATTGCTACGTGTTTAGCCATGGAAGTTGGTGAATCACAAACAAGACTGATTCATCTGCGAATAATGCAGAGGGTTATATTTGGTAGCATTTCTTTCTTTATTTCCTTTTTTTTTTCCTCAATTAAAAAACAAATGCCAGATTCCTGTGGAGGCAGTTTAACCACTGCTATTACTGTGTTTGTGACTGGCTCCCAGAGGTGAGCTTTGTGATTAAAATTAGGCTATTAGAAACAGCCAGTTTCTTGGAGAAATTAGAGAAAACATGGAGGGGAGGTGATTTCTTCGAAAACAAGAACCAAATCAACTAATATGTTCCCAGTTATACCAGATGGGCTCTGCTCCCGTGTGTTCTTAATTTGGGTTGACCAGGAGAGGTAGGACTGAAAGCAAGAGTTATGGTTAAAGGAAACTCAGGTCAATAATTTTTTAAGTGTTCAGTGTTTCTAATCAGCCTCTCAACCTTGCAACTTTTCAGTACTGAAACTCAGTTCTGAATTTTGCATGAAGTTGCAGTTTTGTAATTTGTGTGCATCTGACTGTTCTGGACTAAAAGAGCCCTGACTTTTAAGAATATTTGAAAACTAGCCTGAAATATGAAAATTAGACCCAAATGAGAGACTTTTGCACTTTCCTACATACAGTGTAAGCTGCTGCGTTTAAAATTGTATTACTCCAGTTGTCTTGAGCAGAATGGGCTGAAAATGTACATTTCACAGTTGGAAAGTGATGCTCTTCCTTGGGTTTGGGGACACAGAGCAACCAGCCCAGAGTGCAGCTTCCCTGAGTGTCAGACAAAAGCAGCTTAGCCAGGTCCCCCTGCTCTATCAGCTTTACCCAGTGCGCTGTAAAATTACCTGAGCCCTACTCTTGTGATATGGACAAAATGGAGTTTATCTACACCCAAATGACATTTTTTTAGCAGATACTACATTTGTTGACCTGGTATTTAGCTACCAGGTTGGACAAATGGCAGTGATGATTTTGAAATTTCTCTTTCTGAGTCCATCACCTAAAACTAATACTTGCTGACTTAATTATCAGGACTTAAGCATGGCACCCACACAGGTACTCCCCTAAGGCTTACTCACATCCTTAAGAGTTGCAATGCTTTTCTAAATCTGTTTGTGGATGTCTTTTGGAGGGACATTTAGGCTGCCATGTCACCTGGCATTTCTGAAATCCACACTGCTGGTGGCTTGTTAGCTGTGAAGGAGAAAATTATGTGGCCATCTCAGACACTAAAGAGAGAAGGCTGGGAATTTGGAGCCTGTTTTTGCTCCCAGCACTGTGTCTGACTTCTTATTTGACCTCCAGATGTTGCAGTTCCCAGTCCCGTGTGTGATGCTGGATGCAGTGAGCTGTTGCAAAGCCCATCAGTAATTTTTGCAGAATAATTACAGAAACACAAGCCATGTGAAGATGGAAATCATGGTACAGATGTGTCTCAAAGCAGGGCTGTCTTTCAGGTGGCCCAGAGGGTCACAGACTGTGCATTTGCAAATGCACCCCCTGCTCTAAAGCTGTGAGCATGGGGCTGAGTTTAATTGCTTTTTTGGGATTATAGTGAGAGCTGTGACAGCTCTGGCTATTGCCAGTGGGTTTGGACTGTGAGTGACAGACGTTCATTGAGGGGTTTAGCAGTGCTCCACTCATTACCCAGGAGCTGTAATCCATCATGTTAGAGACTGTGACCCTTGGAGTGAGCAGCTGTGGTGCCCGTGCCACGTTAATTTGTTGAATGTTTTGTGGCATGATTTTTCACTTTGCTGTAAGGGACTCTCCTGCGTCCTTGTTAATTGTCAGTCCGGGTTACTTGACTGCTTCTCAGCAGCCAGAGGGTGTTTCCATTGCCCTCTCAGGGCTTGTGAACCCCAGGACAGGCTATCTACTCGTATAAATTATAGAATCACAGAATCATTGCCTCATTTAGTTTGGAAAACACCTCCAAGATTGAGTCCAGCCATTAACCCAGCACTGCCCAGCCCACCACTAAACCATGTCCCCAGATGCCACATCTGCACAACTTTTAAATCCCTCCAGGGATGGTGACTCTAACACTTCCCTGGGACAGCCTGTGCCAGTGCTTGGCAGCCCATTCAGTGTAGAAATTTTTCCTAATATACAACTCAAACTTCTGTGTGGTCAGCAAGGCTGCTCCTGGGAGGCACTGGCTGCCAGCAGGAGTAAAGGCCCACCATGCATGAGGCTTTAAAATGCTCCAGCTGGTCAAAACTATTCTGCCTGTTGATCTCCATTTCAAAGGAAACTGAAAGTCACTTGGAGAAGTTGCTGGAAAATAATGGCTGGTGACATCCTCGCTGGTGGTGTTGAATGCTGTGGAATAGCAGCAAAGGGTTGAATTCTGCCACCCATTATCATTTTAGGCATTTCTTTTGTTCAGCTGCAGAGCCTGGCGGGGACCAGGAGAAAGTCTCACCCCTCTAGTCCTCTCCTTGTAGCTGCTTTTATTAAACAGGCGTTGTTCCTGTCAACGTGAATAAAGGGAAGAGAGAGCAGTTCATTATCCAGTGTATCACTTTGAGTCTAATACTAATTAAAAGCTTTGCCATCACTTCTCTGGAACCTATTCTTAGAAATTATGTAAATTAATTGGAGTTTTGAAGAGGAGCATATGCCAAATCCTGAGTAATTCCCTGCTGGCTGAGGCAGCTCCAGCACTGGAACTGGAGAATGGCATCAGGAATCTTTTTTCTTTCCTTTTGTGGCTGCAAAAATACAAAGCTGCTTTGGTAAATTCTGATGATTCTCTTTAGCCAGTATACAAGGCAGATCAAATATCCAGACCCTGACCATTTTCCAGAGAGGTACAATACAAAGGCTTTTTCTCCATGAAAGCTTTTCCATCTAAAAAATGACATTTAACACAGAAAGGGTTTTCACTTCCACAGCATTTCTCCAAAGAAATGCATGTTCCTGCCTCAAAGAGGATGCTGACCCTCAAAAGGTAGATGTACTTGAGATCCCATGAACTCCCCTTGTGATTTCACTCTTGCTACTAATTTAAGGGGGGAAATATTTACTTGCTGTGCTGAATGACATGGGAGATCTGATCCCTAGGTACACAGCGCCTTTGAAGTAAAATACCTTTAAATATTATTAGTGCTTTTCCCCCCCCTCTATCTGATTATTTTTCCCCTTTGAAAAAAAGCCAAAACAAATAAAAGGAGAAACACCAAAGAAAATGATTCAGATAAAAAGGAGAAGCAGTATAGTTTGGTGTCAGTATATTTTGGTCTCAATCAACAAATCACTTTAAAAGTTGATTAAACTACTTGCGTGTTTAAAGATAAACATGATTAAGTACTTTGGTGGATCTTGGCTTATTATGTATTGAGGCTGGATCTGAGCATGAGTTGAATCACGGAGCGTTTGTGGGGAGATGCTGATTCCAGATGCACATTTTGCAAAGTTGCCTTTTCTTTACAACCTCGCCCCAAGGATTAAGAGACTCAGAGTGTGGATCCTCAGGCAGAAGGAGGCAGCCCTTCCAGTCCAAATGCTCTTTTTCCTTTAGGGGTTTGAAGTTCAGTGCTGGTGAGGTTGGAGTTTTGCAGCCATCATCTCTTCTATCTGAAGCCTTCTCAGTATTAAAGGTGGCAGTTTTTGGTAGGACCTCAAACCTCATTTCCTTCCACTCCCCTGCCACGGGCAGCGACACCCCCCACTATCCCAGCTTGCTGGCCTTTGAACACTTCCAGGGATGGACATCCACAGCTTCTCAGGGAAACCTGTTCTAGTGACTCACAGTAAAGAATCTGTTCCTAATACCTGATCTAGATCTGCCTTTTTACAGCTTTAAACCATTCTCCCTCATCCTGTCATTGCATGCCCTTAAGAAAAGGATACTCAAACTCCTGGATGTATGCTCCATCCTCAGCCATTAATTCCTTGGGCTCTGGGCCATTATTCTTAAATATTCCTGAGTTTCCTCATCAGTATTTTCTTCTGCTTTGAGACAAAATTCATTATAGTTCCGTTGGTCTTTTTTTCTGCTTTTTGGTTCTCACTGAAAAGGGCTCCATAACACTGCAGGTTGGTAAGATAAAAACAACCATTCATTTAGCTGTGGTTAGAGCTTGTAAAAATCCTTATCTCTACCAGCAGTTGGAATGTAAGATCCCAAAATAGAAATTGTTAAGCCCTTACAAGTGCAGACAGTTCTTGGGAAAAGAAAGCACAATGAAACGCAACTTCGGATCAATAGAAAATCACTCTAGAACAAGAATACCACGTGTAGCAATGAATGTAGATGGGATTGTTGTTGCTAACCACTTATTAGATAGCAAGCTTTCTGCATGTATTTCGGAGTAGTCTGTGAGTGTGTGCTAAATATAACATCATCTCTCTTTATGCTTGTACTGGCTAATGCACCAGTGGTTTAGAAGTACGGTGGGACATTTTTATTGAATGAACACAAAATGCAGTCATTACCCTGGAATTAGGGTGGCAGCTTGTGTGACTGTTAGATAGGGATCACAAGGGATGGAGTAATTAGGTGTTGAAACACTAAACTGATGGCAAACTGAGGAGTTGAATCTGGGTTGCTTCTGAATTTCAGGACTGCATCCTGCATCCCCAGAGCTGCTGTGTAGAGCCCTCTGCGTGTAGCCTGTGGGTGCAGCCAGGTTTTATCCCAGGTGGAAGTGTTATGCTGGGCATGCACATGAACACAGCTGCCTGTTTTCCCATCTTGTTCTCTAGTTGCCCACATTTGGAGTCTCAGTTCAATGTCCAAGCCTTCATCCATTTCCAGTCTCCTGGCTGGAAAAATACCTTTCCATCTTGCCATCATGGAGACCAGGTGCTTATTTTGGTGCCCTGCAGGTGCTGGACATCCCTCAGTGTAAATCAGAGCTGTGCTGAGCTGTTTGCATCCATCTTGTGCATTACTCTGGGGGGCTTCAGTTTGGGTCTTGGCACCTCTAGACTCTCAGTTGCTCCCAAGAGGGTGGTGGCTGTCAGAGGTGGAGAGGCTCTGCCCACTGGAGATTTTCAAGCAGCAGTTTCTCAGCCAGGTCCTCATTTTGGTGAGCACCATCTCCTTGTGGACCATGTTCTGGTTGCTGCTGCTGAGGTGGACATACCCTGTGCTTTAGGTATGATGGGCTTGGTGCTGTAGATGTGTCCTCTAGGACTGAGGTTGTCCCCTCTCTTTCTGTGGTTGGGTTGGTGTGAAAAGAGCATAGGACCACTCAAGTTGAGAAAACCTACATGGATGCCTTTCAAATAGATTTTAAGATGTATTGGCTCCTTCTTGGTGTCACCACATGTTCCTCTTCCCATAGGACCATGCTGATTTGAGAAACCATTTCTTCACTGTGGGGATGAAGCTGGAGGCAGTGAATATGAGGGAGCCATTTCATATCTGTCCTGCATCAGTGACCAAGGTGAGTGCTCAGAAAGGAGGGCTGAAAAGAGCCTGACTGGGAAAACCTTCCTGATTTCCACCACATTTAGAAAAAAAACAAGAGTGATACTTAAATGGCTGGAGAACACATTAAGAAATAGGTTTAAAATCCATGGATGTTCCTAATTAATTCTTTATTTCCCATAAGCATCACCAGCTAATTCCATGTACTTACTTAAAACCAGTGAGGATGAGCATGTTCATCTACCACTTGCATGCAAAAAGAAGGATCCCTCTTTTGTCTTTGTCTCCCTTCCATCCATATGCATTTTTCCTGTACATCTGAGAAACCTGCAGAAATTAAACAGCTGATTGGAGGTTGTAGCTGGATATTTAATCCACACACTCAAATGCAAGAGAGAGGAAGGCTCTGGGGTCTTCAGGATCATCTGCAGTCACTACTCAACTTTGGGACCCTGAACCTCAGCACTTTCCATTGCTCCATTTCACCTATCTCTAAAATAGGTTTATCTCTAAACCTATCAGGCTTTGATCCCTTGGGTAGAAACACCTTGATGAAAAGGTTTAGGTGAGAGCAAATTATTTTCTGTAGTTTGATCCCCAGGTTTGGCTCTTTCAGGTTTCTACTTTACCTAATTTTGCAGCAAATCTAACTCCTGATTTTGGTCTATTCTTTTTCACCCCTTAGGTTTTTAACAATCATTATTTACAAGTGACCATTGATGACTTGAGACCTGAACCCAGCAAAATCTCGATGCTTTGCCATGCAGATTCCTTGGGGATCTTGCCAATACAGTGGTGCCTTAAAAACGGAGTCAATCTCACACCTCCCAAGGGTTTGTATTCCTTCTCAATGATATTTGGGTTTACTCTGAAGGACATTTGTTTGTTATTACCACAATTTTACTAATTTAGAATAAAATTCAGAATTTTATGTTATTAATTTAGAATTGTGGTGGTGGTTGTTGCAGAGCATCAGCTGAAGTATCTCAAG
Organism: Cyanistes caeruleus; assembly: GCF_971803275.1. Taxonomy (NCBI): domain Eukaryota; kingdom Metazoa; phylum Chordata; class Aves; order Passeriformes; family Paridae; genus Cyanistes; species Cyanistes caeruleus. The sequence goes on along the minus strand of NC_141704.1, from coordinate 4,292,988 downwards.
ACAGAGCAGTTCTCTGGAGTGACTGGGGCTGTTCTGGCTCCTACCAGCCCATGAACATCTCAACAAATGTGTCTTGTGGTGGATTGATGTCCCTGTGCTTTGAAGCTTGATTCAGGCTTGTGAAAACCTCATTAATTCCTGTGGAATGAATCCTAGCAGTTCTTTGTGTGTGTAGCAAGCAAAAGGAGCATTGAAAGTCCAGTCACTGTAGAGGCAAACCCTGTTTCATCCACCTTGGTAAAACACTGAGGCCAAGCAAAGCTCCTAAATTTGAATGTTTGAGCTAAGAACAGCTGCCTGCCTGGGAATGTGGAGGGATTTCCTTGGCTGTTTTAACAAATCCCAGGGCACACTGCAAGCCGTGTTAGGTCAGAGCCAGGAGAAAGAGTGTCCAGCCCTGCTGTTCCTCAACTTTGTATCAGTGGAGTTAATTACTCACAACTTCAGACAACCACCTGTGGTGCCCTAGCAATATTTCTTTGCTTGAAAAATATGTTGGTTCCCTGGAATTTCAGGTTTTTGAAACTGGCTGGGATGTTGGTCTGTTGCCAAAAATCAGTGTTGCTTGGGAGAAAGAAATGCCTAAAAAAAAAAAAAAAATCAAGCTTAGTTTTGTGTGTGAACTTCTGTCTTCATTTTGGAAAAAGCATGATGCTGCCAAGGGAAGGGAAGGGTTATTCCCTGCCAGATCCAGAATCCTCTTATGTATATCCAGAGTGCTTCTTTAGCACATGTAATTTGAAATTCCCACCAAAGTTCTGGAGCCCTGTGCATGCAGCTGCTTGTGGTGCATCCATGACTGCTCTGCTGCTTCTGCTGGCATAAATCAGCTCTCTGGGGCTTTAGCTCTCTCCTGCTGAAACCCAGGTGTAATGATAATGCCTGTATAAGCACTCACTTGTACTGGCCGGAAAAGTTGCCAAAAATGAAAATAAATGGAGTATTTTGGGTTTTTTCCACACAAATTCACATGCAGCTTGCCCCAGGCTGGATAATTAACTGAAGGAGACCATAGGCTTAAAAATTTCCAATCCATGCTGATAGAAAGCCTGTCTGAGATGGTGTTTTATGGGTCAAGTGTGTGTGAACTATCTTTTAGATGCCAACATTTTAAGACATATCTGAAGCATCTGTCATGTGAATATTTTTTGACTTTGCCAGGTCTAGTGGGAGGTCTCACTGCCCATGGCAGAGGGGTAGAACTGGGTCATTTTTTAACCCAAAGTGATTCTGTGGTTCTATGACTTCATGTGATGCCTGGTTATTTGGATCCACCTGAACACCTAAGAAAGTACAGAAAGTCTCTCCTTATTCCCCTGGAGAAAATCAATTTGCTTTCTGCTGTGAGATCAGAAATCCTAGGGGGAAACTATTAAAAAGGCATGAAGCCAGTGGCAGATAGATGCATTCTGTGTGTTGCTCTGTTTTCTATACTGTGTATAAGGGCTGCATGTCCAAACTGAATTTCAGCACCTTGAAACCTTTTCTATGGGCAAGACATTCTTTGAGTTACTAAAATATAATCAGATCTTAGAATGAGTTATTTGAAAATAAACACAAGCTAAACACAACAAAAACCCCATAAACCACCAAAAAAAGAAATCAGATGGAAAGTGAAAAGTATTCAAACCCCTGGTTAATTTAGGGTTGACAAGGAGGTTTTCTGATCTCAAAATCATCTGGTTTTTTTCATCAAAACAATGTACCAGGTTGGATATTGGAGTTCAGAGTCCTTTATTTGTCTGTTATTCATTCTCTTGCCTTTTTGCCTATCAGGGCTTTATTGAAGACAAACAAAGAGTAAATGGGTCATGAACAGGAGGTGCAAATATTTGCTACTTGAAATAGAGAGCAGTATTTTCCTGTACAGTGCCAAAAATGAATGCCCATTAACTGCTGCTGTATAAACATTGAACAAGCTCTGTTTATATTTATTAGAGCAGGATTTATAGACCACTTCCCTTTAGAGTCACAATCATTGTTTTATGAGCTATTAAGTGGGGGAAAAAAACATTTTGATAATGCTCCCTGTTGTAAAGCTTACTAAGGAAAAGCCACTTCCAAAAACCTCCAGTACGTTTGTACTGTTATATTTGCTTCTGATTAGGCTGCTGGGCTCTTCCATGCCCAGAGCTGAGATTGCAAACACAGTGAAGGTGTTGAATGTTTGAGGAGCAGTGGCTGAGTTGTGCAGACACAACTCTCAGTGTTGTCACCTGGGCTGAGCCTTCCAGCTTGGCAGGGTGTGTGTGCCATGTGCTGATGGAGGCACTGGCTACCTGCTACCTCCCCATGTGCTCAGGGAGGCAGCTGGGAGCAGGATCACACAAGCAGGGAATCTGTAAGGTAGGAAAAAACTTCTGAGTTGGATCACCAGGTCCAACCTTTGGTCGCCACCTGGTCAAACAGCAAAGTGTCGAGTTGTTTCTTGACCACTACCAGGGGTGGGGACTCCACCCCTTCCCTGGCCAGCCCATTCCAAAGCCTGACAACCCTTTCAGTGAAGAAATTTTTCCTAATATCCAACCTGACCCTCCCCTAGTGCAGCTTAGTGCCATTTCATCTCCTCCTGTCCCTGTTCCTGGGAGCAGAGCCTGACGTCCCCAGCTGTCCCTTCCTGTCAGGGAGTTGTGCAGAGCCACAAGGTCCCCCCTGATCCCCCTTTTCTCCAGGCTGAGCCCCTTTCCCAGCTCCCTCAGCCTCTCCTGGGACTCCAGCCCCTTCCCCAGCTCCATTCCCTGCCCTGGGCACGCTCCAGCCCCTCCAGGTCCCTCAGGCCATGAAGGCCCAGAGCAGGCCCTGGAGGTGCAGCCTCACTGTCAAAAGGCCACAGACACATCAGGCCTTACTTGAAGGCAATTCCTGGGTGTTCCCCTTTCGGAATCCTCCTTGTGGTGCTGCAGTGAGTTACTCTTATCTCCCCAGCTGCTCTCCTGGGTTCCATTCCTGCTGAAACCTAAAGGAAAAGGGCTTCCAGTGATTCCCGTGGTGCAGGGCTGAGCTAGCAGATGTTTGTGTGGTGACAACAAAGCCAAGTTTTCGTACCTCACTAAAACGCCTCTAATGTGCCTTTTCCATCCACTCTGACAAGATCTGTGTGGCTTAAAATTGAGATGCAAAACCCATCCCTGAACGGCTTAAATTGGAGATAAAAAAGGAGATGGGGAAGAAGTGTGAAAAAAAATTCTGTTGCAGAAATTGTTAAAAAATGGTGCAAGGATATTTTTTTTTGTATTGAAAAAGAACATTCTTTATAAGTAACTGCGCTTTTTTTCCTTCCCCGTGCATGTTTAGTTTTTTTAATTATTATGCACTTTAATGCCCCACAGAGACAGGCATCTTAGCTCAAGGCTTTATCTCAGTAATTTGTTTGTCATGAATGCAATTATTAGGATTAGAAATCATCTTATCCAAGATACTTGGATCTTAGCAGGATGCTTGGCACGTTGTTTTCAAAAAATTTACCTCCTTTTTTTGGGACCTGGCAGACTGATAGGGGATTACACTCGGTATTCCAGTCCTTGCCTATGAAAAAAAGCCACAATTTTCATTGTCATAAATGATTCATTCACATTTGATCTTGAGTGTCCCTTTTTGACTATCAATGCAAAAGGCATGTAGGGATGTTCTGTGAAATGAGGCCAGGCTGAGATGCCAGGAAGGGAGATTGAGGGGAGAATTTGGCCTTTGGGTGACTCCTGAAACTTTCCAGTAAGAGTAGTTCTGCAGTAATGTCATTAGAGTATCCACAGGCCCCTGGACAGGATTAGCACTCACTGGTTTCGAGCACTGCAAAAACAGAAACTAAGAGGCAGGCAAAAAAAAAGCTCCCAGAAGCAAATTAAAAAACCCCCAACATTTCTGTCCCAATAATTTATTGCCTAAATTGCCAAGTAAGAATAGTGGAGGAGCAGAGGTCTGATTTGTCTTTCTTTGATGGAACTCCTTGAGAGATGCTCATGTAAAATAATCCCTTTATTTTGCCTCAAAGCAGAGGCTGAAGGGATGATCTGCTTGCTGAGGCTGGGAGATCTGCTTTCATTTTCCTGCTCTGCTCCAGATTTCTGTAACATTCTTACTGGAATGGGATTCAGCTCACACACCCTGAGCTGCTGGGGAGACAGGGAGGGTACATGAATGAAGAGAGAATTTATCTCCTGCTTTGAAAGAGAGGATGGATCAGCTTCTCATTGTGCTGATCCTCTCCCTGTCCACTCCTGAGGGACTAGCAAATAATCCATGTCCAACTTCATAATCCCATCTTTTAGATAGTTAATAGCAGGAGAAAGAAGCTCATAACTAGCCCCACATGGAAATCTGGGACTGTGGCACTTCTCATTAGTTATGAGTTTGTGAAAAGTTGGGAGATACTCACAGAAAAGGGAAAAAGGGGAAAATAATGCTTTTTAATGGAGACTTGGCAGTGAAATGCAGGTGTGTGAGTGGTGGTTGGAGAAGCCATTGGCTCTCAAGGTGAGCAGCAGCCCTGCTGACACTGCACTGAGGCAGGATGGGATCATTTGCTTGGGGTCCATTTTGTCCTCTTTCTGTGGTGTGCAGTGGTGGCTGATGGTTCTTTTTGTTTTCTCCTCCTGCAGGTTACTCTGGCCAGGACTTTGACTGGGCAGACTACCAGAAGCAGTGTGGAGCTGAAGCAGCACCTCACCTGTGCTTTAGAAATGTAAGTTCTTCCTTTTGCTCCTCTCCATCCATGTGAAATAAAACAGCTTGCACAGAAAAGGTGCTGCAAGGCTTTGAGAGGTTCCCCCAGAGCACCATGAAGCTGCCCTAGGAAGGAAACTGGGGGAGTGTTCCAGGTCTCCATCCCTAAAAGAGGAAAAAATCTATTTTGGTCTTGTTTTTGTCTGTAATTATCCTGCTCTTCATCCCCTCTCTGGTTTTGTACAGCACAAAAAGGATCTCAACTGTTATTGCAATTAAATCAGCTGCTACTAAAAATAATTTAGGTAAAGAAATTCCATACTATCATTTGCCCCATTTTACAATTTAGATGTTTTCTCTGTATCCCAGGGGAGATACATTTAACCAAATCACATGTATTAAAATGCTAAATGTTGAAAATGCATGAGAGAATGATTAACCCTCATGGATGCTCTGGATGATCAAGAGTTCATGTCCTTTCTTGATGCAGCAACAGTGATGTGAGAGTGATGGATGCCATTAAGATTTCACAGCTTTTGAAATCATCTTTTGCAGGCTGTGCTATGGCAATGACAGTCCTGTGTAGCTTGATCTGACAGGTATTCATTGCTTGGGGAAAGGCAGATGTAGCCTTCTACCTTTTCCAGCAACCTGGTGCTCTCCTTCATGTGCCCATCAACTGATGGAGGTTGAGATCCCATCAATAACTGAAAATACTCCTGATGGTGGTACCTAAATGCTAGTGGTGCACCTAAAAATGAGCACAGAAGGCTTTGCAAAATTAAGTGCTGGTGTGAATGATGGACAGACAGGTTTCTGTAGGAATTGTACAGCTTTTCACTGGGTTCAGAAGTCACAGGACTGAGGGTGTTTTTTGAAAGCAGAATGGAGACAGGCACCAGCTGTGGTTTTCCATGGCCATCCTCATCTGTGGTAGCCCAGGGGCAGCCTGGCTTGAAGGCTTTGATAGTGAATTGGTGAATTTTTTGTTGACAAACTCAGAGGACCTGTGCCATGAACAGTCTGACTTGAGAGTCAAACCTGAGTAGGGATTTCTTTGCCCTATAAAGAGCCCCTTCCTGAAGGGACTTAAAGCAAAGATTTCCAGCAGTCCTGAGGGAAGCTGGACAATGCTGCATCACACCACTACAGTGAGGCTATTTTTGCATTTCTCTTCTGCAAACATCCCCACCTTTCCTTTATATCTCTTTTCATTTTGCCAAGTAGTGGATCTTTTCTCTCAGCATTGGCAGCCTTGAGAACAGTCTCTGCATAATATCTCTAAGATTAACTCAGGTCTGAGCATTTTTTGCTCCTGTTTTTTTAAGGAAACATTCACTAGATGAACATGTGTCTCTTATTCTTTCACTCTTAATTACACAATTGTTTTCAGAGGAAACTATTCTGTTGTCACTTGTGCAGCCTCCTGGCTGGCTGGTCCCCTTCATTTGTGACTGTGAGGGGGTCTTTGATGGAAGCTTTTTGCATCTCCCACCTCGTGCAGCCAGACGTGGTGCTGGCAGTGGAGGTGCTGTAGCTGTTTCCCCGGGAGGGATTTTTAACAAGGAGAGGCAGTTATGGAATGGATTGACGTGCCCAAATGCTTAGTAAAATAAACTCCACCTAACTGTTTTGCCATTGATTTTGTATAAATGAGCCTCCAGCACCAAACTGCAATGAAAGGAGTGATGATAAATGGCATTTCCTTGTCAGGCAACATAAAAGGCATTTAAACAAACTCAGCCTGCATTCCTGCAGCCCTGGCCATTAGCAGCTTTTGCAAGGTGAAGCTGATCTGTGTGCTGAGCAAGGCTTGAGGCAGTCCAAGCTGTGTTTGAGAGTAGCAGCATGTTCTTGGATGGAAAAGAGACCAAAGCCATGAGTTTTTAGTCTCAAAGAGCTCTCAGTGGTCATTCAAGGTGAAGTTCCCATGGTCCTTGGTGTTGTACCAATAGGAGAAGGGTTGGATTTGAGCCTGGCTTCCAGTTTCTCACATAGGATGAGGGTTTGGTGTAACTTTGAGTCAGTGGCAATTATTACCCATCCCAATTACTATTACCAAAATCTCAGCCCAGAGGGGGAACTTTTTCTGTGCTAATGTGTGCAGAGAGATGCAGAGCAGGTGGAAGAGGGGAGGGAAATCCAAGGAAAGGAAGCCTTGGTATGGACACAGGTATTGCATTAGCATGTTTTCAGGGATAGTGATGGGGGAGAGACTAAGTGAAAGGAGGGGACATTGGAAGGAACAGTGGCAGTGAACACAACTGGATCCATCTACACTCCAGCCAATGAAGCTTTGTTCATTCAGCTTAAAATGACAGGATGGTTTGGGTTGGTAGGGACATTAAAGACTGTCTAGTTCCAATCCCCCCGATCCCATGGGCACTGCTGCCACCCACTAGATTGGGTTGATCAGGGGCCCATCCATGAAAATTCAATGAAGAAAACCATACTTGAAAAGGTTACTCAAATATCTTCAGCTTCAGTCAGCTTGGGTGACTGAATGTATGAAGAGGTTTCTCTGGTCTCAGGCGAGATGACTTTTTGCTTTATAAAGTTTCTCCTAGCAAGGTGAGAGATGCTTAAGCATGGGAGTTCTGGGAACCCTCTGGGTAGTATCATATTAACAGAAAATGCATCACTGGCAAACATTCAAACATACTTGGAGCTGATGTGGAGCAACCTCCTCCCAGTCTCCTAGGAGTCAGGGAGAGAAGTAGAACATGACATGCATTTCATCATTGATTTTTCATCTGGATATTGGTGCAAACCTGCTTCATCACGGGCTCCTCTCTCCAGGGTCACAGCTTCCTTTGGGTATCCTTCTCCTCAGACAGGGGTTCCTCCAGGGGTAGCAGGTGGGTCTCTACTCCCCCACAGACCCCCATGTGCTGCAGGGACGCGGCTGCCTCACTATGAGCTGCACCAGCACAGCTCTGATTTGACTCTGGATGCCTTTGCATTCTTCAGGCTACTCTGCCCTTCCAGTGGAAAGCAAACCATGCTAAATTTACACTTCCCAGCAGATGGTCTGGTTGAAGTTGTGCAGTGCTGCAGTGCCACGTTTCAGCATTGTCTCTTGACTCTTTCAGACATCCTTCAGCCGTGGCTTCACCAAGAACATGAAGCTGGAGGCAGTGAACCCCAGGAACCCTGCAGAGATTTGTGTTGCTTCCATCACCTCAGTGAAAGGACGGTTGATGTGGCTGCACCTGGAAGGTAAGTGCTCTAAAAGCTGCTTGTGTTTGAGGAATTACATTTACCTGCTCTTTCTCTGGGGGAGCTGCAAGTTCCTCCACACTCCCATCCACATGGTCTTTATCACCATGATAACAACCCTGCCTTTGTTGTACACCTTCATCCTGGGAATGGAAGCTTGCCTCACTTGTGCAACTGAGTCTTCTACAGCAGTTTCCAACCTGATAGTTTGTACAGGAGGAGAGGTCTCTAATCAAAGCCCTTAAAGATGGTAAAAACATTGCCAGATAAACCCAAAGTATTACAGTTCCTCCTGAGTGTTTGTTTTTGGTAGAGCTGTGTGCAATGGCAGGTTTTGGTTTTTAGCTCTTAAGATAATTGTTTGCCTTCTAGCTCAAGGTCGCAACAACTCATCTGCACCTTGGTTTGGACACAGGGCAAAACTTTTTTTTTTTTAAATTGCTGGAATCACCAATTGTTTGAAGTTTCATTCTCACTAAGGCTGTTGTTGATTTTACACCCATCTGATCAAGGAATCTGACCTGTTTTGGCAACTTCTTTCCTTAAAAGACCAGGTGCCTTCATGTATGCCAAATATGTGGATAGATGTAGGAAGAGGGCAACACACTCCCACCTTGCTTCCTTCCCTCATCTCTTTCTCTCTGCCTTTTACTCTTTTAATTTCTTAAAGGATGTTTTTTTTACAACTTACCATAAAAAAACTCTGTGTGCATCTTCTTTCTTTTGAGTCCTGATATATAGATGCTTTAAGCTTGGTTTATGTCTCAATACCAGGAATTGAATGATCTGTAGTAAACAGGAAAGATGCAAAAGACTGCAAAAATAGAAAGAAATCTTTGCTGCTGTAGGAATACATCACTACAGCATTTACAGTGTTATGTTAAAAACAGGCATTAAAAAAAAAGCACAACAAAAAATCCTCTGCCTGCAGAGTTTTAAAATAAATGTGGCTTGAAGTGTGGCATGGGTTTTTTTGACTCCATTAATATAGTGTTGTTTCTAACTGATTATTTATATTCTGGAAGCAGCAAGGCTCCCCAGCTACCACGGGAGCCCCTCACTCAAGACCTCAGGTCCCACCATTTATCACAGGCCTGAAGCTTTCACTGTTGCCCTCCCAGTTTCCCAGTTTGACAGCCCAGGCTGCAGTCATAAACCAGGAGCACAGGAGTTAAGCAGGGCCGGGTGAGACATGAGGGAACAGTGTGTGATAAATCACACTTTGTACAGTAGCAAAACCCTAAACTTGAGGGCGAGCGTTTAATGAGCAGCAGTGCGGCTCCCCCCTGGTGGAGGAGGAGCTCAGGACTGATGGGATGCTCAATGCTCTCTGCTACTTTATTACTCATCATCTGCATTGTTAATTTTTACTGGTTCATTTTAGATTTTAGAGCTTGAAGCTTTCTGGTGTGAATTTATACAAGTAATAATGCACGCTCCTTGCACAGCCCAGGAATTTGAGGAAAACCCTTTGGTTAATCACTTCTCCAGGGAGGTTTTCTGTAATTTCCCCTTTTACAGTTTTCTAGAGTTGCTGCTCTGTTCTACCCATCCTGTAAGATTCATAGCAGGAAACAGACATTTTCCTCACCCTGTTTCCAGTCTCCTTGTTTTCCCTTTAACCTCCCAATTCCCGTGGATATTTCTTGCTCTGAGAAGAGAGTGGCATAAAACGCAACAGATGAAACTAATGAGTCTCAGAAAAGCTGTTTTCCACTCCTGTGAGCGAGGCCAAAGGAAGCAGTGAGATGTTGGAAGTGGAAAGCAGGGTTACCAATTGCCAGAGGGCAGGAGCAGTGCCAGGAGGACACAGTACTGTGAATATGTCTTACAAGACAAACAAGGTGTTGGAGGAGAGCAGGAATTGTGCTGCTTTCTTGCTCCTCAGGGTTCCTACAGCTGTAAACTTGAGAACCATTATATTCATAGAACTGTTTTGGTTGGAAAGGACCCTTCACGTCTCATTTATTGTTGCTTGTAAGCAGGAAAGTACATTTGATCTGGTTATTTTATAACAATTTAGAATTGTAGAATAATTGAGATTTGAAAGGACCTCTAAGATAATTGAGTCTGTTTTGTCAGAATAACACCATTACAATAATGAAGTAATTGGTTTTCCCAGACGTGGTGACATTTCAGTGGGGTCTGTGTTGACTCCTTGCTCTGTTTAGGGCTTGATTCATGGCTTGCTCACTGAGTGCGTGTCCTGCCACTGATAGTTGTCACATGGACTTCTTACCTGGATTTGTGGTGTCAGGTGAAAATGGAGCTCCCCACTGGAGCTTTCCTCAGGTTAAAACTGAGCAGTGACCACGTGGTATTATCTCAGAGAGAGCATTGGTTTTTCAGGGAATTTCAGCTGCTGAAATCTTGTATTCAGAAAGCTGTGTCCTTCCCCTATGCCTTCATCCCAGTGGAAGAGACACTGTATTTTCAATGGATAGTGCATGAACATGAGGAAGGGCTCAGAGAAACTCCATGAAGACATCTCTGAATCCGCACAGACATCATGATTGCATTTGTTTTGTTATTTCCTCCAGCAGTGTGATCACCAGCACCTATTTCCCTGCCTCCTTTGGGTTTTTCATGCAGCCACACACTCTCAGAGCAGCAGGTTTATTACTGATCCAAATGCTGCACCTCAGCCTCGCTGCTGCTCCCATCACAAAGTTCAATTACTGTTTCAATTACACCACAAGTCCTTGATGAACATACATTAGTGGGAAGCTCCCTGTAGGCATCTGGCTGTGCACAGTCAAACAGTTGCTGCCCTAAGCAGGAGGCAAAGATGTTTTAGCAGATGCCAAGGCGAGGGTGATGCAGGGGAAGCTGCTGATCCTTTGGTCCCTTTAATTAGGAGATCACCCCATGCTGGTGCTGGAGCTGCAGCTGTCTGTCCTGGGGTGGAATTGGCAGAGGGAGGAGGTGAAGTTGCTCCAGCTGTGCCAGCACAGTTGAACTTGAATTTGAGTAGTTAAATTGTGCCTTGACTCAGGACACAGAGGTTTTTTTGGAAGAACTCAGAGCCAGCAGGAATATCTTCACTGGATTTTGAGTGGAAATCAGGTAAATTAGGAAAAAAAAAGTAGGGAAAATTGGCTTCACTGAAGGGGTGGTCAAGCATTGGAATGGGCTTCCCAGGGTAGTGGTGGAATAACTGTCCCTGGAAGTGTTCAGAAAACATGTAGTTGTGGTGCTGAGAGACATAGGTTAGTGGTGGGCCTGTCACTGATGGGTTCTTGGAGGTCTTCTCCAACCTAAATAATTCTTTGGTTCTGTGTGTAACCCCATCCCACATAAATGAAGGTGGGATATTGTCTTCTAAAGGAGCTGTAATAACCAAATTGAAGGTAATTGTTTTAAATAGAGACTTCAGGTGAAGTTTTGGAGTCAGCATCATGCCAGAGACCTTGGTGCATGTCCCACTTGGGATTTTTATACTGTTATTCCTCTGTTGGTGATCAGCTCTTGTTTCATGTGAGGAACCCAAGGAGAATTCATGGCACTTCTGGACAGAAGAGTGGCCACGTTCCACCCTTAAAAAATGTGACTCAAGGGCAGAGCTGCACAAAAAAGCTTCAGGGGAGCTGGGACGTAAAAGCCTCTCTCTCACCATATTTACCACCCTGGGAAAAGTTAGATACATTCTCTTATCATTAAGAGCAAGCATTCAACAAGTCCTTCTAACTCACTTATGCAACTTTACAAAATATCCAGGGGTCAGCCTGGCCATCTTTTTGAGGGAAGTGATGTATGTTTAACCTCCCTGGCTTTTGGCTGCTGCAGAGCACACCCTCAAAGTGCTCTTGCTGGGGTTTTCCTCTGAACCACATTGCACTGTGAGTGCAGCATCTCCATCTTTACTGTCTGTGCAAAACTGAGGATGAAATGGTGCCTGATTTTGGTGCAGGGAAGCAGATTTATTTTCACACATTCCATCATTCACTTCCCCAGGCTCGTGATGGGTGCTTAAATGGCTCTGAGCTTGGTGTTCCCATGCCTAACTGCCATTATAAATTTGTGTTTATAGGTTCACAGATGCCCTCTCCTGAGTACATTGTTGATGTGGAGTCTATGGACATTTTCCCTGTTGGCTGGTGTGAAGCAAATGCTTATAACCTCACCCCACCACACAAAGCTGTTTGTAAGTACATGGAGACCTGAGCAGTGTAGATAGTGCATCAGTAGATACATCAAGGATGTTTCCTAAATTCTGTAATCCCATTTTTGACACTATCCAACCTACCTAGCAGACCAATAACCAGGCTGGAAGTGATCTGCAATAAATGGTGATAAATCTAATTAGCAACCAGACTGGAATTATGCAGAGCAGTTTGCATTTGTCTCTGTGATCAGCCTCTCCAAAAATGGAGTTGTCTGTGCTGGTGAAGGCTGTTCCATGGTTTGGGATTGCACAGTGGGTTTGCAGAGGGGTTGTTGGTCAGTGGGGCTGTCAGAGGGAAACCAGGTTCACTCAGGCAGCTGAGTGGATTAGGGATAAAGACCTCAAACTGGAAAAAAAACCCAAATCATAAAATATCAGGTGGAATGGACATACAGAGGCCATCCAGGTGCCCCTTTCCAAAACAGGATCTGCTCCATCTAAATGGATAAATAATTGCTGCCGTTCTGTGATGGAGTTTCTGCCCTTTCCCAGGGTATCTCTCCCTTATTTCACTGCCCTTGCCAGCTCAGAGATTTTCTTAGTATTCAGTTTAAATCCCCCTACAGCACAATTAAGCCCACAGTGTTTTGTCCTGCCTTCAGTGCATATTAAGACAAATTTCTTTCCTTTCTATTTGCATTTGAAGGCAGTTCATGAAAGCTCAGTGGCTTGGTGTTCTCCTGTTCCAGCATATCCAATCTCAAGCCACCAGGTGAAAAATTTGCCTCACTGTTTATATTAATTAACCTCTGAAAGGCAAATTTTAAAATGTATCAGCCCTTCTGAAGAGTTAAATAATGCTTAAGTTAAAAATCAGGCAGCCAGAGCCTAATTTAGGAGAATACTGCTATGGCAACATTATGCAGCCTTATCACAATTTATAGCTGGGGATAAATTATGCTGGAGGTAATCATGCTTGTAAAATGTAATCTTATCCATATGTGTTTCTGTATGGAAAAATATTTGTGTTTTTATTTTAATTCTTTTTCTTTTATGCTGATCCCATAAAACACAATATTAGCATTCCAGAGGAAAGATTAAATGTATTATTACATCCTTAAAGTAGGTTTTAATGATGTAGTGATTTACTTAAAAAATACCAAGAAAAAATGGTGATAGTAATTAAGTACCATTTCATTGTGTTCGAAGTCGTTTTATAGTCAGTGCATTTACACAGCTTTTTATGCATTCTGGGTGTACTTAACAGGACAGAAGGGTACAAAACTATTTCTTTCTTCCTTTCTTCATTTTTGCAGTGCGAAGGAAGAGGAGAATTGCAGTTGTGCAACCAGAAAAGCAGTAAGTTGTTTTGGGGTTTTTTTGTTATTTAAGGTGGTGTTTTTACAGGAATGCATCGGGTCTTCCTGGGGGATAATACACAGCAGCTGTGTAGCTTGGTAACTACTGCCCAGATACTGCAGCACAGCCAGCAAGAGGATTCTTTTAAGGCTGAAATATTTGTTAGCATATTAGAAAGTCTACAACAGCAATTTTTTTACTGTTTGGGGCTGTACAGCCTCTGTCTGAAGGCCAGCAAGGGATGCTTAGGGAGGATGGACATGTACCAGGAGGGCATTTCCTTGTCTAGCTCTTTCAGTTTGTAGAAACTTGAATTTAAGGAGTTTAAGGGAGGATATTTGAAGCCTGGAGGTCTAAAGCTGACACATCAGAGTATATTTTTAAAGAAGGGCTGGATCTGGCTCCTTGGTCTACAATACCCCAGTCTGTGATCAACCTTGTGGAAGTGGAATTGTGTTGGATGTATCTCCATTCCTCACCCCAGGCTGTAGGTGGTGTATCGGCCTGAGGACTGGTTTTGGCCCTTTGTCCTGTCTGATGCTATTAAATACACCAAATACTCTACTAAATACACCAAATTTCTCTTTTAACAGGTTACCATCCGCAGTGCCTGTTGAGAAAATACCTCATGACCTCTGCCCAGTTCCTCAGCTAGACACAACAGGTAAGGATCTTTATTTCAAAGAGCCATGTCCTTTATGGAAGGGGAGGACTCCAGAAAGGCAATGAGTTGTCTTCGGGGTGGGGACATAGAACTACATCCTCAGGGGGTGTAAGGTGGAATGAACCCACCTGATGTGCAGCAGGTGAGGATCTGGTTCTCCACGTGCTTTCTGGGGCTATCAGAGTTCCCCTGGAGCTTGCCCATTTCAGGTGATGTTAAGACAAGGCTGATGAATCTGTCTGGGGGAGAAGGATGCAGGTTGTTAATTGACACCAATGAAATTGGGTACAGCAGGACCTGGTGGGTCATCTGTGTTACATCAGGACTGTGTGGTATGGCTGCTGCTTCTGCTAGAGGCAGATTCCTCTCGCCTTAAGCAGCAGCAGGAGGCTTTGGGTGCAATATTCATCCAATTAATGGTGTAAACCCAGTGGCAGGGGACAGGATTTAGATCCCTTTGCTTCAGCAGGCTGTGGGACATGCTGGCATTGCAGCCAACACCCCATTACAGTCAAATGGGGAGAATCGGGGTCTTTTTGGGTTTGATAACCAAAAAAAGTGGAAAATCACTTGGAAGGCACATGAGCCACATCTAGAAGTTCCCATTTCTCTCCATGGGCTATAAAAGAGCCCAGAGTAATTAGCCCAGACAAGGAAAACTGCTCTGTAAACCCATGCTGGGTCAGGGAATGGCACTGCAGGGCTTGTGGGGTTGGACAAGAGCTGAAAAGGGGTTACTAAGGCTCTTCATTGAGAGAATGTTCTCCCTGAGCTGGTTCCCTGTCTTTGAGGCTCAGCTCATACATCCCCTCCTGGCAGTTTACAGTGAGTTGCTCATGTCCCCCTGCAGTTCTGGAAGTGCCCTGGCTCATGTCATGAATTAATTCCTTTCCCTGTCCTCCTTTCAGCAGGGTGTGCAGCCAAATCAGTCACTAAAACACTTCCTTTTCCTATGCTGGATTGGATTTGAGTGACAAAGGCTTCCCTACCCTCTATCCTAGGGTAGAATTTTGTGCCTCTTTTATTCTCCTCCCCTTCCTCCTGCATCTAGGAGGAAGAAATGCCCTTGATTTATGATGTAAAAGTGCTGCAGGCACCTCACTGCTGCTTTCTCCTTGCAGGCACCATCAATGGGAGATACTGCTGCCCCCAGCTCTACATCAACCACCGCTGCTTCTCAGGTCCATATTTAAACAAAGGCAGGATCGCAGAGCTACCTCAGTCTGTGGGGCCTGGCAAGTGTGTGCTGGTCCTCAAGGAGGTATGGAGCTCCCCCTCTCTTTTGGGGGGATTTCAGAGGAAAGTGTGAGTCATGGCTTGCCAGACCCACAGTTTGGGAACAATGCACCTAAAATTGTCCTGGAGTGGTTTCCATGAGGGAAAACTGCAAGCCAGGAAGACGGGGCAGGTTTTGCACTGTGGTTTTTGATGGGAGAGGTTTTTGATGGGAGAGGTGATGTTTTTGAAACATGGGGAGTTCTGTTGGTTGGGAGCAACTTCAGTGTGGGTTGCCATCAACAAAGGAGCAAATAGCAGTGTCATGGAGACATGGGCATCTCATTGTGGAGGCATAAACAACTCCCCAAGGAGCAGGACGTTGGCAGTGGCCCAGCATTGGTCCATGTTACTTTGCAGAAAAAAATCAAGCTTACCATGGCCATAAACTCAAGCTTGTTCTGACTGTGGGAACTAGTTACAAATTCTGGAAAAGGTGAAGAGAAAACATTCAGGGTGTTGCTGTAGGGGAGATACACTTAATTCCTGGTAGCTGTTGCTGAGATGAGAGAGGTGCCAGCAGCTCAGAGAGCCATGGGCATGATGGAGGTAAAAAACAGCAGCACAGTTGAAGTTCCCGATGGTCCTCAGCCCTTTGCACCCAAGGTCTTGTCCTTACCTTCACCACTGGTGCAGTGAAGCATCCTCCTGTGTTTGTGCCCTTGAATCCCAGTCGTCAGGGAGTAACAAGTAACTCTTGTGCAGTGTAGTACCAAACTTATTTTTACAGCCTAGCTCTTCATTATTCCCAGTGCCAGCACAAGGTTTCTGCTGTGACCACTGGTTTGTTGTGGTTTCTTTCACTGTAAGAGGCAAGTGAGGTGGCATTGCCTGTCATTTGACATCAGCTGCAAAGTGTGTCTCATTTCTGAGGTATTTTCTTGGAAAACAGGTTGAAACCTGGAGCCAAATACAGTGGAGACATCAGGTACTGCCATCCAGCCATTGCACCTGGGCTGAAAAGTGGTGACTGTAAGGTAGCTATTCTGTATAATAAAGGCTGACTTGAAGTTAAATTAAAATAAATACATTGTCGGCTTTAGTTTTAGTTTTGGGGTCAGAATATCTAATAATCCCAAACAGTTCTTCATACATGCCAAGAACTACTCAGCAACATTGTAAAATAAAACAAGGTGTCTTCTTAAGACTCCAGATGATCTATAACCACCCATCATAAATATACTGTAAAGATTAATTCGCTTCATTGTTTACTGCTCTTATTATTTTTAAGACACCTTGCTCTTTCTCTGTTTAAAAAGAAAATGGGCTATGACAAAAGATGCCTTTTAGATCTTTGATCATCCAGTGAAAGAATCCCAGATAATTTTTGCTCTCCCTTCTCTGTCCCACAGACACAGCAATAACCCAAGTCAAAAAAAAATAAGAGCTTACTGCCCTGCCTTGAAGCCTCCCTGGGATTTAGCATCTCTTGTTGGGTAGGAGGTGTGGGATTATACCTCAGAGGAGGGAAATTGAGTTTCTCCTCACATGAAAGCTGATCATTGAGGTCTTGAACAGGAGAGAAGAGTTGTGATCATATTTTTAGCTGTATCTTGTCAGTGATACCGCGTAAGAAAACTTTATCCAGGATTAAGACTGTTTCAAGGGGGATGGCAGTGGGAAGTGTGTGAACACAAAAGAGCTGTGATGGGAAGAAAAGTGCTGAACTGCCCAGTGACATCAGGCACACCAGATAGAAAAGAGCCCCTGTGCACATGAAAATACATGACATGGAGAACTTTATGAATATCAGGTGCTTGTGGGGTTGGGCAGAGGCTTGTGATGGTGCTGCGTGGTACTCGCTCAGCTCTGGTCAGCATTTTTTATAATTTATTTTATCAAAATAAAACCTCACTGATGGATAACAGCAAAGGCTGGGCTTACCTAATCCCCCCCCATGCTCCAAGGGACAGGTGGCTGTGCCCAAACCATTCCTGATGCAGAGGGCTGAAATTAAACCCCCAAAATCTCAGTCTGGTCACACTCCAGCCAAAGGAAATTTGACCAGTCTGAGATAGTTGATGTAATTTTCCATCTCCAGAAAAAGTTGGAAACTGCTCTAGGTTTCTTCACTGGTTTTGTTTAAATCACAGTTAATTTTTTTCCCAAAATCTGTTTGTTTGCATTTAATAGAGTGTAATATGAGGTGATTCTGTTGCTAGAAGGTACCACTGTTATTGTGATGATGGATCTTTGCTGTAGGGTAAAATGCCCAACCCAGTGACTCATTTGAGATACAAGAAGAGTTAAAGCCAGAGGTTTTAATATAATTTTTTTTTTCCTTCCCTGAAAGGGAAATAATTGTTCTTACAAAACACTCTTTTTTTTGAACAGAGTTTAGAAGTTTACAGAGTCCTGCTGGTGACAAGCCAGCTCTGAGAAAAGTCCTGGCACTGTGGGTGCCTGTGCAGGGCTGGAGTTGATTAGGTGTCTGGGAGAACGCCCAGACAGGGCCACACTGGTGTTGCAGGGTTGGGTTTCGTTTTCTTGCTCATTTCCTGGCTATTCTGACAACTCATACAAGCACCATTTTGCTGGTGAGGGGGCAGGACAGCATTGTTGGTGGAAATGGGTCAGCAAGATGCTTTCTGCCCCAAATTTCCCACCAGCTAGCAGGATGGGTGTAGAAGTGTGCTTAAGCAGAGCTTTCCCAACAAACTCCTGCACAGGGGTTAAATAATTCCCTGGATTTGCTGATCAAGGCACCTGATGAGCTGTGAATGAGTGTGGCAGCTCCCCAGGCACTTGATGTTTTTGAAAACCCTCTTCTGGCTTCCTGACATCAGTTGTCAGAGTCCAGTGCCCCTCAGTTTGTGTGGGAGGAGACCAGCAAGAGATGTGGGTGAGCAGCTCAAGGGCTCACTCAGAAACTGTCTTTTCATAGCATTTTAAAATGGTTTGTGTTGGCTGGGACCATAAGGATCATTCACTGCCACCCCTCTGCCATGGGCAGGGACCTTTCACTGTCCCAGGTTGCTCCATGCTCCATCCAGCCTGGCCTTGGACACTTCCAGGGATCCAGGATCAGCCAGGGCCTCACCACTCCCACAGGGAAGAATTTCTTCCTCATATCCAATCTAAATCTACCCTCTGTCAGTGTCTGATGTCTCTAATTGGACTTTTTTGAAGAGTGGTTTGAATAATGTTTTCAAGGGCTCGATGATAAATTAAATTTTGCTCCTAGTAAATATCTATCCAAGCAACTCCAGCCAGTGCCATTTCATGGAGTACTCTGCAGCATTAAGTGAAGACCTTGCCTGAAAATGATTAATCCTGTAGGGTTTTCAAAATGCTAGCAAATCCTCAGGTTGCTGGATTTAGAGGGGGGAAAGAAAAACAACCCAGAAAAAATCAACCAAACAAACATAAACACATTGGTCACTGCAGTATGACCTAGTTATTTTTTCATTTCTGATGAACTGCATTCATGGGTGCTGGATAAACCTAATGTTCATCATACTGAAATCATTTGCAGGCCCCCAAGGAATTAAGAACAGGCGTTAGGTAAAGAGCTAAATTAAATGAAAGCCCGTCCAGAGTCACTGTGGGATCATTCATGTGCATACAATGCAGAGTGTTCAAACACACGGTCTGGTGCTGTTAAGAGATTTGTTTTCCTTGTGTTTATCTCCCTACGCCAAGTGTAGGCTATTAAAGCTTGGATTACCTGAGCCAATAGCAGGAATCATTTTTATTCTCAGTGACTTTGGATTAAAAGGATTGGCACATGTGTTCTCTTGTACAGAGTGGACACACACTGGGTTCCAGGCACACCTCCTGCAAACTCTTTTTGTGGAGAGTTCATTACTATTCCGTTAATACAGTCAAAGCACACAACTCTCAGGCTATTGCTGACCTCAAATGTGTGAATTTCCCCTTCAGTGTTCACTGTGTGGTGGTGCATGTGACCTGTACCTGGTTGTGCCTTCAGAACTATTTCTGGTTTTTTATTAAAGTGGTCCATGATGGATGCAGTCTATAGAATCTGCTTTGGGTGAGAGGGGCTGTCACAGAGGCAAAATTACTGGTTAGCAGATTTTTGGGGTTAAACAGCAGTATTTAATGCAGTTACTTTATCAGACTCAGGTGTTATCTGTAATATGGAAACAATGATCCATTCAGGAACCCCTCCTCCTTGCATCCAGCACTTAACCTGTGCAGCCAGGATAGAAACAAGCACCTGCAAGCTACTCCTGCCTGTGCAGCACCTGGGACCATATTCAGTGTGGTCAAGGACTGCTTTTAAACCCATCATTGTTGTTGGTTTTATCTCCCTGTAGGTTCTCAGCATGGTAATCAATGCAGCTTACAAGCCAGGGAGTGTTTTACGAGAACTGCAGCTTGTGGAAGACCCTCAGTGGAATTTCCAGGAGGAAACACTTAAAGCAAAGTAAGTCTTCAGTGTGTGTTCATTTATTTGGGAGTTTTCAGAAAGGGAACTGACTAGCAGAAAAAAAATAAATATATATATATATATATATATATATATATATATAAGAAAAGATTTTTTTTCTATTGTGAGAATTTTACTTTTCTAATTATCGTTTTGCTTCATTGAATTATTTGACTCATTCCATAGCAACTTCAGAAATGAAGTATTCACCTGAACGGTTCATTTCTATTGTCTTTCTCCAAGCAGCCATCCAGTTTTTGATGAAGTCAAGTCCTGAGTTTTATGATAAGCTGTTCTTAGAAGTTTGGCTATTACTGAATGAACACAATTCCTGTCTTTCTAAATGGAGGCGTATTGCTGCTTTTAAATTAGAGCCTGTCAGGCTAATGCAGAAAAGAAACTGGTGAGAATGAATGGCACCAAAAAAAAGTTTCGACAAATTAGGAGGGACACATTTTTTAGCAGGAGTGTGATTAGGGCAAGGTAGTAACAGATCAGAGATTCAGGTCAAGCTTTGATGCCTTTTTAGGATATATTCTTCAGTTCTCTTCTAAACAGCACCAAAGAATACTGAATTCCTCCTTCCAGCATTAAAATCTACCTATTAATGTCTTCTTTATTTAATGGGCACTATACTTTAGATGTATTTCAACAACCATTGTCTCTCTGAAAGAGGGGAGTCGCACCTAAGCTCTCTCCAGAGTCCTTCTGAAGAATAATTCTTCCCACTTGAAGATGGATGTCAACAAACATTTCTTTGAAGAAAGCTCTCTCTGTTGACTAATGGTCACCTTGACTTTTAAATACTGTAGTTAAATGCAGTGAATCTCACCCTTTGTACTGAACTCTCTAACTTCTTTTCAAAGAAAAGCAATTTTCTCTTGGTTATTTGATATGAATAACTGCAAAAAACAGCACTGTTGATGGCTACTGTATTTGATCTTTGCCCATGCAGATATAGCAGGGAGTTCATCTCTTTCTGGTTGAGAGAGGGAGTTGAGAAAATTTTACTCTGCATACACTTAAACTGCTTTCCTGAAGAAAGATTGCAAACTGAAATAAAACTCTGCTAGAAACATCCTATTTTTAATTTGCTTCTTTCACCCATGTGGAATGTCAGCCTTTTGTGTTTGTCAGTGGAGATGTTGTGGATGGAAATCTAAAAGTCAACCTCGCACATTCAGATTTTCATTTGAAACAGGTCTTTGTCCATGACCTGGTTTTCACTGATTGCAGGATCCCACATCTTGTGCTACAAATATCAGATAATTCACTCCTTCAGGTACTTAGCAGCTGTGAAATCAAGTTGTAATGCCCTATATTACTTAACATCCTCTCCTGCAGAGAGCTGAGCTTAGTCAGTTTTCCTATTAGCGGTATCCTGAGTAGGATTTTGTTGGGGTTTCCCATTTGAGTGTGGAGATCTGCATTGTGCAAAAGCAGAAATATCTATTTCTTAAGACTGCTGCAATCCATATTTCTAATGGGAGACAGCCTGGAAAATGTTTAATTGACCATCCATGGTATCATTTTATGCCCCAGTCACAGTCCATGTACGTGTGCCGGCTGCCCCAGCAGGCCTCAACCTCAGCTCTCCAGGGAGTCAGGAAGCAACTTTCAAGTTCATTAAGCCACAGAATGGATCATCCCAGGCTCAGAGCCAGGACAGCAAGTTTTGAAGTGGCTTCTGAGAACAGCAGTGGATTTTCTTCCAGTGTGGCATTGCCCTCTGAGGAGACAAAGCTCATGGGGGCAGCACCTTGTTCCTGCAGCTCTCTGGCTTCTGTGGCTGATCTCTTCACAGAGCAGTGCTTGCCTGTGGGTAGTTTGAGTACTTTTAATAGTAGATGGCAGAGGGTTGACATGCCCCAAGACTGTCAGGCTACCCTAGCACTTACTTCTTTTTTCCTCCTTTAGTTTGCTTGAGTTGCTCCATTCAGAGGTTTTAGTTGCATCTAGTTGTTTAGGAGCAGAAAGTAAAATATAGTCACGGAACCAGATATCATGGAGCATGCAAACAGCACATGACACCTTCCAGCAGGTGTGACAGTGCTCCAGAATCTTAAACAGAGACCTATGATGAGCAGCAGAGCCCTGCAAAAAGCAACTTCCAGCTCTGTGAGCTCTGGATGCTGCCTGTTGCTAAGGATGAGAGCTCCAGACCCAGCTGTGATGGGACACATCGTGTCACCACCCTCTTTCTGGTGTGGACTGGCACCTCCTTGCATCTTGGCAGTGCTGTTTGTTTGCAGTGCCTGCAGTAGGGTAGAGTAAAGGGATTGGTGAAGAGAAGGCTGCTTTTCCCACTGTCCCAAATGCAGGGTTTTGCACTGCCAGGAATGCATTATCTCAGTCTTGGGGCAGCCTGCATTTAGTTCACTCTGCTGTCATGAGTGACCACTGTGGAATCAATTACGCTCACCTTGCAAAGAAGATAAAACAATTTAGATTGTCCAGAGAGATATTTTTGCAGTGTGTGATGGCAGCTGTTCCCATCAGCGCTGCTGGCTCTGTGTGAGAAGAGTCAAACCTGATTTATTGGTGATGATGAGTTAGAAATGTCAGGCTTGATCCTCCTGAGTTCCCATGAGGGCCAGTTGAAGCTGTCGGCATTCAGCCCTTATAGTTTGATGCTCTTAAGTTCAGTGCCTACATCTTGATTTGCCTTCCCAATTTTACATGAAAAGCTTAAGGGACTTCATGCTTTTCAAGGGTTTTCATTTCTAAGGACTGATAATGGGGCTGTTTGGATTTACCCTTTTTTGCAGGACTTTGGACATAAACAAAAGCAGTGTGTGCAGAAAGTTATCTCCTGGGTCTTGTATGAAGCCCAGTTGATCAAAATAATAAAGATGAGTATTCCTGGGCTCCTTCATTAAGTGAAACTCTGAAAGCTGCTCAAATCCGGTAGCTGAACTCTAGGAATATTTACCCCTATGCCAGACATCATTGCTTATTTATGAGGCATTTCAAAGAAAGCCCTTTCAGTGCAGTTGCTTTAGAAGATTGCCTTTAACTTGTGATAGGTGAGGCTGAGGTGATTGAAATCTTCTTTGCCTCAGCCTTTGCTAGTGAGGGTTGGCTCCCCGACCTCCCAGGGCCCTGATGGTGTTTGAGGGAGAAAAGTGTTACCCACAGTAGATGGAAAAGAATCTAAAGACCCTGGAAGCAAACTGGATGTGCACAAGTGCATGGAAGCAGTTGGGATGCAGCCAGCTCTGCCTGGGGGAAGTGGCCAGTGTCATTGCAAGGCCACTCACTGGCATGTTGGGAAGTTGATGAGGATGAGGGAAGAATCCTAATTTTTGGAAAAAGGCAAATACCACACCCCTCCTTAGGAAGGGCAAGAAGGAGGATCCAAGTAACTACAGGCTGCCAGCTTAACTTTCTTAGAAAGGTTATTAGCCAAATCCTCTCGGAAGCCATTTCTGAGAACATGCAGGACCAGTGGGGGTCTGGCAAGAAGCAAAGGGCGAGTTGTGCCTGATGTGATGAGGTAACTGGTTTGGTGCTGAGAAGGGAACAGTGGAAATTAATATGTGTTCATTATGAGCAAGGCTTTCCAAACCAGGATCAGTGGAATGACTTAAACCTTTTATTTCTGTAATCAGAAGGAGACTTAATGAGACAAGGCCTTACAACCAGAGCATTCCAGTGCCCTTTCTGAATCCTGTGTTCAAGAGTACAGAATGCCACTGGATGGTTAAACAGCCTTGAAGGATGTTAACTTCTTGTGTTTGGCAGACAGACAAAACAGAAATTTCTTGCAAAGAATAGAAAGGAGTTTTCAGTCCCCCAAAAGGAAATTGAGACTTTTATCTACTGAGTTGTTCAAATTAGTCTCAAGAATTGTCAGAATGCCTTAGAATGGAACTTTTGAAAATGAGGTTCTTAATGTTCTTGGTGTATGACAAGTTTTTCAGCGCAAGACTTCCTGTGTCATCACACAGCAGTCCCTAACTGGAGCTTCTAGAAGGCACTATGTTCTCATGAACCTCTAATCTATTTTAGGGAGGTTCAACAGAAGAATTCTTTTGCTGTTCATTTAATAGTTTTGCTTCTGGATCAGCAGGCTTATCTTTCATGGAAATAGTTCCAGCCTTAAGGTCTTCTCCAAGTTTGGGATCTGAGGGCAGAGAAAGGGGAAGAGGAAACTAATAATCCTTTGGTTATAGCTGAAAGATCTTATTTTAAAAAAGGAACAGCAATTTCTAAGAAAACCGAAAATACTATCCTTGACACAGCAATTTTCCAAGTCTCCAGTGCTGCCCTGCTGTGCATGCAGATAAATGCTGCTTGCAAGTGGTTGAGAAGATAGGAGCCCTGGTATAAAAACATAAAATGGAGCATCGGTAGTTAGTAACTTTTTGAGAGATGCTAATGGAGAAGGTTTTCTGACAAAGGAGCTCCTTCTACATGGCTGTCCTAGAAACAGCTCAGATTACATTTGGTGGTGCCTGTGTTAAGAATCTTTAGTGTGTGAGGAATATGGAAAATATTAGTAGAACCTGGTTTATAGTTGAAAGAGGTGCTGCCAAGACCAAAATGATGTAAAAAATATTGCTGTGGCCAGTACTAACACCTTGAGTTATTGAGACTGATTTGTGCAGTCATGGAGATCTCCATTTTGCCATCCTCTCAGTTAATTAAAATGTATGTTGCATTCAAAGCAGACTATGAAATCAGTCAGTTGTTCATTTTCCTAGTTTCATCTTTTCCTTTCAGCAGGCTCTGTAGTACAATGGGTCCTTCCTGGGCAGCTGAACACAATAGGAAGCACACAGTTAGAGAAAGTCAGCCATCCTTGAATAATACCCATCAGGCTGCTTTCTTAGCTTATAAGAAAGAAGATCAAGAGGCAATTTGATTAGAGTGCTTTTGCTGGGAAACAAAACCAGATGCAGTCTTTTCATCCTAGTGGTGAAAGTCAGAACAAGGACAAATAAATGTGAGTTAAATTCAGATTTATCCAGACATAAAATGAGGTGTAGGTACAGGTGCTCCCTGTGCCATGATTCTTCCAGTGTGGAGGCTGGTGCTCATCTGGAAGTGCTGGTTTAGTCCAAGCAGAGTTATTTGGGTCCAGGTGAAAGCAGCACAGTGAAATCTTGCTGCCTGTCCCAGACTCACTGACCCAACCATCCAGGCTCTCGTTAAACTTAATGGCTCCTGGAGAAGTAATAAGTGCAGGAGTCTTTTCAAACACCTTGAGAAGAAATAAAACTTTTATAAGTAGACACATTTAAATGCCTCTGGCATTTGGTGGTTTTTGTATTAGGTATTGCCAAGCCCTCCTCAGCCAGCCTGCCTCTGCAGCTGTTTCATAGGGAAGCTGGGATCTTAACAGTGCTCTGTACCTGAAAGGAACACTTTTCCCTTTACATCACCTGTCCAGGTCTTTAAGGGTGTGTGAAAAGTTGGCTCATTGAACCATTCATGCATTCAGGTGAATGAATCTGGTGAAGGATTGTCTTGGCACCAAATGGGGTATCAGAGCCTGGCACCTTGCAGGAATGCTCATTAAGATTTTATGCTGAGGTGATAATTTGGATTGCAACCTGAGGGTGGTTGGACTGGGCTGTTCTCAGACCCAAGTTTCATTTGGGTTCCCCCATTATAACACTTCATGTGCCACAGTTTCAAGCCCTTTACTCACACCCCTTTGTTTCAGAAAGAACTGTCTGAATGTTTTAACTCTCTGGTCACATATTTATTTCATTACCTCCTTCCCTTCCTCTCCCGTATCTATCAGAAGCTGCTAGGAAACTGCAGATCTTTATACACTGACAAATGCTTTGTTTCATTTTTCCTGGTGACTGTATTTTTGTCTTTCCTTGCCTCCCATCCAGTAATCTTTCTTCCACTGTTGTTCCCTCTTTTTCTCTGAGCACATTTGTAATGCCGGTACCGGGCTCTGGCGTGGTTGTCTCTTGTGTTGCATTCCTCAGGATGCGTAAGAGATGTTTCAAAAACCTTATCTCACTCTTTACAACAGCTTGCTGCTGCTGTTTAATAAATTACAGGGATAATTGGTTTTCCAGGGTTCACATCTACAATGTGGTACAGCAGGGATGTAACTGTATCTTTCTCAGCCATTTATCGCTCAGAAACACTTTGTATGAAACACTGAAATAAATGTTTTAGTGCCATAGCAAATTTAAGACAAACGTTTCATTGCAGGTTTCTGCTCCAAGCATTCCCTGTAGGAATCAGTTTTTAGGGCCTGTTGCTACAGCCCTGTTAAAAAACTCCAGAGACTCCTGATGAGTTCCTCAGGTTTTGTAGTGCCCATGTCTCAGAGTGGTGAAGTCATCTGATCCCGGGGTGGCAGAGATTGTTGTTTCACCCAGATACTTCTTCACAATGAGTTTATCCTGATAGCCACAGCTGGCACCATGAGTCTTGGGAATTGTTGTGAGCTGGAATGTGATATGGGAGCAGGAAGGATGGCAGTGGAGAAAAACAAAATGCACTGGGGGGCTTAGAGAGCTAGTCCAAACACAGGGTGGTTATCAGAAAGCTCTGCAAGGTGTATAAACATCTGATCATGGGTCAGTATATGAAGAGAGACTGCATCCCTTTCCCAAAAACTTTGCATTAGTTCACAATAAGGAGTTGCTGTCCTGTGTAAGTATCCTCACCAAGCCTACTGAGATTTTTTTTTTCCTTCTCTTGCCACATCTACAGATATATCCAATGTGAATATAGATTCCTTCCCAAATCATGTCCACACCTTCAATTTATTTCACACTTTCCTTCCTTGAGTCCATCTGGAATGGAGCCACTAAAAAAAGCAGACCTATTCCACCTGCATTCTCAAGAGAAAAGCTCCCAAAAGTCCCTGGGGAGGATCTCTCTGTGGCAGAGGAGAGTCTGGCCTGTAGCACCACAGGATTTTGCTGGATGGGTGACCTGGGGTCCTGTACTCCTCCCTAGGTACAGAGGGAAGACGTACAGGGCGACCGTGAAGATCGTGCGGACGTCGGACCAGGTGGCGGATTTCTGCAGGAGGGTCTGTGCCAAGCTCGAGTGCTGCCCCAACCTCTTCAGCCCTGTGCTGGTGGCTGAAGTCTGCCCTGAGAACTGCTCCATCCACACCAAAACCAAGTATAGTGAGTATTGGAAAAATGTCTCTTGGTGCTGGAGCCAGAGAAGTGGGAGATGGTGTGTGGTGAAGAGCAGGAGTTGTGTGATATGTTAATACTGATGAGGATTCATCTCATCTAAAAGCAGTTATTTAGTCCTGAGGCCATCTGAGGTTCCCTCAGAATCCTGTAGCAGAAAACTGTCCCTCTCACTCCATCCTAATACATCTGTTTGAATGTCATCACTTTTTGTAAGTCTTGACTTTAATTCATATCTAAAGTTAACACAAAGAGCACATAAAAGGAACCTGCAGTGGGAAGCTGAGATTTTAACTTGCTGCATCTGAGACAGCTTTGTTAGGTGAGATGAATCCTCTTGGTAAAGAGTTTCTGGCATGCACACCAGCACAGGCCAGAACCACAGTGCTGAGGTGCTGGAAGATTTGGGAACACTGACTCTCTGCTCAGAGTGTTTAATATTTAAATATGACCCTGCCTGTTCAGGAAGGCTGTTGTTAGTGTTCAGTGCTTTTTGTTGTCAATATTACTGGTATTAGTGGCTCTTAAACAGGTCAGGAAAGTGGAAGTGAGTGTTGTCCTTCTTCCTCAAAGGTTGCAGAAAGCAGTAAAATTGATTTAAAGCAATTCTTTTGAGTTTGGTGCTGGAGTAGAAGGAGAAAGGTGCTCAGGGGGATACTGAGATCACTGGGTTTCTGTGGGATTCTACACTTGAGTTGGAGTCCTGGCTCCCACAGGTAGCAAATGGAGAGCTGGAGGAGGGCAGCTGGGGGAGCTTCAGCTGAGGTTGTCCCATCTCAAAGTTGATGGTTTATGTGTCTGGATGATTTTTTCCTCAAAACTCCAATGATTTGCTGAAAAGGCCTCAGTTCAGTTATGAACTTTGGCATGGGTGCCAAGCACCATTTTAGTTGTCCTGGGAGACCCTTGCTGGTGAAGGACAGTGTCTTTCATCCCCAGAGTGTGTCAAAAGACATTTAATACAAACATTTAATGTAAGGTCAGAGGAACCTCACATGCTTAATTTCAAGCTTGGCCACAAAATAACTGAAAGTAATAAAAGCCCATTCCTTTGTACATGATTGAGGATAGCTGGGCCTCTCCCCTCTCTGCTGAAAACTTTAGCAGAGTGGAAGGGTGTCTCAGACTCTTACCTCACACAGAACTGCGCTGGACCAAATCTGGAACTTGTTGGCCTCTTTCCCTCCAAATCACTGCTCAGCTCTCCCTAAACACATTGTTAAAATTCTGAAGTCTTCATTCATCATCAATAAATCTGGGTACATAAGAGCTGTAACACTTCGTGCTAGTCCAGCATGACCTACTTATGCTGTACATTTTTTTCCAAATCAATGTATTTTAAAGTTTAAATTGCACTTAGAGTACAGTCCTGAACCTGTAGCAAGGAGCAAGCCAAGGTTCCCTTCTTTGGATGGTTAAAGTTTTTAATGGACATTGTGCTTTATTTCTCCAGCTTATTATTATGGGAAGAGGAAAAAAATCATTAAGCCACCAATTGGGGAAAATAACAACATGAAAAGTGGCCATGTCAAGCCAGCCAGACGCAGAAAGAGGCGGAAATCTATCTTTGTGCAGAAGAAAAGGAGATCATCAGCTGTGGATTCAAATGCTGCAGGCTCTGCAGAGGTTTGTGTCACACTGGGATAAATCAGCAAAAACCCCTTGGTGCCTTCTTGTTCCCCATTCTGCATTTTCCTTTTGGGGGGCATCTCAGCACACCTGAACACTTCCAGTTACTGTTTTGGATCCTTCCTTGCTGCTCTATTCTTCTAAGGTCAGACTGGTTTTATTGGGGCACTTTTGGGATTTTTACCTTGTCCTTTTCAGAGGTAGCAAGCAGATTTTTTGCTCCCACCTTCCCAATGCTCACTGGCTGACATGCTGTCTAATATATCTTTATTTTAGTTCCTTCCTTAAAAGCAGGCAGATGAGCCTGTTGGATGCTTTGCACAGCATTTAGCAGAGTGAAGGAGCTCTGTGATCCATGTCTAAGATCTCCCAGTATTGTAATAAATAATAATAGTTCATAGCCATTGTGGTTTCCAGGAATTGTATTTTTTTTATTTACTATTCCTAATATTTTTGGCTCACAACATCAAGCCGTAGCATACAAGCAAATGGTTTGTGTCCCAAATACATGAGATTTGAGGGCTCAGTCTTTCCAGTTTGCTGTGTGATACAGCAGGGTCTGAGCCTCAGCAAAGATTCATGTCCTGATTAAACCTGGAATAGACTTAGTTCTGTGTGGGCTGTTTTCCTGGGGCTTTTCCCATGGTGGCAATAACAGAGCTCATGTGTGGTTTCACTTCCTCAGCTGAGTGCCAGTGATTGCTGCTTTGTGCAACATGAAATAGAATTGGCTTACTTAAATTCCCTCTACTTCAGCTAGAGGAGGTTATTTTATTCAGCTTTCAGTTGATTACCTGCATCTTCATGGCTTGGTCCTCATTTAGGTGTAGTTCTGCTTCATTTCCTCAGATTATACCTGCTTCAAAGGAACTTAAACTTATGTTAAGCCTAAATCAACCATTAGCCAAGTTTTTCAACCTTTCAGCCAGTACAACTATCTTTGTCTAAATTGCTCTTTCACTCAAGACCTGAGCATGGGCTTTGGGTGCCTGCTCACATTTGGATCAGAGATAAGCTGTCAAAGCCATTTGGGCAAGTTATATGTATATAAAGTTCAAAATGCACAGTTTCCATCGGTTGCTGTGTGCTTGTAAGCCCTGTGTGACAGAAATAACAAGAACCTGGTATAATACTTCAGATGGAACTTTGGGCTTGACCTCCAGCAGTTCAGTGTTGGGCTGAAAGCAGGGAAATCTGGGTGAAATCCTCTGTCCTGAGTTTTACACAAATGTCACTGAAAGAGTGCTATCCTGAACATCTAGACATTTTCAAAAGGCACCAAAATTTCCCTTTTTTCATGACCAATTACACCCAGACCAATTTGAAGCAATGTGAAATTTAAAGTCAAGCCTGTTTCTGATTTTATTTCATCTCAGTCAACCTGATAAAATTTCATTTTATCCTCTTAGTATTTTCCATTTCTCCTCTTGCACATCTGCAGCGCCACAAGTTTGGAGATACCAGCCCAAGAGAGGAACATTTCATGCTGGATGAGTTAGTGCTCTTGGTCTTTAGTTGGGAGGAGAAAAAGAATTTCCTGCCACATACTTTTCCTTTCTTCTGCGTTTTGTAACAAACCTAAGTTGGGGCTAATTCACTTAGCGCTGTAATGAAAACGTAATTAGGTTAAAATGAATGTTACCCTGGACCAGCACAGCCATAGGAACGCAGTTTGACCCCATGCCTTTGGATTTGCTGCTGTATCCATCTCCTGGACGCTGTTTGTGTGTGCAGGAGAGCGAGGAGGACGAGCCGGACGCGATGGAGGACGAGACGGGGAGCGAGGAGACGAGCTCGGAGCTGCGCGATGACCAGACGGACACGTCCTCGGCCGAGGTGCCCTCAGCCAGGCCCCGGCGAGCGGTCACCCTGCGGAGCAGCGCTGAGCTGGACAGGCCTCCTGCCACGGAGAGAGCCCGGCGGAGCCGCAGACCCCAGCCCCACTCCTACAGCGAGGCAGAGAAGGGCACACCAGCCAAGGAAGTAAGTGTGTCCCATTTCCTACAGAATTCCTCCTAAATTAACCTGCACTGCCAAACCTCGCTGGCCTGAGGAGGGCATCCCTGCCCTGGCTCTCCATGGGAGGTAGTTTGCTTTATGAAGGCCTTTCTTCATTATTTTTTTCCTTGCAGGAAATTAAGCAGGAAGAGGAAGAGAAGCTCATCCTGGACAGTAACCCATTGGAGTGGACTGTGACTGATGTTGTGAGGTTTATTAAACTCACCGACTGTGCCCCCCTTGCCAAAATATTTCAGGAGCAGGTAGAAGTGATTTTATCATGTGTCCCTTTGTGTCTGTGGTGCCTGTTCTTGCTGGCCAGGCCTGGGGATTTGTTAAGAGATCATGACCAGACTTCAGATCTGTCAGGCCAAGTTATAACACCAGTTCTGGCAAGACATGAAAACCCTTAGAAATTTGAGTCAGAGCCTTGCCAGGTCCTCAGAAAGTCCAGAAACAAAATAGCCTTGTGAAAAACCCTTGTGGAAATCAGGAGGTTTAGTCCTTTCATGCCAAGGTCCACGGTGCCATACTGATGGCCCATAAGTAGGAGCCTCAGTGTAAAAACAGCGTAAAAAATGGTTACCTGATACATACCAGGCTTTCTCCTGGCCACATGGGCTCCATCCTGTTCTAAAATACTCACCTGGGAAGCAGAAAAGTCCTGCTGGAAGCCCAAACTGGCTCACTGAATTTTCCTGTTAACACCTAGGTGTCCCAAGTGTGTAGAAAACCTAACTACGTTCCTCTGAAGATGTGCTAGACAGGTCTTGAATAATCTAAATTCAGGAGATGCCAGTCTTCTCCCCATTAAGCAGATAGGTTTTCAGGAGCAGAAGCCAGTGTTCTTCATCTCAAGGCAGTGTGAGTGTGTAAAATTTATGTAGATAGAGCCATTCCTTGGCTAATGAGTAGCAGCCACTGCTGAGGGTAAAGGGCAGCACTAACGAGCTGCAGTTAGGAGGAAGCAAGTGTGGTTAATTAGTCAGTGGTGTTGCCAGCTGCTCATTGAACTGTCTCTGATTCTTCACCATGGATGACTCCAGCTTCTGTGGCTGGGAGAAGGTGGAGGGTGAATCTGAAGCGAGTGAAACTCTCCGGAGCAGGGTGCTGCAGTTGCTGTCACAGCAAGCTCCAACCATTCATTAACCAGGCTGGAACAATGCCAGGGCTTGGAAGCCAACCCTGTCTCTTCTTTGCCAGAGAGTTTTATAGGGGCTTGAATCAAACACAGATGACTGGAGCTTCTCCTTGTGAAGCCCTGGTGGAATGGTCTGTGCCATCAACCTTCAGTGGAGGATGGCCCTGATCCCTGGACAGTCCCAATCAAAGCAGCACTTCAGGTGTCTAAATCCTCCTTGTGTTTAATGCTGTCTAATCAGGGCTGTCCTGGGGAGTTGATGTTGGCTGTGAGTTGCTGTGCATAGACTCTGATCCTCCCTAAAGGTTAAAAAGCACTTTTGTGGCCTGAGCATCTCAGTCCATTAACGAAAAAAGAGAACTTGAGCTCTCTATTAAGAAGAGGATCATAAATCCAACAGAAGTTCCCAATAAAATTGCTCATCCGGTGTACTGGTTCATGGAGTTTGGTGCATAGTTATGCTTGAGGGAAAGACATGACCTGCAGAAGTCCTTTCCAGCCTATGCCATTTTGGGATTGTGGAATGTTAGAGATTGCAAGGACTTTGGGTGGTCCAGGCCCCTCTTGGTCATTCAGCAGTGGAACAAGGCAGGTCCTGGGTGGACCTAGGTACAGGGCATGGAGCAAGGCAGACATAAACCTGTGATGGACAAATCATGGGCCAGGGGAGGTGGGGAAAGGGTCACTTGGCAGTGGGACCAGCATTCAGCTCCCTCCTGTGTCTCCTGGCGTCTCTGCAGTTTGCCCCTTGTTTCAGTTCCTCAGGCATGTAATGGGACTGATCAGATCTCTGGACTCTGCAGAGGTTCTTTAGGTGATCCCTCATTTCAGCAGCTGGGAGGCTTTTCCCAAGCTGGGGGTCTAGGTGGGAACCTGTGAAGAGACACTAGACAACTTCTGAAAATGTTGTATATCAGGGAAATGAGACAGGCAGTGTAGAAGTGGGGGGGGAAAAACAGAGGATAGAAGAACCTAGTTTTTAGGGCAAACTGCCCTTTTTGTTCTTCTAAACTTGCTTATGCATTCTGCCCTCCAGAGTCCACAAACAAAACCATTTTCCCTGTGTTTCTCTCCCCAGGACATCGATGGCCAGGCCCTCCTGCTGCTGACACTGCCCACAGTGCAGGAGTGCATGGAGCTGAAGCTGGGTCCAGCCATCAAACTGTGCCACCAGATTGAGCGAGTAAAAGTTGCTTTCTATGCACAATACGCCAACTGACTGCACTTCTCCATTCCTTCCTGTCCCCCTCCTTGTTCCCTGTCTTTTTTACCTTTTCAGCTTGTTCAAGGGGTTTTCTGCCCCCATATCCTTTTTCTTTTCTGAGAACAAGTGGAATTGGAAGCACTGGGAATTAATCCATAGGGGGAAGGAAAACAAACACAAAAAGGAACAAGCTACAAATGGAACTAACTTTTCTGTACTTGTAAAGCACATGGAAAGACTGCTGGCATCTCTCCTCCTGAGCCTCTCCAACCCATTTCCCAGTGGTGCAAGGCCAGCATGGATCAGGTGGTTTGTCACCAAACCAAACCTACCAGTGGCAGACACATTCCCAAGGAGAAGGGTCAGACGTGTCCAGGTGGTCATGGTTTGTCTAGGACAATTTCTGGACATTAACATTTCTTTTAGACAACTCTGACACTCCTCTTTCATATTGAAATGTAAGACATCATTTTTAGCATTACCTGGGATTTAACTGCAAGTTTGATCTTGGTGATCAGTGTGCTTTATTTTTTTTCCTCCTGCCTCTCTGGTTTTACAAAAGGAAAAAGTGTTACACCAGACATATAATGGTTATTCCTGACTGGATTTTGAAAGGGGACTCAACCCATGGTCCCTGTGATATCAAAGTTGCAGTGGACTGACAGGGGTGACACAAGACCTGGTGGGGCAGCAGCACATCCTGAGCCACTCTGGCTCTGCACTATCAGCTGAATATCTCTGTAATGGGATCTGTACAATTCTCCATTCTTGTATAGGAACATGAAGGCTTTCATAGACAAATCTAACTCTTCACTTCAAGTCAATATAAAGACATGTCTTTGAGCCATATGGTGACAGCAGACTGGGATCAAGGACTCCTGCTGACCCCTGTTCTCAGAAGAACCTACAGACCAACACCAGGCTCCAGCTGCTGCATTCTCCTTCATTGGTTTCCTTCTTAAATTCTTTGGAGAAGAGGGGGGACCTTCAGATATAAATACTCTGGAATACATCCAGATCTTGCCCAGAGGGTGTTTTAGGCAAGAAGCATTGACTCTGCCATGCATCACTTGGGAATTTCTAGCTCGTCTTTCCTGATTTGTCACTGAGGAATGGGATGGGTGCAACTGCTGCAGGCTGGAGCAGATGCTGAGACTTCATCAGAAATGTTCTTACATGGGAGATGAGCAGGACTGGATCTGTTCTCAGCTGTTGCTTTGTTCTGAAGATTTTTTTCAAGTTTTAATCAGTTCAAGTATTAGTTGCCTTTGCATCAAATGGTGGAGTTTCGTTCTTCAGAAATCCAGGAACAGGGTTCTGTAGTGGTGCAGATATTAAAAAACTGGGGTTTAGACTGGATTTCCTACTGGCAGTAGCAGTGAAATGTGACAGTGCAACTGATTTGATAACTACATGGATCCCTCTCAGGGTCCCCTGAAAGCGTTGCTCAGTGTTTCACCTCTGAAGACAGAAGGATTGCGCTCAGCAAAGTGAGAGAACAGCTGAGAAAATCAGGGAGGCTGCTTCTCCCAGCTCCTCCTTGCTTCAGCCCAGTCCTGGTGTTACACCTGTCAGCAGGAGACAGCTCCTGGGAGGACTCTGTCAGGAGAACTGGCACATGAGGTTACTCCAAGGAAGAGAAGCAGAAAGGCTGTTTGCTAAACAGCATCCCAGCACTGATACTTTACTCGTCAAATCCAGCTGCTTCTGCTGCTCTGATGTTCTTGCAGTTTCTGGCATCTGGGATTTGTCAGAGACATTTAATGCCTTCTGGGACACACTGAAAAAATGTAATTTTTTGTCTCAATCAGCCTTGTAACTGTAGATATTCCTATGGCAGCTAATTCCTTGTGGAGGCATGACTGGGGAGCAGACACACACAGAATCTCAGAGCAACCAGCTCTAGTGCTGGCCAGTCAGAGAATGGGTGAAGCATTGAGCCTAGAACATGGGAATCTTTACTGGTTGTTTAGGGAAGTTAAACCATATTCAAAACTCAAACTATTAAATAACAAAAAAAAAAAAGTTCTAATTTCATCTTGCGACAGTTCTTTTTATTTCCACAGGTTCCTCTCTCCTTGCTATTTGTCTTTCACTTTATTGCTCTTCAGTGTTGCCTCGTTTATCACTTTCTGTCCTCTCAGAGAAGTTGATAACCTGAACTCCTTATGCTAAAATTATCTTGAGTGGTAAATGCTTTACTAATCCTTTTTAGTCTGCAGGTTGAGAAGAGATACAGGATTGGGGTACTGTTGTCTGTTGCATGGATTGCTTTCCAGAAAAGCTGGAGCTGAACTTCTTGGGCCATTTCTTACACAAGTGGAGAATGGTTGATGTGGAGTTTAACTATACAATATGCTCAGATTGGGCAGAGATCAGAAGGAACTAAATACTCTTGCCTGGACTTTGTTTCAGTTCTGGAATGTAAGTAAAGCTTTGGAGTACTTCAAAGGAGATGATGGAAACCCAGTCTTGGTGGAGTAAAATACTACTTTACTTTGCAATGTGGAAGTGTAAACCACTGTAAATTTGTGGGGTTTTTTTTGTTCCAGACCTTATTGATTTGAAGTTCAATTCAGCTCTGCTGCAGTTTCACTGATACGCTAATGACAGGTGAAGTCACATCTTCTCCCCTCCCTGTTCTGAATTTGGCATCCAGGCCTGAAGTTTGTTGTGTTACCAGTTTCAAAGGGCCACTGCTGTGAAGTTCTGAGCTCAGGATTGTCCAAGGCCATTGCCAGGGGCTGGGGAGCAGCCCTGCTGTTATTTATGGGTTGTTGGATGCTGGCCTTCAGCACCACCCTGACACAGACCACTTTGCTCCCACAAGAAGGCTGTGCAGGTGTTACTGGACTCTCTTTGGGCATAGGACCAAAGATGGGAGTTTTTGGAACAAAAATAGGGGACTGAAGAATGCATGGTGCCTGCTCATCTTTATCTGTACTGGCTTCTTTGGAGCTTCCACTCAGGCTGAACAGATCCATGGGCAGGTCCCTGCTCCCTTCACAACCCTTGCAGAATCAGCCAATTCCCACTTTTCAGGCCCAAAGCATCCAGCTCTGAAATTGGATTAAAGCATTAACTTAAGGAATGTCCATGATTCTCTTGTTGGTCATCCTGCTTTCCTCCTGCTGTCATGGATACTCTTCAAGAAAAATAATCTTTGATTTCAGGGCTTTTCTTCCTTTTTTAGCTCACAAACACAGCTGCCAGGGTGACCAAACCCAGGCTTTTCCTACCTCTCAGAGGCATGAGTGCTTCTCAGCTCTGAGGAGGATTTCAGGATTTCTAGCTCCTTCATGTTACCATATTCCATAACCCTTGATAGTTTATTCCTGCAGGGTGCAGAAACCTCCTGAAAATGTGGTGTGCCCTCAGAAAACACCAGAATCCAGGCACACCCTGTCCTTAATGAAGTACCCAGTAGATGCATGTCCTAGTTGAGATGGTCTGACTCATCCTGACCAGAGGTATTTGGATGCTTGCTGGGATTTAAAAAGTTTCTCAGTGGGACACCTAAACTCTTTTATTTTACTCTGGGCAAACAGCTAATTTGCCTTAAACTGGAAAACCACCATTCCTTGGCTTTAACTTTCAGCCTTTTGCAGTCCTGGTTGAGTGGTGTCCCCACCTCAGCCTTCTGAAGGCAAAGCAGGCAATGTTGGGCTGCCATAATCAACATTTAATCACCTTAAAGCCTGCCTTGGTCTTTTCAGGGCACAGAATCGAATTTGGCAGAGCTGCTGTGCCATCTCAGTTTCAGAAGCTCCGTACAATCAGGGCACTTCAGATTCTTTGTGCTTTTCTGGTGCAGTGTGTGTGGAAAATGATGAACTCTGAGTGTTCCTCTCGTTTCCAAATTCAAGTGCCAAAAGAGAACAACATGCTGCAACTGAACACCATTAAAACCAGCTTTATTACACGTGGATAAATACAGTCCCAAGGGCTCCCTTTTGGTGCTACGATATGTCACGCTGTATTTTCCAGTACTTGGGATTGCAAAGCTGATTCCTTACTCCAGGAAATATTTTCTGTAATCTGCAACGTCTTGAACATTAAGATTTTTTTTTTTCTTGTGAGTGTACACTTTTTAACTTGGATACACTCAACAAATGTTCCTTCACCCACAATCCTGGGTGTTTTGGAGATGTTTTCTATGGTATATTTCTGTAAAAACTCTTTCAAAATGTGGATGCATGTATATTTTCCACTCAGTAATATTATCACATCAGCTGACCCAGAACTAAAGGAATCTGTTACTCAGGATTTGATCCAGAAATAGCTGAGGTTAGTGTTAGGGCCCTCATAGATGTTGGGGCTGTGGGACCAATTCTTCACCAGTTTCTCTCACATGGAAGCTGAAAAATCTGCACTTCATTAACAGAAAATTTAAATGTCTCCTTCTCCTGGCAGGCAGGAATGCAGCTGCAGTCTGCCAGACTTACAAGAGAGTGCTTGTGTCCTTAGGTGCCCATGAACTCCCAATAAAGGAGCAGAAGCCTTTAATGGTCTCATTTATTCTTTGGTACAATACTCCAGCAAGAAGTGTAAATGGTGTTAATGGCTGCACATAGAATATGAGCCAGTCATCAAAGATGAGAATTTTATAGCCCAACAGTGCTTTAAATGTCAACTCTCCTGCAGAATGAGAGTGGTTTTGCAGTGATTTGGTGCCATGCACAGGAATTCTCTTGCAGAGGACACATGAACTGCACAAACCTGGGTCATAGGTGCAGATACTTGTGGCCTTTCTTTTTTTTCAGTCTATTGTGTTAATTTTTGCAATGAAAAAGTTAAGTCTTGATCACTGCCAAGGGTGTGGGAGAGGGGAGAGAGGGCTTCAAGAGAGAGCCTGGAGTTCTGGGCTTGAGTTTTCTTTGTGGAGAGGGACCTCTTGGAACAGAAGCACAGCTGGGGTCTGTGAGCATCGTTCCTGAAAGCTTCTCTTTTTCACAGCAGAGATGGTTTTTGAGTCCCAGCAGGGGCCAGGTGAGAGGAGGGAAAGAAGCTGGCAGTAGACTCAGAGCTACAATGCTGAAAGGTTCTAATTTTGCTTCCCAGTGGAGATGGAGAAATCTGGCTCAGATGTCTCTAGGCTCCTTGGCTGGATAGGAGGGAAAATAAGTCTTTCTTCATTGTACCCAGCTCCTGTGTGTCTTCTGGGGTTTGGGGGCTGAGGACTCTCCTCTTGCATCTTGTAGATCTGCATAGGAAATATCAGGCTAAAATTGAGCTCTCTCCCACAGGAAAAGGTGAAATTGCCCAGAGTTCAGGTTGTGGATATATAAAGCACTGTTCTGTGTTGTGATATGACAGGATGAAAATTCTCATTCCCAGGGTACCCCACCTGCTGCTTGTTGCTCCAGCCTCACTGGAGATTATGGACATATAAATTTATAAATGTCTGTAATTTATACATTATAAACATGTGCATTCCATTTCCCAATCCCTGTTCTGCCAAACCTGGTCAGGATGTGCCAAGTTGTTCCAGCAGCCTTCACCTTCAGGGTGGAGATCACCCAGGGATCTTCTTTCTGAAAAACACTCACTTGGGGAATGGTACCGTGACACTTTGCATGCACAGGCAGGGGTGTCCTCTGTGTTCCAAGGGAGGTGAAAGTCTCAAATGCAGCCTTGGAGGGGAGTTGAGTCTTTTCATGTGCCTTGTGCAGGACAAGCACGTAAACCCTCCTGTCTCTCATGGAACAGCAGGAATTGGCTCCACAACCAGCAGTTACGCTCCATTTGTGGTGGTGCATGTTGGAAAACTTTGAATTGTTTTGCATTCCAGTTTGTACTGAAGGTTTTGACTCCAAGTTTGTGTACATAATCCCTTTGGTGTGTTGATACATATGTGTGTATATATATGTATATATATGTGCGTGTATATGTATGTGTATATATATATATACATATAAATCAATCAATGCTGGTGTTTTTACTTTTTAAAGTTCCCAGGGCGAAGGGCATGTTGTTAGTTTGCTGTAAGATTCTATTCTGTATATATGTTTCCATGTAAATAAGTGAAAATCTATATTCAGAGTTATATTTTAATTTTTATTCAGAACTAAATCCCTTTTTACTTGAAACAGTTGTAAGCCACGTTGTTAATAAAGTTACAATAAGTCATATATCTCTCCAGGGTAGTTCTTTTTGGTTTGACAGGGCTGTGTTTTGATGTGTCTGTGTGTCCGTGCTGCCTGGATCAGTTTTGCCTTCACTGAGCCCCCAACTTCCAGAGGTACAACACAGCCTCCCTGGCTCAGCCCTCCACTGATGCCAAACTGAATAGTTTCTGCATCTTGAAATTCTTCCCAGATGCAGGACATGGAACAAGAAAGGTGGTGGGTGGTGAGGAGACACAGCAGCATCCAAGGATGTTTTAAGAAAGTGATGGGAGCAGGGTGAAAGACAAGAATGAAAATAATTCAGTGAGCAACAGGCAAATGAAGGTGTAGTGACAGAGGAGCTGGTGGCAGCAGGACGAGAGTTACAGCAGGGCTGCAGCACATGGAGTAGGGAGACAGAAAATAAAACTTCCCCAGGTGCAGAGCAGCCATTGAAGAGGAGAGAAGCCATCTTGCAGTGGGGAAAAACAGCTGTGAATTCCAAAGGGTGAGCTTCAGACATGCCTGCTTTGCCAGACTAAACCTTATGTTTTATGTGTTACTTGTCTTGTGTGACGTTTTCCCTGCACTTAAAGGCTGTGCTGAGATTAAATTCCAGTTTTGCAAGTCCTGCCACCTTTCAGACCTCTCGATGGCATCCCAAATCCTGCTCTAAAGGTCTCTGTCTGTTGGGCTGGCTTGGCTACCAAGCATTTGCCACTGGTCTCCTCACCCATCCCCTCTGCCTCAGTGAACACAGGGTGGTACACACCCCGAGAGCATCCATTGATGTGTGCATGGGGGAAAGTGAGCACAGAGCCCACAGAATTCGCTAACAATGGATTACTCTTTTTAGTTCTGCTCTATCAATGCTATTTTGAAGCCTTTTGTGGATCCAGCAAAATGGGAGAAACAAAATTTCCCTCTGGGTTCCACCATCTCCGATTTTATCAAGACTGGCTATTTTCAATCAGGCAAAAACACAACCATGGGCAAGCAAATGGGGGTAGGGTGACTTTAAAAAAATAATCAAGCCATTGGAAAATTGTTATTTTACAATGTCAGCAAGTCTTGGGATGATAATCCTGTGGTCTGACTCCTTATGACACTGTACTAAACTCCCAGGTTTGGGAGGGACAGAAGTGCAGGTGGTCAGAGAAATGACCTGTCCAGCCTGCCTTGGGAATAAAGCATCAGAGCAGCGGGCACTGCTGAGAGTTGACAAATGGCCTGCTGGACCACAGAAGAGCTCACTGAAAGGTGAAGTAGAGAATGGGA
Organism: Cyanistes caeruleus; assembly: GCF_971803275.1. Taxonomy (NCBI): domain Eukaryota; kingdom Metazoa; phylum Chordata; class Aves; order Passeriformes; family Paridae; genus Cyanistes; species Cyanistes caeruleus. The sequence continues at coordinate 4,252,830 of NC_141704.1, read as the reverse complement.
AGGATTTATCAAAGGAAATAATTCTGAGGTGAATCTGATGGCGACATAAAACCAAAAGAGCAAAAGCTTGAATGGTTTATGATATTCTTCGGGATCCAGAGGTGAAAATAAATCCGTGTATCTCCCCATAGCTCATTACATAGTCATTTAAAAGTAATGCAAAGGTCAGACACTGGTCTTTAAATTTCTGCCCCAGTTCAGTGGCAAGACTCTGAGCTCTGTATAAACCTATTTTTTGGAGAATATTAAGTGATTTTAGTAAAACCCTGGCAATATTGTCCGAGTTCCTCAAAATTAATGACCAACACATGAAATATGGATGCCATATATCATTTCCTCAGGGGAAAAATACCTACCAGTCAGTCCTGTTGCTGGTATCACAGGCCAAGACTTTGAAGACATGTCCATTTTTAGTGTTTTTCATGTGCAATTAATTTGTGAAAGATTTCTAGATACTTGATCTGATTTGTTGACACAATCAGGGAGTCATGGGGGTCATGGAAGTGTGAACACCAACGTGTAGTCAACCATCCTGTAAAAAAACACCTGCAAAACAAAAGTTATATTTTCAGGTCTCTGAGGAAACACCATCTTCCTTTCCCGCATACAGAATGAACAAAACAAGCAGGCAGTTATATTTCATTCCCAAGGTTTCTAGACAGACTTTCAAGGCAAATAATTATTGTTTTTAATAACCATGTTGTTGCTGTTACTGCTGCTGTTGATAGCAGTTTTATTGCTTTTTTAATTTCAAGATTCATGCCTTTCTGTGAAATTTAATGATTCTCCAAGTCCCTCTACTGCTACAATATTTACTTAAGACTGATACACCTCTTGCTGTAGTGTCTGTACTCAATTACTGTAAGTTGATTTTATAACTACATCTCAGCCAAAGTTGTAATTATGCTGTCTTCTCTAATATGTCATAAAATCTTAAAACCAGAGAAAAAATAGTGCTGCAGGACACCTTGAGGTGTCAGGTTGACTGTTTCCCTCTGCAAGGCAGGACCAATTAGACAAATCTTGTTCCTATTTGGCATTTGTTTAACCTGACCTTCAGAGGGGTGTCAAAATAAGACCTCCAGGAACAAGCCTTTCCCCAGCACTTCCCCAGCATGTAAAACAAAGTGATGGCATTTGGATGATGAAGCGTGATATTCCCAGGCAAAACCACAAAGCTGATGTTGCCATGGAATGGCCATTTCATTTTGAAAAGCTCAGTCTGACTGGTGATTAATGTAGCAATTAATAAAAGTAAAAGCAGAAAATTCATGGTTAAGATGGATTAGATTTCAAGGAAGCAAATGTGGTTATCATTCCTGTACTGAGGTGGGGGGCAGAGCTTGTGATGGAGGTGACAGCAGAGGAGGGGAATGGAGCTGGGAAGGGTCTGGAGCCCCAGGAGAGGCTGAGGGAGCTGGGGAAGGGGCTCAGCCTGGAGAAAAGGGGGATCAGGGGGGACCTTGTGGCTCTGCACAACTCCCTGACAGGAGGGGACAGCTGCGGGGGTCGAGCTCTGCTGGCAGGAATAGGGACAGGAGGAGATGGATGGATGGATGGATGGATGGATGGATGGATGGATGGATGGATGGATGGATGGATGGATGGATGATGGATGGATGGGTGATGGATGGATGGATGGATGGATGGATGGATGGATTGATGGATGGATGGATGGATGGATAGGAAAGGGTGTGAGGGTGTGAGGGCATGAACAAAGGAAGGAAGGAGGGCGTGAATGAGGGTGGGAGGGCGGGGTGGGGCGGGGCAGAAGGGAAGGAAGGAAGGAGGGAAGGAAGGAGGGAAGGAAGGAGGGAAGGAAGGAGGGAAGGAGGGAAGGAGGGAAGGAGGGAAGGAGGGAAGGAGGGAAGGAGGGAAGGAAGGAAGGAAGGAAGGAAGGAAGGAAGGAAGGAAGGAAGGAAGGAAGGAAGGAAGGAAGGAAGGAAGGAAGGAAGGAAGGAAGGAAGGAAGGAAGGAAGGAAGGAAGGAAGGAAGGAAGGAAGGAAGGAAGGAAGGAAGGAAGGAAGGAAGGAAGGAAGGAAGGAAGGAAGGAAGGAAGGAAGGAAGGAAGGAAGGAAGGAAGGAAGGAAGGAAGGAAGGAAGGAAGGAAGGAAGGAAGGAAGGAAGGAAGGAAGGAAGGGAGGGAAGGGAAGAAAGGAAGGAAGGGAAGGAAGGGAAGGGAAGGAGGGAAGGAAAGGAAGGAAGGGAAGGAAGGAGGGAAGGAGGGAAGGAGGGAAGGAAGGACCTGTGTCCATAAACCTCCCTCCCACACGTGCAGGGCACCCAGGAGATGTTCCATGCCAAGACAATCAGCAGCCTCCTGTGATGACAGCCAGCAAAAGGCAGGGACCTGTTCAGGGGATGAAAGTGTTACTATTATCGTTTTCATGGACTTGTCACTGAGACCTGGGGACCTTGCAGGAATCAGGGACCATGTTCCCACTGGTTTAAGGTGAGATCACACTTGTCTCTAGGGAAGGGTGTGCAGGGGTAGATCACCACATCAAAATGCAAACATTCGTCTGGAATTCTCTGTTGTTTGTAGCCGGAAGAACCTCAAGCATCCAAACTGTGAAACTTTAGATTTGCACAGGAAAACTGCAAGCTCTGCTGAGCTCCTGAATGTATGATTGGCCTCAATTGCATTTTAGCCGTGCAGTTTTATATTCAGAGCCTCCACAGCAGGACTTGCCCTGGCCAAGGAGGGATTGAGCACAGCAGGTCCACAACCACCCAGTGCCAGGCTCCTGAGTGCCAGGCTTTGTTTGACACCTTGTTTTGTGCTCTGTCATAAAGACAATAGAGAGAAGAACAAAAGGAGAGAAGTACAGGGACCTGGACCATCTGAGGTCTTCTCTGCCTCCAAGGATCTACTTAAGCCTGGATTAAAGCCCTGAAATATCATCTCATTAAGGGAGAAAAACCCTCATTTTGTTCTGTGCTTGCTCAGTATCTACAACTGCTGGTGCCTTGGAGCTTGACTTCATTTTTAACCTCTATTATTACAGATGACAAATACATTAATGAGAATATATTCAACCAAGAACTTGGAATAAATTCATACATCCTGTTTCAGTGGCGAAGTCCTGCTGTCTTTTCTTATCACACAAACCACTGAGGCAGGCCAGGATGATCCTGCACATTATGCAGTGTTGCAGTGAAAAATTTGGAATCTATTTCCTCCTGCTCCCTGATCCAGGGTCTCTAGGACACTTAAAAAGTCAGTGTTTAACCTTCACCCTCCTTAAAGTGCTTGAGAACAGTGTCCCTAAGAGAGTGGCTGGGTGCTGCCTTGGCCATGGTGTTTCTGGGTGAAATCTGAATTTTTATGGGAGTACTTTGTGTTTCTGTGTGGGAGGGCAGGGTAGAAAAGAACCAGTCCAAGCTCAAATATTTATTAAGAATGAGGTGGTGGAGGAAAATATTTTATCTACAGGTCTCAAAGAAGGTTCTTTTCTCTACTGGGAATGAAGTTGCTATTTGAGATTGATGCTGGGGGCCCTTTTCTTTACCTTTTTTTTTTCTATTTTATTTTTTCCCTCAATTTAATTTCTTTAATAAGAAGCAGCTTTTCTGTTTTTATTTAAATTTGTTAAGCTGTGGCATGAATGTGCCTGGATGTGTCTCTGTGCGTGAGTCTCCAGTCCATTGCGAAACACAAACCAGAATATCAAGTCTGCATTGCCTTAGATCGGGTTTTTTTATCTGATATTGAATTAAGTAAAGGGCTTCATGTTCAAAGTGGTGTTTGGGGAGTTACTTGCACAAATTCTGTTATTGCTGTTAATGGGATTTGTGCAGATTGCTTTGAAGATGAGTTCCTTCATGTAGAATAGGAAAAGACATTCTCAAATATAACTTATTTCAGACAAATCTATCTTTAATTTTCTACTGATAGGGTTTTAGAGATGTGAAGCAAAAAAGCATTAGATTAATTTTTTATTAGTATTATTGACAGGCAGATGAAAACAAGTTTGCTTCAGATAATTGAGTGGGTTTTTGGGTAATTTTTAGAAGTGGACAGGAAGAGGCTTTTAATTTTGGAATAATGATAAAATTTGGTGACATTTCAGAAAAACTTCAAAGGTGGAAAGAAGTGGTCATAAGACATTTCCTAGACACCACCTTAAAATGCAGATTAAATACTGGTGGAAATCTTAATTTGGAGTGGTCATCTCAGCCTGCAGCTCAGTAGTGCCTCTTTTAGATGTTTCACCAAGTGATGACATCTGTGGAAGGTGTCCCTGCCCAGGCAGGAGGACTGGAACAGGAGGATCTTTAAGGTCCCTTCCAACCCAAACCATCCTGTGACCACCCTGGTTTTAAGATGTGGCCAGGAGCAGAAGGCCTGCCGGATGGACTTCAGAGAAAAAGGTTTGAGGATCCAGCATTGTGCATTTTCTGGAGCAATCTCACCCCTTCTGACTCCAGAGAGGAGTCAGAACAGGTTTGTCTTATATGAGCTGAGAACAGGGAATTCTGGGCTGATCAGAACACCTGAGAGTTACAGCCACTAATGCAGAGCAGGGCAATAATATTGTGTTATTTAATTTTCAGGTGCCTGGGCAGAGAGTTTCTGACCTTACTCCAGCCAAGGCTGGAGACTGTGATACCCCAGGGCATCCAAGACATTAATGGGATGGCAAAGCCAAGGAAAAGTCACACCTTACAGCAGCAGAAGTGGAATTTTGAGGTCTCTCAGGTAGCGGTAAACACGTATTTTGTGTCAACTCATTGATGTCCCACCTGGATTTCTGCCTCTGCAGCTTCCCTGGCTGTACCAGGTGCATTCATAGACACTGAAATATTTCCAGACATGGAGACTTCCATTATCCTTTCTGGGAGAACCAAGATCCAGCCTCCCTTTGTTGTTTCTGTCTCTGAAGGGATATGTGTGGTGATAACCACCCTGGTCCAGGCAGCTTCTCTAAGATGGATGAGCAGTTTAATGCTGCTTTTCTCACTGCTGAGCTTGCAGTGAAGATTTGTGGGCTGCTTCCTCCTCAGATCCTTGCAACCCCTATCTTTTATCCTCTGATCTGGATAACAAATCTGACAAAAGTTGTATAAGTTACAGTCTTTGGAGTATTAATGGCCTGTTTCTAAATGATTAATTACAGGGGATCTCTTGCATTCACAGATCAGTATCAGTGAGTCACGCAGTATTATTCCACAATATCTCTTCCTCCGTCAGCCTGTCCTGGATGGAAGAAGGTTGGTAGTTTCTGAGCAGAGAGGTGTGAAGAAGTTACAGGAGGAGAAGTTAGTATGGACTTCTGTGCTTTATCTACTTGTCATAACTACATAAATATAGGTTTGTGGCCCAGAGTAAACAAGGAGATTTTAATGCTCTTAACTCACAAGCCAAGGTTACTCTGTGGCATTACAGGGAGCAATTCCTGCTTCACTGAGTGGTCCCATCCCCTCCCTGTGCTCCTCCTCCTTTCTCCCTGATCTCACATCAATATTTTGGCAGCTGGGAAATTCATCTGGTTAAAGATTAACCCACATTGAGAAGCTCTCAGCTGGCTCATTTTCCCAATCTATCTACCTGGATATACAAGGCTTTCAATCAGTGTTTTGGTGTGGGATGGAAGAAGCGCTTAGGAGGGAAAGAAGAAGTCAGGAACAGGAGTTGCCAGAGTCCTAAGGACAAGGGCAGACACTTCTTCACACCGAATGCAGAGCAGGAGAGTTGTGTGTTACACAGCTCAATTATCCACACTTTTCAGTTATATAGAAACTTGGCTCACTATATTTTTGCTCCATTAAAAAAAAAATAAAATCTTTCTGATTTTGAAATGAGATTTCCCTCTTCCTCTCCCAAAAACCTGAAAAGGGAGTATGCAGCTGTATCTTCAGGCATTTCTAAAAAGCTGTCCCTAAGGGAGCAACTATTTACCAGAAGCCAAAGCATTTGCTAAATAAAATGATTCCCTGATAATGCAATTCCCAAGGTAGAGAGGGACAAGAACAAGGGCAGCAAAAGAGATTTCAATTGTCTCCCTTCTCCAGCAGGAGGCAAGTTGAAGGAATAATTGTTAATTGCTGCTAATTGTTAATTGCTGCCTGCTCCATCTGCAAAGTTTCCATTAGGAACTAATGAAACCTTGAAAGAGCTTGGATGGGTCTATTGTTCTCTGGCTCTACAACTTCTTTCCCTTACAGCAGGAACAGGGTGAGTTTTCCACTGAGCTTTGTTTAGCGTTTCTGACCCTGCCACGTGTTTTCAGCCATGCCAGAGGAGCACATCACTGGGAAGAGTTCAATTTCTTCCACAATATGATGAGTACTTTTTCTATTATTTTCATAGAATCACAGAATGGTTTGGGTTGGAAGGGACCTCAAAGATCCCCTCGTTCCAACCCCCTGCCATGGGCAGGGACACCTTGACTTCCCCAGGTTGCTCCAAGCCCCCTCCAACCTGGCTTTGAACACTTCCAGGGATGGGGCAGGACCCAGAAAAACAGGGCTTCAGGACACCCACTTCTGCTGTTCTGCCTGCCAAGAGCAGGTTCTTGTGCAAATAAATTTGAAGGCAATTCATCTGGAGCAAACATTGACACTGAGACTCAAAAAGGAACTGAAAAATCCACTTTTCATTCCCACAATTAATTATTGTGCAAAAAGTGTCTGTCTGTTGACAAGCTTTGTATTTTCCCTTATCAAGCCTTTTACCTCATCCACCCTTATTATTTCATTCACATTTTAGTCAAATCTGGAGGCACTGGGCTGCTCATGGGACAAGAAGATGGCAAATCAATACCAGGAGCTGCACTTGAGGAGCTGCCTCACCTCCTGCCAGCCACTGCATCTATTTCACGTATTTTTTCCATCTCCTTGTCTGTAAAATGTGCAAAGTGTTGCTAACTGCACTTCAAGAATCTTGTGAGTTCCTTAGCTGTGGATAACTAAATATTATGACATATAAAAGCACAGGGTATAGATATATCGTAGACTTCACACTTGTATTTCACACTCTCTATTAATGTGGCACTCCACAGTGACATGATATTTACCAAAAACTTCCTGGAAGCAGATTCAAAATTTTATTTATTTTTTTTTTCAGGGCTAAAAACTGTTAAGCACAGTGTTTATCTGCAATGGCAAGGCAAGGTGCTCAGTGAATGGTAATGAAAGGTTTCTAGTCCTAAAAATAGCCTTTCCTAGGCCGAGGAAAGAAAAAGAAAGAAAATGCCCTGTGAGATTTTTCTGGCATTAAAGCAGTCAAATTGTCTTTTTAAATAGTGTGAAAATTGACAGATTATAAAAAATAGAGAGAACAATCACTGGAGAGTGTACGATAATCTGGCAATATGGAAATTACAAATTTTAATATTTCCCTAGAGCCAATGAAATATGCAAAGGAACAACTGCATAATGCAGCAGGCTCTGTGTAACCCCGAGGTGGCTTGAGTTAGCAAGATATTCTATCCCAGTTGGTTTTATTTTTCTTGGTTAATAACAAATCCACCAAATTACTTCAATGGTGAAGGACAAAAAAAATCCTCTCTGAAGTTCAATTGTTGCACAAAGCTGCTCCATTAAATATCCAGATTTAATGATGCTCTGGTAGTTCCTGATCTTGCTGAATTCTTTACTGCAACATGAGAAGTCAGTTGTTCTAAATTGGTGCAGCTGCCATCAGCATTCAGTTGCCATAATGGATTTTCTCTGTGATCCATCAAACCCAGGTTTTCCTCCAGCAGAAACCAGCAAGCCATCCGCAACTGTGGGGAGGTTTGCTCTCCAGCTTGTAACTGGTTTCCTTTTTAAATCACAACATTTTCCTGCAAATTTGGAAGAAATCTCAATGGATGTCACATCCAGGATTCCTGCCTCTCTGGTAATGAAACCGCTGAGTAATTCCGTCTTTGAGGAAGATCAATTCCTTCTTTAAAGAGAACAAAATATTTTAACAAACATCAGTCACCAAATGACAAGAGGTTTGTTCCTGCAGACAAACAGCAGCATCAAACTCACCAAGCAGAGTCTGCAGAACGTAAGTTTTGCTTTAGAGTTTCTTTTTCCAGGAGCTTTTGTTTGGTTTCATTGCCTGAGCTGCATTTGGAATAATGGATTGCAGCAATTTCAACATAAAGCAGAAAATTCAGCCCCAGCTTGCTCAGGCTCCTGATTCAGAAGAGCTCTTCAACATGTGCTTAATTTAAGCATATACTTGAGGGTCTGAAGGGCTGAACAACACACTCGTGCCCTTCTAATTAGGGATTACTCAAATCATGACTCAACTCATCTTCCCTTAAAGCAGAGCCAGAAGCAACTCCAATGCATGAAAAACCTACTTCTGACAAAAAATACAAGGGTTTGCCTATGGTTAGAGTTACACAGGCATGTTCTGGGCTAAACTAAACAGGGAGATACTGGCAGGACTGTCCAGAGAGTCCTGAATGTAGAAATTGGAAAAAAACATTGAAATCAAACCATTTTATTCAATCCCTCTCTGGTTTTCATGGGAGGCAGTCGCTCTGTGAAGTGATGCTTGCTTTGCCTGGAGAGATGATGTTGACAGTTCATGGTTGACCCACCTTAGGTCCAGACTTATTAAACTTAGTGCATCATGCAATAAACTTTGCATTGTGCTAGACCTGGACAAGTAGTTTTCTTTGAAGGCAGGGTTCTGCACTGGTCAGATTTTGTCATTCAAAGCTTCCACTGAAAAATTTCCTGTTTCCAGTAGTTCTGACTGTAATTCTCCCAAATACAGGTGTTTCAGACAGGAAATCCTCCTCACACATCTTCCCTTTTAACAACTAAACCAAGCTGCCTTGCAGTGCTTGGGCTTAGATTTCAATAATGGTTTTGATGCAAGTTTATCACCTCCCTTCCCTCTCGTTACAGACTACAGGGTTTTTTTGTTAAACCTGATGGTTGTCCCTGGATCAACAAGCCAGAACAAATATAATCCTCCAGTAGCAAGAGGAGCAGCCCTTTTTCAGGGGGAGCAATTAATCCCCTCCAGCGACACGTGCCTAATGGATCTGTCTCTTTCATTAGCTCTGGGCTCCTAATAACCACTGTCTTTGCCATATGAGGGATGTGTTATGTCGGCCTCCTCTGCTGTCTTCTCCCTTCCCTGCCTTGTCAGCAGCATGCTAATTTATGTAATCAATTCATAGTACTGCCTAATGAATAGCTTTGAAGTCGTTAGATTCATCTGCTGGTAAAGGGGCTGATTGGTCAGCCTCTGAATCATTTCCATTTTCTGAGGCTCGAAAGTGTCAGCCAACATAATTGCTTTAGAAACACCCTTGGGAGACACTTGGGAAGTAGCTGTACAATCCCTCTTTATATTTAAGTGGAAGACAAAGTGGAACAATAATAATACTTAGCATTTTTACCACACTTCATATCATTAAAACACTTCCCCAAACATTAACTAATCCTTGCAGTATGCCCAAAAGGTGAATCATTGCTTCACTTACACCGAAGAGAGTCAGCAGTAAAGACAGTAGATCTCAAGCCTCATGGATGCTGCAGCTGATGGGTACTTTTGTGCTCAGGAAGGTGTAAACTCACATTCACAATGTCCCTCCAGTACCCAGCTCCTATGGAAATCCCTGGGGAATGTGAGCCATAGGATTTTAAACCACATAAAAGGCAGAAAAAGGCATGTGAAGGGATTGTTGGGGTGTCTGTGCAGGGCTAGGAGTTGGACTTGATGATCCTTGTGGGTCCCATCCAACTCAGGATATTCTGTGATCTATCTGAAATACTGGGAACACTTTCAAAGATGTTTTCCTGCTCCTCTCAGGTATGTGGTCCTGATGGAGGCACAGGCAGCCACTCACAATTACTGTGCTTTGGGGCAGCAAGGTTTTTGATCTGGATTGACAGCTCAGGGGATGCCAGCCAAGCACTGTCTTCACATGGAGAAAGCTTGTTGAATTCCCACCCCAAAGTGGATCTGCTCAGAGGGGACCCTGTGTGGATGGAATTTGCTGCCTGGATCAGACACTCAGGTGTGTCAGTCAGCCCCACCTGCACAGAGGCAGGCTGGGATAGCAACAAAAAACACTCTAATTTAGCTCAGAAATGGAAAGCAGAAGGTGAGATTTCCTTTCAGCTCAACTGCCTGCTACCAACAGAGTGGAGTACTTCTCTAATGACTTGAAAACTTTCAAGCACAGACGGTTTTTCAGTGCTTTGCAATGTTTATTCAGACTCCATAGTGAGCTGTGATGCAGGGTGCCCTCTGGCCACACCAGCTCAGTAATGACTCTGGCATTTCTGACAGAGACTAATAGTAGAAATTGTTATCAACGTTTTTAGCAAAATACTGCAAGCTAGAAATTGGATTTCCCCCTTTCTGCATCCTCCTTCACTCGTTAATGAGCTACTTCTTCAATGTGCCAATGGTAAAGCTGTAAAGTGAGATGGGCAATTTATTTTCTGGGCTTGAGACCCTTAGACACAGGAACACACAGTTATTTATTTTAATGTATCATTCACATAAAATTACATCATGCTTTACAGGTGTAGCAGGAAGACAAGTTTCCTTATCCCTGGGACTTATAAGGAGATATTGATGAGATGCCAGAGCAAAATGAAAATGAGATGAAGAAATCTCTCACTCCAGGTGTAGGTGAGGGCAGTGAGAGCAGCTCTTGCTATGCATTACCACTGGGACTTTGGGAATCCGGGAATGGACGTTTCTTTATTGATAGGGATATTTGGACTTTTTTTTAAATCGCTGGAGAGGTGCAACATTTCCAATAGAATGGTTTCTCCTGCACTAGTTCAGATGTTTAAAATCAGTGAGATAATAATGCTTTGCTTCTGATTCCCAATTTCCCATGGTAGGCAACAGCATATTTGAAATAACTTCCAGTGTAGGTATTTCCACCTACAGTCATAGACATCTCTGGAATGATGTTACCTGTGCAGTAAAATTGCTTTCCTTCATATTCTCCTCCCTCTCCAGAGCACCCTAATTTTTTGAGGTTGTTTTTCAGGCTGTAGAAATATATGTTATCTCATATTGGATGGATGAGCTTTGCTCTTTGTCTGTGGAAACTCAGGCATGCATCATCTGCAAGAAGCTATTTTATAAGCATATTAATATTTTTATTAAGGTAAAAATATATTAATATTTATGGGTATATGAACATCTATATTAATATTTTAAGGAAAATGCAGAAAACACAATATTCAAGTGTGCAGGCATGTGCTTATCACTATCATTTCTGCTCCAAAAATGAACCTCTCCTTTCTGTCCTGTGCCATATCAGCCCCATGAGGGTCATCTCAGGCATCCTAGGAGGGCACAGCCAACTCTAGAGGTCCCTGTGAGAGCTTTGTGCCTGGACTGAGTTGCAGAGCACAGCAAAGAGAAGCTCACACTGAAGGGGTTGGAAGAGGTTATCCAAGGGGCCTGATGGAGGAAGAATATACCCAGAGGTTACAAAGCATCTGGGAGGGTAGGTATTGGTGTTTAAAGGGAAATTCCCTTTCAAGCCTTTAGGAAAGAGTCACTCTAATCTTCTGGATCCTGCACATTGACAGGTGACATTGGGGAAGGACTGTGACAAGGTCTTGATTCCTTGCTCCAGGTAGTCAGGGATGAAGGAAATACATTCCAGAGTGGGGACGACTCAGACCTGGGTATTTTGCACACTGGAGCAGTGATCCTTGGTGGCTTTTTTTAACTCATACCTTTTCTTTTTTCTGTTAGTGTTTTCCTTCTGTTTTCTGCGATGCTCTCCCTGTTTTTGCTTCCAGGGTAATGGAGAGAAAAAAAAGTGAGTTGTGACCTTCCCTGTGATCACAGAAGGACAACATCTGGTTTTCCAGGGAAAGCTTGCAATAGTTGTCCATCCCAGGTGGGGAATGCACCCCCAGGATATGTGTAACCCTACAGATGTTCCTGTGCCTGCCTGACCCACAAAGCCACCACGAGAGGTGGTGCAGGGAAGAGGCAGGGACATGGAGGGGAGTCAGTGCCTGAGAGGGAGCACAAGCCAGGATGGACAGGGACACAAGGGACAGCAGCGACAGTCTGTGTGGGGCCTGGCCATCACTTTGTTGCTGCTGCTTCCAGGGCAGTCAAACATCCCTCATCTTGTCATGGTCTCCAGCCCATGCCACCACAGGAACCCAACAGGTTACCACCTTGCCATCTCTACTGCATTGTTCACCCAGCCTCAGTTTCAATCTCCAGAGAAGTTTAAACAAGAAAACCACCACCAGTAACCAAAAGGCTTTGCCTTCACTAAAGGAGCAGTTTAATTTCTTGACAGAATTCCAAAGCAATCCCTTCACCTGCGGTATCTCACATAATTACTGACAGCACTGAGAGGAAAAACCTTGTCCTTGCTGCTCAAGAATGTCCAAGGGACCCTAATGCACTGTTATTATTTTGCAAGAACTCCTTTCATTCATGATTTATATAATTTGATTTGATTTGATTTGATTTGATTTGATTTATAAAGGGAGACAGAAAAGCAGTTGTCATCTCTTCTTCCCATGCAGGCGTCAGGTCTGAGCAGAGACAAGAGGTGAGTGGTGCTTGGTGACAGATTATTGCCAGGGTTGAGATATGGGGCCTTTTTGTTTTATTCTCCATCTAAATTAGTTACTGCAAAGAGATTTCCCTGGTGGGAAATGCGTTTCAATATTTATTTCCTACCTGACACTTTATTATTCTTTTATTGAGTGGAATGTGTTCTTGCTCTCTCTGTGCAGGTTTTCATGCAGAACTCGCTATGACACTGCTTTGGTTTATAAACTCACACCATGTGCCTGATCCTGTTGGCTGTGCAAAATGAAAAATTGTCTGGGGGCTGACCCCTTGCCCACCCTCAAAATTAAAGATAATGCAAGCATCCAGTTCAACTTGACTCCAGATGGAAATAATGAAATTTCTCTAATATTCATTAAAAAAAAAGTGGGTTGGACAGGTTGGGGGATGCCTAACACAAAATTCCTATGAATTAGCAGAAAGGTTTCATTCCAGTGGTTCATTTAAATTTTGATAATTTGTGACAACAGGATAATAGGCTGAGGTGGTTTTTGTCCACTGGGGAAGGGAGCAGCTCAGTTTTTGGTGACTGCAAAGTCTCAGGTGCTGTTCACTACCTCTCTCTGCCTGGGAGGATGTAAATCATAGAATCATTAGGTTTGGAAAAGACCTCTAAGGACATTGAGTGCAACCATTAACCCAGCACCATAAATGATTGCTGATGTTCTGCGTCTGCATTGTGGGGTTGGACTAGCTGGCCTTAAAAGGTCCCTTCCAACACAAACAATTCCATAATTCTATGGTCTGATTCTCTCTGCTTTGTACAATATGTTCAGACATGCACTGGAGAGGGGCTGGAGATGTGGCCTAGAAGGCAGGGACTCCTGAGCACAAGGGACACTCCCTTCTCCAGTAGTTCCTTCTCACAGGTTTTTCTACAATCAAGAAGGGGCATATAAATATTGCACAAAAAAAACATCAGACCTGCTTTTCATGGTGGCCCAGGGCTTCAGAAAAAAAACCCCAATTTAGCTACCTTTATAATTTTTATATTTGCTTCCCTTGAAAAAGATTCAAGATGCATTGTGTGGCTCCAAGAAGAGAAAGCAACACTCCTCCCTGTCTTACACCTCAGACTTTCCATTAAAAAGGATGAATGTGATTACAAATTCCTGCAGGTCAAAGAAATTGAATCCTGGTCTTCCACCTCACAGCTAGATTACCAAAAAAACCCACCGTAAGTGATTTAAATATCTTAAGCCATATAAATATCAAATACTAAGCCAAAAACACTGCACCTTCCTAATCCTCTGACTTCAGCAGAATTTCAGTAATTCAGCTGCCTCTGAGGCCCCCTTTATAAAAATCTGTGGTAAACACATAAAAGTCACCCCTCAAATCTGATGGAGAATGATCAACCCTTATGGTGCTTTTCTCAAAATGCATCAAAGTGGTAGCCAAAACTGAGTTGCAAATAGATTTTATGTATTTATAAGTTACAGTGGAAAAGATTTAGCAAGAGAATATTTATAATAGAGCTTTTTCACAAAATAACTCTATGCAGGACAATATAATATTACAGAGCATACCAGACCTTTACATTAAGAATGTAATCTATTTTTATAATGGAACTCTAAGAGTTTCTGCTGATGTTTTGAAGACTGAAATGTGTTTTCCTCCTCCCTGAGCTGATTATTTTTTCTCAATTTGGCATCTTATTTGTATCATTTCTTCTTATACAATTTTATTGTGACATCTGGCTGTAAAGTAAAAAATGTAGCCTACAGGAAAACTTGGAATTGTGCTCCCCACAGTGCATCAGTCAGACAATAAAATAGCCATCACTAGAAAACTGTGTTTACAAAAGCTACTTTTTGTAAATAGAAAGGTTTTTTTCTGGCTTTACATCTGAATGAATGCATAGGGGCAACATTTCAGGGAAAAAAAAGTGATTTTTTTCACTTCAGTAAGGCAGTTCAGGCTGGCTCTACCAATTTTTCTTTTCTACCACTTCTGAGGTCATTTGAAAATGGACCTCTGTTGGGTGGCTTTGGGGTTAGGTTTATTTAGTTGATTGTTTTCTGCCCCTGTGTGTGAGGATTGTCTTCCTTTGTGTTCATCCCACCATTCCTTCTCATCCTGTGACCAGCTCCCCTGACCCACCTCATGATTTTCAGTGACGTGTGTCCAGATTTAAGCAAAGTAATGGTAATTTGGGCTTCAATATCCTCCTTTGAAAACGATGGATAATACAGCTAACAGGTCAGTGGGAGAGTTAATACTGGATTAGAAGCAGCTCCAAGATTGTTATCGCAGTGTTAATACATTTATCTACTGCAGGCTTAGGGAAAGAAGCAAAGCAGCATGATTACCTTCTTACAAATTGATTACATCCATGCAAACACTGCGGAGGAAAACGCAGGCAGATCAAAGCACAATTTTGACAGCAGACTAGCTAAACAAGTTATTTTAGCAACTCCTTAAGGAGGCAAAAGAAGGAGAGTCTTGGCTGGAGGCCCCATTGCATGAGCAAGGCCTTGCAGAAGGGAGGGATTGGTTTGGGGAAAGGTTGTTTGGTGCTG
Organism: Cyanistes caeruleus; assembly: GCF_971803275.1. Classification (NCBI taxonomy): domain Eukaryota; kingdom Metazoa; phylum Chordata; class Aves; order Passeriformes; family Paridae; genus Cyanistes; species Cyanistes caeruleus. The sequence continues at coordinate 4,237,770 of NC_141704.1, read as the reverse complement.
GTAACTCTGCTCTGTTCACCTGATTGTGCTGGAAAAGGATTGTACTGAAAGGATTGTACTGCAGTGCTGCCATGCCCTGAAACAGAACATGAATGTAGAGATGAAGTGGCACCTGCTCTTACAGATCATGGAAGGAATCAAATACTCCTCAAGTATGAAGTGTTTTTGATGGTCAGTTTAGGGAGAGATGAGGTACACAAAATCTCTTTGCCTCCACTCAGAAAAGACCAGATGAAGAAACCTCCATTATTGTTCTCTCCATGGGAATGAATCCAGACAGGATTTCAGGAATGGCTGGAACTGGCCATTTTCTACAAGTTATAAGACAAAACCCAAATCTGTGGTTTAACTCCCATGCTCTTCTGATAAAAGTGTAATCATAGGTTTCACAGGATGGTTTGGGTTGCAAGGGACCTTAAAGATCACCCAGGGTAGGATGTAGGCAAATACAGCATAACACAACCTGTATTGCCATGTCACTCAAAGATACTCTTGCTTACCAAAAAACTTCATGGGCTCATGATATTTAGAATGATTTTAAGAGCTCCTCAGTAAAGCCACAGGTACTCTGCCAAGTGACATTTAAGAAGAAGATAATTCCAACCTATTTCCTCTGTAGGCACGTGTAGTCCATCCCAACTCATCTTGTTGTGGTTTACAGGGATTTTTTTTTTGATATCTTATCACATGTTAGTGTTTATTATGACCACAGCTCAAATAAATCCATGTAATTAATTTTTTTGCTGGTAATTATCTGCTCATCCAGCTGTGATTGTGGAGATCAGGGTAATTGCACTAATGTTATCTGAGTTATACAAGCCTGATCAGACTGTCCTGTGACCTAAGATAACCCACAGAATGTATTTTTCAACCTGTCTTGCTCACTTCACCCTTTCACAAGTGGAGGTGATAGATCAGTTCTACTGGACTGAGTGCAAACAAACTGATCTAAAAGGTCCTTCCCTGCCTGTCTCATGATCCTGTTGAAGATTTTAGTCAGGAACAATTTATATCTTCACCAGGAAACACAACAGCAGAGCCCAAGCAACACAGCATCAGGAGAGAAGAGCTAGAGACAAGAGGTGTGGATGGAAGAAGCAATGAGGATAAATTATTCTGGAGGTTTTCAACCACCCAGATTCTCAAGATTTTCTGAGTTCTGCTTCAAAAGCCTTTGGTGATTCTGTCAGAACAGTTGCAGGAATCAGCTGAATAAGGGCCAGAGTGTGCAAAGGGGACAAACATGAGGATAATTCACCACTTTCTTCAGTTTTCTTCTTCCAGGCCCAAATCTTCAAGGCAGCAACCTGTGGTTGCATCAGCAGATTCGATTGGCTGTGAAGAACCCTTTGTTTCTCAGTGGCTGCAGATGGCATAGGTTAGAATTCAGCTGACCAGATATGCAACCCATATTAGATTAATTCCACCTATACAAGGTGCAGCACAGCATTTGAGCTGTTAACTCCCAGCTCCCAGCAGGGCCAATGGACACAAATATTCATTTTTAGAATCCATGTGACTGATTGTAGACAATTAATTTATGACTAGATGAATGATCTTCCTAAAAGTGCAGTGCCCTGCTGACTGTAGAACTAGTCTAGACAAGAAGTTTGGTGGTAGGTACTGGAAGTATCTTGATCAAGACAGGGGTGACCACTCCAGGCTGATTTCATACTCAACCTAGCCTCCAATGGTTTCCAGATCAACAAACAGGAATTTAATTAATTTTTAAAATCTTACAAGGGTGTGAATAAATACTAGAATATTTACAGATATGGGGTTTTGAGAGTACACAGTCAAATTCTTGTTTTTTTTCACTTTAGTAAGATGCTTAAACTTATTTTGACAATACTTCAACATCAAGAATTGGTGTCTGCCTGCAAGATGAGATGTGTTTTAGCACAGCTTGTTGATCTGGAACAGTGATAACAGTAAAAATTATATATACCTGAAATTAAATATCTATCTATGTATCTATCTATATTTATAAATTGTGTAATCTTGCCTTTTCTGTGGTGCAGTCACAGCATTTAACTCAGATATTCATACCAAAGGAAAATCTTTTCCCAGTGAGTTAAACTAACACTGTGAAATTTAATTAACCAGTTGATACAAATATAGAGCAGTGTAGTCTCGGACTGTAACATTTTTGATGGTAGCAGAAATACATTGTGGATTTTTCAGTGTCATATTTGCTGACATTTTTCTTAATAAGCTTAGTGAGTGAAGCTCACTGAAGCACACCATCTCCAGAGACCTTCCCCTTTAGTTTTACTGTGGATTTGGATTTTTCCATTTCAAGCCATTTGAAATCCCAGATGAAATCCTTCAAAGCAACTTCCACTTAAAGTTGCTGCGGCTTCCTGAGCTCCCTTAGAAATCAACTTATCCAAATCATGGCATTAAGTGGGGCAATAGTATTTCATTTCAAACAGTCGGGAAATTGACTGTTACACAGCTTTGGTGGTACAAAGATGGCTGGTAATTTCTAATTTTAAAGGTCTTTTGGAGGATTCATAAAGCCCTTGAGAGCACTGCAAAGGAACATGATACTGTGTTCTGCTGCTAATGAAATAAAGTGTCTGAGAGATTAAGCAGGGGGAAGTCTTGTGTTAGAATAGGTTGACAAAACAGATGAAACATTGAGAATTCATCCAGCTCATCAAGAAAGACCTGACAAGATCTCAAACAGCAGAAATCTCTATGCAAACCTTACTTGGTTGCCTTTAAACCTGAATCTGACATGCCAGTCCCATATAATTCTCCTTTTCCAAACAAAATGGTGTAATGGTTTCACTGAGTAGAAGAATGGAGAAATTGCATTTGCAAGAAGATCACAGATGCTGAGATGCAAAATTATACTCCAGTGTGGAGTCCTCCAAGACCCTCTTTTTATGGGGATACAATTAGGGAATGAGTTCTTGGAATCACAGAACCATTAAAGCTTGAAAAGCCCTCCAAGATCGAGTCCAGCTTTTGACCAAATACCACCAGGGCCACTAAACCATACCACAAAGTGCCACATGCATTTGTTTTTTGAACACTTCCACGGATGGTGATTCCACCACTGTCCTGTGGAGCCTGTTCCAATGCTTACCCATGCTTCCAGTGAAGAAATTTTATCTAATATCCAACCTGAACCTCCCCTGGCACAACCTGAGGCCATTTCCCCTTATTCTATCTCTACCTGCCAGTGAGAAGAGGCCAAACCCCTGGATTACAAGGAATCTTGTTACATTCCTTTGTGAAGAGTCCTGGGACATGGCCACTGATAAAAACACCCCAAAACCAGTGCAAGCTGAATCCTGAGATCAAGAAAACCAGCTAAAGAGTGCAATAAAACATGATTACGAGAGTTGTTCACTCAGCAAATCCCACCCCACTGCTCACCAATCTCAGTCAAGACCAGAAAACACTTCTTCAGCTACTCCTACAGCCCAGACAATTCTGTTGACAGGAAAAGAGGTTTTCTAAGTTTATGGGGAAGAAGAAATCAGAAGCTGAGTGTCAAATTCGGCCATCCTCCTACCTGCCTGATTCAGTTTTACAGGGGAGACTAGAGGATGATAAATCCACCTCCTCCCTCTTCACAGGAGCAGCAAATCGGTGAAGTCATTCCAGGTTTGAAAAATGAGCTGTAACTAAATGATGTCAGTATATCTATGCCCTTGTCTTCTCTCTCTGCTGGCATTTTCCTCCCTACAGCTGAAAATACTACCCATCCCAGGAAAAGGAGAGACAAATCCCCATGGAGCAGGAAGGCAAATGCAAATTCTGCTGCCTGTAGATCACCCGAGCTGAAGGCTTCACGTCTCACGATGATAACGCAGCACGTGGCCCAGGACCAGGAGGCTGCAGGACCAGCGTGCCACTGATTCATCCTCCCTGCATGGGGCCAGCACACAGCAGTACTTGAGGCACATTTGTCCAGCTGATGGTTTGACTTCATCTGAAATGTTTCCCCGGGTCACTGACCTGTTAATTGTAGGCAGAGCGCGGGAGATAATAAATAGTCAATACGCTCCTGACTCAGATCCTTTCCTCACAGTTACCAGGCAACCTCCCCCAGCTCTCCACAGCTCTGCTAATACTTTTCCCTCCCTTCCCACTGCAAACTTAGGGTTGGAGAGCGTGTGTTCATCAGAGGGTGAGAGACAAGGCAGGGCATATTTAAGTTGGATGGCTTTTTACAAGCATTAAGCAATGCGCTCCTGTAATAAACAACTATGCCAGAGCTAATACTCAATAAACAGTGTGCTTTATAAGCAATTAGGGACTCACATTGTGGAACAGCCATTTCAGGGGAAGATGCACTACCCCAGCAATGCTTAGCAAGATAAGTGGCTTGTTAAAAGCATCATAATTCTCCTTTAAAAATCAATTAACAGTTTGGTGCATTTTTTTTTTTAGTGTAAGGACTGCTGGGTGTCTTATTCAAATGACAATGAATCCAGGGAACTGCTTTTCATGTTCTATTCGTTGGCTGGTGTTTAACCCCAAAAAGTGCAAATGGAAGCAAACCTGAAAAATAAAGAAATAAAATTATTTAACTGTAGTCAAGTTCAGTTGCCAAGAGTCAGCTAAAGATGTTCAGATGAGTCAGACAAACACATTTTCTCTGGGCAAAGGAGAAATCACAGCACATTAGAAAACCATTTCCTTTGTGTTTTTTACTCGGTGTTGGGTTTTGTTTTTTTTTAAATTAAATTCATTAATAATCTCTTCCCTGAATCACAATGGATTAGGCAGCAGAAGTTTAGTTTAGAGATATTTGATTGTGAGTTTTATCTGAAAAGGCAGTGCAGAGTCCTGAAGTTACAGAATGTCTTTTCTCTTCTAATGAAACCTGCTTTGTGGGAACCCTGGGAAAGAACAGTCTCTCAGGGTACCAAGCACAGAAAAGAGGGAGAGAAAATCATGAGGATAAACCTGGCCCTGCCTCCCCTCCTTGGCCAGCAGCATCAGGGCACTGGAGAGCCAAAAGCTCTCCTCTTTTCACCTCACAAAGCCTGAGGTGTTTTCAGCCACTTCTGCTTGAAAAGGTAAAAAGCCCTTTTCTAAGTGAGACTGAATATTTCCAGCCTCTCTAAATATTCACAGGGTAATTTTTCCCAGCCCAGACTGATGCACTCCTTATTTCTGAGCAGCAACGTGCTCTCCGTGCCATTGATTTCCCATCAGACCTTTACAAATGCCTTCAGTCTTCCCTCCCTGATTAATTATTAAACTATTAAATCAATTGCTCATCCAAGAGTTCGCAAATCAGAACACAACCTCCACCTGCCTCTCCTCAAATGTAAGTAGTTTCAAAAGAGTTGGGAGAGACTTTCCAATCCTGCTGGACTGTGCTGATCTCATGGATGAATGAGTGTGAGGACCCTCACACTGCAGATCCTTGGAGGTGATAAAAAAGCAAATTGTGCTGTTGTTGATGGGACTCAAAAATGGAAAGCAAAGGATTTCAGAATCAGCCTTCAGTAGGAATTGTGGTGTAACATGAGATGCTCAGAGAAGTTTCCAGGTGTCATACTTAGATTAAACTAGATAGAAAAGTGCTTTTCTCTCATCTACCATGCTTTGTGCTTCTGGGAAATAGATGGGAAATAAATGAATACTTTGGCTGTCTAACAGTCAAACACTTTAATTTCCCCCCTTGCCAGGGCTGCAGTTGGCTTTTCTCTACTCTCCATCCCCTGTCTGCCTCAGAGGAGGAGGAATGGGGCTTGGTTGCAGCAGTTTTGCTTTACAGAGCCACTCCTTCCAAACTCCTGTTTTAATGTCTGCACTATAAAACCTGAAAGTAATTTAACAAGTCTGTTCAAAACTGGGAAGTTGTGCCATCCAAAGAGGTTGCCACAGCTGCTCCAGGTAGAGATTTCTCAAAAAGCATGAGTCAAAATATTTTTCTCAAAAAGCACGTCAAAATATTTGCTTTTCCAGTCTAGAAAATTTCTCATGTGCACCTAATTTTTTTTTTCATCTTGACAAAGAGCACCTTCCACTAAAAAAACAAAACAAATGGCACTGCTGAACATAAACCTGTTCTTACACACCCAAGCCAATATATAAATATCAACCCAACAGCCAGCATCAAAGTCAACAGAGAAATCTGACTCTTACCCAAAGTTTATACAACAACAAAAGGTTTGCAGATACAACCTGAAAAATAACCCCAAACTTCTTTCTATATTGCCTTATGGCTTTTTTACTCCTTAGACTTTTAAAAATTATTTTTTATCTAAATCACTTCAGAATGGAATTACTGGCAGGTCAGAGAGGAACTAATAGCATTTTTTAGGTGAAATTTCATGATCCCTGCACTTTTATTTCAGGCAGGTCAGACCCTCTTCAAGAAGAACTGAAAGGCTGTTTGTGACCTTTTGACTGAAAAAGTAAGATTTTCAATTATTTTGAGAACTTTGAGGCACTCTTCCACCTTTTTGCTGAGGTAGTAAACAAGAGCATGGCCTGTTATTCTCTTTAAGCATATTTATACTGATTGCCTATGAAAAATTTGCATTTAATTAACAAAAGCAGAGGGTTTTAAAAATTTACTGTGTTCTAGCTATGACAAGAATGAATCTGTAAGGTCTCACAACTTCTTTCCTTACTAGGTCCTACTATTTTTTCGCCTTGGTTTATAAACTAAAATTACTGAAATTCTGACTTTTTCCCCTCCAGAACCTGCTGTATTTAGAGGAGATAAACTTAGCAAGCTTTGAGGGTGGAAAAGCTGTCCCTGGCCTCCAGTCCATTGTTGTGGGAGCACTTCAGCTGTCACTGAAGTGACAGTTTCCAGGCATTGCAGGGGGAAACATCTCACCAACACTGAAGAGATTCCACCTCTTTCAAGGCCAGACCCTTAGGGGTCAATGGGATCAAGATTTTTACCGAGTCTATCAATAGAACTCCTCTCCTCTCCTCTCCTCTCCTCTCCTCTCCTCTCCTCTCCTCTCCTCTCCTCTCCTCTCCTCTCCTCTCCTCTCCTCTCCTCTCCTCTCCTCTCCTCTCCTCTCCTCTCCTCTCCTCTCCTCTCCTCTCCTCTCCTCTCCTCTCCTCTCCTCTCCTCTCCTCTCCTCTCCTCTCCTCTCCTCTCCTCTCCTCTCCTCTCCTCTCCTCTCCTCTCCTCTCCTCTCCTCTCCTCTCCTCTCCTCTCCTCTCCTCTCCTCTCCTCTCCTCTCCTCTCCTCTCCTCTCCTCTCCTCTCCTCTCCTCTCCTCTCCTCTCCTCTCCTCTCCTCTCCTCTCCTCTCCTCTCCTCTCCTCTCCTCTCCTCTCCTCTCCTCTCCTCTCCTCTCCTCTCCTCTCCTCTCCTCTCCTCTCCTCTCCTCTCCTCTCCTCTCCTCTCCTCCCCTGTTGGTTTATTTCCTCCAGACACAACTAGGACAAAAGAGATTTTCCCAATTTTAGCTATAATCCAGCCTATTTCACCCCAGGCAAGGAAATTCATCGGCCCTCAAGCAGCCTCACTTTGTCTTCTAGATGACTTCCAAGACAGCTACTGCTGATGGACGTCTCCTCTCTCCACTGATATGTGAATATCCCTTTGTCATAACTCATCTGTGCCTCTCAGTCAATGTCAAAATCATTTTAAACACTGACAATCCAGTCTGGAAATATCTCCTTGGCTCCAGGCTTCCTGGTTCTGTAGAGTCTGGAAAGAAGCATCATGACTGAAGAGCATCCAAAAATGAGTAAATTTTCCCATATAAGGCCTCCCTGGGAAGTTGTCAGCGTGAGCATCCTTTTGGGAGCAATCAGCTCGGGATTCATCCCAGATATCCCTGCAGCAATGAACGGAGGCATAGCTAATTTCCTGGGCACCCTGTCAGGGAGGAGCTGGGCACTCTAAGTCATTCCTGGGAAACCAAAAAGAGAACTAAGGAAAGCCAGCTTGCTGTCAGTAGATGGGAATTTGCTCCTCAGGGTCTTCATCTCCAGTGTAAAATATCTACAGGGTCTGGCACTGGAAGAAGGGCTTGAAACCCCTACTGTGAAATCACCAGAGAGAAGCACGGCCCCTTGGGCTTGATTTGGATTTCAGGGAATTACACTGTGCTCTTCAGAGGGTCTCCTGTCCTCTGGTGACTCTAGGGGAGCAGGTGGTAACTCAGTTTTAATGTAGCAACTCTGTTAATTGTCCAAATAATCCAACTGGCATGTATCTGGGACCTCACAAGGGTTAAGCTCACTTTTAAAATCAGTATTTGCCAGGGAGAGTGACAGCAAAAGCCCTCTGCTCTGCCTGTCTGACATGATCTTGCAAATTCCCAGGGGTATATTGCAGTGCCATGGAATTTGGTGAGGGATTTTATTTTTTTGGTAAATCTCCAAGTGTTGAAATGGTAAGAGAGCTGCTTCTTTCCGTCTTCCTTGTGTTGATTCTTCTTACAGGAAAAGGCTGGGGAGTGGGAACCTAGAGCACCTGGCTGCAAATATACAGAAATAAAACCTTGTGTTTCACTATTTTTAAAAGATATAATTTCTTAAGCCCAAATTTTATTTCAGGAAGCAGACTGAGGTTTTTATGTTTTGAGTCTTGTTGGTGCTATGAGTCATGGAAATTCCCTCTAAGATAACCTCAGGCCAGGGGTCTGAAACTCAAATGCAAGCTCATGTTATCTTTAACCTGGTTTATGGCCTGTTGCATGGAAAATATATTGCGTTGTTAGGTGGTCAAGAAGTAGGAAAATAGGATCATATCTTTCTCATTCTGTGAACAATCACTGCAGCAGTAAAATACCGCAAACCCGGCTTTGTAAAACAAATGATGAAGAGTTCTGCCACATGCTGCTCATTTTCACCCAAGAATAAAGAGTGACTGCTCATGAAGTCTGTTATGATACCTGAAAAGCCTTCACTGAGCAAAGCTGAAATGGATCATAAACAAAACAAATCCTGTTTCTCTCCAGGTGGGTTTAAGTGTATGGGGGGAGGCTGTCAGGGCAACATGTACATTCACAGAATCATAGAATCCAGAATGGTTTGGGCTGGAAGGGATCTTCAGGATCATCTTGTTCCAGCCCCCTGCCATGGACACCTCCCACTATCCCAGGTGGCTCCAATCCCCATCCAGCTTGGTCTTGGACACTTCCAGGGATCCAGGGGCAGCCACAGCTTCTCTGGGCACCCTGTGCCAGGGCCTCCCCACCCTCACAGGGAAGAATTTCTTCCTATTATCTGGTCTAACCCTTCCCTCTGTCAGTTTAAAGCCATTCCCCTTGTTCCATAATTACATTCTTTTGTCCCAAGTCCCTCTCCAGCTCTCATGGAGCCCCTTTATGTACTGGAAACTGCTTGAAGTTCTCCCTGGAGCCTTCTCCAGGCTCAACACCCCCAGCTCTCCCAGCCTGGCTCCAGAGCAGAGGGGCTCCAGCCTTTGGAGCATCTCCATGGACTCCTCTGGATCTGCCCCAGCAGCTCCACGTCCTTCTGCTGTTGGGTCCCGGGGCTGGAGGCAGTTCTGCAGGTGGGGTCTCACCTGAGTGGGGCAGAGGGACATAATCCCTCAACTCTGCAGGTCACAGAGTCACAGAATATCCTGAGCTGGAAGGGACCCACAAGAATCATCGAGTCCAGCTCCTGGCCTTGCTCAGGACCACCCCCATTGGTACTTAACTGGGAGTGACTTCAGGGAGCAACTCCTGATGTCCATTAACAGCCCCCTGACATCCTGGCAGTGCCTGTGTAGGTGTTCATCTGACAGCAGGACACTGTCACACCATGACAAGTTTAACTACTCCAGATATCTTTGAAAAGTCTTTTGGATCTGGAAGTATTTGAGTAGGGAAGAGTGTCCCATTCTCCACTCAAAGGAAGTTTGTTATCCTATTTAATGCAGCATGAACACTGCCTCATTTAGCATGACAACTATAACTGTGTGTATGTTAGCTCAACCCAGTTTTGACTCCAGTGTGAAATTATTCCTTTCCTGGTTGGAAATGAATGACACAGAGTAGAAAATATCTCATGCTGAAATACATATTTTACATACAGCGTGCACTCAAGTTGCACAAGATGTTGCTTCCTCGGGCCATTTTTGTCTTCTGAGACTGTTCCAGCAATCCTCAAGTTTTCCCCAGTGGGTTGGGAGCAGCTGCATGTTCTCTAGGCATGAAAAACAGCAGGAAGAGCTCTGAAACTCTCCTGCAATGACACACCTTGAGCTCCAAAGACTGATGATACTTGAACAGTGCAGACATAAAGCAGCTTCCACCACATGGCCTGGGGACCGTGGTCTGTTCCTTGGACAAATCCCAAACACTCTATAGATGAAGCCCATATAATCCTGGCAATCATTTCTCCCCCCAAGGACAAAGACCCCATCTGCAAAATATATGGAACAAACGTACCAGCTTTGCAAAGCTCATGGCTGCAACTCTTCTAATAATGACATATGACAGCTCTGTAAAAGTGGTTTTAGCTGCCAAGACAAGCACTGGAAAAGGAAGGCCAGATTATGTTTGAGTCTACAACTTGAATTAACTCCCCTTGTCTTCGCCTGTGCAGGTGGAATGCATTTGGAGGCAAAGGGGATTTGTCTTGAGCACGAGATAGGACATAAGTATCTCCTGTAATAATGTGAATACAGAAGATTAGGGAAGGAAAAAAAAAGTGCCTGGCTGCTAACAAGAAAAAAGGGAGAAACAAGGAAATGCTGATAATTCACTTTGACTTCAGCTTCCTTTCCGGAGCAGAGCAAGCCAATATTTACACAATATAGGGTGAACAAGTCAAGAATATGTGTGTTCATGCTGTTTTCAACAGCATGGCTGTATCAGTTGGGCAATAGCCTACAAGACAATGGAAGTCATTATCCTGTCTGTCCCCAGTGGCATCCCATGTCTGGTTTTGACATCAGCCTTCAAGGACAATAGCTGGGCCAGTGGGAGTGTTCCCAGGGGCAGTAGAAATCATGATGTGTGCTGTGCATGGTCTGCAAGAACAAGAGAAAGAGCTGGTGTTGTTTAGCCAGAGCACAAAGAAGTAAGGGGAAGCTTTAGCAAGACTCTTACATGAGTGAAAATAAACTTTTATTGTGCCTGTGGGTGGCAGAACAAGAAATGATGGACCTAAATTTTGTCAAGAAATTAATAGGCTTTTTGGTTCTCCCACCATTAGTTCAAGCACCAGGCAGGGAGATGCTCAGTGTGCCTCCCATCCTGATACCTTTTAACAGAGCTGCTGGAATATAGAAATTGATGACTTCCAGAGATATCATTGCAACATCTCCTGCCACAGCCACAAATCCAACCACGATGACATCAAATATCTCCTTAGTGTGCAGATACCCTGTATGTGGACTTGCCCCAGAGCTGACAAAACACATGAATATCAGATAATCACACATCACCTGGCTGCCTCTCCTCCCTAAAGGCTTCTCCAATCTTCAACAGCACATGTATTTTTTTTCTCCCTTTGAACCTCCCTTCATTGATCCTGGAGTGCCCAATTTCATTCTGCCCTAAATTCCTCCAAATCTCACCCTGCTGAAAGAACCTGACCTCCAAACAGCATGGATGACAACACCTCCAAATTTATTTCCCAGGAGAGTTTTGCTAAAGCTTGGATAGAAATCTGGGATCCTCTAGCCTACCATATACAAAGGAATATTAATTTCCCATTGCTCCCAGGGAAACAAAAAATACAGAAGAATGTCAGATACATCTGGAGTTATATTTACAGTCCATTGAGGGGGAAGGGGCATTAGATCCCAGAGATTTAGCTTTGGGAGGAGTTCTACATGTATCAGGGTTTGAGGCAGTCTTTGATGTTAGTGAAATAAAAGAGAGAAATATTTCCCTCAGGGAGTGAGACAAAGATATCCAAAATCTTCAGCCTGAGGTTTTTTTGTATCGCCGCTCCAGCTCCTGTCTCCAGAACTCATTACAATAAGCAAATACTCATACATCATTGGTTTAATATGACAACTGTGATGCTTAATAAGGCTGGAAGAAACATCACTGTGACTCTATTTGAGCCTCCTAAACAATCAGTTATTGCTGAGAAGGTTACACCAATTTTTAGAGCTCAGGAGCTGATTTGCAATTTGTATTCATCTTTCATTTTGACTAGACCAATTGTGTGTTCTATCTGCATTATCAGCTCCATAAAAATTCATTCCCATCCATAAAAATAGAAGATTTCTAATAATGCCTCTCCTACTTTGTATGGGTGCATTTGGTTCTATTTAGAAGAGAAAGGCAGTTAATCTGGTGACTGGGTTGTCTTCCTGTCCAGTTTCACTGCAGGACCTAATCCATCTACTCTAAACCCATCCAGTCTGATTTAAACTGAATTGTTTTTATGATGAGATGGGAGAAATTTGTCTTTGCACAGTGACAGTATGAATTCTGAGTAACTGTGAAATTATTGCCTATCAAATATCTCGCTGTACAGAGTCACTTGTGCAGATGAAGCGCCTGACAGGTATGGCCCATGTGGTCTGAAAGGAGGTAAGGAACTGAAACCATTAATGTTTGCAGCCTGATTGAGCAATTGATGCTACTGAAGCTTTTGAGCTGAAGGTACATGTTTAACCAAAGTCTGTCTCCAGAGAGCTGGAAAATCCCAGTGAAGTGGTAAAAATGACAATATAAGTAACAGAAATTATAAAGAAGTTGTGAGTAAGAGGAGTAACAAAAATATTTAAGAACTGACAATACCTTTGGTGTCAAAACCAGCCCCAGGAGCCTCAGGCACCTCTTATCTCCACAACTTTCAGGTGATTCTGTGCCTAGAAATACACTGTGAGGGCAGAGCCAGTTCTGGGTTGCCAAGGGAAGGACAAAACACTGACCTGTCATGGGGAGTTGCAAATACATGTCCAGAGCAGTGGGTATCACTGGGGCCTAATCATTTCTTACCATTGATTATCTTGGATATTTGACTGGCATTTGCTGAGCAAAGAGCCGTGACATCACCAGCTCCTCCCAGAGGTTTGCCGTCTCCTTCCCAGCACAAGTGCTGCTCCTGCAGCAGAGGCAGCTGGAGCAAACATGTGCTCCTGTCCCAGCAGTGCTCATTCACAGCCCAGCATTCCAAGAGAAACTCACCTCCATGAGAGGCTGGAGGCCATGCATGGGACAGGCTGGGGCAGGTGTTTGGTTGTGCCAGCTCAGCTGGAGGCTGTGACCCTCAGCAAAGGTGGGACAGTGGGACAGACAGGAGGGACATCCAGGAGGGGTAGAGGGAGAGGGGAAAGAGCCCCTTGTGTAACAGTGAACAGGCCTTAAGATACACAAGGACTTGTATAACCCTTCTGTTCTCCCCATTCTCCCACTATTCCTTCATTGTACTTATTCCTTTTCTCCTTTCCTTGTGCTTCCTCCTGTACCCCGTTAATTATCTATACTGTGGACATTTTTGGTTTTTTCTTTCCTATGATTCTTGCATGCTGCAATACTGCTTAGATGATGTGCAGGTAGAAAGGTAGGTTCTTTTTCTGGAAAGAAAATACTTTGCAGCTTTTTCACTTCTGATGAAATGTGTAGGTGTGTTGCTGGATGATAGATCTCAACAAACTCACTAAATATCCTTTTTGGATATTTTTTCCAAGCCTAGTTGCTATTGTTGATCATTGTGATACAATAAATCCAGGGTCTGCAAGGCCTTTAATAGGGACTGGACTATATTTTAATTAAGAAGATAGAGGGGTATAAAACCAGGCTGGCGTGAAAAAGAGGCAGAGAAGCACCTGTCTGATCTCAGTGGGTGAAAAAGAAAAAAGAATTTGTCTTCAGGCAAGTGCACTTTCAGGGAATCCCAGAGAGGTCTCTCTGGCCCCGAATTCTTTAGTGTTCCTGTGATTCCTGAAATCTGTGGAATCCACTGGGCTGTATCCATTCTACTTGCAGTATATAAGCATCAAGCTCTGAAGTTTCATCTGTGTTTTCCTCCCCAGGGGCCCTGGCTCTGGTTGATCCCTGCAGGAACAATCTCAGGAGTTCATTCCAGCTTTGCAGTGAGATACCACAGCATTTGTGAGGCCTAATTTTGGTGGTCTTACCCAAAGGTAAGATATTTAAGCACTAGTGGCTTTTACAGGGTTGGAAACAAAGGTCAAAAGTCCAAAGAGAAGAAAGGGAATGGGGAACTGGAGAAGGGGCAGCTCTGGATCACTTATTGACACAGAAAATGACAGTCGTGGCCTAAATTAACATCTTTACACTTGCTCCTTCCTGCATGAGACTGGGAGATAAGCATTTATTTCTTACCACTGTAATCGATTTATGTCCTAAATTCTTTGTTAATCATTACATTTGTGGGCTCCAGCCTTGGCTGAATCCTGCTCCCTGCCTCTTCATCCTCACCTGCCTCAGTATCCCCCTCCCAATCCATTCCCCAGTGCTCCCCAATAAAATATGTCCCTTTATCTCCACCAATATTCCACTTTGGCATGGCTGAACTTCCAAGAAGATCTTTCTCTGGCTGGGGAGGCAAAGTGGGTTCTGTGTTAGGGTGGGAACAAGTCCTAGGGAGCTCTTTCCTAAGAGGCCCTGGAGTCCCCAGCCCCTCTTTCCAGCCCTCCCAAAATTGTGTGCAAACACAGAGGTGGGCCAGAGCCTCGAAAACGCATTTCCAGTTTAATAAAGTTACTTTCAGAGCCTGTAGCCTGTGCTGAGTTTTAACCTGCAAGATTCCCTGAACCACAGCTGCTTCAGTCTGAGATACTGTGGCTTTACGTGCCCAAATCTCATTGAAGCCTGAAGCAATCTCTGACTACACCCTGCACTCCAAGTAAAGGAGTTTTTGGGGACCATTTAGTCCATTCCCTGCTACCTGGACAAAGTGGGACACTAAATTCATGTTTCCTATTAGCTTCTGCCAATTACATTGTGTTCATCACAAGCTGTAAAATAGCTTTAAATGCTTGAAGCAGCAAATGTAAGCACCTTAGCAAATGGGACACAGATAAGGTTCTTCATCTGTCAGCTCCCAGGCAAAGATCCTTAATATTCAGGTAAATAATATGAAAAAACTGGAAGTAGAGAAAGGCTTATTATGGCTGTAAGGCATGTCAGGACATGATTATCCTGTTTCACGCTGTCAGGAGAGTGTGAGATGGAGTAACTGACAACAAGCAAGACTTAATCAATCTGAAAAACCTGAAAGAAGACAATTTTAAATGGAAATTTTCCAAACAACCCACTTTGCCAGTTTGATGAGGGCAATGATTAAATGAATGGATTAGAACAGGATCAGCCAGTACGAAGGGCATAGATGCTGTGCAAAGCAGATTGTGCCCATGCCTTACCACAATATACTGGCCTGTATGTATAGGGCACTATGTCCCAGGGAGAGGAAAATTCACATTTTTGGTCCTTTTCACTTGTCCTTTATATCCTAATCCAGTACAGATTAACACCTTGGCCTAAACTTTACCCACTTTCCTAAAGAATGGGTGTTTGTATCAGAAAGGCACTAGCAAAACCATTCCATCCAAGACACAATAGGAATTGGACCAGTCTGCAAATCTAGCTTTTCATTGGTACAACCAAGAAATTATGGTTTACCACCTCAGGTTCTTCATTTTTAAATTAGGATCACAAAACCTCTTTGACCGGTGATAGGAGAACTATAGAAGGTATTATATTACTATTATTACTATTATTATTATTACTATTGTTGTTATTGTTGTTATTACTGTTATTATTATTGTTATGAATAATGCAGTGACCATGAAGTGCATGAAACCATGAACTGTGGATGGTGGGGACAGAATATTTTCCTGATGTTCCCAGTCCAATTAAACACAAAATGTGACACCAAATCTAGCAACCTCCTCCTTGGTGGATGACAACGTGGACCAAATGGATGAAGATAAACACCTTCCACCCCTGTGAAGCATCATGCCAGAACAAAAACAATGACAACTGCTGAAAAATTCCTTTGGCTGGGAACATCTGAGATGTGGTTTTGTCTAGTTCCCATTTCACAAATTGTGTCCATTTCTCTCCTTTCCACAGCCCTATTCTTAGTTTGAAAAAGCATCTCAAGAAATAAACACGGTGAGGAGATGGAGGTGTGTCACGGGATGGGGGAACATTCAGCGTTTTTCATTTCAGCTCCAGCTGGATAAACGACATTAACCCATCTGGAACAGCAAAGAGAAAATCAGCATTACCAGGGAGGCTTTGCTGGTTAAGAAACAGGAAGCAGTCCCGGAGAAGATCTATGGAGCAATAAGAGATGATTTACTTGCACAGATTTTATTGTTTGAATACACACACTCCCCCCATCCGTTCTCGTTTGCCCCAGCACGCACAGCAGTTCTCCCTGTTGGAGGATGACAGTGTTGCTGTTTTTGGCATTCCCACCAATATATCATGAGCAATATCTGCTTCTGGGCCCGGATGGAGAAGAGCAATCCACTCCCCATGCTGGACCTGATAATGGGAGCTCTCCATCACGCTGCCAGCTCACGGAGTGGGGTACAAGGTTTGCAGAGCAGGAGCTCGTCTGAAGCGGTTTTGCGAATGCCATTGTAAAGCCCCAGAAAAGCAAACACTTCCCAAATTACTCTGTTCTCCTTGTGTGCTCTCACCATGAGCAGCCTTATTCTGAGGAAAAGAAGCAGAGAAAAACACACAGGATCTGTGATGAGCAGTGCTGTTGGCAAGACTTTGATATGATGTGGAGAGCTCAGAGTGTGGGCAGGGCTGGGGATGTGACACTTCTTTCCTGAGATGGATCTTCCATTGATGAGTCTGGCTTGGTTCTTAGTGAACCAGGGGTTAAGTTCAGCTTACTGCTACTCAGGCAGGTGCTGGGGGGAAGTGGATCTAAATATGGCTGTTAACTTTAATGTGGAGAGCCTAAGACCATTAATTAATAATGACTTTTGGGTGTAGGAAGGTAAATTTAGATCAGATATTAGGAAGAAATTTTTCATTGATATGGGGGGTGGATGAAGCTGGTGGCTAAAGTGTCAGATAAGGGTATAAATTAATCTTCTTAAAAACCAAATGCAAATCAAAAAAAAAAAATCTATTTTTTTAAAGAGTTTTGCACTACTTCAGGCTTGAACTTTTCCTAGGAATGTAAGAATTAAGTCCCACAAAAAGCTTTTGAATCTCATTTGAAGTCCATTACAATGACTTTGGTTAAGGATTTTCATGTTTTTGTTACATGATTTTACCTCCTTAATACAAATGGGCTCTGCAAGAAAAGGTATTGCAGCCTATGATGGCATGACTGATGGGTTTATTTTTTCAGTTGTTTTATTGCCTTCCCCTAAAGGTATGTTTACATACATTAAATTTTGAGGGGAGTCCTAAGTTATACAAACATCTCAGTTATTTAATCTATAATCGCAAAGACAAGTAATGTAAAGAGAAGAAATAGCTGGAATTAGGAATATAATGGAACAGCCAATTGACTGTTGGGAAAATTATGCCTTTCTCTGCAATCCAAGTCAAACACTCTTCACAGCTTTGGGGCCTAATTAGTTAATTATTATTTAAATTATTTAAATTACTATTTAAGTTTAAGAAGTTAAGTAACTTCTAGCTCATTACTGAACATGTGCAGAGGTTTCCTTCCATAGTTTTGGAACTGTTCAGCCCATTCCATTGCTCTGATAGTGGCCACATAACATGATCCAGTTGGAAAATGCTGGAACTCAGCTACACAAGGAGGCAGAGAGGCTGGGAAATTATCCTGGGGAGTATTCACAAAAACATGATAAAAATTCTGATGTCAACTACTCCAGTACTTAAAATATCCAGGAAAAAAATATCCTGTGTTGTCAATATACTCCAGAATTTTCTAGAAAGGAGAAAGGACTTCCTGGAGGCAAAGGGGAGATGTGACTGCTCTCCCTGGCATATTATCTCCTTTAAGTTATATTCCCTTCTAAGAATTTTTTACTGACTCTGCTTTTTATCATTTGTTGTCCAAATCTGTGAACAGTCTAATTATGTCTTTGGAGATATGTTTAGTTCTGACACAGTGATAACTTGGTCACATAATCTTGCCTGGGTTTGATGAACCCCATTAATATCATATTTAGCTCAAGGCATTATCATGATGTGTACAAAACAGTAGAATTATTTTCCATTTGAGATTGTGTCTCTGGTTTCAGTAAAGCTGAAGTTAGCTGCTGTTGCACTCTCTTTAGGAGGCCCACAAACTTTCCAAACTCTAATTATGCTTTCCTTCCAAAGGACCAGTCTCTAAGATGTTTAAAGCCTATACCTTGCAAGGAGATGCCCTCAAGCTGCAGTCAAGACAAAGTTCTCTGTTCATCCTGTCCAAAAGCCTGAAAGATTTCAATTAAAAAGGTTAGTTTGGTTCAGTCTTCTCAGATTGACAAAGAAAAGGATGATTCATCAGCTGTTCATTTTTCCACCCAATTTGTTCCTTGTTATTTTTAATAAGCTTTTGAAAGCAAGCAAAAACATCAAGGGGAGATTAATTTCTGTATAACAAGAAAACATAGCAAAACTCCAAGCACAAGAGCTGAAAGTTTACATATTTTCATACCTAACAGGATAAAAAGAATGAAGAAAAACTGAATCCTCTTAAAAAGCAGTGGAAGGGAATTGTTTATTTTTTTGTTGTTTCAGTAAAGCAACAGTCCACTTGAAATTGTTGCAGCCAAAGCTCTGGTAGGATAAAATCACTTTTCCTCACCTCTGCTCAAGGCTGTGCACTCATAAACCATTCCAGCAGATGCCTGGGCTGATCTGAACGGGTTTGTCCTTGCAACCCTTCTGCATGACAAGTCGACAGCTCCAGCTGCTGCACAAAATTGCTCAGAAATAGTTATCATAAGAATTTAGAAGCCTTTCCCAAACTTCTTGATTTAGCTCAATATTCAAGAAGGCCACCTGATTCCACCAAAAATTGGTATGATTTTTTCATGGATCTCCATGTTTGGGAAGAAGTACCAGTGCTGGAAATCCTAAGGGGATGACAGTCTGGGGACACATGAGTTTTTGTCTGGCTTCTGTGTTACATAAGATCATTTCTCTTTCCTTCTCTCTATCCTACACCAGCCTTGTGTTTCCAGCTCTCTAGATATGGATTTTCAACCCCCTTATGCTCTAATCAGTTTTTCAGTGCACATGAACAATTCAAGCTGTCTGAAAGACAAGGCACCCCAAATCAATAATTAGTAGTTGTCTGAGTATCAAAATGGAGACATGGGAGTAGGTTTATATTGGATATTCAAAATAAATTCTTGACTGTGAGGTTGGTGAGGCCCTGGAAGAGGTTGCCCAGAGAAGTTGTGGCTGCCCCATCCCTGGAAGTGTCCAAGGCCAGGTTGGATGGGACCTGGAACAACCTGGGATAGTGGAAGGTGTCCCTGCCCATGGCAAGGGATTGGAATGAAATGATTTTTAAGGTTCCTTCCAACCCAAACTAGTCTATGATTCTAGAAAATCATGTCAAACCTGGAAAGACCTGACTGACAAATTTGGGCCAGGTAATTCCTGCTAGAATGGCAATATAATTCTTGTAAGTAAATCCAAGTGTACTTGAAGGCATGGAAAACTTCACAGAATGAAAGAACAGGAGGAAAAGTTGTGTTTGCTTACATTAAAAACTGGCTGTTTTTTGTGTATTAACCCATTTAATCTATCTAAAAGCAAAGTTAATGTTACTAACATTATAATAATGTGTTGAGTGAATATGGGAATTTGAGGTTACACTATAATCAACTCATACAAAAACCTAAAAAGAAAATATGCCACTCAATTTCTCCGGCCCACAGGCAGCATGGTGAGAAAAAGTGGGTTTATCAAAGCCAAATTTGGTGCAAATCACCATAGTTACTGTAGTTTCAGAGAAAGTTCCCTTATTTTACACCATTGGCAACATATTTTGAAGAGCAAACACTAATACTCAAGGGTTAAGACATCCAAGAGGAGTTTCCTCACCATGACAGGATCTGGAGAGCCAAGTGCATTAGTGAGTCTTGTGAGACTCCATGGCTCACTCAGAACCTGTAATAGTCATGTAATTACAGATATTTGTGCAGCATCTTATTCCTCTGTTTGTCAATGTGAAAGAAAAGCTGCTAGGAAAAGGGAAGTTATTTGTATTTATCTTTTCAGCGGGTGTCTTCTCTTGTCTGCCTCACTCCAGTTCTTTTCTTTCCAAGAGAAGAGTAATTTATAGGATCATAATGCAGAAAATTACTCATTGTAAGGATTTTACTATAATTAGTAGGTGAACCTTTAAGGATGTGTGTTCTTACATCATCATATTCACTCACTCAGTTGTCCTCTGTTGTTACCTGTAGCCCTCTATTCTACATATACTGTGAATAAATCCATAAATAAGCTCTATATGTGTCCAACACTTTGTGCTTCCCCCAATTCTTACCCATTTCTTTCATTTTTCAGCTTCTTTTTCTGTGCTCCACCTAAATATGCATCTGTCCTTTGGAGAACACCAACAGAAAAAGTGATGTCTGTCTTCTCCTTGTACAGCAGCTGTGTTCTGGATGTGATTTTATATTAGTGTTTGTTTGTTTTATATTTATGTGTGTCTCACATTAACTCATGCAGTGTCAGTAAGGGAAGGGAAGGGAAACAGAGATGATTTCACCATCTCTTTTGACTGCCAGTTTTCCATTTGCTTTCCTGAAATTCCCTGGAAGGACCATTTCTCTCATGCTGGGGCCAGAACTGTGGTGTTCCCATTACTTACAAGTTAGGGACCTAAAATCCTGATGCTAATTGTATTTCCTATTATCCATTCATCATCTTCTACCCAGAGGACCTTAAAGCAGGGAATAAATGTCCCTAGGAGAAGGTGGGAAATGAAGTTTTGTATCATTCCAAAATCTAAAGGTGATGTTTGGAAATCGGGGTGGGGGTTTGTGGGCATCTGAGTCCTGCTATGGGGTAAGTGTTCTCAGGATTTTCAGGATTTTGAGGTCCTGTTGCAGCTCAGAGAATGTTTCCAGAGTAGGTCAGTGTCAAAGATGGGCCAAACTTCAGACCCTAGTTAGGACTCCTAGAGCCTGAATAAAGGATTTCATCCCTGGATTATGTGCCTGCTGCTAGAGTAGTAATTGTACTTGCAAATAAAATCATCTCCAAAATATCCAGTAAACATCTTTGCTGATGCAGAGTGGTTATCACCTTCCACCCCAATATTTGGTGAAGGATCTCTTTATTTATGGCTTAGGAAGCACCTGGGAGTTTTTGAGGATGGCTGACCCCTCACAAATGTACATTATAATCAATGTCATTCAGACTGGAATCAGCTCTGTGGTGCTTTATGGTTTAGGGTTTTTTGTAATATTATTTTTCTGTGTAGGAAGGCTGTTAAATAATATATTCCAGTATGTGGTGAAGTTAAAATTTTCTTTTTTTCCTTTTTTTTTGTGTTTTGTCACTCTTAAAACACTCTACTGCAGACACTGAGTGTTATTGTACATTTCAGTTGTGAGGGCTGTGGCTCACCAGGATGAGGCCCAGCATCCTAATGACAGATGAACAAGACCTTTCCAATCTAAAAACTTTTCTATATATACACACATTTTTAAGGAAACATTTTGGGAGTTTTGTTAAATACTTATATTTTCCTTTTGGGCTGCTCATAATGTGCTTCTTTTGGAAACACCTTAGCAAAGTATTAAACTGCCTTTTCCTGATGCTGTACAGCCTGATGGGACTGGTAGTTTTAGGCCCATTTTCACCCAGAAAATAATCTTCTCAGAGGATTGTGCTTCTACTAAGGAACTGTGCTGACTTCCCATCAGCCAAGCAATGTGGTTTGTCTTGGACATTACATTAACTAGTAATTAGCATGTAATTATTATGAGCAGGAAGCCTGCTCCAGGAGAGCAGGGAAATGTGACTGTTTCTGTTTTAACTACAGCTCCCACAAGACCACGTGCTGCTGTGAGAAAACAAAGTTGAATGTTGACATGACTCAAAACAAAACCTTTCAGCAACCCAAATGGAAAGGTTTTGATTTCAGGCATGTCGAAACATTTCTCTTCAGCTGAAAATGTCAAAAAGAGCATTTGACATCTGTTGTGTTTTGACCTTTCCAAATTGAATTTCTTTGTCGCTCCCTCGTCCATTCTGTAAAAAAGAAAAACACACATTTCTTTTGTACTGGTGTGGAGGAAAACACAGACCAGAAATATATAGGGGATTTGCCATGAAGGGACATTTTTCAATTTCACTTAGCTCTTCATAAGAAAGCTTAGGCTGAAATAAAATACCTCTTTCTCCAATGCCTGCAGAGGGCTGGCATTGAGCTGAACTCTGCAGCACAGAGCAGGGGATAAAGCAGCAAGTGTGATCTTGGGGGACTGTGATTCCTTTCTGGGCACCCTTCTCTGGGCACGTGATGTAGAGGTAAATAACTCTGCTCCCACCCTGCATGTTCCTGCAGCAGCTGTACAGATTCCATATATTCCTTCTTTTCCATCTCTTCCTTGCTGCTATCTCCTGTGACACCCTGTCTGATTTATTCTTTGTACATCTAGTATGAAATCGAATAAATGTCTTATAAGTTACTTTCATCTCAGCATCTTCATTATTTTCATGTCAGAAGTGTCTCAGTGAGGGAAATTCAAGTTTGGGTGAGCTCACAGACATTTCTTCTCACTCATAAGACATGAACAAACCATCTGGCACAGTTAAGCCACTCAGCATGATCCTAAAACAAAGACAAATGCTGCTGCTGTTGCTTCATTGTTTAAAATAGACATTTTTGGAGCATGGATTATTTGAGTCCAGACCTTCCAGCTTTTTTTGTTAAACCCATACATATTGATACATGCCCCCGTACATCTCCATATACCCTTAAGGAATTGTCTCTTTATAAATGATGCACATTAAATATATGTAGCAACCGTTTCTGTGGTGTGTATCATAATTCTAAAATCCACTTAAAACAGCAGTGAAACTAAATGGGGATCTCAGCACTCAGACCCAAACAAGACAAGTGCCGTAGAACCATTAAATGGTTGGGACTGAAAGGGACCCTAAAGATTGTTTTGTTCCAATCCCTTCCATGGGCAGAGACAGCTTCCACTAAACCAGGTTGCTCCAAGCCCCATCCAACCTGGCCTTGAACAATTCCAAGGATGATATGTCACCATTCCTGCATCTTCTCAGGTTGAACACGACTGTTTGAGACTTTCTTTATGAAGCATAAAGGTGTCTATGGAGGGACAAAGATCTGAGCCATCCTGGGAAAGAAGGTTTGAAGCACCAATGGTTTGGGGAAAAATCTTGAGCTCAGTTTTCTCTTGGATTTCTTTTGACACGGAAATTTTTAATGCTTTGTGTTCTCAAGAGAGGTCCATAAGGAGTAGGAGAAAATATTCTGCTTTCAAGTCCTTCTAGAAGCCATTTCCAAGTGTCTAAAGACAATAAAACACTTGAGAGAAGTCAGCATGGATTCATGGAGGTGAAACTGTGTCTGATCAAAGCTTTCTACAAGGAAATAATTAGTCAATGGGTGAGAGAAGAGCAGGGATTATTTCAATAATTTAACAGGACTTTTCACGCTATTTGCCACAACATCCTCATTTTCAAGCTGGGGAAATACAGGTTAAATAAATGGACAGTGAACTGGGTTGAAAACTAAGTGAAATGCTGGACTCAGGGGGTCTCAGTGGTGTGAGGCTCAACTGGAGATCAGGCATGAGGGGTGAGCAGCAGAACCCAGTGCTGAAACAAGCAAAGTTACATCCTTATCAATGACCTGACAGGACAGGAACCTCTTCCAGCAAGTTTGTAGGTGATGTAAAACTTCAAGGAGTGATTGATTCATTAGGTGCTTTCCAAAGTATCCTGATAGGCTGGAAAAATGGTCAGTGGGGCAAGCTGTGAAATTCAGAGCACAGAAGTGGATGTGGAGTCCTGGATCTGGGAAGGAACAGCCACAGAGCCACTGAAGGGCCAGGCAGATGATTAAGAGATGCAGATGATTAAGAGTTTGCAGCATCTGTCAAAAAAGAAGCCTGGAGTAGAGAAATCTCATGGGGATCTCATCAGTGCGTATAAACATGTGAGGAGGGGAATGAAGAGGTTGAAGCTCAGTTTTCCTCAGAGTTGCCCAGTGACTGGACAAGAGACAAGGGGCAAAAACTGGGAAACAAAAAGTTGTTTGAATGCAAGGAATGTGGTTTTTTTATTATTATCAGGATGATTAAACACTGAAAGAGGTTATCCAGGAAGGTTGAGTATCCATCTTTGGATATATTCAAAGAGCTACTGGACCTGGTGTGGGGCAAACCTGTGGTAGCTGACTGCTCTGAACAGGGCAGCTGAATGGATGTTCTCTTCCAGCCTCAATGGCTCTGTGAGTATGAGGGTTGCAGAGCTTATCCCAAATGGACTGCACTGTTACCAAAACAGACCATTTTCTAGCATTGATAGATTTTTCTGCATTAT
Organism: Cyanistes caeruleus; assembly: GCF_971803275.1. Taxonomy (NCBI): domain Eukaryota; kingdom Metazoa; phylum Chordata; class Aves; order Passeriformes; family Paridae; genus Cyanistes; species Cyanistes caeruleus. The sequence goes on along the minus strand of NC_141704.1, from coordinate 4,213,395 downwards.
AGAAAAGTTCTTGTCTATAAAATTATCTCTCTGGAGACTCAGAAGAAAGTTTTGGCCATTTAAAATGTGCTTACAGGAAATGGAGCGATGCTTAAGGATTCTGTTGCCATCAGCTTCGTGTGTGCAGCAGTTCCACTTGCCTTCTTTGGGCATCTGCTCCTGTGTGATTGCATTTTTATTCTTTTTCAGAAGGGCAGATGGTATTTTTTTTTTTTCCCTGTGTGCATAATTAAACAAACACACAACAAACTCATCTAAAGATACTAATTAATTCCTTTTCCTAATAGATTGCAGGCAGTCTATTAATATTACTCACTCCTGGGACTAAGAGTCTGTTAGCAAGAGCTTCCTCATCTTGCTGATTTTCCTTCTCCCATGGTGAGACTGGTGAAGTGATCCACCACATCCCTTTAAACACAGCCAAGCTGGAAGGAGCTGTAGCTAATCCTGGGGTGGCCTTGGTGATAGGCTGAACATCCTTTGCTTGATTTGTTAAACATTGTTCAGCTTGAGCCTCCTCATCTTCCTTTCTTTGATGGTCTGTGCCTGAGTGGCCATGGTGCTGCTGGGGCTCAGTGTTGGCTGAGGACTGGGTCATTCCTAGCTCTGCACACATCCAGGGATTTTGGGCTCTCTGGTATTCCTGGAAAGGGTGTGACAAAGGATAAGAAGTTTAATGGTTCTTCTCCTAATATATAACTATATATACACACTAAAAAAAAAAAAAAAAGAAAAAAAAAAAGGTGAGATCAAAAATGCTGTTGGATGGCACGGAGTGATTGTCAGCTCTATTATAATTACCCAATTAAAGAGGTGATAATGAACCCAGACTTGAAATGCTGGAGGGAGAAAAGGAGGGTGTCACCAGCGACTCAACATTTGTTTTATCCTAAATCTTTATTGTAAAGTAATCACCTGTCAGGAAGTGTGCTGAGGAGAGAGCAGCTATTCCATGCAGTGCTGTGATCACAGAAACAGGGTGGGAACAAAAGCAGCAGTGACAGATTCAGGTGAGGCAGTCTCCAGCCCAGGAAACCTCAGCAGCCCAAAGCTTTTTGAGGAACCCACCCTTCCTGTGGGCAAGGAGGTGCAGCCTGAGCTGAGAACATTAGGTAGAAGCTGTGATTTCTCCAGGTGGTTTTACAGCTGTTTACAGGGTGGGTTATATTTTTATTATGCTGGACAAAAAATAATCCAGGAGCTGTGAATTCACATGTTAGCCTTAGGAAAAAAACCTATGACAATCTGCAATTTGTTCTGAAAAGAACCTGGGGTAGGTGATGACCTCAGCAGCCTAAAGTGTGAATGGAATACTGGTTCATACTGCCATAAATATAGGCAGAAGTTCATAGGAAATAATCCCCTCTTTTTACATGGAATTTGTCAGACAAAATCTGGATCCATGGCCCCGTTGGATTGAGTCCAGGTGAAGGTCATGGAGATGCTCTGGGAGATGGAACACCTCTGCTGTGAAGACAGAGTGAGAGAGCTGGGGGTGTCCAGCCTGGAGAGGAGAAGGTACCAGGGAGAATTTAGAGCCACTTCCAGGGCCTAAAGGGGCTCCTGGAGAGCTGGAAAGAGATTCTGGACAAGGGTCTTCAGTGACAGGACAAGGGGGAATGGCTTCAAGCTGACAGAGGGCAGGGTTGCATTGGATATTAGGAAGAAATTCTTGTCTGTGAGGATGGTGACACCCTGGCACAGGTTTTCCAGAGAAGCTGTGTCTGCCCCATCCAGTAGCCAGCCCTTCATCTTCCCCCAGATTGATCCTCCCAGAAGTTTATTCCACTTTTGGGACTACAAATCCCATCAGTCTTCATGGTTGCCTCAGTTATGACTGTGGTTGTGGTAGACTTCAGCGGGCCACAGGAGCAGCTAGACAAACCAGGTGAATGCTCCCTTCTGAGAGACAGGGAAGAATGCATTTTATTAAATTCTTTCAGCTTTTAATGTGTGCAAAAATGATTTTCTTTTCATATGATCCTCATTGCTGGTTTTCAGTCGTGTTCAAAGATGACAAAATGAAAAAGATCAAATGATAAATCAAAACAAGAGCAACACAAAAGCCTGAGGGATACAGAACTGACAACAGATGATCACAGAAGAAAGTGATAAAATTCTTGCTTATTCCTGAAAAGCCGTCCTTAACTAAGAAATATTTCCTAGATATGTGTGTAAATGACATAAAAATTTTAGATTGATCATTTCTACTGGATATTATATGATAAAAATTTCAGTTTATTAGAATTTTAATCAGCCAGTTCATCATTTTCAAGGCTGATTAGTACTAATATACATATATAAATATTTTAAAATGCATCAAACAAGGCAAAGAACCAGCAACTAACAAATCAATTTCTTATTAGTTTACACTGGAAAATAGAGTGTCCAGAAGTGTGAGCCAGTTGTAAATATTAGGTGCATCAATCTTGGTTCCTTCAAACAATCAATTTCCCCATGAAAGGAAGACAAACACTGAAGACAAAGAGGAGAAAAAAGAAAATAAAAAGCCCCCAAAACCTGAATGCAGTATTATAGCAGTCTAAATCTAAATCATTGCTGTTCTACAATGAAGAGTAGATATCCTCTTTTTTTTTTTATTTCTGGGGGTTTATTTTGTTTTGGTTTTTTTGTTTGCTTGTTTTGGTTTTGTTTTTATTTTTCCCTAAATTTTTGGGGGTTTTTTTTTGAGCTGCTCTTGTAGTTAATTATAATGGCAACTGGCTTAAAAGTGTTAAGAGGAAAAGATAAATCACTTCTGAAACAAGTTTCGTAGTGGGTTAGTTAATGCTAGGAGCCTTGCCACACTCATTGTACTTATTTCCTGCATGATGGATTGGTTTCAGCTCCTCTCTGGTATCTTGAGGGATTTCTTCCTCCCTCATGAGGGCTTTGTGTGGACACACAGCACCCTGGAGTTCCCTTTGATGATGCTGACACCTGGTTAAAAAGAGCCCAGGACCAGTCTGAGGTCCTCAAGCCAGCTGGTCATGACTGCTTTGTGTCCTTGCTGCTGAGGCTGTGCAAATACACAAATCTTTTTCCTTTTTGCTTTGCACAAGAGACTTTCCCCAGAACTGGAGTTCCTCCTGGCCTAAAAGGAAGGATCTTTGTATCCATCCCCTGAGATCAATGAGGCATTCAGATACCACAGAGGTGCTGCTTTGGGAAAGCCTATGGACTTACAGGGAGCTGCCTAAAGGTGCATCACAGCTGTGCTTTCCTTTCATGAGACTTTCACCTTGTTACTCCATTGCCATTCAAATTTATCTGTTCCTTTTGCAAATACAGTCATGAAAGTCCTGTGTAGAGCATGGCAGCAACTCAGGGATCCTCAAAATGCTCACTGCACATCGAGAGCTTGAACCAGGAGGATAAAAAGCAAAATCTAGAGGTATTAACAAACAGAGAAAGGCAGGGCTGCTGATTGTGGCACTGCAACCATTATGGCTGGAAAAGACCTCCAAGATCATCAAGTCCAACCTTGGCTTTTTGCAATTGCCAGCTTGTGAGGAGTTACTGGTACCCTGTCATCACCCTGCCGATTTTAGTGCCCACTTCTCCAAATGTCCACTCAGGACAAGAGATGAGGCTGCTCAGCTTGACAAGCACAGCGTGATTTATTTATCTTGATGTTATTTCTCCTCTCAGCTGTTGCAGCAAGCGCTCTCTTCAAGGGTCTCTGAAATGTCACTGTGCAGTGGTGAGTTTAAATAGTCAGGCTGTGCTTGCATCTCTCAGGAAACAAAAGCTTCTTCCAGCCTTAACTAAAAACATACACTGGAGCTTCTTGGAGGATTCTCTTTGAATGTGAAGGAAAATGTGTAGAAGGCACAATGGCCACTGGTGGGACATCCCCTCTCCTTTGCCCTCATCAAAAAGCACTAATTTGATTTTATTATTTCAATGCTCAGCCATTCAGCTGGGATTCGGATGTTCCCACTGTCAGTGTGATGGAAATCAGACTCCTGGGTACTGATAGAAAAAATGAATTTAGTTCAGATCTCCACACAAATTTGGGCATGATGGTTCTGAATTTGAAGGACTTCCAAGCAGTAACTTCCTGGCACATAGCCACAGCTCTAAGTGATGCTTATATTTTTTTAAACCTTGAAAAGGAACAGCTGGGAACCCAAGGAGAGGATTCCCAATTGATATGTGTCCACCTAAACATAAAAATATTCCCTATTTTCAACAAAAACATCAGTATATGTGTAAATTCACATGCACACACACATTACTGTAGTTTTTATCTAATGTAGTGCATAATTTATTAAAAGGGTATATATATTAAAGAATTCTGCTTTCCATGAGGGTTCAGGAAAGGGCAAATGTTACTGCTTGTCTTTCATGAAATAAATTAAATTGAACACTACAGTTAAGCAGGACCATCAGTTAAGAGCAGGTATGTTCCACTGCAGTGATGAATGGCTTAATATAAATGACATAGGTGCTCTAAGACAGGGATAAAGCCCAAACAGGAGATCAGTAATTGCATCTCTCCATTAAAACTGAATTATCCCTCAGCTGCAGCTCCTACTGCTCTTGTCTAGTTGAGTCTTAAAATCCTCACTCTGGGGCCCTCACAAACTAATGCAGCTGCTGTGGCTGAAGGTGCTGCACAGAACAGCAGCAAAACTCAGGGCACAGGGCCAGAAATCCAGAGGGAATGAGGAGGGATATAACACTCCATGAGGGACAGCTGTGAGCACAAAGAGGGGGTGATCCCAATGTAGCCATAGCCATGAGGAGCTGATGTCTTTTCTCTCTTGGTCTTGGTGTTCCTGCAGGAGGTTTGCTGGAATTTAGACCTGTTTTGCTGTGTACTCATTTTTGACTTGGCACAGCCTCTGAAATGGCCTTTGTGAGGGTGAGTGAGAGCTCTTCCCTTCCCTTCTCGTTACCTCTCTGCTCTCACCACTGCTCCTCACTTTGGTTATGAGCAGCATCTGTTATTTTCTTTAGTATTAACAGAGCAGAAACCAGATCTGCTGCTCTCCACCCCGACATCATCTCCAGGATATCTCCTTTTAGCTCCAGTCTTAGGTGACAAACATTGCCTTTTGTTTACAGCCCCACAGCCAGAACAGTGCCTCCCCCTGAATTAATTCCAATGAGTTTTGCTTCAAATAAGATTTCCCAGGAAGTGCTGGGAAGTGCCTCTGGAGCTGTGTCAGTATGAATAGATGCCCGTTCATGCAGGCACACTCAGTGCTGTAACAATCATGGACATCTCGTACTGTCTTGAGGGGAAATGTGTCTGCTGCAGCTGGAACTGAGCTTCAGATGGAGCTGGGAAACCATGCACTAATTAGTTAATTGGCTGAAGAGCCCTGTATCGTATTGGATATATTCAGTTTATAAACTGACCCTAGTTTTGTGGGGAAAAAAAAAATGAGACAAAGCTTTGCAAAGTCATGGACCTTGTTAATCCCAATTTTGCCTTCACTCATCCCAGCATTATATGTGCAAGGGGCTGACTGATGTTACTTTGTACTCAGGAATATTGTTCAAGCGTAAAATCAGGAGTGAAGTCTGAATCACATCTCTCTTCCATGCTCTGCTGTGACTTCAGTTTGCTTTGTTGTGGAAAGACAGAATGAGTCACTGACTCAAAGAGAGGCAGCACAAGCATACTTTGGTTTTATTTCTTTACACCAGAAAAGCACGTGTTTTTGGAGAAAATCAGAGAAATCTACACACAGCCAAGAGGCTTGTGACTGACCCATGTATGTGAGCCCCAGCCCATCCAGAAACTGCTCTTGATGGGAGCACAGTGATCCATCCACCTTGTGCAGAGCTGTTCATCCAGGCAAGCATATCTCATCTCTTTCAACTGCACAAAGATGTGCCAGGGGAGGTTTAGGCTGGATATCAGGAAAACATTTTTCACCCAGAGGGTAGTTGAGCACTGGAACATGGTCCCCAAAGAAGTAGTCACAGCACTGAGCCTGACAGTTCAAAGAATGTTTGGACAATGCTCTGAGGCACAGGGTGAGATTGTTGGGATGTCATCTGCAGAACCAGGAGTTGGACTTAATAATTCTTGTAGGTCCCTTCCAACTCAGGACAGTCCACGATTCTATGTATTTTCTTGGATTTACTCCCCTTCCAACACACACATAGTTCTCATAAAGAACTTTTCAGAGTAATCAAGACATATTCAAAGTCATTACTGTTTAGCTCTGAACTTCTGGGTAAAAATAAATAATTCTTGACATATGGGAAGAAAAACTTTGGAGCTGTTCTGGCATTTGGGGTTTTGAGATGTTTTCTGATAGCATGGTGCAGAGTGGAGGGGGGCTTCTGTAGTGTGAAACAGAATAAAGATCACAATAATGAGGGCATGAAATTAGCTTGGCAGTATGAACTCCATGATACTGCGTAGGATTTTCAATTAGGATGAATTAAATTGTTGCCAAAGTCAGAATGGATATAAGGATTGAGCAGGGTAGGAGGGAGGGAAAAGGTGAGCCTTAAAGATAATGGCTTAGAGAATCTTCCGTACTTAGGGAATAGCTCATTCATCTGAAAATGTGTAAGAGACAATCATGAAAATTACCTAGGAAATAAAATATGTGTATATATAGTGAGAGTGAGAATATAAAGTGATGTCAGGGAAATCACAGCAGAAGAATAAGTGATGATTAGAGAGCCTCTCTCATTCTACAGACCTGCCAATGCTGCGTCTTCCAAGAGCACAGAGATAATTTACGCCATTGAAAAATATAAAGGACCAGATTTCTTCTGTGTGTAGTGCCAGGAAGGGTCAAACATGCCTAGGTATGAAAGCTCTTCCGAGCAGCTCAGTCTCTGTGGTTCTGTACACAAAATGTCTGTAGGATTTAATCAGAGCATAGGAGCGAGCTCATTATGTCTCATTTTATTTATGGCAAATTTCAGAGCCATTCAAGCAGTGCTCTGAGTTTTTATGAAGAGTAAAAAAGCAACGATTTACCCAGAATGTTCTTCTGTTCAGTAGGAGTCTGATTTTTGAAGACACAGTCTTTCAAGAGTGACAAACATTGAGCACCTTCCCACAGCTGAGGTTCCAAAAGATCCCACACTGCAAATCCCAGCCATCCGTCTTTTCCCATGTCTTCAGATATAAAACTGAGGAGTGAGGAGTGCTTGAAAAGCTTCACAAGAAGTGCTTAGGCACCTGATTCCCACAGAAACACATTTGATGTTGAGTGCCACTCCCCTTCTGCATTTGCCCACTTTATCCTTCCTAAATAGATTATAATGAGTGATTTTAATATTCCAATCATGCAAATCTTCCCCCAAGATTTCAATAATGCCACCGAAGTCTGATGTATACTCATAAATGAGCTCCTCCAATTCCAGTTCTTGTTTATTACTCAGGCTCCCAGCATTAGAGTATAGGCAATTAAAGAATTTCTTCTCTTCACGTCCCTTGGTGCCTTGATTAATTTTGTTCTTGACATCTTAATTTCGAGCTAAATGAATGCTCATTCATTCCTCCCTCTCTGCCTTCCATCTTTCCCAGTTTAACACTCTCCTGACTACTCAGCCTGACACCTTGAAAACTCTTCCGTGAAGATGTAGAGTGTTGGAACACAGTGGCTTTGTCTTCTCACCAAATAAATGATTGTATTTCTTGCAGGACAAATATCTGCCTCACTCTACTTATAACTAAAGGTCCTTCATTTTCAGAGGTTTTTGTCTTCCTCTGCTTGTTGGAAATAAGACTTCTGTATGGAATATCCATCTGTAGTATCCAGGAAATCTTCAACCACCTTCAATCCTTCGCATAAATCATAAAGAATGTTCACCACCATCTGTGGGAACCTTAAGCATTGTACACATGCTCACCCTTCCTCTAATAACTGTGATGGGTTTTGGAAGAAAATGTCAAATTACTTCTTTGCCCCTGGGAAATTTAATTGCATTCTGAACACAGTGTCTTTGCCACAGTTGATGGGATTCCTGTGATCAAATGTAGACATGTAGGAGGTAAAATTCTCTATTTCTTACCTTTATAGTCAGAAGAGAGAAATAAGGCTTTCTGGGGAGAAATTGGTCTGAACTAGTGCAGAAGAATCATGCCTGGGAAATGTCCATTTCTCTCTGTGGACTAGGAAAAATATTTCATGATGTAGTTTTCTGTAATTGAGACCCTTAAAGCAATCCTGGGGTCATTCCTACCCCTTCAGCACCAAAAACAGCATGTCAGGCTCTTGTATTTTCACTTGTGACCCTGCTCTGTGTGCAGGTTTGTGGATGTGCATTCAGAGAGTGTATTATGTCAGGAACCATACAGAAACATGGTCAGAGCCTGTTCTCTAGGGAAACTGTAATCTAAATGAAATCTTCTCTTCCTGTCCCTCTCCTGGCCAGGCATAATGCAGGGTAACTTTTAAAACATTTAAACCCTTTTTCAGGGGTGTTTGCAGATCCTGTTTCTCTGCCTGAGCATTTGAGATACTGAAAAACCGATGATATACCATAAGAACATGCTGAGTTCAAAACAGACCATATCCACAGCTGGCATGTAACAGCTTCACCTGTGTCCTTGTGCCAAATAAAGTCATTCTCCTGCAGCATCTCCAAGCCAGGCACTTGGAGTACAATTGGTAAAAATCCTGTGGGGGCTGTAGGTGTTGCATTTGGAGCTAATGACCACGCAGAGTGCTGGATGGTGGAATGCCTGCCCTACACAGAGAAGGAGCAGCTCCAGCAGCTCCATGGAGAAGAGGACCAGTGTGGGATGTGCTCTCAGTGCTTCCTGCCTGTCCTGTGGCGTCTGCTCAGATGTAGGAACAACCAGGTTCAGCAACTGGTTTGTGTGTGATGCAGAGGAGATTTATGTGAGCTGCTGGTGTCCTGCTGAAAGATGTGCCTGTGAGAGAGCCACCAGCAGATTGGGTTGCTATCCTGGAGCTGTGATTTACTTTGACCTGATTTAATTTGTGCAGATGCTGATTAGAAGTGCCCAAGAAGTCTGCAGGCACAGCTCAGCTGCAAGGACAGACAGATCACCCCCCAGCATCACCAAAGGGTTGGAAGGAGATCATCTAATCCAACCTTCCTGCTAAGGCAGGTACACCTACATCTGTGATTCTTTGGAAACAGCCACTTTTCCCATCTGGATGTTTTCTTTAAGATGGAATTTAAAGATTTTTTTTTAAAGTTCTTTGTTTGGGTCAGAGCAGATGTCCCTGGAACCATCTCTATAGAAGTACAGCTGGTAGAAGCAGAGCTTTTAAATTATTTCAGCTATGGGAATACAAACATGTCCATAATAATCTGCTCTTTGGACTTAATCTTTTCTATTTTATCCTAATCTAAGGCTCAAACTTTCATAGGTGAAGTTCAAACTAGAACCGTTTTTTTGCTATGAGGAGCACAGAGTTGCAGATGAGTCTCTGGAGACTGAAGCCAAGCTCAGCTCATGAAGTTTCTTGCCCATGTTCCTGGAGATGTTGAGCCTGTTTCAGTGAGGTGGGATTAATGTCCTTTAGCTTTCAGTGAAGGCCTTACACTGCAGGTTAACACATCTGAATCTCAGTCTCCATGGATGTGTTTCTGTGCAAGTTCTGATTGTAAATCCCCAAGGTAAACTATGATGGCATCCAGTTGTCTGAGCACGTGGTTTAATGATGCTTTTGGGGTCTGGGGTATCCTCCTGACCTCCAGCAGCTCTGAGGGTGAGCACCTCCCCTAAATCCCAGCTGCATCTCTCATCTCACTTGGGCATCTCTGATTCCTGGTAACATTTCAAATGTCACTGCATATCCATGCTTTGTGGCTAAATTAAGATTTAACAATTATTTAGAAGAGTAGCTCTTTGTTTGAGCTGCATTTTTTGGAAAAAAAAGGGCAGTGGGATTTTTTTCTGTTCCTTCTGTGTCTTGTTCCTCTTTCCTGCGTGGGGCTCATTAGAGCACTGCCATTCCCGATGTGCTTAGATCTCACTCAGGGTCTGGATCTATAAAGTATGAAGTTATTAGCAGGCCCTGTTATATCTGTATCTGTGTTCAGGGAAGAAAAACCTCCTGGGACCGAGCACACAGCAGCTCTGCAACAGCTGAGAGAAATTATCATAAACACCATGGAAAATCAATGTGGGCAAAGGGAGCACCTGAGCCTTCCCTAAACCTGTTCCTCCACCTTCACAAGTTAGAATACCTTTGGCAGTGTAACACTGGAAACAAGACGACTGTACCCTGGAAAACTCTTTTTAGAGCAATTAAGCCAAACTGTGCTACATGGTGTTAATATGGAATTTCAATTAGTATGTACAATTTGCTATCAGCTCTGGCCAAGCCATTTTCTCAAACCAAAGCTGCCCCTTGCTTGTCTGTTTGCTTGAAGAGTATGAAGATGGAAGCAATTTGTTAACATAATCTGGTTTAATACGATGACTAATGATTTTCAGAAAGAAGCATGGATTGGGTTTGTCAGGCTGATTATATCTGAAGCATGACTGAAGAGGGACTCTTTCACCTGGCTTGATCAATGCAGTTCTGCAGGACCTGTGCTGGTCCTGGGCTTTTCCAGGGTAAATTCCAAGTGGCTTCACTTTACTAGCTAATTGTAGGATGGATTTATTTGGTTATTTAGGGCAGTTTGAGTTCCCTCCTCCCAGGACCCTGTTCCTATTTGCACGAGGCAGCAATAACTGCTCAGTTCCCTCTTCCAATGAAAATTACAATCCCTCAGCCCCACCCTATACCTTATTCTGATATTCACACCCTGCACCCAATTCATCTTGCTTTGCCCTCTTAGGAGAACTGCTGGCTGTGCAAATCAGCTCACCAGAGACTGGAGCTTTTCAGTGGTGGGTGGTTTTGGTTCAGCATTGCAGAATTGTTGCTACATGCGTGGTTCTTGCCTCAGTCGCTGTGGATGGCTGACCCCAGACCCTGCAGTGCCAAAGGAAAGCTCGTGTGTGGTGGCCACAGGGTCACTTCTCTGAATACCCTTCCCTGCTCTACCCCTTGGCCAGTAGTTTTGTTGTGACTCATGTAAATATTGACATTTGCCACTGACTTGCCTTTGTGCTTTCATTCCCTGCTGAAAAGACTTGATGTTTTCCTTCTGAGTTTGCCTGGACTTTTTCCTCCCTCTTTTCTTTTGCATAGCCTTACTCTGAAGAGCCTGGAAGAAAGAAAACCTCTTTTGTAAAGGCTGCTTTTTTGGGGATTTTTTGTGGGTTTTTTTTTTTTTTTCCTGGAAATGTTAACTCCCTGCGCAGATATTCTGGGAACTTTTCACTGTTCTTTTACTGCGTGACACAAGAAACTAAAAGAGGAACATTATCTCTTCGAGGCAGCAAGTCATTGTACTTGCTTCTAAAAGCTGATCTTGTTTTGTTTGACTCACTAGCTGTTTTATTCTGGCAGTGATGCACTAAAATATCCTTGAGCTAGCTTAGTTGCACTCACTTTCCTTTCTTTTAGTGCCACATGTCTCGCAGTCACACTGTCCTCACCATGAACAAACCCATCAGCATCTGGCCCATTAATAACAGCTTGTTATGAAATAAAAATTAATCAAGCACTGAGATTATTGTGCAGCATTTCCCTGGACTTGCTACTCAGAGTGATTGTGCAGACATCTTGTTGCATGGGGGTAGGTTGTAGTTTGGTTGGAATTAACTCACTACAGCTGCTTTATTGCTGTGATATATTATTATTTATGTAGGATGAAAGATGTGAATAGCACTTGAGCACAACAGAGCTGTGCACAGAGGAGTTTGCAGGCTAAGGGAGAGGCAAGGCTGGAGCAGAGTATGATAAAAAAGGGAATGGGATGTATGTTTCTGAAATTCAGTCCATAAACTTCAGCAGAGCCTTTGTTTCTCTGAGCTTCTTGTTCTTCCTCACATAAGGCACAGTTATAAGCAGCATTAATCAAGGAGGTGAAGAGTCGAGAGCTTTGTCTTTAATAACATTGAAGGGTTTCTTGTTTAGCTTTCTCCCTGTGGACCCAGCTCTCAGATCTGGCCAAGTTTCGCCCTGTTGAGGAGCCAAACAAAGCAGATAAAAGAGGGATTTATGTCAGAGGAACAACAAGTATATTTTCATCTCAGAGACACAGTGATTTGGTACTAGAGTGCATATTAAGCATCTTAAAATAGAGTTAAGCTGTGTGCTGATCTTCACTCTGAAGCCACATTGCTCAGCTACTTGTACAAATCCTGCAAGATAACAGAAGGTGCTAAACGAGTCACTGGGGAAAAAAAAAAAGATAGAAAAGTGACATATCTTTTAAAACATAAGTAAGACCAAATTGATTTGCAAAGGAAGAATACAACTAATTACACAGTCAGAGCTTTGCAAAGTGTCTGTGTACCAGAGTCTTGAAAAGTTTGGGATAAGAGTTATAAGCCCTGAATGGGGAAATGCTGAGTGATTCAGACCAAAGTGCATTGGTGTGAAACAGACCCTCTAACTCCCACAGCCCATTAAACATTCTTCTTACCCTTCCAAATCTTCTCACCCACTACATCATCCCCCAAAAATATTCACCACAGCCCCCTGCCAGTTTCAATGTGTACCCTGCCCCAATGCTTTAATTTTTCTGAATGTGTTTCATGATGTGTTTTTGCCCAAAGAAATGCCAGTGGATCTGCCATCAGCTGCACCTTGCCTTTCCTCAGCAGAGTTTTTTAGCTTTTAAGAACACTTCAAACCTGCCAGGAACAAAATGGGATATGAAGAACCAATTTCAATTACAGTGTGTGAGGCGGTTTCCCAGCAACAAGAGTATTTAAGAGCAACAAAAATTAACATACCTTCAAAGAAAAAGCAGCAGCAACAGCCACTGATTTTCACGGTGTAATATTTTGTATTCATTAAAACGTAGTTTCTGAGCATTGTTTCTGCCTCAAGGCTCAACCCCAACTCATCTTAAAATCATGTTTCTTCTTTCTTCATTGAAAAGCACTTAGAACTTTATAAAGAGACACAGGAAAAGGATGGAAAGAAAGAAACAGGCTGGACTGCTAATATAATTCCTTGGAGCTAAGCTACTGACTCCTATCTTGCTGGAATAGCAAAACTCAGGTGCTCTCTCAAGGAATAATCCCTTCTCCTTTAGGATCCTACTCCTCTTTTGAACCACAGAAAGAAACACTCCATCTTAAAATTGGCTTTTTCAAAGCCTTCTACCTCTTTTGTCACTGTACATCCATCCATACCTATTCTCCTTGGAAAATAATTGCTGTCCAAAGCCTCTGGTTTGACTGATAAATCCAGGAGAATTTGTGCTCTGTGAAAGAGCTGTTTCCAAACAGAGTTAATAAATCACAAATATTGTGGTCCTGAGCAGGTAACACAGATTTTACCTGCAAGGGGAGGGAGGGATGGTACCAGTTCAGACCAGTAAGACCCACAGCATCCCATTAAATTCCAGTGCAAGAAGAAACTGGGACAGGAGGGTGATTTTCATATTATTTTACCTTGAAGGATTTTTTGTGTTTGAGCTGCTCCTGTCTTTTAACACCTTACACTTGATAACAAATATGTGTGGCAATGACATCCCTGTCTGGGGTGATACAGCCCAGGTACAAAAAAAAAGCATTAAGTTTAACATTGTACTGTTTAAAGCAAAGAGTTTCTGGCCTGCTCAAAACCCAAACTGAAACCATTCAACCTCTTAAATTTATTTCACAGTCCTTTTTATTCCCCCAAAGAATTCTTTCTCAGAAAAACATTTGAATTTTCAGCTCTAGCTGGACCAGAAGAGCAATCCTTGCACTTGCATGGCCTCAGTTTGCATTTTCCAAGAGTGGCAATCAAGGTTATCTGTTGCATTGCACAAAACCTGCAGGACACAGATCACTTGCACTTCAGCCACTGCCCTGACAACATCAATCTTTGGCATTCTGGGACGTGCAGAGGTAATTTTGGTTAATCTGCTGTGTCTGGGTTTCTAGACATCAAAAACTCCTGGCCAAACTATTAAATTCCATTCTTTCTCCCTTGTGTGAGCAGCATTTCTGAGTGACTAAGGGAAGATATATCAAGAAAAGCTGTTGGAGAAAAACTGTAGTCTTAGGAGTAGGGTCAATAAATATTTTGTTTCTTGAAAAGCTGCTGATTGACTGATTAAAAGCTCAAGGGGAGCAGATTTATCTACCTGCATCAGTTCCAGCAGTAGGACAAAATACTGTGCCACATGGTCCAGTGTTGAGTAAACCCATTGTGTTGTGCCTCCTCAAATAAAGACTATTTTAAGCAGTCACTGATGGCTCTAATTACAATAATCCAGCTAAAATTTGAGGCACTTGCCTGCAGACAGGAGCCTCGTTGCAGACAAAATGCTGCTTGAGAAAGCCCTGTAGGTTTGGCAAGTGCCACTTTGGAGCTACAGGAGCCTGGGGCTCCTGGAAGTTGGGGGCTGAGTAGAACCCTCCAGTTTCCCCCTGTGCTTGGACAATTGGATTGAATCCCCTCAAGGTGAGAGTCTGGATCCTCCCCCAGGCTTCTGTGTTCACTGCAGAAGTGACCTTGGAGCAGCTGAAGTGGCAGTCAAAGAAGCTACAAAGCATAATGAAGTTATGGAGATATGAGTGGATGTAGCTGCCTTTCCCCTTCCCCAAGGAGAGCAGAGAGGAGACCCCAGTGAGACCCAGGAGCTCAGATTCCCAACAGGTGAGCTGTCAGCAGAAAGTCTCTGCAAGTAAGCTATTTGCAATTTAAATGGATTGAAATAAAAGGCAAAAGGCAGGAGGAACTGGTCAGCAAAAAGATACTTTGTTAAGTTCCTTCTTAAGAAAAAAAGTTACTTGACCTAAGTGCTGCCATCCCTTAATTCAACATTTCCCCTTCACAGTGCCTGTTCCACACAAAGCCACATGAATCCTGATATCTCATTTACTCTGCTGAGTGACAAAAATCCCTGAAACATTTTGCTTCCCTCACATCACCTTCCTCACTTGCTCATGGCCCTTTGCAATGTCTCTGTGTTCCTGCAGCTGCTGTGGCAGAGAGATGGAGCAGTTTCCCTCATCATCAGTGTCTATTCACCATCCCCTCCTAGGCCATCACTGAAGCTGAATTTCTCCACAGCTCCAGCCATACAAACCTGGACCTGGATTTTCACCAGGATTTTCAATCCAGAAAGAAAAAAAAGCTGACACAAAGCAGGAAGGGTGAGTTTTCTCACCATGGCAGCTGTGTGAAGTAGGATTTGGTTGAGTGATGGAGGCTCTTAGTTCTCTTGAGGATGATGCGCCTAATACTCAGGAACCAAGATCTGTCACCACCAAGAAATGTACAACCAGCATTAGAACCCTCTGTACCAGACACCTTTTCCTGAAATAGGGATGTGGACCTTGCTTTAATAAAAGTGGTTCCCATCTTCCATAATTTCCAGTGAGATAGATACCCAGTGTGCACAGAAGATAAAATGGTTTATGAAATGGATCAGCTTGTGGACAGTTAACACATGTGGAGAAGGGAATGAGGACAGCACAGGCAGCAGGGCATTAGGGGGAAGAAAAGCTATTGGGATGCAGAGGAAGCAAATGGGAAAAGGACTGTCTGAGATATTACATTTGCAGTTGGCCAAGTTATATATTTGAATGAGCAATTGGTGGAAATTTTATGAGGCACTGTGAATTCAATTACTTTTGAGATGTTTTAAACACATGATACAGAATGCCTTTAGAATGGAACTCCTAAAATCTAAAGGTAGTGGTAGTGAGGGAGATGCAATGTTTTCTTTTTAACCATTTGTTTAAAAAGCTGCCAGTTAATGTGGAAAATCCAGTCAGTGTGGAAGAGGCTTCCTTACATGTAAGAAGTGATTCTTGAGGACCTTCAGAGAGAAAGATCAGAAGCTAAAAGGCTGCAAAGCACAAGCCAGTGTGTGCTGATTTCTAACTCTGAAGTTGTCTCATGTCATATCCATGGAGAAGGAGAGTCACAGCCAGCTCTTGGATTCAGGAGCTGCTGGAATTGGACCCAAAGCCCTGCCTGTGATGAACCAGGGGTGCAGAGTTACCTGTTGGTGGGGCATGTGTCACCTTGTGGGGACACAGAAGAGACCTGAGCACAGGGAGTGAAAGGACCAGGAGCTGGAAAAGAGGAATATTCCTACTTCCAGACCAGGACAGTATAACTTATTTTTCCCTCAATCTCCAGTTTGCCTATAGTGCTGAGAAGGATTTTAAAATATTACAAAGCTGACAAAATAAGACCAAAAATCTGGGGATGATGTTTCTGCTGTTTGATCTTGCTGTTTGGGTGGGGGTCCAGGTGAGGTTTGATCTCCTGGTGTAATTGAGACAGATTATTCTTATCTGTTGAGGCTGGTAGTGCAGGGGAGAAAAATACACATCAGCTCCTTGTCTGGAAGATGTGGAGTTAAATGCACTCACATTTACAGCCTCTGACTTCATTAGTGAATTATTGTATAATGAACTGGAATATAGTAACCCTCCTATACTCTTCCATGGCTAATGCCATGCTAATATCTCATCCATAGGCTTATTTTACAGTGTAGCAAACCCATCCCTACAACAGGCAGCAGCCTGGTCCCTCTTGGGTTCCATGTGAGCTGGCCTGGACGCTGAAAGTGGAGCTGGGAGGAAACACAGTGATGGTTGTGCTGGAGGGAAGCGTTCGACCATTTCATTAGCCCTGCTAATGGCTCAAATGAAGACCTTAATAGCACAATCAATAATGCAGCCTGTGATCAGTTTGTTAGCAAGCCTCAAATGCTTTGCTTTTAATAGTGGACTCCCAGAAGGATAATGAAGTGTTACTTGCAAGCAGTAATTCAGGGTGCATGGAAAGTATGACTTTGGGTCTTTGCATTTTTCTGACAAGCATAGTCACTGCCCTGTCTCCTTAGAGTGCTGCTGGATAACTCACCCCAGGAGTCTCAAAGTTCTCTGTCTCTCATCAGCCTGGAATTTCTGAACAAATTATTTGGATATTCATTCCTGTTCTTAATTCTCTTGCAAGAAAAGTGCAAGTCTTGTTCACACATAAGGCAGAGCTGATGGTAAAGGCTAAACCTTTACAAAATAATTACTAAAGAGGAAAGAAATTCTTTATTATGAGGGAACAGGTTGCCCAGAGAAGCTGTGGATGCCCCATTCCTGGAGATTTTAAAGTCCAGTGTGAGAAAGCTGGTCCAGTGGGTGTCATACCTGTCTGTGGCAGTGGGGATGGAACTGGGTGATCTTTAAGGTCCCTTCCAACCCAAACCACTCTGTAGCTCTGTGATTCTGTGATGGGACCCCACATTCAGCTCTAGTATTTTTTCACAGGTTCTCTCAACTCTGCCTTTTCTTCAGGTCCAAATCTGAGGCTGTGCAGCTGTGACATGATTGCACCAAGTACAACCTTTCATAGCCTCCATGGAGCTCATCAGCTCTGTTCAGCTGTGTCTCCTCAGGATCCCATCTGCCCAGAAAACCCCATGAAGACACCTCCAAAACTGGCTCTGCCCCTTTGTTTTCCTTCTCCCCTTTTCCTTTCCTTCTCTCATTCTCTTTGCTAAAGTTTCTCACTTAACTGAAAAAAAAGCTACCAGACACCTGCTTGGGTGCAAAGGCACTCTTGAAACAAAACATCTTGAAATTAGTCCAAATCCTGTGTGCACAAAGCAAAGCTTCCCTCTTTGAAGGCACTCTGCCCAAAGGAAGGTGGCCAAGGAGAACCTGAATGGCAATATTAAACATCAAGTTTCATTGTCACATTAAACACAATGAGTAAATACAGCCCCTGAGACAGGAGATTTTATCTGGGAAGCTCAGATGAAATTCCATGTCTGGCTGGCAGTTGCTCAGGTGAGCCCTCTCTGCCAGAGTAAAACAGCAAAGGATATTCTTCCTTCCCTTTACCTTCTCTTCATTATGCATGGGAAGGAAGGGAGCTGGAGCACAGCAGGGTCATCTTGGCATTGCATTTATTCCACTGCAATGACTTCACTGAGCACGAGTAACACAGCATTCCCTGTGAACACAACACTTAGCACTGAGATTACACCAGGGGTAAAACGTTGTACGTGACCTGCTCCAGGATGCAGCCACTTGCTAAGTCAGCTAATTTCTTTCCCTTGTCCTTCCACTGCAGAAGAGCATGTAAGAAATGAATTGAGATTATGCAGTTTCCTACCCAGAAGTCTTCATTGATGCTGGCATCAGCTGAGAGAGCCTGGAGTTAATGTACACGGGCAGCAGGGCAGCTCTCTAAAGGACGTGCTCTGTTCTCTGGGGCAGAAGTTGCATTGGAAGGGGAAAAGCAGATTCAGACTTGTCTGTCAGTGCAGCCTTCATGTGGTTCATGATTAAAGCAAACACACTGCTTTCAGGAAGAACTGAACCATGGAGGACTGTGGGTGGTCGGGGCAGAGTGGGGGTAACGCACTCAGCACGTCCTGAGGGCACGGAAAGGAGTCTGGCATCCTGTGGAAAAGCATCAGGTTTGGAATAAGGGAATCAGTGAGAGGGATTAAATAGAGGGTGTGTCAGGGCATGGGAATGGCTCAGGGTTACACTTAGCATCTCTGTAACTGCTGTGCTCAATTCCAGAAAGGGCTGGAGCTCCAGGTACGATGGCAGAGAGGTGGGAGGTAAAGCTCAGGCACTCACCAGCACTGGAGCAGGCTGTCCAGGGAAACAGTGGAGACAGCATCCTGGAGGTATTCAAAAGGTGCATAGATGTGATGGCTCTGGCACTATTAATGGTTGAACTCAATGATCTTAGAGAGCTTTTCCAAACTTAGTGATTCTATTCTATTCTACTCTATTCTATTCTATTCTATTCTATTCTATTCTATTCTATTCTATTCTATTCTATTCTATTCTATTCTATTCTATTCTATTCCCATCCATGAGCTTAATTCTTTATTACAGACAGGTATTATTATTCAGAACATGTCAGGGCTTCAAAGCAGGGTATATGGTACTGACTCCTCCCTCAAGGCCCCCTCCCAGACAGTGCTAAATGGTTTTCACATGAAAGAAAACTGGCTTTGCCAGACTTCCATCCCTTCCATCCCTTTCCTTTTGTGTTTTGCCAAAACCCACAACCACACAGCCAAAAAGATGGGAACTGAACTGGTTCCATGGCCCCTACCTGAATTCAACAAAATGCAAAATAATTTGGATGAGAAGTAATGTCTGTGTGATGGATCACAAAGAATGTCATCAGAGGAATGAGGTGATGGTGGAGACAGAAGGGTACCAAGCATTTTGTTTCCTGATTCTCATCTCTCACAGAACACGCTCTGGTTGTTTTCTTAACAGGAACTGGCAAAGCTCAACTCATTCATGCCTTAATCAGGATTCTAATCCAAAGATTCATTATAATGATATGTAGGAGTGGAGCCAGAGGAGGTCACAAAGGTAACTGGAGGGATGGAACACCTTTTCTGTGAGGACAGAGTTGGGGTTGTTCAGGCTGGAGAAGAAAAGGCTCCAGGGAGACTTAGGGCATTTTTCAGTTCCCACCAAGGCCTTTGACAGATGGGGTCAGACATTTTAGCAGGGAATGTTGTGACAGGACAAGGGATAATGGTTTTACATTGAAGGAGAGTTGATTTTAGATGTAAGAAAGAAGGGTTTTTTACAATGAGGGTGGTGAAACACACGTTGCTCAGAGAAGGTGTGGATGCCCCATCCCTGGAAATGTTCAAGAAAAGTCTGGACAGGGCTCTGAGGAACCTGATGAAGTTGAAGGTGCCTCATCTGATCTTTGCTCCACGTCTGTCATCCAGCAGGGACATCCCTCTGCAGCTGGGACATGAATCTGCAGCTGCTTGGGGCAGTTCTGTCCCTCTTGAATCATGCTGACCTTTTCACTCCTGGATCTATTCTGAAGATGTTTACATCACATTTTGTTTTAATTCAGTGCTCAGGCAGGGTGGGAGACAGTTCTGAGGAAGAGACACTTTGTGACAATACTATTATAATTTTACTTGTGCACATTTTCCCCTTCTGCTAGATTGGTTTTCACTCCAGCTATATTTCTTTGAACGTGACAGATTTTTTTCTTCTCCGTGTTTTCTTTTTGGTCCTATCTTCTGTTTAAAAGCAAGGTCATCAATAATTTTAGATGAAATGCACTTGCTGTAACACTTCAGGATAACATGGTTTGAATATTTTGATTGATTTACATCTATAAAAAACAAACTGCATCAGCTGTTTGTGTGTAGAAACCTTTGTTTTCTTTAAAGGTACGAGTCTTGTGCCTCATTAGTCTTCCCAGGCTTTCCTTTTGGTACCTGTTGTGTTTCACACATTTTTATAAGCTGTCTGCCTCTAATAAATGAAATTATACTTCAGCTGTAAAGTGTTCCCATAAGCAATCAAAGAAATGCTGCCTTGTAGTCTCTGAGAATAAGCACCATCAGTACCATTGTCACATCATCAGGACGTAGCTCAGCCTGGTTATTAGTTCTGTGCCACTCTGACAGCTTGGGTGGTGCAGCATCTCTCAAAAACCAGTGCTGGAGTAATCAAAGAACGGAGGATCAGCACATACCAGCCTATGGTGTCTGGCACTACAATATTCTGGCTGATTTTTAGAAGGGTGACTTGGTCCTGCATAAGCTCTTGATTGAATATATTCAAGGATCAGAAGCCAAAATTAAATGAATTAGAAGAGGAAATCACACACAGGTTTGTTGTCATGACTGGGAGCTATCAGAGTGTGTTACCAGGTCTGTGACAGCATCTTCAGGGAGCTCCAGGGAAGTTCAGCCAAACCTCCTGTAGGATCCACAGGCAGGTAGAAACTTGTTTTCTTTTGCTCTCATTCCTTGTTACAAAAAGAAAGAATTGAAATGATTTTGTTTTTTCCTGGGACACCCTCACATCAAATAGAAGATGAATGAGGCTGTGCACATGTTCTGGTGAGCTCTTTTCTTGCACTTATGATACAAGCCAGAGGAAGATGATGGGCCAGCAGCTCATGACATACAACATCATTTTAGTTCAAATGAAAGCTGGCTGACAGCTCCCCATTTTTCTAGCACTGATAGCAATTTTGAATTCCTGTGGGTTTTATGCAACTCTCCCAAGTTCATGGCAACATTCACTAGCAAAGTTTGGGATCTGGCACCCTTTGCTTCCTTGAGCTTGCACATCTAATGCTGTACGTGTACAGACAGCCATCTGCTGTTAACATGGAAATGTTTAGGTTGAAAAATACCCCCAGGATCACTGAGTTAAACCATAGATCCAACCCTTCCAGGTCCACCACAAAACCACGTCCTGAAGTGCAACATTCAGACATTTTTGAATATTTCCCACCACTTCCCTGGACAGTCTGTTCCAATGCTTGACAACCCTTTCAGTGAAGTAATTTATTTTTTAATATCCAGCCTAAACTTCCTCTGGTGCAACTTGAAGCTGTTTCTTCTTGCCTGGCCACCTATTCCTCTTCTCCTACCCATGTTCCAGTCCCTGCAGCTGTGAGGGTGAGATATCCACGACAGACACGTTCCAGCTCAGAGCTGAGGGCACCGCTGGGTCTGAGTGGAATCAGCCCTTTGAGACCCAAAAAGCAGAACACGAGGTAAGGGCAGAGCAAAGATGTTGCTCGGGGCAAGACTAAGCACAGCACAAAGTTGTCTTTAATATTTCAGTAGCTTCTCAGCTTTTCATTCACTTCAGCTGAGTGATCCTTAATTACAGACTTTTTTTTTTTTTTTTTTGCCTTTTTTCTTTTCAAATGGGGATGAGGCAGAAAGGAAATCAGCATTCAGAACTCCTCTCTACTTACATGCACATCGCATTTGCAAAAATGAACATTGTGTCTGGTTCAGTTGGATCAACTTTGTAGGCAGATTATTTAGTAATTAAACCAGAGATATATCTTGGAGGCAAAAGGGAAAATCCCACTGACTCCAGTTTACCCTTTTGTAACCATCCTAGGAAGCAGCAAAGCATAAGAAAGCTCTGATTATTTATGTGTATTTTCATATACATATACATATATATATATATGGAAAGCAGATAGCAATTCCTTCATTTCCCCACTCTCCCTTTCTGCTTGGAAGCCTATTTACAAACACACAGTCAAAATCCTGTTCTGAAATGGGTGATTGTGTTCATTGTTCCAGAACACATAATAGCAGAGGCAAATGGGAATGCTGAGGCAGTAATAGCTTAAGTTGTTCAAACAGGAGGAACAGGGAAAGCAGCAAATAATTGTCACAACCTAAAGGCTGCAGAGTCTCCAAAATCACCAAAAATTTCACTCTGCCAGTCTTCCACACTTGTTGAGCTACTGTAATGTCCTGGCTATGTCATCAGGATCTGAGATTTAGCCACAATTCCTAATACCTGGGTTAGATGCTCCTAAATTCTGCACAAAAATTCATCAAATACTGGTTTTATGGTGACTGAATTGGGAGGTCCCTCCATGTGTACAGTGGTCAGCCCGGGTCATCTGTTGGATTTATTTAGGGAAAGAACAGCCAAAGCCTGGTGAACTGGCTTCAGGGAACAGGTATTTACTGTGTCCCTCCTGCAGGGACTGTGACAAGCCAGGACAGGGTACAAAGGCCAGGCAGAATGGGAAAAATACCATTTCTTGCAGGGCTTGAAAGGAGCAGAGTTATCACAGGAAGAGACAGGAAAAGAAATAAATCTTCAGCTCACTGCTAAGATACAAATGGATGGTTACCCCCACCCTGGAGCCCCTGGGCTGGAAGTCAAACCTCAGTATAGTCTGTAGAGGACATAAATTTGTCCCAATCTCCTCAACACAGCCATCCATAGCTCTTTATTGTTTTGTCCAGCCTGGTTCCCAGGAGAGCACGATCTCTTACAGGTCATCCCCACACCAGACCTGTCAGGACACTTCAGATGCCTCCAAGACATCTCAAGTGATGTCAGAGGAGCCCCCTTTTTTGTTTGTTTGTTTTTCCATCCCTTTTCCTCCTCATTTTGTTTTCCCCATATCAGTGGAACAAGCTCAAGTCTCTCAGAGCTACCTGGTCAAACCCACTCACGTGTTTTGGCTTCCTGGAGTTATTCAGAGATTCCTGAACAAAGGAAAACCATCAGGACACAAATTTTGTGCTGATCCATCTCCCCCAGCAGAGCAATTAAAAACAGAATTGTGAAAGAGCAATATTATTTTAAAAACACAGCACAACCTCTGATATGAAACATGGCCAAGAATGGACTTGTCAAACACTATTAGTTTTCCATTTTGTTTTTCAATAAAAGAGGGAAAGAAGGAGTGTTTACAAGCAAGGAAGCCTTTTCTAAAGTCAAAATACTCTGTCTGATTATGCTTAGGGATCAAGAAACTAACAATGATCAAAGAGGGTAACTGTCATTAAAAAGTTAATAGGGATAAAAATATCACAATATTAATTTTTTTGGCTTTTTTCCCCTCCAGAAATAAAACCATAATTTTTCAGCATATGAACATATAATTCTCATCACTGATTGCCTTTCTTTAGAAGCAGAAACACAAAAAAAAAAGAAAAAAAAAAGGAATAGTCTTCAATTAATCCCATTTTTGCCAAAACTTACCTTATTGGGTCAGATTTACAGATTGCACAAGGTGGTTAGTTCAGTTACAGCAGGGAAAGAGTAATTCTGAGAACTAATTAAATATGCTGGTATGCAGATGGCTAATTGGATTAATAATTACCTTGCATATGTAAAATGAGGTTTTATGTTTGTACAGGCAATTTTTTATCAGGATTCTCCTGGGATAAAAAAAAATAATGCTAATAAATGATTGTTTCAAATAGTAAAATGATTTTGCCTTGGTTTTGACTAAACTTTAGAGGAAAAAAGCTTTCTGCTCCCATCAGAAGGCAATTTAAATAACAAAAAGATTTCACTTTCTTTTTTTTGTCTGTACACTCACCTAGAGCCACTCTAGGGAAGAGAGAAAAGCAAAGCATGTTGTAATCTGCAGAAATCAGAAGACAATGGAAAAATCTGTTTTTAAGCATTTTTGGGGGGTGGGAACAAATTGCCATGGCAACTCTCTAAACGGATATGTCTTCAAGGAAATCATGCTGTTCTCTTGAAAAGTGAGATGCATAATACAGCAAGCACTTGAAAGTTATCTTTGGAAGGCATGTGTACAGGAAAATCAGAAATATTTTATAAATTCAAACTTATGAAACATTCATGCTGATTCACTAATGTTTCACACGGCAATTATTCCACCCAAAGGCAGGAGCTGAATAACCTTGCCATGTATATGTGCATTTTTAAGAGTGTTTTGTGGCTGGGCTGATCTGATCTATCAGCACCTTCCCTCTGCTTTGCAAGCACTCAGAGCTCCTTGCCATCAATATATAAGTTGCTGCTAACTCAGATGGTTGTTAAATCAGAGCCTGAAATATTTAACCCATTTCTTAAACCCTTTCTTTTCCTGACAGGCGGTGTCAGTCAACATTTCCTTACCAGCAGCATCAGCGACATCAGTGTGCTGCAGAGTGGGATGAGAGGGGAGGATTTGACCTAATAACTTTTCTTGGAAAAGCTGTTCCTCCTATTTTAAATCAGTCAGATGGTTTGAGGCATCTGGTCACACTCAGAATTATATTTTGCTCACAGCATTGAAGGATTCTCATTCTGGCAGAACAACTTAAGGGTCTTACCTCGAGATTTGGGCTAAATGATCTTTAAGGTGCCTTCCAACCCTAACTGTTCCATGATTCCCTGCCCCTGTTAAAAACAAGAGGAGGATTTTCTGTGCCGTGGGTTATTTAGCTCTTAAGCTTCTGGCCTGGAACAGTAATAAAATAAACAAAACATTAACTAATATAAAGTGAAAAACAAATCATGGCATCTATTTGCATCCTTGAGATGGAGCTGCCTTCGTGCTTCTTGGCTCCTTCTGACAACTCCTGGGCTTTTCTTCCACAAGGATGAACCATTTTAATTAATGCAACCCAAATGGCTTGCTTTATATAAACCAGATAGAAAAACAAAATATGTCCTGACTGAAACCAAAATCAGCATCTTGCCCACGTGCACGTGCACCAGTTGAACTGAGGTAATTTAAAATTGTCACCTCAGATTCACATTTTAGGCAGAGGAGCTCTGAGGGTGGCAGTCACATTGCCAGGCCTGGGTGCTTAAATTTAAGGTGTCAGAACAACTATCACGTCTAAAAGGCAACAAATGGATGAAACAATTCACTAATGTGTCCCTGAAGGTCTCCTCCACGTGTCACTCTCCTGTACCTCGGGGAGCTGAGGCAGAGGCCACTGTGCCAAGTCAGGGCAATTAGTTGT
Source organism: Cyanistes caeruleus (assembly GCF_971803275.1). Taxonomy (NCBI): domain Eukaryota; kingdom Metazoa; phylum Chordata; class Aves; order Passeriformes; family Paridae; genus Cyanistes; species Cyanistes caeruleus. Next base: position 4,188,189 of record NC_141704.1, on the reverse strand, counting down.
GATTTCAAATACGAGGAGCAGATTGTGAACAACTCAGTGGTTTTCTCTCCCACGTGTCTCTGCCTGGTATCCTTCAGTGACTCAGTTGTCTGCTCAGCAGCTGTTCTTGGAAGGAGAATGATCACGGCAGCCAGAAGAAGGAATCCCATTTGGCAGGTGGATCACTTGGTGGGAATGGCTGGGACTGAGAGGGCTGGCTGCAGAACAGGGACACAGCTCATCTTGGCTAAGCTCTCTCATGATATTTTCCCTTTTTTTTTTTTTTTTTGGAGAAGCAAGTAAATATTTTGACAATTTCTAGCACAGTCTGGCCCTCAGGAAACATCGAAATAGAAAAAATTACTGTTGATGACAGACAAAAAGACCAGAATACCTATCAGGGGTAATAATTGCTGTATCTGAGGAATGCCTAAAACCAGATCCAGAATTCACAGCTTGAACAAAGGCTCAGAAAGGAATCTGGTTTGAAAACCCATCATCCAGTGCTGTGGAATATCCCTGTGGTCAGTTTCAGTGGTCACCTGTCCCAGCTATGCTCCCTCCCAATTTCTTTTGTGAACCTGGCAGAGCATGAGACAGGGGAGAAAAATATCCTTGACTGAGGAAAAACACAACTTAGCAAAAACCCAAACCATCAGTGTGTCACCATTCCCATCCTGAATCCAAAACACAGCACTGCAACAGCTGCTGACAAGAAATTAACTGTACCTGAGCTGAAAACAGGACTGGGATGTTAGAAGGTCTCTTCCAACCTAAACTATTCTATGATTCCATCGATTTTCATATAGCTGGGGGAGGCTAAGGTTGTTGCTTAGCACTGTGGAACAGCAAAGCCAGGCCTAGGTCAGGGCAGCCTTCTGCTGCTCCTCCTGCTGTGTCTCAGGACTGCTTTCTAAGCAGATTTAATTTGCTGTGGTCATGCTCTGAGCTGGCAAAAAGCTGTGCAGCTGATCTGGCACAGCCTGCTCCCAGCAGAGCCTGCCAGCTTCTGTCACCCCTCTCACGTGGGGCTGTCCAAGGCTGAAATGACCCTACATGCAGTGGTGCCCACATGTTGTGACCCCACAGTGCTGCTGAGATCCCTCCAGCCATGGAGAGTCATTCTGTGCATGTGTGTGAGCAGCAAAAAACACCCTGGGTGAGGGAGGAGATGCTCTGAGTGCTCTGGACTATTCAGGTGGACTTTGGTGTCCTTTTACCTGGTCCCAGGTGATGCCTCCATCAAGGTTAATGCTTTTAGAGCTTCTTCCAGCAAGAGGGGCAAATTTCAGGTGGGTTTACATGAACAGGGGTCTCACCCCACTTGTGTTTAATGGGAGAGAAATCAGCAGGACTCAGGAATTTTCCCCTAGCCATGAGATTTTTTTTTTTATATTATGTCATTTCAACCATTAAAAGCTCATTTGTACCTGCACACAGTTTTCCTCTACAAAAATGTGACTTTTGTGTACATGCTAAAGGAGTGTTAAAAATATTCCCCAGGAAGTCCTCCTACATACATTTTAGGAGTTTTCTAGGATAGCAAGGACAGGGCAAATCTGTGTCAGTAATCCTGGCAGAGGCAAGGCAGAGATAAAGGTGTTAAATGGCCAAAGAAATTGTATAATTCAGTGGCATTTCTTCTGATAAAGCAGTGTTTAATCTGACAGCCACAGGAACTGGGGTGTGACATGAGCATGAGGCCAGGAAATGTAAAATGAAGTAATCACCCTGAAGAAGGAAATACTTTGAATAACACATGATGCTGGAAATCTTTAATGTAGCATTGGATACTGTTGTTCAGTGCCTCATCCCAGCCATTTGCCATTAATTTAAATATTCTTGAGAGAATTTAGGGGAAAAAATGTCTCAACAATGACTGCAGCAGCATGAATATTCTTGCTAGACAATCTCACCATCAGACTCAAGAGTTATGGAATTTGATGTGAACATTTTTAACAGGGATGATTTTAAAATGATGGAAAAGTTGAGGGGAGGAGAAAGGTTTTGTGTAGGTCAATATCATGAATGGGATCAAAACAGACCAAGAGCTTTTAAAGAATGGCACTGGTTTAAAATGAGAGTCACTGGAGGAAGGACTCTGAGACAATCAAAGGAAAGACAGTATCTTGTAATGTGGGGAGAGGGGATTTTGACCCTACAGATACTTAAAATAAATTATTTTGCAACAAATAAAAGTGAGGCAAGGTTATAAGTGCAAGACTCAAAATCCATGTGCTTTAATTTAATTTCTGAAAATGCATTGGAATAACTAAACAATATCCTCCAATTCTCCCACTGAAAGTGTCCCAGGGGCAACCTTTAGCACAGATAAGAGGAGGTTTGATAAGCAGGCCATCATATTAGCATTAATGTATCTTTATCCTTATTCCACAAGGACCAAGTTGAAGCAGAGAGAAGAACATAGTAAATAAAAATAATAAAGACAGGCTGATGCTCCCTTTTGAGCTGGATTTCTTTTATCTAACATTAGCCATCTGAAAATGAGGCATCTGGCTTAGTGCAGACATCTGGACTCTCTCAATAGTCAGTAGAGAGAAGCAGCTCCAGAGGTGATCCATCACAGCTCTTTACAGAGCATGGATTGCCCTGGGAAGCTCCACCAGCTGCAGAAGGAACCTGGATAACAAGCTTAGCATGGAGACCCACCTGCTCACAGGCAGGAACCAGCCAAGAAAAGTCTCATCTTTGCTTGCAGTGATTAAAAGAGGTCGTGGGTGATATTGTTCCAATGCATGATCTTCCCAAAGCTGAAATAATGTCATTATTGCTGATGACAGACAAGGAGATGGAGAGTTATTACAGAACAGGCGAAAGTCAGAAAGGTGATTTCAATGGCTCTGCTCATACTAAAGATGATCCTACCTTTTCATTCCTCACTAAGCTTCTGGGAAGGCCAGAACCCAAATATCTGGTGTCTAAACCTCAAAATTTGGGTCCTCAGCTGAATTCCCTGCCCTTACTGAGGAGCTGGCATGGAAGGAAGGGAAGGAAGGGAAGGAAGGGAAGGAAGGGAAGGAAGGGAAGGAAGGGAAGGAAGGGAAGGAAGGGAAGGAAGGGAAGGAAGGGAAAGAAGGGATTTCTGTGTGTTCAGTGTGCATCTAACCATGTTCCATGAGAAAGTGTGCCACTGTGGGTGTCACAAAGTGCCTCCCTTGCCTTGGGGATGCAGGGAAAATGCAAAGACTCTTGCAGGAAAGTACCTCCCTTCAGTCATCAGGCCTTGGATTAAGGCCTTCATCCTCAAAAATTTCTCCTCCCTCCAACTGAGCGCACTTACCATGATTTCCAAGTGAGACAGACTACAGTGCCTTTATAATTTTTTTTTTTTCCATGGATAGGTACAAGGGTGTCCCTCCAGGAGAAGGTGTGTCTCTCTTTATGCCCTGTTAAGACTCCAAACTTGCCAAGCTATTTAAAAAGAAACAGAGGGGAGAAAAAAATTTTAAAAAAAAATGCAGAGGTAGATTTTATACCCCTGATCTCAGCTATTTTTCCTTGCAGAAGACCATCTTTGAGTACTATGTTACTGAACCTCGCTGTTTAATGACCCTTCTAATGCACTGCTATCAGGTAGTGCCATCTGTATTTGGGCAAATGTGCTCACTCGTCTGTTTACTCAGCATAAATTATCTTTATTTAAAGTTTAATGGAAGTTACATCTATTTGGACATCTGTACTTAACTGATTACTGGCCACGTTGGGCCGCCTGGTGGTTCTGCATGAACTTGCCAGCTGCTCTGAAATGATAAGAGCCTGACATATGCTAAGAGCCAGCAACAATCACAGTCAGGGTGTATTTTTTTTTTCTTTTTTCTTATTTTTTTTTTCTTTCTTTTTTTTTTTTTTTTTTTTTTTACTATTTCTGAGCTTGCAGTTAATAGCAGCAAAAAGAAATCCACCCACTTCCCCCAACTGCCTCTTCCACCCCCACGCGTGTCTCTGCTGTCAATCCAAACCTTCTCAGAAGCACATTAAAAAATATATATATTCCCCCTCCACCCCGCCTCAGGAGTGAGTGAAGTTCTTTGTACATACCATTAAATCCACGTGCAGTTTTTTCCCTGTTTCATGCAGTGAAACACTCCTGGCCGTGGGAAGCCAGAGCCCACCTCGGTTCATCAGCACCTGCAGCAGATTTGGAAAGTTGCTGCCATCTATAGATAGGTATGAGGATTTGCTGGCACGGTCAGGGAAACGAGACAGCACCAGGATTCCGGGAAAACAATCATGGAACCGCTGTGTAATTAGGGTTGGGAAAGACCTCTAAGATCATCGAGTCCAGCCATTAATTTAACGCTGCCAGGTCCAGCACTAAAGCAGCGCTGAGCTGCACAAACACCAGCAATCTTGGAGCTCTCCTTCTGGTCTCGTCCTCTGTGCCTTTCCTCCCGTTCCTGCTGTTTGCTACACTGCCAGCTGAGCTGTGTCTTGAAAGATACAGCTTATGTGGGAAGACCATGGCCTGGAAATGCTAGTTTTTAACTAATTAAAAGCTTATTTGTGAGTGCAGATGTGAACCTGATGTTAGCTGCTGCAGAGGATCTACTCTGGTTAACAGTGTTTTGTAGGTAGTCATGACTATTGTGCAAGACCAAATAATTTGGCCCTTGTGATCCATGAAATGCTGACTGTGGTTGGATCTCTGTTGTAGGAAGAGTGTTGTAGACCTCTCAATTTCCATCCCATCCCACGCACCTGGGGTTGATGCAATAGTGCAAACTGCCCTAAATTCAGCTCCCTGCATAGAGATATTGCTATTGTTTGGGGTGTTCCAACCCTGGTATGCCAAAGTCTACTGAGTATCAGAAAAAAATTGTTTATGAAGAGCTTCTTTACTTTCTCTCCGAGTTTTCAGGGTTATTTTATTCCCTTCATTTCTCTCAGGGTGAGGTGATTAATTTCTACCAAAACCATTTGGTGCAAATTCAGCCCTGGAGAAAACATCTGTCAGCTCCAATTTTTTATGGGTATCTATTGGCCTTCATGACTGGATTTTACTTAGACCCCAAAGATGGTCCTGATTAAATGGTGGTCCATGGAGCTCCCTGGAAGCAGAACTGGATTTCTGAATATGAACTCCTAAAATACCGTTGTAAAGCTTCATATTTAATCAAAGTTGATTGAGTCTCAGTGAAAACTATCAGCAATCTACTCTCAAAAATCAGGAGAGTCATAGGTATAGTTAGAGTGGGTTTAAAGAGTTTAGTATCAGGCACCCATTTCTGGAAATCTTAGTGGAGTGGAAAGGATGCAAACCAGTCTGTGCCTGCTGGAAGCAAAGAGACCAGTGGTTTTCAGGTGCAAAACAGTTGTAGGGTGAAAAACCTTGTGTTTCTGAGGTCAAGCCAAGCTCTACCTCGTGGTGTCTGACCTGTAGGATCTGGGCTGTGCCAGAAGAAACATCAGGTGTGGTCTTTGGAGTTCTGAAAAGAAGGGATGGAGCATCATGGATTGATGGAAGAGGTGTCATTGGGTTTTTTTCTGGGCTCAAGGGCTCTTCCCCTCTTGTACAACCCCATGTGGAGTGGTGGGACTCAGGACAATTTCCACCACACATCTCCAAAAATTCTCCTCCTTGGCTCCCACAGGGAAGTCATGGATGTGCCTCCTCCACAGTCACATAAAGACTCTGGTCTGAGACAGAAAAGATCAGAAAATCTGCCCATTCTTCTTCTGTGCCTTAAATTGAGGAAGAAAATTTGTCACTGGAGCCTCTTAGTCCATCACGTCCCATTGCAGCTGCCTTTGTCTTCTTTAGCCTTTCTGGTGTGAGACAAATTTATGGATGACGTGTGGTGGCTCCTCTCCTGCTGCTGACACAGAGAATTACTTTTATTTACTGTCACGGTTACATTGCCATATGTTGTGTTTTCACCACATGGCTCTGTGTAGTGATAGATATGTTTGCAACCTGAGGACTGGATGTCTGCAAATGGACCTTTATATTCCATGTTTGTGTATGGAAGTCTGATTTCTCTGTTCTAATTTTCCATCACCACAGCAGAGCTGGTGCAATGCAAGCACAGCCAGCATGGCTGCACAGGAAAATACAAAACAGACCTAGAAAATATGGGGGGTGTGGGACCTGTGGTTCGTAGAAGGAACAGAACATTATTTGATCCACGTGGTTCAGAGCACCTGAAGTTCTGTGCATTTGTTGGAGGCAATTTTGGGTCCTGTGCTTTGCATCAGGTGATCTGGTTAATCATCGGCATCAAGTTCTTGAGTGTTGCTCTGTCAGCAGCAATTCTGCATTACAGCAGCAGGAATTAGATGTAAATCAAGCTGTTAGTACTTTTTTTTTTCCTGAACTAAACACAGGGGATTAGATAAACTATAGCCCTAAACTCCAAACAACTTGTACCTCTGCTTTGGTTTTAGTGTTCTAGTTGACATGACAGCTCATTCTTAAAAAGCTTGAATGAAGAATTTTTTTGTCTCTCTAACATTTGTTTATTTTAAAAATTAATTAAACAGTGATCTCTTCCCCCAGCACTAAATCACACAGAGCTCAGAGGCTCAAGGAGAAAAACCTTACAACTTGGAGCTATTATGAAACCACTCTACAAATAAATCTGCACTTTAAGGCAGGAGTATTTGCCAGGGAGAAAATATTTTTGCTATCACAGAAAATAATTTATTATTCTTAATGTATTCAAAACTTAAGAGCTCCTAAGTTACATTAATAGCTTAAAGGTTATGATATTTTTCCATTTTAAGTGTTATTGTGATTTATTTACCCTCTTATTTTTACTTCTAATGCTCCTGCTCTTTCACTTCTTTTTCTGTCTGTGAACTTGTCTATTAAAAAAAGTAGCCCAAGTTTCTCACACGTTCAGTTGTCTCCAGGGGACCAGGAGCTCTCAGACCAAATTACCCTTCTACCACCACCAGAGCCACCCTCCTGTCTCCTGAGAACTGCAGCCACAGCTCAAGAAATGACAGCCAGAGTTTCTGGGCCGTGGATTAGAAATAATCTGCTCCTGGGTGGTGCTGCAGAGGTCACCACTCTTATGGCCACTGGTGGCCGCGGTCCTGGGCGGGCGCGAGGATCGGTCACCGGCAGGGCCCGTGACCCACAGCTGCTTTCTCCAGCCCCTGTTTCTGCTGTGGGTCTGCCCTGCTTGTCCTCTTCCATTGTGCTGTGCACTGGGGTCCTTCTTTGCTCAGTGGAGGGAAGGATATGAACTTTTTGAGATCCAAGGAGGGAACTTGCAAGGTAAAAACCCCGCGAGTGAGTAACCAAAAATACAAACTTATCCCAGTACAGCTCAGAATCAAGAAAACCCCTTAAAAACAAGTTGAAAAAAAAAACCACCCTCAATTTTACATTTCCATTTTGCATTATGTTTGCATACAAAAGCCTGAGATCACAAGCACTTAACTGGGTATGTGATTTTTTGTTTTTTCCACACAGATTTATCAATCTGTGTGAAGATGGCTCAAGAGCACATGGAAAAAACACCTTAAGGACTAGACCAACATTACAGTATGTGGAATTTGGGAGTTAATGAAAGTTTACAAAATATTTTGAGATCTTAAGAGGTGTGCCACATCTAGCCAAAAGGTATTATTAATGTGTCACATGCAGAGCAACTAAACATTCCTGTAAAATACAGAATACACAACAATAGAGAAAGAAAAGCACCAGTTTGTTGATAGAGCAACAAATATTGAATTTGTTGACAATAAAACTGGGGGGAGAGAAAGATTAGGAACACTTAAAAATGTCTAAATCATGAAAAGTGCTAATTTATTGCTGGTAGTAGCCTCTTTGAGAAGGAATGTTGCCAAACAATCCAGCAGCAGCGTAAATCATGCAGAGCACAACTCTTTGGGAAATGGCAGCTGCTCATGTAGCTGACAAACACACAGAATGAAAACAAACCCCTGAATGACTACTTATTTGACTTTTTTAAGATTACAAAAGCAAGTACCTGGCCTGGAATATTAACTTGATAAGGAGTCTTTATGTGGTTTACCTGTCATATAAATAATGGATTGTTTCCCTTTACGTGGCTTTTTTTGGTTTATTAGCGGCTTCCATTAGACAACAGCTATATTCCCAGGGATCTGCAGGGATTTGCCTTCAATAACAGCACAGCCTTCATCTTTTTCCCTTTTAAATTAGATTTTGATCCTGGTTCACTTTCTTCTGGCAGTGAGAAGGAGACAGGATCTGTCCCTGTGGGAACAAACCTGTCTCCCATGGGAAAATCACCTCACAGCACTCAGCTGTGACCTGATTTAGCAACTCATGCACCAAATAAAGCTGCAAAGTCACCAGCCCCAAGCAAACTGGAAGTGATGGGAGGTGGGCAGGGAAGATGCACAGCTACCTGTTCAGAATTGGGAAGATGAAGTATTTCCTTACAAGCAATGACTTTCTGTTCATATTCCTTTTCCTGGTTTGTCCACATCTAAACTCAGAAGATCAGCAGCTCTGGAGCACATCACCATTGTCCCTCCTGAAATCTTGGCTTCAGTGAAATGTGGACATAGAAAAGACAAACTTCAGTTATTCAGTTAAAACAAGCCAATTGAATGGGAATTATTTCTCAGTCAACAGCAAGGTGCTATATTTTGGCAAACCTGACAGAAATGATCTTTGCAGCCATTCAGAGTGCTATTTTAATGACTTATCCAATGCAGTTAAGAAATACTTGGAAAATTAATGTGTAAAGTAGCTAAACTGTGATACAAAGCACATTTTTAACAGGGTGATTTTCTGGTACTTTCCTCTGGGTAATGTTTTTGCAAATTTTTCATCCAAATCCTGCTCAGTGCCATTGTAACAGGACAGTAAACTTTCACTATAAAGCAGAGAATTTTAACTCTATTTAATAGGACCTCTGTAATTTTTCCATAAATGTTTCAGTGTGCCAAGTCAGTAAGAAACTTGGCAAAGCCTGTCTTAGTTGGGCTTTGCTTTGTCTTAGTCATACATTGAATTCTGCAGTCCTTAACCAGGATAGAGCCTTAAACGCCATCAAATGGAAGTTACACCACAACATTTTATACCAAGTGAGAGTCGATCCTTGGACTTGACTCCAGGCTTCTTTTACTCCTGTCCTACTCTAATTAGAAACCAATTTATTTGAAGATCTACTCCAGGTTACAAATTAGTCCTAATTTAATTTGGACCTAGTCCAAATTAAAAGCCAATTGGCTTGTAAACCTAGTCCAGGTTACAAACCTTCACAATAGTAATGAAACCAGAGTTACTTATTCACATTGGTGCTGAAGCCACCTGGCCTTGCTCCTCAGCTTGCTGGAAGGGGAAGAGCCCTGTCCATCACCAGCTAGTGGGGACCATAATCAGAGTCATTAGACTCAAATGACAGGTTCCACTTGAAAGGAACAGAAATGCTGTTCTTTGTGTTAAATTAGTGGCTGCAGCTACAGTTAAAAGCCCATTGGTTCCACAGCAGACAGGAACAATCATCTCACAATGGAGAAAATGAAACCCTTGGCTGAGTGTCAAGGTTTTAAGTGCAAATCCACACTTACCCTTCACCGAGCTTGGTTGTGCCACCCTCTCCCACCCTCGTGGCTCTGACCCCCCAGCTGAAGCTTAGCAACAGCAGTGAGGGGAGCCATGTGCATCCCCCAAGGATGATCATTTTCTTCCTCGCCCTGGTTTGGGTGGTCCATCTGCTGGGTCAGTTGTCCTCTCTGGGGTCACTCTGACCTACAATTTACTACACGTGGAACAGATGTTGCAGCTGTGTCTGGCAGTGGAACCAGAGATGATCTTTTCCCAAGCCAGGAAGACTGGAAGGTGAAGAGCATAGTCAGGATTTAGTAGGACTGGTTCAGCCACCTGATCCCACCATGAGAAGGTGTTGAATTTGGAGCAAAGGGATGCTGCTGCTTACACTGTGCTGTTGGATTGACTGTGCTGGGTCAGGAGACATGGCTTAATTCCATGGTGGCCTTAGCCCAGCTCCCAAGAAGCTCTGCTCCAGGGATGGTCAGAGCAAGCTGTTGTGCCATCTAATCTGTCCAAGTCTCTTTGTTATTGAATGCTCCCATGAGCTCTTTATTCTTTCTTCCCAGAGGACACAAAGTCAGCTCTACTTAATAGCAGCTAAGGTCAGACCACTGCTGGTCAGTGTGAAGGCAGGGAAGGCCGTGGAATTATGGAGGAAAGGCAAGGACTCTTCTTTTAAGTGTTTATTTGGGCTCTCTCATCAAAGGAGTACTTTGCAACTCTTAATTCAACTTCCTTCACCACTCTGGTGTTGGAGAGAAATGCTATAAAATATGCCCAGTTTACAAAGACCTGAAACCAGTGAGATCCCTAAACTCCTAAATCACACTGATTTCTACATGTTTTCAAACTGGGATTCAGCTCTCTCATCCAAGGTGAAAGCAAGGGTCTTCTGTGGCAGAAATGGGAAATGCAGCAATAGTTTTCTGGCTCTTCTGATATTCAACATGGGCCTCTGAAGCTTTAGCTTTAGGTGTTTTTCCCACATGGAGGAGACCTGGAGAAAGGATTGTGCCCTGGACTAGGTCCACATTAAAAGGGTGCTCTCCTCTTGCTCAGAGACCCTACTTCCCTGCCAGCTCATCACCAACCACCAAACCCATCTCCTGGAGACATTGCAGACATCACCTGCTTAAAAAAGCACCCCCATAAATCATTTAGAAACTTATTACTAAGCTTATTATAAGGCATTGTAACAAATCAGAATTAATAGTGTTGCTTAATAATAAGATTTTTGTAACAAGATATTATGCCCACATATATCACCGTGACGAGATAGGTGGCCGCTGTAGGATCAGGTGAGAGTGATTGATCGACTTTTTCCTCTTCTGATTATAAAGCCAGGCAGCTTGGATCCAGAATATTAAAGTGCACTATAAAATACGTTATTAATATGTACAACAACCCACTTTTTACAGCCTTATGCCAGTTTATTGCTACAGTATCCTCCTGAATGTGACATTAATAAAACTGGTGCAGTAACACAGACTCTAAATTGGTAGTTATTGGTAATGAGGGTGCGATTTAGTAGCGGGGTTTGTTGGCAAAACTGAAGGCCCATTATTAGTCTGATGGCTGATTAATTAGTGATTATTCTCTATCTGTTTTGTGACCCAACCCACTGTTTTTAGAGATAGTCTCACAAATATGCAATTTTTAAGCTAATAGCCAAAACAGAAGTAAAATAACAGTCTGCTGCCTAAGCAAGGAGTTTAGATTCTAAGACAAGCAGCAAGAATCCTCGCCCTCCCTTTCATAATCTGGCACTGTAAAATTCCACAGATCTCCATATTCCTGACTGTATGAGAGAACCAAGGCTGACATATAAAAATATGATTTTTTGGACACTCTGAAGTTGTCAGATGTGTGGATGAAGCTGCCTGAAGGATCTGCTGACATGGGGAGGGTGGAGGACTTCACTTTTCCTCAGGAATCTCCTCCCCATTCATTAATGCCATTAGATCTGCAAGTTGCTGCTTAAGAAAAAAGTAGACAGGGCAGATATTCTAGAGTATTATGTGAAATTTTAATCCCATGCAAAACCTTTTTTGATAAATCAAAAGAATATAATTAATGCCTCATTTATATTGCGTTTACGAACAAGCCATATAATCTGCATCTTTACTACATTTTTACAAAATATTTCTGTCAGTGATCCTTGTCCACAGAAGTAGCAGCAGCAGCACCAAGTTCTACAGCTTCTGGACATCTTCCCAGGTTATTTTATCTGCTAAGCCATAAAACGTCTTCCTAAGCTGCCAAATGCTTTGCAGTTAATATATTTTATTTTTTTAAAATGGGAAAGCCTGATCTTGTCAAGACTTCTGTGAATAAAATATCAAAACAATGTTAACCTAAAAACTTTAAAAATACTTGAGTGCTTTGCCCAACAAAAAAGTACCACTGTACTTTCCTTGATATCACTAAAGGTAGGATAGTCACCAAGGATATTTGGATGATCCTTCATCTGAGAAGGAGCTCTCCAAAGGTATTAAATCCCCAATATTGTCTCTTCTTCCAGCTCTTGTCAAGGTGATCTGATTGTTCCAGTCCCAACAAAAAAGGTGAAGAGCTGATGGCAAACAAGTAAAAATGGTATTTCCATGCTTACGTGTTCACTGCAGACAATTTTTAATGGAATTTTCTAATATTCCAGCTGAAGTTTGCCATTGTCTCTGAAGATATGGCCAAGATTGAGATCTCTCTGAGGTTCACACAGAGATACATGGATAATAATAACTGGAAATCTCAAGGATACAATTTTTTTAAAGAGTGGTGACCATCCGAGGAGGTCAAGATCAAATAAGGCTCAATAAAAAGTTGAGAGGGTTTTTTTAGTGGGTTGGACATGAAGATAGAAAGCCACAGTTTTACTTCCTCCTGTGGTCAAGAGGATGTGCTCTCATGTGATAATCAAAGGGGGGTTCTTATGAAGCCAAACTCTACTCATTGCTCCTTCCAAATCCACAAGCCCTTTGCCATGACAGAAACAGCAGATGCTGAGAATTATCATCTTGTCATAAGTTTCTCTTGACCATTCTTTTAAATCCTGTATTTTATCCATTCTCCTGTTCATTTAATCATGGACTGCCTCTTAACCTTTCTCACATTTTGAAAAGTGGGATTGATGAAAACACATGTATTTTTCTGATTATTTCACACTGAAATTCAGTTATTCTGTCTTGTAAGTGGTGGAGTTGAGGCTAAAGAACAGGCTGAGTTTGTCTTCACTGACATTTAGTGTTGCTCATATACCCTAGACTACATGTACTCCCCAGGGTGAAGATAAACCTCCCTGGATCCTGTGTTTAAAAATGAATTCATTTACATTTAAACCCCTTCCCCAAGGACCTGACAAATCCAGAGAGACAGAAGAGTCACAGCCCATTAACATCTTGTCAAAACACACTCACTCACTGGTACTCAGATGTCCATGCTGTGTGACAAAGGCTTTTGGGCCCAACAAATGAACAGCTGCCAGACTTTACTGCCTCGCTGAACCACTGCAAAACCCCTCGATTTTCTTTATCAAGTCAAATAATTTCACGTAACAACATCCACTGCTGTGTGTCTGGCAGCAAAACTCCTGGCTGGCAAACCCAGATCCTTTCTCCCCGTGCAGCCAGGAAGCCTCACCAAATTCATAGCATTGAGGTGTGTAACTTTACAGTGTACCCTGAGACTTGGAATTGCTCACATTGGATTATGAAACAATAGGAAGAGAAAAAAAGCTTCCCTGGATTCAAGGTTTCCAGTCCCATATGCTGAAGTGATACCACATAGAGGATAATTAAATCAGGAATTTTTTGGCACGCTAAAAATATTATTGCTTGTCTGTTCTGTAACTAAACCATTAACTTCTGCTCCTGTGCAAAATGTGTGTCAGACAAATAGAGCAAGGAAGAGCCTCCAGCCCAGAGGGAACGAAGAAGATGGCAAGGGTTAGGGAGAGCTGCATGTTTACTGACTTTCAAAGGGTTCCTGCGTTAGCTGCAGGCTCAGGGAAGGGTGTTACTGTGATTGCACGTCGCTGTCAAAGGCAAGAGTGCCTGTTTTCAGGTTTTTAGGCTGCTTTCTGAAGACATTAACAGTTGCTGACTTGTCAAAAAAAGTCCACGGCGCAGCCTCAAGGGGTTTTGAAACCTGAGATGAAAAAGACACTGAGGGAAGTTCAAAGTGGAAAGACCCCAGCCCTGCTATCTTGCTATCAGGCAGAGGCAGAGTGATGCACACTGGTGGGGACTGACTGATCAACAAACCAAAGGAGGACTGGGCTGGAGCCAATACAGGTTGTTTAAAATCCTTTTTCATCTCCTTCAAAGTAATATTTTCCCTTTTCCCATTCCAACTCCTCATATCACTCCTTGAAATTGAGTAGACAGGTATATGTCAGGAAGGAAGTAGGTGAAGTTCATCCAAAATTAGGTCATAGCATGGACCCCTACAAAAAAAATTTACAAACTCTTGTTTGGAGTAAATAAATATACTTATTATTACTTCAAAAAAGGGAACACTATGGAACTGGAGGATGGACAGGGCAGGGTGCCCTCACCTCTGAGGGGAGAAGGACCTTCATTTTACATCTCAGGAATTCTACTAGCTATCAATTAAGGAGCTGATGATGGTACAAAGTGGTCAGCTGTGAGGAATTTCTAACCAGAACAAAAGACTGAGTGCCCACAGCAACCCCTGAAAATGCCAGGGCACCACATCTGTGGAGCAGGACTTGTGCAGGAAAGGCACCATGTTCAGAAAATGCTCAGCTGTGAAGTGAGCACACACTGAAAGAAAGAAGAACAAAAGGAGGTTGGATTCAGCAAGTCACCAAAGATTAATGAAACTCCAAAGGGTAACTCAGCATCCCCCAGAAAGGACCCCATTGCCTTCAAAAATACATCTCTGTGGCAGGGACTACAATGAAATCTTTGGAGTAGCTACAGACGGAGACATGAATAATGGAATAAAGGGAAAAAATAAAAATGAAGCTTCAGGAAAGGAGCTGAAAATCTAAATTAGTCACTCTGGGCAGACTGCATCCTCCCTTCCCATAATAAACCAGTCTTAGGGTGATCTGACCGAAGCCAACAGGGTGGTTGAGGAGAAAGGGGATTTGAAAGATGAAAAAGCAATTTAGAATATGGCCTTTGTTTAAGAGAAATGATGATAAGATGAACTGAAGCAAATCCAAGATGTTTAAGAGTGATGAACACTCATCCAGTAAGAAACATGTCAACAACCTTTTCACATCCTAAGCTCACCTTTTTTCCCTGCAGTTTGGTGTATTTCCAACATGAAATACAATAAGAATAATTAAAAAATTGCTAATTAAACCTCAACAGCTAATCAGGCTAATTTTTGGTGCTGCTTTAGTTATCAGTGTTTTTACAACACAAATGTGAATCCAGTTTTTGGTGAGCCCAGCCGTTTAAGATGACTGATACACAATTTTCAAATTAGTAAGGCTGAAGTTTCAGAGGGTGACATTTCAGTTAATTTAATTAAATTTATCATCAAATTCTACCCGAAGACCCTCTTCCTCTGTTTCATGAGCTGAGCAAAGGAACAAAAGAGTGGGATTTGTCTTCCATATCTCTAGTCACAATGTTGACAGACCCATCTAGGGTGATTGTCTAACCCACATCAGCAGTGGAAGGAGAACACTTTTATAAATGTGATTCATGCAATTTATCTAAAAATCTCATTAGTGTGAGATGAGTCACACCCTACAGATGACTACAAAGGGAGTCATGAGCTGTGTGGGCACTGAGCTTTCAGACAGTCAGCATTAGATGAGGTAAAGTTCACATCTAGAATACAAAAACATGGGGAGTTTTGTTGCCAGTTCAAGGACTGCAAGGTTTCTGCCAGCCTTTGTCAAGAATGTGGTTGTAAATCTTGGGATCTGATATCTTTCCATAAATTCTGACTCAGCTACCACCCTAAACCACTAAACCAAGCCTACTACACTAAACCAAGCCCATGGGGTACCAGCCATCCTCTCAGTCATACCCAACATCTTGCAGTATCAGGTCACAGTCTGCTGCTGGTGGATGTGCTAAAAAAATGCTGTGATCCCAGTGATTCCTGTGTGGTATGAAAACTTTTTGTCTAGCTTGTAAATAACAGAAAAGCCTCAAAAGTTTGTTCAAGCTTTAAATTACTCTGCATTTTCACTTGTAAAAAGAAGAAGAGGAGAGTGTTTGTGTTGCAAACCACCATGTTCTTGTGTTAGTAACAAGATCCGTAAAGGAGACCTAGGGGCTTAATTTACATTCTGCTCCGGTTCCCCACTATTCAAAAGGGTATTTTGGCTACTGGATATGAAAGAAAACCCATGTCTGTGGCTCCAGTAATTTGAGTTGGTCCTGGATAACATTATAACCAAAAGGCTCAGGCAAAGCCATTTAAAGTGTTGCTCAGCATTGTTCATGTGTTGTTCAGGTGAATTTATATTTTTGGTAAGGGCCTATATTTTTCCAGTCTGATTAATGAAGTGGGAACAGGAGCATTTCTTTCTAACCCAGACAGGAGAAATCTTGCTCTCAGGTGGAGGTGCCACGAGGTCACACCACACACTCATCCTGCTCTGCCACCTGGGATTTCCTCAGCTCCCAGGAACATCTCAGGACCAGAAGAAAGGGGAGAAAGCTCTGGCTTTGCCTTTGCAGCACAAAGGGAAGTTGGCAAATGGTCCAGACTATCTGAATAAAAAAATAAAGTGAGAATCCTTCAGAGAGAGTTGAATATTCAGGGGTTTTTTTCCATATTTGCACTGTTCCATATGCAAGAAGGGAGAGGTTGGAGGGAATGGGCTTCCATGAACTGTTTTTTGTTGATCCTGAGTATCCCCCACCTCCCTAGTCAGGAATTATTTGTCAAAAAGATTTTAATAATTTTTCCTCTATTATGAATAATTGCTTCTTTTATTGGGTAGTTGTACATGTTTTAAATAGTCATAGGCTCTCTATGGGGAAATTTCAGGACAATTTCCATCTTGAAAAGTTCTTATGCCTGTTCAGAGTCAGACCAGGAAAGCTTTCATACTCCCTTTCCTGCAGTGGTCATTCAATCCCTTTCTTGGATGCTTTTATTCTGCCACAATATGAGACTGAAGGGAAAGAAGCAATCTTGATTTTATCATTTGTAAGATAAGCAAAATGTGTCCTGTCTCACTGCACTGCTGATGTATTCTGTCACAAATGAATGTGTGACAACCATTTACCAAAAGAAATATGTATGTTTTCCCTTTTTTATGTGTGCTTGAACAGTTTGGAGTACCTGAAGTTTAATGAAGTAGTTATTGCTTTTAATGTGAATACCTGCCTCAGAGCAGCAGTGTGATGACTCAGATCAGAAGCCAGGGAGAGGGGAAAACACTCATGAAAAATGAAACCCACTTCTCCCTTATCACTGAGCCACCATCCAATCTCGCTGCAGGCACTGCAATTTTTTGTTCCTTGTTTGCTTTTAAGGATAAATATAACATACAGGATGTTGGTTTACTGGCTTGAAACTGTGAAATGCTGAGGATGTTTTTATGTGTAGAAATGTATCTTGTGAATGCCCAGTTGAAAATATTCCTTAATAATCCCCTTTTGATCAGGTGTGACCTGGTGGACCTTACACCTCCTCTCTGGCTCATCTCACACGCTCTTCTCTGGCTGGCAAGCATATTGATACCATCTTAACCCCCGTGTTCCTGCCTTCCTTTCCTCATGGGATACAGGGAAATCTTCCACAGTACTTGTCAGTGGAGTGGCTGCAGGAGGGAGATGAAATTCCACACAGTTTTTAATGGAGATGTTTTCTGTTCATGTTGTATTTACAGGAGCATGTAGTGGCTGGACGAGGGGAAATGGCTTTAAACTGAAAGGGGGCAGCTTTAGATTGGACATCAGGAGGAATTTCTTTATTGTGAGGGTGGTAGGACACTGGAACAGGTTGTCCAGAGGAGCTGTGGATGACTCATCCTTGGAAGTGTCCAAGGACAGGTTGGATGGAGCTCTGAGAAACCTGGTCTTATGGAAGGTGTCCCTGCTATTGGCAGGGGGTGGAACTGGATGATCATTGAGGTCCCTTCCAACCCAGGGCATTCTGAGCAGAAAGTACCCAAACCAGATATTGAGGCTTCAGACCTTCATCCCAGACAAAAAATGGCTCCAGTAGATTGGAAGTGGCAGCTCACCTTAGGTCTTTAATGTTCCTCATTGTTCCAGCAGGAGATAAATGGGCTGGGAAACCTCTACATCTCTGGGTCTTGAGCAAAGACCAGTGGGCTTGGGCTGAACTATGGCTGGACACAATATAATTAAGACTTCTTGGGATTTCTTCTCCTTTCTATGCCAATCCCTCAAGGGAAAGAGCAATGTCACTGCATCTCATCAAGGCCTTCACGTGAGCAGGGTATTGTTTACGGCAACCAAGAGGGAAATAAGATCCTGGCAGCTGACTGCCATTCCCTTTCCATTCACAAGCAGCATCAGTGCCCATGAAGACATCATTGTAAAGTCAGTTTTGATAATACATAATTCAGTGCCTTCAATTTGGCCCTCAAGGCAAGTGTGGTATTTTATATAATGGCTTTACTCACAAGGGGGAAATTAATTGCATCTTCCTGGCTGGTTGCTCAGAGCTACAACTTCATGTGCAGGAGGCAGACTCCCCTTAGGAGTCCTGATTTTTGTCAGAACAATCTGAAATTGTCTCTGTGTCATTTATTATTACAACAACAACAACAGAGCAGCCTATATAAAATACAAATCTAAGTCCATTTAAAATCCATATGCTTTATTGCTGCTATGAACAGCATGTTTTAATGAAAGTCAAGAAAGAATAGATGTCTGAAATTTGCCTGGTGTAATTTTGGGACACTTGGCTATGGATAGGAAATGCTCGGAGGAAAACAATTGTGGACATATTGCAAATGGATATCTTCTTACTTATTCATTCATGCTTTCATTTGGCCCTTGGGGCTTGTAGAGAAATTAAAATGGCAAAAGCAGAACAGGATGACTCCAGTAACCCCTGCTGTCCAAGCTGTCATGTATCAATAAAGCCACTCACCTAACAATGGATTGTTCACATCAATGTTCCCTGCTGTCCACACAAAGAATAATTATCCAACCTGTCTGGAAAGTTCAGTGAGGGGAACATCCATAGTCATGGGGATTTGAAGTGCAACAGACAAAAGCAGAAAGTTTCTAGAGGTATGATTAGATATTTATTATAGCATCATCTCACACTGAAGCCCTGATTACAGACAGGCTCCCTTTGTGCTGGACAAGCACAGAAAGAATAAAAATTCTCTTTGCTTCAGGCCTGTGACAAAGCTTTGCAGCTGCTTCTTACTTCTTTGAAGAAGTTTTGGAGAGGTGTTGAACTGCCCCAAAATCATCCCACACACTTAACCCTGATCTGGGGTTTATGTGGAGACTTGTCCATGTCTAGCATTGATGGAGTCTGGTCCAATCCTTTCTACCACTCAAGGTACTACTAAATCTCAGTGATTTTGCACCAAAAACTTCACTTCAGTTCTTCCCAGTCATGAACAAACCTTTAGACCCCTTGAATGGCTTCAAATTCATCTCTCATTCTTTGATTTTCTCATCTCTGCAGTACCATGTTGAACATCTTACATGTTTAAGTCAATATTTCCTTGGGACACATAAGGCACTGGTGCTGCATCGTCAGACACAAGAGTTTTGGTATTTTAGAGGCAATTCCTTGTGACAAAGTGTCTCTCTGCACTCTTGGCACAGATGCTCCAAGTCTAAGTTGCATCAGTCCAGCACTGGAAACAGCTCAGCAAATCCAAAGTTTTCTGACAGGAATTGAGTCTTTCAGGGCTTTCACAGAAGGAAAAGGAATAGAAGAGGCAGCTTAGAAAGGAAGAAAGCTCAGTTTCCTATGAAGTTCAGCAGTGGAAGTGCCTTCATGAAACATTCATGCCCACTTTGAATATTATATAAGAACTGTTAGGGAATGATTCATGCCGTGTGTCATTTACTCACCAAGTGCACAGATTGTTTATAAATATGTTATAGTCTATCTTTGGAAATATAAACGACTGTAATTAAAGACTCCTGTTTTTAAGCCTGGTGAAGTCAGTTAACTGTGGATAATGGTTACTGAACGCTGTTTTAAAATACCATCTGAAAGGTCTTTACATATTCATGGTGCTGTTGCTTATACCTTGCTGTTGGGGACTGCAATTTGTTTTTCTGGATAGGGTGTTAGAGAAGGGCTTTAGATCAAGGGTACAGCTTAAAATGCACACTTGCTGGAAACCTCAACTTCAATTTCTGTTAATTACAGTGGACCAAATCCTCTGTTGGTGTAAATCTGCTTACTTATCTCTCTATATTGAAGAATTCATCCTAACCTTCCTGTTCTCATTTGGCTTTTGTTATATAGTAGTATTCCAACAAATGAGCCCTAATGTTAAAGACTCGGAAAAGTACTTTTCTTCAAATTCTGTTTTCAGTTGCACCAAGATTTGACAATATTAGTTGTGAAAGCTGGGATCATCCAGGTATCTCTGCTTCAGACAGAGTTATTTTGAAAAGTCTAAACAAATTTGCCAAGATTCCCTTCAGCAGAATGGAAAGAAAATTCACTGTTGTTATATTTTTCCAAATGCTTCTGGTTGGAAATTGGATTTGAAAGGTGATAGAGGGAGAGCACTTGTCTTAGCAGAAGGCTCCAAACTTTGAATATCATCTTCAGTGCACAAGGCCTGGACCAAACTCATCTTCCTGAAGGATACAGAGGGAGGACCACGAATAAAAGAGTCATCTTCTTCTTCTTCCTTCACTGAAGTCACATCTCTTCCCCTGGATGATAATCATTGTTGTGCATTTCATGAGACTTCCTATTGTCATTTATGACAACTCCCATGTCTTGGATCCAGTGGCAGAGACATATGGGCACTAAAAATCTCTTTCAAGCCCTGATGGCCCAAATAAGAAGTGGTTAGAGCTGCCTGCAGCAGGTTTACTTTGGACTTCCCTTTTCTTTTTGGTTCATTTTGGTTCCTTAAAGAAAAGGAGAGGAAAGTGTGAGGAATACTCAAGCTTAAGTCTGGCTTTGAAATAAAAAAGTTGAACAGCAAAACCAGGTACATGGCAAAATTGTGCTTGGTCTCTGATGTAAAATATAAGTCAGGAGAGCAACTCTCCAGATTTAGGCCAGGACAAGGGGGAATGTAAAAGCCATGCAGAAAAGGGGAGAGAGGACAATTACTGCAAGGCCTGGCTGGTGAGAGGTGGGCAGGGAAGCACGTTTCAGCTTTTTGCTCTGAGCCTAAGCTGCAGCGCTGGAAGAGGAGTTTACAGGAGGAAATTAAGGTCAGTAATTCTTTCTGGCTTCCTCCCTGCCACAAGCCCAGCTACACTGGCAGCCACATCCAGGGGTGGAAATCCCTCAGCAGAACTTCTCTGCATCCCATTCCACCAGCCACAGTTTCCTGTGCTGGCCATCCCCTCTGGGCAGCTGAGGCCAAGGATGTGTGCACAATGGCAATCAGTCAAAGAGAAGAGATTGCAATTTAATTTCATTTCAACCTCTCACCCGAGCTGTTAGCGCTTGGGAAAGGCTTTTAATAAAATGGGACAAGCGGTGATCTCATTTGCCGTAACTAACACTATCTTTACAGATGCACCATCTGATTCCAGGCACAGAAGAACAGAGGATTATTGGATTAATTCTAATCTCATAATTGATTCATTCTGGGTTTAGTCTGCTTGTAAAGCAAGATAAGATCTTAATATTGTGCATTCAGCACAACAACCACTTGCCTTTCAGAGCAGCCTCTAATTTCTGTGAGTGATTAGCTCATACCACATCCCCAGTTTGGCACAGACCCAAACTAGGGGGATATTTGGAGCAACATCCAGACTTCACAGCTGGCTCTTATCTAAAGAAGGGGCCTGGCTATTTTCCAGGGCATTTACCATTCCAGCAATATTAAACTCTAGAGCTGGACACAAGTATGAGTTTAATAATTTACCAGAAAAAAAGGAGATATTGTCTCAATAGGGGTTACAACTGCAAAGCTGATTTGACACAGGGAAAGGGGAAGAAACAATGCAGTCAAAGATGTGAAGGGGAACAAAATACTTATATTCCATATCAATGCTAGGCCTGGAGTTAGACCATGGGAACAGACACTGACACATCGACTGCTCTCAAGGTTAGGACCTGGACATGGTTAATGGTTATCTTGGTATTACTGATGATGTAGAAAATGTTTCTGGCTGCTCAGAGAAGCTCTGCTGTCAGTGTGCACAGTCAGGGCATGGCCTGAGGGCATGTTGCTGTGAAGTGACTCCTGTCTCACTGTTCCACATCTACTATCCACCTGAGAACCTCTCATCTCATCAGCTTGACACATCTCAAGGGAAGGATGAGCAAGATCAGCTGTCAAAACCTATTCCTGTAAGACATTTCAATCGGCCTGACATCTTGTCTCTGTCTGTAGCCTCTTGTTCTGCCGTGTTTCCATTAAGATTTTAAGCCTTTAGAGAAAGGAAATACATATGTCAGTCTGCTTTTACAACACCCACCCAAAGCCTTTCTCATAACTAAAATCTTTCTGTGCACAGGTTTCAGCCCCAAAGAGTGGGGAAGAATGAAGTTTGCTCAAGGCTAGGACCCAGGTAAGATGTTCAGAGGGCAACAGTGTCTGTGTGCAGTGAGACATTTGGGCTTTATCTTGGCAGGCAGTAAAATCTCAAGTTGAACTTATAAATGTGCCTGATCTCATTGACAGTGCCTTGTACCTTGTTCATGGAGTGACAAGACCTGAATCCTCCTCTTTATTCAGACATTGGAGCTGACACAGCATCTTGCCTGGACCAGCAGTTATTTCCCTGCTTGTAATAAAAGTTGAGAACTTGTGTAGGTGGTGCTGCTGGGACTGAGTGACTGAGATAATCAGGTAAGGTAAAAACTCTACTCTTGCTGATTCTCCAGCACACCTGATCATCCAGACCCACCACAGGCTGTCATTTAGTCTGCCACACTCATGTCCTCTCAAGCTTGATATCTGAATTCATGAACTCAACCTCATCCTGAACTTCTGCAGCAGATCCTGATCAGAACTGCTGTTGTTGTGGGAGGACATTCATGTATCCCAGTACCTGTAAACCCAGGGCTTTGCAGTAACAAGAGGCAGCAACTGCCATGGGGAAACTCAGTTTCAATAGGAGTCATAGACAGACTCCAAAAAGGGCAAATGGTGCAAAGTATTTGTGTATAAATAAAATATATAATTAAATAAAAATAATACCAGGGTGACAACAATTCAGTTGTCGTGTTTGCTGCCTGCTCCCAGGTCATCTGCCCTCTGTCTCTCCAGAGCAGGAGTGTTTTATGATTGTTTTTTATGGATCCTACACCCAGAGATTAAGTGGAAACCACTATCCAACATCCCACCAGCAACTTCCTCCTTCTTCCCAGCTTGCTGCAGAATCACATATCTGTGTGTTTTCTGTGAAGATGCCTGGGCCTTGGAATGATCAGGGATATAGAGGAATACTGTGAAGAGCCTAAATTTGGGAGGAGAAGGAAGAGAGGACACCTGAACCTCCACCAGTGGTCTGTGCTGTTGTTTCTCTCATGGAACGTGGGAGCTGGCCCTAGAAATAACAGCCTGTCTACAGGGGTGGGGGGTACAGAAGAGTGGAGAGACAAAAGAAGGGGCTTTCCCTACCCCATAGCTCCTGAATCCTCACTGCCAACAGGATCAGAATACCTGAGAGCATCCAGAGCCTCTTCTTCCATCTCTCATTCTTATGAAATGGTATCTTCCACCAAGCCCAACTGGGTTACATACATCCCTCTGAAGGAACCAGTGTCCCTGAGACTTCATGGGCTAAGATCACTCCAAAAGTCTGCTGTGGAATAAAGAGAATTATTTCAAACCTCCATTCACTTCCTGGCTGTGCCTGCACCATTTCTTTGTCTCTTCTTCATCTTTGCCTACATCCCTCCAAGCTGAATTACCTTTCACAGAATCACAGAACCACTAGGCTGGAAGAGACTTTCAAGATCATCGAGTCCAACCCTTAGCTCAGCTGTCACTGGCACCAAGTTTTCCATCCTCTGCTTCACTAAAACCACCCTGGCCTCTGCTCCCCTTCCTCAAATTGGTTACTCCAGTTTTTCAATTATTGTGCTGGTAATTAGGAATGTTGGTGAATGAATAGCAGCTTCATTTAAAGAGAGGACAGAGGTATATCTTCTTCCTTAGACACATCTCCAAGCACTTTAATTGCTCCTGAAATGCTGCTCAAGTCCAGCAAGAGGACCATCAGCTTCTATGAGATGGCTTTTTAAAAGATGGAGTATATCTAGCATGGGTGAGGACTGGGTGGCAGGAGATGTTATTTCTGTTCTTTTTAATATCCACAGAAAAAGCAGAAACAGAAAAGGAACAGGTCTTCCCACACTCAACCTCTACACCCACAAAAATAACACCTGAATTCAAGCAATGAGCCTTTTAAGGGCTTCAGTGTATTTTTCAGTTAATTTCTGACTATAGGATTCATAAGCAGTAGTCAGGAAAGAATCTGGAAACTGGAGAGGAGTGTTTAGCATAAAATAAGTGGGGTTAGAAGGCAGACAGGGTGTGCCTGTCTGTCAGTAATTCTGACTGCCAGCTGTAACAACCACATCAAAGCAGAGCACTCCCATGGGCATTGCTGCTCCCCTATGGACCATCCATCTACCTGGACACTTCACCTCACTGGGTGCAAGGTTTTACAGGCTTTGTCTTGTTAGAAACAGAATGTACATGAACCAGAGAGTGCTGACAGCTTCCAAGGAATTTCAATTTTCAGGGCATGATCTAAACCAAAAAGGAAGGCAATGAGGTATTTTACAAAAAGATTTTTTGCTTTTCTTTCCATGTAACATTTCCCTAAAAGAGGTTCTTTTTGGACAATTGTGCTATAAACTTCAAAAGAATTGCAGGTGGAATGAAACATTGCATTACAATAAAAATTAATTCTTATTATTTGACTTTAGTATTACTCCAGCTGTGATTTGCTGTAGGAGACTTGTGCAGGAGAGGTTGGCTGCAAATCATATAGATCCTTTTCACTGATGAGGGTTCAGTGCAAAGTTTAAGTGGCATCTGCAGTGATGATATCCTGGACCAGAACAGCCTAATTCTTATTGGCAATAGTCTTGTGTGGTTATTGGTACTTTTGCAGCATGACAATGCATCCTTAGTGCTGGGAAAAGCAATGGGGTTTGGGGTGTATCCCCTTTGTACCGGCTCCTGCTCCAAGAGAGGGAGGACCTCGCTAGACAGGAACAAAGGAGGACAAAAAGGCAACCTGATTTTAATAGAGATAAAAGTTTTGTCCTCTAAGACTGCCAGTATTTCTCAGGATGTCTCAGAGTAAATTCCTGGTCTCCATGAAGCTGTAGGAGCATTTTCAGGGACTGCAGGACAGGTAACAAC
The DNA here is from genome assembly GCF_971803275.1 of Cyanistes caeruleus. Lineage (NCBI taxonomy): Eukaryota > Metazoa > Chordata > Aves > Passeriformes > Paridae > Cyanistes > Cyanistes caeruleus. Next base: position 4,163,224 of record NC_141704.1, on the reverse strand, counting down.
GTGAAACTAAGAGGTTCAACCTAAGAACCTCCCCACAGAGGTTTGACACAGCTGCACAGACATAATCCCCCTGTGCTCAAGCAAGAGAAAATGAATCATTGGAACTTTAAAAGTGTTCATGGAAACAGATTTATCCCAGCCAGCATCTACACAGAATGGATCCATTAAAGACACTGCCTTCAAATGACTTTAACTCCTTGCCCAGCCCCAGATACGTCCTTAACACATCTGCAAAGTTTTGTTGCTGTTGTCCTTTGATCAGGACAATTTTTATGAGTGTTTCTCCATGGAGTCTGAACATCAGCCAAGTAACAAACACTAAGCATGTGTGGCTGCAACGTGTCTTGCCATTTAGATGATGCTACTTCAGACACAAAGGCAAGAGCAAAGATAGGGAATGTGTCCCAGATGGCAAATATTGGCAGAAACCTTGCAACTTGGACAAAGAGTATTGTCTTTTTGTTACTACCCATGCAGTGAATATAAAGGCTGTGGGTACAATACTGAGCCTTGATCTTATATAAACTTCTGAACATGAGTAATTGAATACACAAATACATCCTAATTAAGTTTGGGCTGTCCCATGATTACCTGCAGGTCTCAGCTAACATCAGTCTCTTATGTTGGCAGTGTATGCGCACATCAGATAAATAACAAAGCACAAGTGGATTAGGGACAAGAGAGACAATGCTGCATCAGATCATATAGGAAATCAGTGCTCAAGCTTTGAGAATTCCCACATGGGTGGACTTGCTGGGAAGAGCTGTTTCTGGGAGGGCTCATATGCACTAACAAGAAATAAGATCTCTGCCATAGAAGCTCCATCTGCCACTTTACATGCAACACACATGTGATTGTGTCCATCTGACCCAATGACTGGAGATGCTTCAAGGTCCCCACAAATGTGTGGGGAGAAATGATTCAAAAGGTCCCCACTGCAAAATGAGTCACCAGCCAGGCTTGATTTCTGTGGTAATTTCAAGGTAAGTTTGCACTTTTGGAGACAAAGATCAGGATTTTGAGGGGAAATGGGTTAATTTTCAGGTTAGTCCAATCCCCCCAGTGCAGTGAGGATGTTCTATTTCTACCATGGATGATGGAGCTGGGTAGAAGGAAGGCAAATCCAAGGATTACCATGATGGCTTGGCATCTTTGGAAGACATGCTCATAATTTTAAAATGGCCAACTTTTACATAAATCAAAGATCAGACATGAAAAAAAAAAAAAGTGTAACTGAACAGAGAGTGGACAGGCATAAGAATAATGGCAATTATTATGGTAACCAAAGCAAAAAATTAATTCCTGAAACAGGCAAAGAATCAGAATAATCAGAACAGACCAACCTCAGAATATCCAAAATGCTTTTAGGATTTCCTATCAAATGTCTTTACTTTGTTGAGGAGAAACCCTGCTTGCCTTTGAGTGGCATAATTGATCTGGTTTAGTGTGAACAATATAGCCAGGACTTCTCAGAAACAGCACTTTGAGTCTTGAAATTAAATGTTTTCCTAATTTTTAATTGTTTTGGTGTGACTTCTCCCCAAAACTTTTCCATTCCTCAGTTACCAAAGTTGTCAAAAAATATTGAATCATGAAAAACCCATGTAAGAGAAACTCCATGTTTCTGCATTTTGCACCTCCTTATATAAGCAGTTGTTGATATTTCTTCCATGGCACAACCTTCAGGGGAAGGAAAACAAAAGTCTTGTTTTCTGTGAGAAGGAAACTTAAGAGATTTTTCTTGTGATCAGTCCCTTTCTGTTCATGATTTTATTTACCCTTCTCTGAAGGCAGACTTCATGTGTGGGATAGAAGACAAAATTATGGGGAGAGTTTTGGGCTCTATATTTAGTGATGTGCAGTTGGAATCAGCAGCTCTTGCCTAGCTGGGTAGTAACTGAAATCCTCTGATTTTTAGTGAAAAGGGTTTAGTGCATTGATCCAGTTTTCAGTGGACAAAAGTCATTACTTCTGAATTAAAGACATCACAGCTGCTTTGTCTGCCAGTGGCCCAATACTGAGAGCTGCTGTTAAGTGACTGTGGAAAGTGATTTGTCACTGCCACAGCTGGGTCAGAGCAGCACTGAAGTGTGGATCTCTCTAAGGTGAGCAGAGGGACTTGAAAGCCCCATTTAAAGAGCATATTCCAAGCACAGTTAGGGACTCGAATATGAATCAGAGTTACTTTGCAGTCACAGAGAAAAGCATTTGTCTGAGCAATGCAGTGTTCTCGTAGCTGTGGGAAGCTGCAAGTCCTCAACTCAAACCCATTTGATAAATGCTTTCTGTGGCAATAATAAGATTTCTCACCTCACAAATACCATCATAGTTTAATCCTCACACATGTAAATATTAGATCTTTTTCTCCCAATTGAATGGAAGCTTTATAAAGAAGAAAAGCAAATTCATACTCACATGGCATCCAGCAAGAATCACTGCATGAATTATTAAAAGCCAGCATTCAAACTCTTCCCTTTCTGGGAGTAAAAGGTTGCTAAGGTGTACATTCCTCATAAAGCCCAATTTGAAATTAAAGAAAAGCTTATATCCATTTTGTCACTTATCTGTCTACCTCTTCATTATCCATCTGGTTAGGATTCTTTCAGGCTTTTGAACTCAAGGTTAAATTCTAACCCCTCTAGAGAAAATAGAGTTGAGCCATCAGAGCCAAAAGGATTAAAATTACATCCTTAATGATTTTCCTGTGAGTTTACACAGTTACCCAGAGCCCAGCACTTAGTTCAGCAAATTCAGAGATTCTAGGAAGTAGCATTCCAAACTGTAAACAATGGAAGCTGTTTCATTTGCCTTCGCTTTTTGGACAAATTCTACTAGGATGTGTGTAGAGGTGGTCATGCAGAACATACAGCTCCTCTCTCTTTGCCATATCACTCTGAGCATTTGCAGGATGTAGGGAAAGGGATGGATATTTTGGGTGGTTGCTGCCTGGGGCTCACTCTGCAGCAAGAAAACACTGGGGAAGGTTTGGCTGCTTTGCTTGACATTTATCTCAAGAAAGAACCACAGATTTCATTGTAAGGACATAGAAATCAGTGGAAAACTATACCACTTTCTGGATTTTAGATAAGCTACAGCTTTATTTCATCTGCACACAGATGTTGAATCCTCCTCCAGCCCAGGGCTGTGGTCTTCCACGGTCCCAGGCAGGGTGTGCGGTCAAAAAAATTGCACACCTGAATCAAAAATACCCTGCAGTCCTTTTCTTTCTGCCTTGAGTGGACTCCAGAACATCTTTGAGTGATGTGTCATTGCTGTAGCTCTGTCTGTGACCAAAGATCACTTTGCTTCTGTGTTGGAGTTGCCATTTGTCAGGGATACCCAAGCAAGAAAGTCTGGCAGGGACACACAGCTTTGCTTTGGAGACAACGAATGAAAAATGAGCCACTGAGTGTCTGGCTGGTGGCAAGCAAACACACAACACTTCATCCTTTGGACTGGTGTCAAAATAGCATCTCAGCTGAGCCAAGAATGGCACATTCAGGTTCCAAATGGCAGGAAACCCCTGTTGGCCACACTGTAAGACAGGAGGGCAAGGTCTTGGTATCTCCAGAAATACCAATGTACGCTCATGCACTGAGAATAGGTCTTACCCAAATTATCTCGGGAAAACATCAATAAAAAATATATCCAGAGTCTTTAATTCATCTAGAGATGGAAACCCGCTCCCACTTCCACCTCTTCCTAATCAGTCCTCTCTACCATGTGCTGTCCTCCTACATTTTTTTGATCTCCTGCTTCCATTCTCACTGTTTCCTCAAATTAGGACCCTTTCTACATACTAGCTCTCCTCATCCCAAACATTTAGCCTTATTTTCCCTAAAAAACAAGTCCCTGGAAGGACTGATGTCACCACAGAGCATGGATCTGATCCTCTTTACATACTTTAATCAGACCCACCTACAGCCTTTGGCAAACTGGCCCATCTCCCCAGCACACAGAATAATTAATGGCAGTTTTGCTCTTCATTGCACTTGCCGGGATTCAGTTGGCATTCCAGAGCCTCTGTTATCAGACAATTACAATTTAATTGTCTCAGCACACACACTTTTATTTAAAAACCCTCTCTGATTAGTGCATTTGCATGTTGTCTATAATTTGCTTTCAGAAAGGAAAAAAGACATCAAGAAAAACATTCAATCTGAAGGCACATTTCTAAGACATTTATAGCAGGCTACTAAATGCCTAAAGAGGAGTTGAAATAACTAGTTTATTAGAACAGCTTAAATGGTAGAGTCTGTAAAAAATGATTGAAACACATTAAAAAAAACCCACCAACAAACTAGATTATTTAAACAAGCTTTTCACAAAGGTAACATCCAGTTAATTTTTAATTATTTTCCATTGCACTGAAATGTACAAGAATACAAATTACTTTTTTTTCTTTTATTCTGCAGAAATGCCCCTGTGGGATATTTAGTGTTGCTGTCTCTACATTCTTGTCTGTGGATAAAGAAGACCTGGAGGGTTTTACATCTCCTGCAGCTTGATAGGGATGGGATTCCACGGAATGCTTTTTATTCCCCAAACGTTGTTCCTTCTCTGCTCTTCTGTAAGGAGACCTCATGTTTTACCCCGAGGCATATAGGAGTGCAGGGAAACCTACTGAGTGGAAGCAAATAATGTTCTAGTTCCCCCCCAAAGGCAGTGTTACAGCAATTAGGAACTGACTCTATTGCTTATTTGAAATAAAAATGGAAGTGAAATTTGCATGCATTTAACCATTTCTAGTCAAGAAGGTTATTCCAGCACCTTACACCCATCTGCAATATCTGTCACTTGCTCATAACATCATCATTATGCAACTAGAACAGCACTTCAGACAGCTATCAGTTGGCCTTTTGAAAAGGCAACCTCCAGACCAAGTGAGATCAATAGGATTTAAAAATATACAAGGTAGGTTTTGGTCAAAATGCTTCCAGGATGTGCAGTAAAAAACCCTTGGGAGTTGCCTGTGAGGTTTCTGTATCCAGTGCTTTTGGGTTTGTACATTTGCTTCCCCTCTGTAAATCAATCCTCTGCCTCAGGGACATTATCATTCAGAGCTCAGCTGACCCTTGGGTTGTGAAGGGGTTGTTTTGTAAGCACTGCAAAATCAAGCTACGCTGTGGCAAGTTGAAAGAGATGCTATTGAGACTGTTAAGATTTTCTAAAAATTGCTGGTATTTCCATGGAGTTGCTCATGGATTCAGAGGATGCCTCCTCCCAGCACAGTTAGGAAGATGAGTTGGTTGGTGAGAGAGTGGGGGTGGGAATCCAAGGGTAGGAGAAGTTTAATCATCTTTTCCCAAATTTGTTTTCACTAGCCAGAGGATTTTGTAGATAGGAGATGATAAATCCCTAGCAACACAAACCCCTGACAGATGGTGTTAAATGGTTTTGAGAATATTTCAAAATCTGCCCTACTTTTTATTCCCCAAATGTTGTTCCCTCTCTGCTTTTTTTTTTTTTTTTTTAATACAGAATTTTCCTACACTGTCTCCCACATTCTCATTTGTGTTATAATTTATGCTTCCTTATGCTCCAAACCGGAATCCAAATCACCAATTTAAATGGAGAAACAACCTGCTGAATTTTAAAGCCAGTTCCTTTCCTCCTGTTGATCTGAGATGAAGGAGGATGTATCAGGCTGATCAGAATTTACTTCCCATTCTCCAGGAAGTATTGTCTGGGTACAGCACATGTAAATCAAGGGAGAGCTTGCAACCAGTCCCATTCTACAGAGAAAACAGCAAATTCTCTTTTCACGTGAACTTTGTTAAGTAAAAACTTTGTCTCCTTGGTTTACCAGGATTGTCATCCTATGCATAACTCCTCAGAGCATTGTAGGACTAGGAATGGCTCCTTAATGTGGTGCAAAGAAACAGGAAAATGTGAGGTTAAAAAATGTGGGAAGAATCAGCTTTTATAGTTTACTTCAGGAAGTTGGTGTTTAGGAATTCTCTGTGTCAGCCCCCTGAAAGGAACTTCATGGGTTCCAGCTTTCTTTGGGATCCAGATGCCACCTCCTTCTTGCAGACAGGACCAATATCTGAGACAACTCACGATGCATTGACAAAACAAATAACCCCCAAAAAACCCAAACAAAAGCAAACAACCCCCCTGATGCACACTCATACAGTGAAATACACACAAAAAAAAACAAACCCAAAGCAAACAGAAAATAAAAGGTGGTTCTTCTTTTGGTTGGTGTGAAACATCAAATTGGGACAAATCTTTTTTCTGCAGAAGGATGGTGTTGTCCATATCTTCATCGGTGCTCACAAGTGACCTCATCCTAAAGCAAAGGAAGATCAGAGATTAATTGCTGGCCTTTTGCTGAGGGCTTTGCTACCTTCTCCATGGAGATTTGTTCCAATTACTGCTCTGAGGGCATCTGCTTTTTCTAATCAGAACCTGCAGATGGAAAAGACAAACCTCACCTTTTGTCCAAGGCTTCACTGCATGCAAGTCAAGGGAGTCTGACAGCAGTAAATGCAGTTTCAGGGGAAGAAATCCACAAATCAGAAGTTAAAATTGCACAGGAAAAATTTCCCATTTCTCTCCCCCAGATTTTTCTCTTTTTGCCATCTCTGGTCATGTGCTGATGTTGTGTATATTTTATCAGCTCATTGGATTGAGGGCCAGCCCAACTCCCTGGCCTGGCAGAAAATGAACCTTCCCCTCCATCCCTCCTTCCAAAAAAAAGGGATAATGAACTGTTTTCCATATAGTTCAACAAGCTAAGCAGGACCAGGGCACCCTGATAAACAACAGCTCCAATAAAAAGGGGAGGCAGAGCAGGAAAGAAGACAGAAGAACTGTCAGCAGGAAGGGGGAAATGAGAAGAATGTGCGACAGATCCTGCCTTTTCATGGCAGCTCAGATGTTCCTGCAGTCACACCCCAAATGTGACCATGAAAAGTATCTTTTTTGTTCCTGCTTTTATTTTGTTCTTGCCCCATTAAATCTGGAACTGAGTTTGTTACAACGGGGACCTTGCACTATCTTTCTCACCTATCTTTCTCAGGGACAGTGACATTTCAGAGCAGTCTTTGGCTGGTTTGAAGAGGGAACTGGTTAATTTTATGGAATATTTGTATTTTATGAGATATATTTTCCTGCCATAATTTTCTACTATTATTTCCAAGCCTCAAGTTGCTCTAATCAGTCTCATGTCGTGGTACAGAACCAGACACCACTTAAAACAAAAGCCTCAGCTGTCCCATTGCTCCATCAAGGTTATTTTGTTCCTGGGCAGAGCTCAGAGATGGCTTGAGGCTAAAAAAGTCTTGATAATAATTTTACATGTAAACTCATATAAGTAATTACAGAAGGAAGTTATAGAAGGGATTTTCCAGGTCACCTTTCCACTGTGTGAAACCAGGGTGAGTGCAAAGATCTTTGGGATACTGTGAGAAGGTGATTTCTGCCTTGCAGTTTCTGCAGAACATCTCACATAGGCCAGGAGCTCAGCTGGGTGAGGCATCACTGGTTTGGGCACTTGATCTCCAGGACCAGCTGCCAGGTAAAGGAGAGGGATTATTTTGATGTGATGAAGCCTAAAAATGTCACCTCCCTAGCAGACAGCTGTTAGACAGCAAAGTGTGAGTGTGGTATTGAGAGGAGGCAGGAAAGGAAAAAACCTGTTTACAAGAGCTTGGTGAGTCACATCATCTCAATAACTCAGAGACAGACGTAGTTATGCAAATGTCAGACATCATGTTTGAACAAAAGGTTACTCACTCACATAACCTGAAGCTTTTACTGCTAATGAAGCATTAACTTCCATCTCAATATGGGACCATGAGGAATTTAGGACTTTTTATAGCTTAAGTCATGAATGATTGAGAGATATAAAAATAACAATATCCTGTATCTCACTCGTCTGAGACAGAGGATTTAGTTACTTCTTTTCTTTCTACCTGGAGTTTCTAATTGACAAGAAAACTTAAATCTTGATTTTTGTTTATCACTTTACATTGTGGGATGAGGCAGTTGGAGAGCAGTGACAGCATGAGATGCAGGCTGTGCAAAATGCTGCCAAGCCTGTTTTACACCAGTGAGAAAGTTGGGACATGGGCAATTACAGGCCTGTTTTAGGCACAGATATGTTTTCTAAATTATTTAATTAAAAATGTAGAATAGAATAGAATAGAATAGAATAGAATAGAATAGAATAGAATATTTGGAAGAGTCAAATACACCAATCATCTAGTCCAAATGTCTGACTACTTCAGGACTGGCCAAAGGATAAATCATGTTATTAAGGGCATTTTCCAAATCCCTCCTAAACACTGACAGGCTTGAGGCTTTGACTATCCCTCTAGGGAGCCTGTTCCAGTGTTTGATCACCCTCTCAGTGAGGAAACGCTTCCTCATGTTCAGTTTAAACCTTTCCTGGCACAGCTTTGAACCACATGTCAACACTGGATACTGGGGAGAATATATCAGCATCTCCCTCCCCTGTTGAGTCTCTGCCAACCACTACCTCAGATCCCTTCCTGCAGGGCTGCTCTCTTGCCACTCCTCTCCCAGTTTACACTTGTGCTGAGTATTTGCCCATCCCAAGAGCAGAATCCTGCATTTTGACTTGTCCATGGAATAGAGGCATTTGTTTCCAGAAGAACTTCACCTGCAAGTCATTGCTTCAGTCCAAACCGTGGTCCAGGGGACTGCCCTTTGTGGTCTGAAGCTTTTATGCAAAATCAAATTAAGCACAGCAATTTGCAGAACTTGTCAGTTCTAATGAGCCTGAACCATGGGGAATTTTAGAGTTCACAGAGAACTGTAGCTGCTCAGAGATTTGGGAGCCACTGGCACAGGGAATGTACCCACTTCATCCAGGGCCAACGGCAATCAGTGAGGATGTGCTGATTTGTTTGTTTGGTGTTTTTTTGTCAGAGATGAAAATAAGAAATAAATAACAGAAACTGTCCTTACACTCATGACTTTTAGATGACTGAGCATCACTGTAGGCTCCTAACCTTCCTACCCCTGCAGAGGGATGTAGACAAATCTTCCTGGTCACCTTGTGCAACTAAAAGAGATCAAGTCCTGACTCAAGATCCCCTCCCTGGCATGGCATCACTGCTTGATGAGAGCTCATGTTGCTGAGATATAGAGTTTGCAGGGAAAATTTATCTTCTTTAGCACCTTTGCACTGAAGGTGATATGTTGGCAGAAGGGAAAATGAAGCAGTAGTTTTAAAGGCAAGATATTAAACAGAAACAGTTTTGAGGGGGTAATGATGGAAGGAGAAGGGGGGGAAATGAGTTAGATCTTAGCAGGAGCTACCTGGGTCAGGAGGCTAATGAGATTTTGGGTAAGGCAAGAGCTCTACACACAAACATATCGGTGTCAGGGACTTTGCTCAGCCCACTGGGCTCACCAAACATTGTGCTCTGAGCTTGCAGCTTCACACCAGCCTAACTCAGGCTGATAATTGGTGGCTGCAAGATATTCCCCTCCCTTTCCTCCTCCAGCTGCCCATTCCTATCCATTCCTTTTGTGCCAGCCCCTGATTTCACCAGGTTCTGCTCCTTAGAGTGAGTATATGAGTGGGAGCAAATCTAGTATCACCTTAAAAAGGATTTTTTAAAGAAAGGGGAATTTTTTTTTGGAGTGTGACAATTGTTTTTGGAGCACAAGGTTGACATATAGTCATCCTAGTCTGGTATAAACTTGTGATGAAGCTAAGAAGGTTGCATGATGGCATGACCCTCCAATTCCCAGCCCTGCCCTCTCCCTTTCGTGGATACTTCTGGTCCTGTAAGCTCATCAGTTTAAACTTGGAGGTAAATTGGGATTTGTCTGACCATACATGCTTCTTATTTGTTAACACATTCCATAGTGGGTTCTTAGCAGAACCTCAGTTTTAGCAACAGTTTGTAAGTGAGGAAGTCTTGAACTTTATTTGGAGAAGGAGACAAATTTAATTCTGTTGCTGAGACAGAAATATTCATTTAGACAGAGGTGGCTTAAAACAGAAACCTCTCCATGATTTAAAGGTCACTCTCACACATATAATGTTAGAAAACTTGCACAGGCAAAAGGGAAACCACCTACATTACAGTGATGGTTTCCAGGTTCTTCAGAATTAGCACAGAAACTCAGAGTTCCTGCAGGAAGTCAAGTAAGAGGGGCAAAGAAGCCACATTACACATTTTAAAGGGTCAAACCCCAACAAAAGTCAGCAGCTCAGCAGATTTTCTTTTAGGCCAACATGAGAAAGACACCTAATTTGAGCAACACAGAACCCTGCAAGCTCTTGCAGGGATGTTTTATCACATGCTGGTGGGATAACATGGAAAACAGAGTGAGGATTGCAAGTTTAGGGAAGATCCAGAGTGGTAGCAAAGGACAAAGCTGAAGGCATCTTCTTCAGAGAGATGAAGTGTGGGGGTTATTTCCACCTTTGTCCATAGAAAAGTACCCCCAAGCTTCAGGTCTTTTAGGAGTCATGGACCAACTTCTCAGCATTGGGAGTCTTTGGCTAACTTTTAATTTGAATGGCTGATTTTCTTAATCTAGCATGCCTGGGTTGGCATCAGTGCATTTACAAGCCATCCATTCTCCCAGAGTGAAATGGAATTCTCCAGGTTTTGGAAATTATTTTTTCTCCTTCCAAACTAGAGGGAGATTGGGTGACTAAACAAATGCCCAGGTTAGGTGGGTTAGGTGTACAAAGTTAGGTGGGTCCCAGCCCTAGGAGTTAAGATGCTGTGAGTGAAAGCACTTTTGCTGGGTCCAGCCAGGGAAACAGGACTGGAATGCCGAGGTGATGGCAGCACAGTGAGCTCTGGGTCAGGAATGGAGTTTCCATGGTGCAGTAACAAAAACAGTAACTTGAACAGGAGATAAGTGCCATAAAAACTTAAAAAAAAAAAAAATTATCTTCAGAGCCTGAATGAGCCTAAAAGCTTAAAAACTGCTCTCATCAGGATTTTTTCCTTAAGGTGAATCACTGTGATCCTCTTCAAATCCATGAGAAGTCAAATGTTTTCTTTAGTAGCCCATAGAAAGGCATTAGTAATAATGACAGTCAATTAAGGGAAATATTTAGCATTTGATAAAGACTACAGATGGTCTTTATCTTAGCTAATTGCTAAAACTTGCAAATATTCAAGCAGAGAAAGACCCAAGCTGGTAATTTCTCAAACTCCTGTTGCCTGAAGTCCAGAGCCTTGGTATGAGTAAAGACAGCTGGAGACTTCTTTCAGATTTTCTGTATCTCATTAAAAGTTTTAAAATAGAGGTGGAGAGTCTGTGTAGATCCTTCTTCACATCAACTTTGTGCCAAGGTAAGATCTTTAAAAGTAATGGAGTTACTCCTCATTACTGCTAAGAAGCTGAGTGATTTTATTAATTTTAACCTTTTGCTGGGTGTTGGGAGGTGCCATTTCTCTAGGTTTGACCTTTATCTTGATGAGAGTTATGAAAGTTATAGTAAATACATTTTTATAATAAATAGTTTAGAAATACCTTTTTATTATATAGTTAGAGCCAGGCTGTGTGACAGCAACCCAGTGAAATTTTGTCTGTGCTGTCCATTGAGTAATATTCTACGTTTACTTCTCCAGACGGTTCAGGATGCAGACTGAGGGAAGGGAAAACAAGTATTTTGTGCTGTTCTATTACACAAGACACAGATCTATCAAAGGTTTCACTCAAACCATGAGATTTTTATTGGAGATTCTGACTGCTGGCCACCAAGACCTCCTGCTAAGTACCTGAGCACCTGGCACTGAGTATCTGGAGTGGCAGCCAGAAGGACATAAATAATAAACTTGGAAGCAAGCAAGCTCTGAAAGTCAGCCTTGAGGCTGTCACATCCCAGACACCACAAGAATCTCTGACGCAGAAATGAAGACCCTGAGTGGGAGGGAAGGCAAGGAGTCCGTTCTGCTCTTCAGGCAGATGCTCAGGCTGAGGAGCATAAAAATAACACTGGGAGTCTCTCTCAGTGCCACTTGGAGAGGGCAGGCAGCAGTGCTGCTTCCTGAGAGGAGCTGAGTGCCAGGTGTAAGCTCGTAACTTATACATTCCAAAAATTATCCTCATCAAGGCTGTTCTGATTTTGTGTTTTTCTTTTTAAAAGTTCTCTTGTGTTGGTAAGAAACACTGAGAAGAAGCAAACACAGTGAGCATTTGGAGTCTTCTGCCTTGTTCCAGTCAAGTAATTCTGGGGAGGCCACATCATGAGAAATTACTTATTTGATTTATGGCTTAGGAGAGTTTGCCAGCTGATTTATCCTGAGGTCTGATAGGAAAATGGGAGCTGGGAAGAATCCATCACTCCTGCTGTAGCTTGAGATGAATCCTCAAAACACCACGAGACTGGCAGAGGTATTCTACAATGGATTTCACCTGGGAGTGTTTTTTCTGCACAGTGCTGACTTCTTTGAGCTTCCTGCTGGTACCAAACTAGTCTTTCTTGTACTTTCCACCCTGCATAGAAAAGGAATTTAGGTTTCTTTGCCTCTGCAGCATAGAGAACATAGAGCTGAACTGTTAGAACAGTCCAGCTCTATGTCCCACAAGCCACTGACGTAATTTTTGGCTACTTGGAAACCTAATTCAAATTTTGGGCTTTCTGCCCTATTTATATTGGAGGTGTAGTAAAGAGAGGCAGGAAAGCAGTGAAATTTCCCCAGTGATGATTCTTTGGAGTGCACAGGGGTGACCTACCCACCTGTGGATGCTTTTATATATTGGATGACATTGATCATGGGTCTGATCATACTGTGCAAAACCTCTGGTCTGAGTGGGAAACCCTTTCTAGTGAGCAGTGCTCAGTTCATGCTACATCAGGAATTTTACCACACCCTCCCTGTTACCTTTCCTTATCCTACAAAGGATTCACCTGGAGCACCTGCAGCCAGAATTACCCAGAGGGGCACAGTCCACACTGAAGGTTTTAAAAGGAATTCCAAACTGTGAGCTGATGCCTCCCAACAGGGGGGAAATTGTCATGCACAGAGGTCCCTCCCTGGCTCTAAATCATTCTGCTGGGATGCAGGGATCCAGCCACAAATCCTGTTAGCTCGGGAGAAATCAATGCCTAGTGTTTCAGTACCTTTAGATTGTAGACTGCCATGCAGAGACACACCTTGAAATTGTTTATAAGTGTATTTAGTTATACATATAATTACACAGGTACATGTAACATATGCATGAAGGTATGTGTCACACAGAGTTATTAAATCATCCATATTTTAGGTTTGTAGAAATGCATATATATGTAAGATATTTCTTCCTCTTTTTATATATATAAATATACCTATAAAGTATGTAGAAATAAATATAAATTTAAAAATATAAAAAATAAAAAAATAAAATCGTTTAAATATATAATATATAACATATATATTTTATATATATGTAATATATATGTGTAATAATACATATACATATATTTTATATATATAAATATGTAACATATTACATATCATATATAAAACCATATTAAATATATAATATTTATATTTTATATAGTATATGTATATATAAACATATATATAATATAATACATGTCTATTGTATATATGTATCTATAATAGATATGATTTATAGGCAATCTTGTGGAAATTAGCTTCACTATTCTGCTTCATAATTTGATGCTGTTGAATTTCTCAGGTTTGGTTTGTTTGTTTGGTTTTTTTTTTACATGAGGGGGTCTGTGATGAAATTTGAGATCCTTTTGCAGCTGCCCAGATTTAAGTTTTGTATTCTTATGAAGTAGGAAAGTTTGCCAACCTAGGCAGCTTCCCACTGGAAGCACCAGGGAATTCTTAATCATTGTGTGCAAAACCAATGGATTTTTGTAAAGGATGTTTCTCTGGGTCTTGGTTTATCATTTCTGAGCCATCCCAATTAAAGACCTTGTCACCACAAATGATTTGTGTTGAGCTGGTATCTGTGGAAAAGGATCTCTGCAGCTGAATTCAGCAGGGAAGGATGCACAACCCTGATGCAGTTCCCTTCTCCAGAAGCCACACGGTGTGGAGACTTTTTCTAAAAGAATTGCTAACAAGATTCTTTTTTCCTTTAGGAAGTTTTTCTGCTGTATAAAGAACAGTTGCTTGTTCCTGGTGCTCCCCAGGGTAAGGCTGACACAACAAGGTTCTGCAAAACTTAACTACAGCTGTGGCATTTCCACCTGATGTCACAGTGTCAGAAAACACACCAAAGAGTTTCCTCCAGCTTGAAAACTTCTGTTGACACAGGCTTCTCTCTCAAGAGCCTCTTCTGACACCACACCAGTGGTAGCTGCACTACACAAGAATTAAGGCCCAGAATCCTTCTGAAATATTTATCCAAACCTAAACTAGCTAAGCCATTAGTCTCCAAGCAAAATCCTCTTCAGCTCAGACAGGTGAGATTTCACCTTTTTTATATGCCTCTGAAGTTAAACCAAATTAATCTCAAAGAATGGAAAATATTTCTGTGTCATCGATTTTCTTATGTTCTTTGTTCTCTTATATTATAATATTATAATAATTATATATAATAATATTTAATAGTATTATAATAATATTATTATATTTGTTCTCTGACACTGGAATGCAGGAAAGGATGTTAAAGCAGTAGAAAATATTTGAATTTCTGTTAAAGTTTCAAAATCTCACAAGTATTACCCAAATCTGTGATCATTTCACTGTCCTTGTGCATTCAAATTTTGATGTATCAAAACAACTTCCTCTGATTTATCCTTTTAACATGTGAATTTTACTCTGTGATCCATGGGTTTATTCTGGTGTATTAACTGTATAAAAAAGGTTTGTAAAAGATTATTAGGAAGATCAATGTTATATTTAATTGGCCAGAATCTGGTTTAGATGGGATTGTTACAGTGGGAAAATATCAGGAGCCTATAAATAATGCAAATAAAAAAGATAAAATCTCTACAAATGATGCAAAATACCTAGCTTGTGTTTTCTGCAAACCCATCCATATCAACAGATCACTTCATAAAATCTCCAATTTATATTCATGTGCAAGAAGGAAAGAAGCAAATTTTAATGGCCACAAGGCTCTGCTGTGATCCAAAGTACAGTGAAGTAAATGGAATTTCCTTCCACAAAGGCAAACAGAGCCAATGGTGGGCTCAGAGGAAGTTGTGTGAAGTTGAGCATTTAATAAGCTTTGGATGATTTCACAGGTCCCTCTCAGGAGCAGTGCCCAGATTTCTGAGGAGCAATCTTGGGATTTGACCTCAGGCACCTGTGGGTTATAAGGATCATAACTCTGCTCAGGCTTCTGGAGGTCCCTTCATTCCTTCAGGAGTAATAATTCTGGATGTGCTAAAATTAGTAATTCTCACTGTTGTGATGATTCTCTGGCTGCTGGGTGCAGCTTCATTCTTTTCCATCCAGCATTTCCAACACATTATTTCCCTCGTTTATTTATTTAATTACTTTTGTCTGACCCTTGCTGAAACACCAGGAAGATATGTGTTGCTAATTGCTTATGGATTATTTAATTGCTATTTAATACCAGAGTGGTGCTGTCCTCCTGTTTCTGAACATGCTGGGTCACAGGCTCAACCTATTTCTATGTTCTGCTGTTTTTAAAAATCCTTCAGGTTAGAAATAGGGGGAGTAAGCAGAGTAACTGTAATAACTACACTGCTGTGATGTAGCACAGAAATGTCTGAACAATCCTCTGTAGAAAGAAACAAAAAAGAAAATCAAGGGGATAACAACGGCCTTAACCGCCTTTGGGTTTTGCAGGTAGTAATCTTCAACAGTTTATTGAAAAAAAAATAATAAAAGAAGTTAAACTGTGTCACAAATATTTGGAAGACAAACAAGCCTGTGAGTTTATCATCCACATGCTGAAAGTCCATGGATAAAGAGGCTCACAGGAAAGTCCGTCTGCAGGCTCAGTAAAACCAGTTCAGGAGAAAGCAGAAAACCACCAGTATTGGCATTATCTGATATTTTCTTTATATTTCATGATGATTCTTTATTATGGTGAAAATTGAGCAGTGATGCTTCTTGGTGCAGTAGAAAATGAGTATAGAGTGAGCAAACTTTTCACATCCAGAAATACATAGAAACAAGAGAAACAGCAAACCAGAAAATTGAAAAGATGAGATCCTGCAGAGATGTTAAACACAGTCTTTACTTTGTAGAGATTTATTATGCAGTTTAAGTTAATACAGCTTTTCCTACAACTCAAAAGATACAATATATACTTACACTTCCTAACATCCTCTCTAGGTGCAGTTTCTTTTCAGGGATGCCAATTTACATAACTGAACCTCTTGACTTTGAAGTAGAATATATAATTATTCAGAAAGAGAAACATCTCCAATATTTAGCATTGAAATGGGAAAAAAATAGACTGACCATTATGGCAAACCCAGGAAACCTCCAGTTCTTTTAAATTCTATCCTCATGTCAGGCTGGGAGTTATTATCCATGACATGTGTCATTATGTCACATGAGCTTGCCTAGAGTTTTTTTGACACTCAAATAATTAGTTATCTGCTATTCCCAGCTATTTATAGTCACTGTAAATGCCTGTTTTATTGGGTATGTGTGCTCTTTGAATGGTGCACGAGCAGCTGCTTCAGTTGCTTAGCATTTTATGTCTTTATATCATACTAAGATCACTGTCTCGCATGTCACACAAAGCCAGTGAGCGATAAGAGGCAGGAGCAGAATGAGATTAACTCATGAAAAGACAGATTTCCCAGGGATATGGATGGTGTTTCTGCGATGTCACCTGATGGCAAACATGGTCAGTGGTGTGAGGAGGAATCCCTTTCTCTTTAAGGAGGGAATTTTAAAAAAAAAAAAAACACAGAAAAGGATTTTCAAGATGCCATGCCAAGGCTGAGTAGTACTCAAAGAAGATGTGGGTTTTGCTGAAGGGATAAATTGATTGGAGAGATAAGAAAAGATGCTCTCAGGAGAAGTGACTGCATCTCTGTCAGCTTTAATTTACACTGCCCTTGCTGGACCTGATCATTTCTTTGAAAATGCTTCTTAACTTACTAGCAAATAAAATGCACCATGGCTGATTTCTGGGTTTCAGGGAATCACAGTGACACCTGAACTCTCTGCTTCTGAACCCAGAATGGGCCAAGCTCTTCTGTGCTGGATCCGCACCCTCCTTGGTATGATGTAAGACCTGGTGCAGGAACAAGTCAGAGCTAAAACATCCAAGCAATGACTTGATCTGGCCTGAGTAATCTCCTGGACATTTTTAGTTAACTATCAAATGTAGTCTGAGAGCCACAGCACTGGAAGGTGATGGATGCTGACCTACAAGTTGCAATCCTTTTCATACCCTTCTCTTAGGACATAAATCCATATGTTTGCAGCCTCTATTGTCCCACTACATTTTCTGTGCAAGCCCCAAAGTCCAGCTGAGGTCTTTCCTTTGCCCTCTGCAGCTACAAAAGAAAGAGCTTATTCTCAGCAATGGTGAGAAAGTTTTTGGCATTATTCCCTACAGCAGCAGGGTCATGTATGCTAGAAAAACAAAGAAGACCTAAGTGGCTTTGCTGAGCTATATTTAAAATAATAAGTCAGGCCACAAAAGTTAAAGAGTGATTGCACAGCACCTTCCTTCATCCCAAACATTGCTGCCGCCTCTGGTCCAGTTCCAACAGGGATGGCTGAGTGCCAGGAACATCAAAAAATGCATATTAGTGTTGTTTTATAATGAGATTTTTTTCTTCATAATAAATTTGCAGGATATTCCACAGCACTTGTCCAAAATGTGATCCCTCAGGTCCATGTGGGAAACTCAGCTGAAGGCAGCCCATTCCACCCTACCTTGTGACCCTAATTAAACAAAAAAATCACAGCATAGGACCAAATTTTTTGCATACTAATACTATGGATGTAGATAACCTGGAGCAGCGTGGAAGCTATTTATTATCCCCAAGGCCAGAAATGGGATTGGATCCTCTTCAATCCAACCCCATCTGTATGATCAGGAGAGGAGCAGTGCTGTAAAACCTTAAACTGCAGCTGCAAGCCAGCAGTGGAAGCAGGCAGAGCCATCATTCTCTGGAGAGGAGAACTGACAGAAGTTGCATTTTAATACCTCATTTTACACCACCAGTCCTTGTTTAATCAGATCAACACAGATCGGGCTGGTAATACTGGGAAAGGGGAAAAAAAAACCCCACCAGTCAGCCCAGAATAAACACATTTGTTGAAAAACATCAGAGTGTTTTGTAGATTATATAATGTTGCAGTAAGTAACTGCATAGCTTAATTTTATGGTTTCCATGGAAACCATCAAAATGAAAGGTAAGAGTTCAGTGTTCCTGGCTCTGAGGAGCAAATCTCTTCGTCGAGATGTGCATTTCATCTGTCTTGCCTGGCTTCGGAGTGAAGGAAGCCCTTTGGAAGGAGGTGAGATGGTCTGGGAGGTGCCTGAGCCATTCCCAGCCCCGGCTGGGCTGCACGAGTGTCTCAGATGCAGACAGAGCCTCATGAATTTTACATGTGGTGTGACCTGCTGGAGATCCCAGCCCTGCTCCCATGAGCTCTGCCTGTGACAGTGGGCAGCTTGTTTTCCTGTGGAAACTTCTCATTAATGCAAAAACATCCACTCTCACCTCATTTAGAGGGAAAAACCAGCAAACACCAAAGCTTCCAAGGGTCACTGAAGAAGCAAAAGTTTCTGGCTGTTTCTGTTAGTTTTAGGAAAGACCAGAGCCAGTTATGCTCTTCTCTTTGCTGGGGCTTAGCCCTGCAGATCTCAGTGATGCTGACCTTGGTGAGTTGTGGATCTGATGTCCTTGGGAGAGATAGTTTAGGTCTGTAATTATGTTTAATGCAAGATGGAGACAGGACTGAGAAGGGGCTTGGGCAAGTCAGACCCATCTTCCCATGGCTTTGTCCCTGACACAGACAGAGGGAGAGTGGCAGGTGGATGTAGCACACTGACCCAGCCTCTCCAGCATGGGGAAGGAGAGGGTCTGTTTCTGTCATTAAATCACTTCATTCTTTTGGGTCGGGAGAGATTTTTGTGTTGTCCCATTTCATGCCCCTGCCAAAGGCAGGGACACCTTCCACTGCTCCAAGACCCCCACCCACCTTGGCCTTGAACACTTCCAGGGATCCACAACTTCTCTGGACAACCTGTTCCATCAGTTTGTCATGCCTGGTGCTGTGTCCCTTTCTGCAGTGCCTGTGCCCAGCTCTCCTCTGTTACATGATGCTGCACCACTGCCAGCAGTCACTCAAATAAACTGCTTTTCTGGAACTTTGAAACTCACACAAACTATACACACAGGTGGATCTGCAGGGAATTTGGGGTCCAGCTGTCCTTGCCTCTGCTCTGCTAGGAAGTGACAAATGAATAAAGTGGCTCAGGAGTTCTTCTAGAGCCTAGCTCTAAGGGTTAAACCTTCTCTCCAAATTGCCATGTGCCTCCTCACTGTGCATTCAGCTCATTTCTTGCTCTACCCTGTTGTCATCAGAGCTGCAAGTGAGCCACCACTTTAACAAGTTTTCTTTTTTAAAGAACTGCAATCATGAGGCAATACCACTTATTATTAGGCTGTGTTATTACGTATTTTTCATGGACTCAGGTTATGGCATGACAAACAGCCAGGGTCTGGGAGCCCCCCAAGCCATGCTGAGTCTTTCCTGGATCTGAAATCTTGGGTTGGAGCCTCATTGAGTGAACAGAGAAGAGCAGTTGTATCACATTTGTATTCTGCCTTTAACTGTGCTGTGAAGCACCTCACTCCTTGTCAGTCCTGTGCTCTGATATATTTTTCTTGGAGTGTGGGAAGAAGATGCCCAAAACCATCTGAGTGTCTGAGCTGTAATACCTACACTTGTAATTACTATTTCAAAAGGCTGAGAAAATAAGATTGAAGCAGATGTGCAAGTATTTTCATCCTTATTTACATAATATATCTGCCAGTCTATCCCCCTGTGTAACCCTGATAGCTGAGAAGTGCAAATCTTTAAATCTGACACAGGTTTGATCAGTGGGTTTTGCACTGAAGATGTCTTGCTTCATCATTCAGTGTTGCTGCACTCTTGTCTCCTCTTCTGCTGCTAGCTCTCCTCTTTTTGCTCTGTTAATATATTAAAAATCCAGAATGCAGGATGCTCAAGGTCAATGACAAACTTGTGTCAAACCTGGGATCTTAAATGAAGGACAGATGCGTCCCTGGGCAGCCTTGTGATCCTGCATGGAGCCTCTGCTCCTTCTCCCATGGATTCATTTAGGTTGGAAAAGATCTCAAAGTTCACCAAGTCCAACCAGCACTGTCACAGCTGCCACTTAATCATGTCCCCAAGTGCCACATCCACACAGCTCTTAATTCTCTCCAGGAATGGTGACTGCGGTGCTTGACAATCCTTGCAGTGAATGAAATTTTTCCTGATATCCAACCTAAATCTCCCCTGGTGCAACTTGAGCCAGTTTCCTCTTGTCCTGTCCCTTGTTGCCTGGAAGCAAAGCCTGACCCCCACCTGCACCCTCCTGTCAGGGAGCTGTGGAGAGTATTCCAGTGTGAGCTGGAAGATTCTTTTTATCACCTCTTATGTGGGGTTAATCAAACTTCCTGCTCCATTCCCAGTAAAACCAGCAAGTCTGGTGTTGGATGTAAGCAATAAAGCTATTCCTCAGGGCTGGGCCCTGGCACCATCACATATGTGTGCCAGAATCAGAAACTGCTTCCCTATTTGCATAGAAGAAAACAAAATTAATGGGAAAAAAAATCTGAAAGAAACTTGATGGTTCTGTGTACCTGTAGCAAGTGCACTTTGCAGCCAACCCAAAATAAACACTTAAAATGAAGCTGTTTGTAGTGCAGGATGGGTTTCAGTAAGAGGTGGTCACCCACTGGAGCTGCTGAGCATTGGGAACTTTCACTGATCTCCAGAAAAACTCCACAAAGCTGAAGCTTTCAGCAAATTAAACTGGCAGATGCCAGTGGGATCCTAGGAGAGGAGAGATGGGTAGCTCTTCTCAGAGTCTGTACCAAGTTCTGCATTATTTTTCTCAGGAGGATGTGGATGCCATAATGTTACATGGGATCAAAAAAGCAGCAGGAAAAACTCGTGGAAGAAAAAGGTGTTGAGGGCAGCTAAATATGAAGAGTCTGACTCTGGTTTGTAATACTCTGAGAAGAAAGTTGTTGGAGGGAGAAAGGAATAGATGGGGAGGCACATTTGTGGATATGTGCTTGAATTATATCTGAACTATATTATAGTTCATCTGGTGGAGATGAACTGCTGGCTCAGGACAGAATTTGGGCTGTTCTGGAAAAGTCAGTCCTGCACTACCCTACTTCAGGACCAGCTTTGAGATCCTCAGAGCAAAAAATGATCTGAAATGTACCTGGGCCCTGTAGGGACCAACACCTTAAGCCAGGTGGGTTATTTCAGCCAGGTGGGCTCTTCCACTCACTTCTCATTTCAGGAGGTCTCACCAACTCCAAATAATTCCCATTTAAAAAATCCCAAAAGGAACACCACAGATGGTGATGCTGGAAGCAACAGTGTTCCTGTCTCTACCTGGTCTTGTTCACTCTTCAACCTGATTTTATGGATGGGAGGGACTATTGTCTTCCTCAAGAAATTTCACACGCATGATGGACGCTTTGCCAGGGAAAATTAGATCATATGTTCACACCATCCTCCATGGAATACACAGCCCTGTTGTAAAACATTTGCTGCCAGATATTAAGGTGGGAGATCTCTTCTGCCAGTGGCATTATGAAACAGTATGGGGAGAGTTTTGCATCCAAAATCCACCTAAATATTGATGTGTTTGTAGGAACAGATGTCTGCTAGCTTCCTGTGCAATGTGTTATCAGATTAGAGATTTTACAGCAACAGCCTTAATTAGAAGCATGCTATTATTCAGCACTAAAAGCGTCTTTTGGAGGTGTAAATCCCTACAATACAGGGATACAAACCTGCCTCCTCTCCAGTTTACCTACTGTGAGCAAGAGACTTTTGTCAAAACATTTTGCACCTCGGAGATACATTTATTCTTATTTTCAAGGTAGGTCTGGGTGCTGGATTGAATCTGAGCTTGGCGAAGATAATTGAGAAAATCAGGGTACAGCAGGGCAAGGAATTCAGATCCATGACCCAGAAGGGCTTGGAATGCCCTGGGAGTTTCCTGTTATTGAATAAAGTCAACACTAAGTGAGATGCTAATCCTGCACTGTTGGGATGGTAACAGTGGATTCTTCTTTGCTGGTGGGACTGCCCTGACTTTATTCTGTCTTTGCTGTGAATATTAGAAAGCTGCTCCCTATTACCTGTTCTTTCAGTCTCTGCAGTTGCTTCTTTGCTTTCTTTCAAGGAACAGTCTCCAGAAGAAAACCTGGCAATGATGCAAATGATGGGGAAAGGGCAGAAGGGAAAGACATTTAACATCAACTAATTCTGTAAGGTAGGGAATACTGCATGTTAGTTTGAATAAGAAGCCCTTTTTTGTGTGTTCCCCAACTGAAAAGATTTCCAAGCAGGAAAAGTACTTTCTTTATTTTTCCTACAGCACCCACTAGCCAGTAGCTCTAATGCCATTTAATGCCTCTAGACACAAACAAAATATAAACTTCAAGTCATTTTTGTTTCTCTTTAGAAACATCAGCTTGCCACATGGATACCTAAACATGAGAAAAATTGAAAAAATGCATCAGGTGACTTGGCAAACTTCTTTTTTGTTCTCTCATTTTTCTGTGGGAAGTTTTGCCAGTTTGTAGCACAGAATTTTTTAAGAAAAAATGCTTTTAGTTATAAAGGATTTTTGATGGATGTGTAAAAGAAGAAGGTTCTACTTCTCAAATGGGTTTTTAGTTCAGATTTCTTTCTCATTTTCTCATGTTCAAAAATGCCTTTCCATCTAAAAGAAAAATAAATCCTTTTGACCTTAAGGAATTTATTTGGTGTTATAAAATACAGCACAACTGAACATCAACAAAACAAAACAAAAACTTAGTTGGGAATGAACACCAAAGCTATCAAGAGAAGGAGTCAGGAGAAATATTTCTGGAGATGTTCTGCAAAATGTCTTGTTCAAATCTGATATCTGAAACAACCTGGGATCAGCAGAAATTGTCTGAGCATTTACCACTCTAAGCTGGCATCAAGAAAAGAGAGTCCAAGCATTGAACATTGTTTCTGGCTGAGAAGATGGGGATATTACCCGGAGGGCAAAAGATTTGCAACCCCATGGTAGCAAACGTTGGTTTGAGGTTAAAAGGTTCCATTAAGTCTGAAGAGGAGAAAAGCCTGGCATGACCTTCAGTCAGAGGGGAAACATCTCAGGTATTTCCTGCATGGACCTTTCAGTGCCAGCACATAAAGAACAGGAGCAATCTCCAATGAAGCATGTGGGACCTCCAGCTGAGAACGAGGCAGAATTTGCTGTCCCCAGGAGACTGTGATCCTGCAGAGGTCTCTCTTTCCCTGGGGTTACATAGGCTTGGTAGATGCTCTGCTCTTCTGGACCTTGACCAATGCTCCTGGCACCCATATCGAGGTTCAGGTCCAAGGAATGGCTCCATAAGGAACCAGGTGAACCTGGAAAGAGCTCACAGGAAAGTCTGAAGGCTTCATGGAAACATATCCTGATCCCGGGCTGAACTGGTGGCCTGAGCAGAGCCAGCTCTGTTCTCAGGTTTATCTGCACAATCTTGCTGTGATTATCATGACAATCTAGACTTCATTTCTTCACTGGCAAGTTTCCAAACCCTGCTGTGTTTTCTCTGGAAACATTAGGATTCAGTGCTTATATTGGCTGAGTCCTTGGAAGGATGCTGTCTCTCCTCTCAGAAACCATCTAAGATGTGCTGTTTATTTTAATTTCTTTTCTTGTTTTTAATCCAAACTGGTTTCTTATTCCAAATCTCTAAGGACCCTGGTAGCTCCCTTACAAATGCACTGGCACTTTATAAATAGCCCAGAAGGAAACTTGGGTTGTCTTAGACTTTCAGAAGAAGTTTGTTCATTTGAATAGTATTTAGAATGCATTTGCATTTCCAAAATATCTTCAAATGATTTCACAGATGCCAGAAAAGCATCAGCTGTTTCAACCTCCTTCTGACTCCTGCTCTTCAGGCAGAAGCCGTGAGAGGGGCAGCATCACTTCCCATCACCCTGAAACTAGAGCAAAACTGTAGTTGGTGTAGTTGGTTTCTCTGCTGGCCTCGACTTAACTCTCCTTTCAGAAGTGCTGAATGGCCTCACCTCCCACCAAAGTCAAGGCAAGGTGAAGATGCTCAACCCCTTTGCTGGATCAACTCCCTGGTTTCCAAGGCAACTGTTCTTGGGTGAGATTTAATGAGAAGGTGAGGACAACCACGAGGCCCTTTGAACAGGCAGGGGAACGCAGAGCTCACAGAAATGATTGTGCTTTTCAAGGGAAAAGGACAGGCAGGTGGACTGAATGGACAATAAATTATCTGACATTTTAACGGGTTAACATGATATTGCAGAAAATGACCTGAATAAAGTGGCTCAATCCCTGTGGAGAAAAGTAAAATAAAATAGGCATAATGGAAAGAAGACCCATAAAAGGCTGAAATGGGGGTTTATTCAAACTGCCTGAATGGAAGTGAAAGGAGCAAGTTACAACCCTTGTTACAGCCTCTTAGCAGCAGTTGGTCTCAAAATGAATTGGAAAAAAATGTATCTGTGATAACCTGACATAGAAAAGCTGGTTGGGTAAGCTCCATAAAACACAGCCTTTATATTGGTGCCACAAATCAGAACCTATTTGCAAGAGATTTTACAGCACAGGCAACAGGTACTTCTTGTTCTAATGTCAAGCAGTGTCATCTGTTACAAGAAAAAGTGGAATTGTTGCTTGCACCCAAAATGTCTCAGATCATGTTTATGCTGTCTCATGCATTTCTTCACCCTGGAATTTTCCAGGTTTATTATAAGATGAGTAGACTTACCTTTTAACATCAAGAAAGATCTTGTGAAAATAAAGACCTATCTATCCTGTGTATGATGCAGGAGCGTTAAGGAAATATAGACTTATAATTCTACAAGAAATACTGATATTTTGATACTTTTCCCATTGTAATAATTCACCTTTCAGGTGAATTTTATCCTTTCAGGATAAAGTCTGAGCCTTTTCAATTTAGTATTAGAAACCTCCTTTATTTAAAGTCAATCTGGACATGAAAGTAGCTCTGTCCACCGCATCTCAAAAGGTTTGAGCAAACTGTAAGAGTAATTGATTCTAACCTTAATAATAATGATTTTATGATTTTTAAAACTCTATTTTGGGGAGATAAAGGGGGAAGAGTCATGTAAGTTCAGTTTAGAGGGGAAAAAAGCATTTTTTAAAATTAATTAATAGATGTTTCAAGTTAAAACATTTTGCATGGCTAATGGGGCATTTGTAATGATTTTTGTACCACTTTTAAATGAAGCACTGTCATTTTCAGACTTGAAAACAATTCTTTCACAACTGAAAAAGAGGTATATTTACTTTAAGAAATGCTGAAATAAAATGTTCTGACTGGTGCATGGCTGAAAAAAAATTTGAAAGGGAATTTTTGACAGAAAGGTCTTCATCCATTCCACCCAATCAGAAATAATTACAGCCCTGTTGTCACCCTCTGCTACTCTGGAGTTGGGCTTCAGTGAATGAAGTGTTTATAGAATTTTAAATAAAATCAGGAGCTTCAACCTCATTACAGAAAGACATGAAACCATTGTAAGGGCAACTACAGAGCCAGTCTGACTGGTGATAACCACAAATTTTGTGGGTAATGGTAAATAAATGCCACCCTGAACCAGCAGCAGACTTATCCAACTGCAATTTCCACCCAAGAGCCACAGCCCTGCACAGGTTATATCTCCAGGTGCTTCCAGGGTGAAATGAGCAAAGATGGAGATGAAGAAACAACTTTTTTCTGTTGTTTTGGTGAGTCTGGTACCACTTAGCCCAGGTAGAATGTCACCTCGTCACCTGTGTCACCTGTGACCTGAGTCACAGGCAGATCCTGAATCCCTGGAGGCTCCTGCAGGCCTCAGTGCTCTGTCTTTCAATTTGCAGGCCAGGCTTTACCTCCTTGTTTTCAATCTGACGTTTTGTGTATTTTTATGAAAGCTCCTTGTTACCAGTTCCACAGAGGGTGTCGTGCTTTAATACAGTTGTGGCAGGGAGAGAAGTGAGTGAACAGTTCTCCCTTCAAACACAATCCTGAAGGTCACAATTTCAGCATCTATGAAATCTTTTTCTGACCATGTCAGCGTTTTTTTTGCTCATGCTCCTTTATGGATGACTTTAAAACGGTGTCTCCAACCATAAAATTCTACCAGTGTTTAATCTCATCGAGTATTTTCTTGGATGCTGTAGCCAAGATCACTTGACTAATTCAGCTTGCAAAGTACTACTGGGAAGGAGTATTTATGGTAGTCCCAGCAAGGACAACCAAATTAGCTGTAGCAAGCAGCCAGCCTGAAGAAGAAATAAAATGAGGGAGCAAGATAATTTGGAACAAAATGTAAAAGACACACAAATCATTTAATAAAGGTTTTCCCTGGAGGAAACTTTCCAAGCAGCTGAACACCAGGACAGCTGAGAGAAATGAGGTCAATTGTGTTTAGACACAATGTGTACGTTTTATTTTTTAAAATGATCATCATTTGTCAAACTTTATGGGCCAGGTTCTTTCCTCAGATTAGGTGATACTGGAATTTAACTCATTACAATAAGGTTTTGTCTTTAGTAGACAGGAAGGTGGAGAGAGTGATTTATTTCAAGGAAACTGTAAAATATTCACTGAGGTAGAATGGTATTGTCTAGAACTGGGAAATAGAATTGGAGTGTAAACAGGCAGCAGGATGGAACAGCTCTGCTTTCCCAAGGAGAGCAGCAAACAAGCAGCAAATACCTGTAATTTTTAAGCAGGAGCCTGGATTAAAGAACTCTCTTGCACAGGTTCAGCATTACATATTTTACATTCCTCTCATTGAACTAATAAATCTATGTCCAGACACACATAATAGAAGCATTGGAGTCCAGAGGTACAAGAGGTTAAAGGAACAAATGCCCTCATTCTCAGAATGAAAATGCCTTTTCCATTTGCAGTGGAAATGCAGAATTTCAATTCTTGCTTTTATACAATGCTTTTATATTGCATTAACCTAATAATAAACTCTGATTAAGGAAAAAACCCCAACAACCAGAGCTAGAGTTTATTCACCCTCTCTGAAGCTGATATAACACAGTCTGCAGCAGAAAGCACAGTGGTATTCATAAGACAGCTCTGCTGTGAGATTCCAGCATGATTTTATCCTTTCTGGTGTGCATCCTCCTCAATTGCCCCTCCTCTACAATGAAAACAAATCAAATTAATTTTTGCCATCCAGAATATGGGGGATTATATCCATACTCATGCACTGCAACAATTATAGAATGTCCTTGTTCTGAAGGGACCTTGAAAATCATCCAGTTCTGCCCCCTGCCATGGGCAGGGACACCTTCCACTATCCCAGGTTGCCCCAAGCCCCATCCAACCTGGCCCTGGACACTTCCAGGGATTCAGGGACAGCCACAGCTTCTCTGGACACCTGTTCTAGGGCCTCCCCACCCTCACAGGGAAGAAATTCTTTGGTCTTGGCAAGAGACACTTGAGAAGTTTATGATATGGATATATGGATGGACTGGACCCCTCAACACCTATGAGAGGAATCAGGCCCTACAGTGGGATCTGCCCTTCCCAGCAGTAACCTGTCCCTGCACAAGTAGAGACATTTCAGCAAGGGAGTCCTCATGTCCCTGGAAATTGTTCAGCAGAGAGAGGAAAAGCTGTGAAATACAGAGCAGACAAAGCCAAAGCATGGCTGGGACTCATTTGCTGCAAGTTTTCCTCTTTTCTGGGCCACCAGGAAACAGCCAGTGAGAGTCACGTTAATTAAAGAGGCTTTGCTGGCCATAAATCACATGGACATTCCTGGGAAGGGAAAAACTCCTTAAGCAACCAAACCATGGTTTCTCCTGTCTCCTCTTGGAGCTGCATGGCCAAAGTGACATCAAGGTGAGTCTCTGTTTGGCAGAGGGTGAACTCTGATGGAAATCCATGGAGAAGGGAAGGGAAGAAACAAAACCAAACAGCATCACTCCAAACCCACATCCTCATGTTATCCTCTTGCCCACTGCCTTGTTGAACACATTGTGTGTGCATTTGTTTCCTCTTTGAGGCCCATTTTTATTTAATGCCACAAAGATGTGCTGCTTGGAGAGAGCACGAATCCTTTGAACTTTTAATTAGGGGTGAGGGAGGCACTCTTTCCCTCTGCCCGCAGACTCTCAGCTCACATCTGGGTGTGCCAGCTTCCCCAGGCACTGGGGGAAATAAGGATACCCTTGAGACTGTGAAATGAAAGCAAAGCAATCCAGGCAGCCTCAGATCTGCACCCACACCAAGCTCTGAGAAACAGCAGTTTAGCTATGCCAATTTTTTTTTTTTTTTTTTTTTTAATTGACACAGCCCTAGATCCTTTGATCTTTGAAGGGCATGTTTATCCAACATTGTTCAGTGCAGCTATACTGCTTCTGGTTACAAATTGTGAGAGTCATGTTCTGTTTCAGTGAAACAATAGGATTTAATTATTAGCAGCCTTCAAAGACAAATGCAGGGCTCAGTCTTCTCTGATTACAAGGTCAGAGCAGCAGAGCAGTGGTTGGGACCAACAGAGTTAACAGTATTGTTTACATTATTCTGGGAGAAAAGGCTTCACTTCCTAATTTTACATTCACTTTTCAAATTTTCTGTATTTGTAAAAACAAACAAACAAAAAAAATAATCAACACATAAATCTGAATCTTGATTAAATTTCACTTAAAGGTGAAATTTATTATAGGTTGGTTGTCCTTATGAAATGTAGTTCATTCAGTGACATAGAGTTTGGGTGCTAAATACAGGAATAGAGGGGACAGCTGCTGTGTTTTGCTCACAAGGTGAGCAAAATATTTATTCTGGGCTTTAAAGGTGGGGAAAATATTAGTTAAAAACTTGAGAAATTCTGCTTAAAGGGGAACATACTGACACGCTATATTCAGAGGAGTAATACACCACAAAATTATTGTAGGTATAAAGACACCACATGTGATGGATTCTCCATTACTGAAATTTTTAAGAACAGGTAAGGTAAAGATCTTCCAGGAGCAGTTTTGTAAGGGATCCCTCTACTGTGGGTGTGTGGGTAGAGATTTCTGCAGTGAAGCTTGGCTCAGGTTCCCCAACATAAACAGATTTTGCATGTCATGATAACCCAAGGAATATCAGCTTTTACTGCTAATAATTGTAGATCCTAATCATTTAAGCATATGTGTCATTCCAAGCACAAGATGTGCTCAGTTTATGGCCCAGTGAGACATTCAATTAAAGATAAATCATCTTAGACATCAGTCTCTGGAGAAGTATGTGTTTTCCCTGTGTCTGAGGCTATTAAAGATAGAGGTAGTCTAGAGTAAAATTCACTAAAGAAAGTGAAATGAATCTGAAACTTAGCTTTCAAATTGCTGCTTCCAACTAATTTTTGGCTTGAAAGTTTTCACAAATAATCTGTTAATTGCCTTTCATTTATTTTCTTTTTTTCTCTTAATGAAACAAGGCCTGAAGACACCAAACAAGGAGTGCAGAATATGAGATAAAGCACAGAAAGTAAACAAACAAAAAAAAATAAAAGTTCCTTAATTCAGAAAAAGGGCTATTTTAGATTAATATTTTACTTAATTTGAGTTATTGGAATAATTAATTTTGTACTTTGACCATCCTGCTGTGATAATAACACAGGGTAAGGGGAGAGAGGTGTCCTCTCCAGATATCAGAGTTCATCATCCTCATCACAGATCCCAGCAAGGATTTTGTCCATTGGTTCAGGAACCCCATACTAACCTGATTTTCACCACTGAGTGGCACCCAATACTACTCCTTAAAGGATAAGAGAAAAGCAAGACAAGAAACTTGCCTGGATAAAGCTGATGTAGAGTGTAATCAAAATGGGAAAAATAAGAAAAAAATGAGCAGAGTTATGGAGATCAAAGAATTTGCACCTTGTGCAAACCTAAGTTTCTGCACTGGTGACACCAAAGGTGTAAAGAATGGCAAGCATCAGGGAGAGGAAGGTGATAAAGCTTTGAAGTTCATGTGGTCAACTGAGAATTACTGTGTGTTTACACAGTTAGCTGAATTGTGTTCTCTCTTTATGAAGTTTGGACTTGATGATGAAGGTTAAACTTGATCTTAGAGGACTTTTCCAACTTTAATGATTCAATGGGTCTATGAAATTTTTGGTTTTGTTTTTTTGGTTGGTTTTGTTTGGTTTGTTTTTTGGGTTTTTTCTGTTTGTGGTTTTTTGTTTTGGTTTTTTGTTTGGCTGGTTTTGGGGGGGTTGTGTTTTGTTTTTGTGGTTTTGTTTTTGTTTTGTGTTATTGTGCTTTTGTTTTTGATTTTAATTTCTAGCTGAGAGAAATGAGAAATTGTTGATCTTGCTGCTTTTTTAGTTTGAATGAGAGCATGAACAGAGGTCTGGGCGTGAAAGTATTTGGAAGGAACAAGATCTGGTGTATCTTTGGGTCCTCAGGCTGGTAAGTAGCTAGCAAGATGTTATTTCTGTATTATCATATCAGGCAAGAGTGTCTAATTTCCACTGAGACAAGCACCTTTCCCCACTTCCTTCCTCATCTCTGGAAATCTTTGTACCTGTTTGAAGATATCACATAGCAGAGTGTCTTGTTCTGGGATTAGTCCCACTGACCTGCTGGGTTAGAGGAAATCAGGTTAAAGTAAATCAGGTAATTAAGACCCCAATCCACTGAGATTCTTTATTCATTAGCTGCCCAAAGCCTGGTCCAGCAATTAACATTGTATTCCCAATACATACACCAGAGCAAGCCATGCCAGGGATTTTATTTTAACACACTGAGACGGTTCTGCTGGCACACCCAACATCCACATTTCTGTTTCAGGAGGTGAAGTCCTCAAATCAGTATTCATGGCTTGGGCTGCAATTCTGTGGCAGAAGACAGGATAAAACTTGGAGATAAAGCAAAATCCCCAATCGTATTTATTGCCGTGAAACCACAGCTGGACAATGTCTGGCTTTTGCTTGGTCAGGCTTTTCTTTATTGTGTGTTTTGTCTTAGTGGAGTCCTGTGACACAAACCAGCCTCATTCCACAGAGCATTTCTCATAATCCCAGTCCCCAGAGACATTATCATAGTGGAGATTACAGCAACAGGCAGTGTTGCTGTTTCAAACGCTTCCAGTCACTTTCCCACCGTGACTTTTGATGCCTGTTGTTTGTGCTGGGATTGCTCTGTGTGTGTCAGGCTGTGGAATCTCACAGCAGGAATGATTATTCTTAGCTGATTACACCAGTTTACAGATCTGTGTTCAGCTCCTATCACATATTTGCCAAAAAGATCATGGGCACATGGATCAACTCTGTTGGCTTTTTCTTTTCAGTTACGTAGGTTCCTAAATCTCATTAATTTCAGTGCTCAAAAATCTTGTAAAATTTGGGTTTGGGGCACAAAGCACCCTATGGAATTTTAAGCACCTACCTGAGGATATTATTTCTGAAAATCCATGTCTGCTCCTGGAGAAAGCAGGTATTTTCAGAGGGCAGTGCAAACTGCCCAAGAGATCACTGCTCTCTTGGTCTGTGAGTGCACTTTGCACACCAGATATGCACCTACAGACTCATAAATAAAGTTAAATGGAAAGAAAATGTGGGTTTTTTCCTCAGAATTCATCCTACTTTTAGATTTCTGAAGGTTCTGGAGCACCAGGAGCAGGTGAGGGAGCTGGGGAAGGGGCTCAGCCTGGAGGAAAGGAGGCTCAGGGCGGACCTTGTGTCTCTGCACAACTCCCTGACAGGAGGGGACAGCCAGGGGTGTTGGGCTCTGCTCCCAAGAACAGGGACAGGAGGAGAGGGAATGGCCTCAACTAGTGCCAAGGAGGTTGGGATGGGATATTAGGAAGAAATTCTTCACTGAAAGAGTTTCCAAGCATTGGAACTGGCTGTTCAGGGAAGTGGTGGAGTCTCCATCCCTGGAGAATTGGTGCTTAGATATCTGGATTAGTGGTGGGTTTGGCAGTGCTGGGGAATGGTTGGACTTGAGGGTATTAGATGTTTTTTCCAATCTCAATGATTCTACGATTCTGTGAAATGGGAAGGCTGAGACATCACTGATGCCTCTTGCAGTCACTGAGAATGTGGAGGGGAGCTCAGCTCAGCTTGGACACTCATCCCCAACTCCTTTCAGGCAGTGAAGAGAACCCAACCACATGGCAATTAGTGCTTTAATTAGGATCAGCCCGATCAAATACTTAGGCAAAATACACTGCTCTGCCTGAAAGGCTTCAATCTGAGTTGGCATCAATATCAGTGTGCAGAATTGTTTGTGCTGGATCACGGACAAAGTTATCAAGAAGCCAAATTCAAAGGAATGAATGAAGCTGGGCTGGGAGCAGGAAGAAGGCAGTGAGTATTTTTGCAGGATAAAGAGGATTGCTTTAATTATACCCACTCACAAAAAAAAATAAAAAAAATAGAAACGTTGCTGAGAAACACTCTCTTTCAGGCTTCTGTTTTCCAAACCTAAATAATGATTTTTATATTCATTGACAAGCTTCATTAGCTGGAATTAGAGCCTGTTTCTTACACATTCTCCCATTACCCCATCCCCAGTACATGGTCCATCAAGAAACAAGGGGAGAGAGATGTTTGAGATTCCTGTGTCAGAATCTCAACAGGGGAAACAGAAGCGTGTTTTTCCTGGAGAATGAAAACCATGACAATAACTTACAGAAAAGAATAGCAAACACCCAGTAAAATGAACTAGAGAGAAGAAAGGAATATCCTGATATAATTTGATGCGGGGTGAGTTTAACTCAACAGCAGGAAAAAAAATGACTAATACCTTTGTCATAACAACGAAATGTGCACTGTGTCTAATTACAGCAACTTTGGGGTTTTTTTAAGGGGCTTTTTAGCCGGCATCCATCCCCTCGTGCTGACGACAGTTCACACTATCCCAGCAGCATCTATTTGTGGCAGGGAAGGGATTGCGATGCCAAACGCTGAGTAAAAGTCTGCTGCCCTCCTGTGTACATCCTCAAAAAGACACGAGGCCAGGATGCCCTGGATTTGTCTCCCGTGCGGCTCCCGGGGGAGCGGCTGCTGTGTATTTACCCCTGGTCTGTGCCCCTGATTCAGCCAAGAGTTGATGCAGATTCCTGCTAAAGGATGCTGGTCCTCGCTCTGCCAGCATCTGCTCGCTGTGTCCGCCGCTGTGTTTGGATGCCATTTGTTGCTCCATGTGTGCAGTGGGGAAAAAGGGCTGAGAGTGGGAGGAAAGCTGCTCTGGATTGTGTTCTGGGAGAGGGTGGGCTTGGGGCAGCCTCCAGTTGTGCAGAGGGGCTTTTCCCCGGGGGAATGGCCAGCATTTTCCATCAGGAGACTGACAAAGCACAGAAATCACCTACCCAAGGCAGTTTTGGCCGCTCCACTGCTGGAAATAAAGCACCTCAAGTCACATTTTCAGGAACCGCTTAAACAGAACTCGGACTTCCCTGGGGAAGCAGGTAGCTCACAGCATCACTGCCCCTCAGCCCTGTTCCCTGAGATTTGTCTGGGATTTACTTGCAACACAATTAAATGGAACCTGAGTGTTCTGTGTGCTCATTTCTGACTGCAAAAACCCTCCACAAAGCTCCCTCCTTACCTAAGCACGGTTCAGGGTTTAGGGTGAGTGCTTTGATGGTTACCATTTGGCATATTACTCTTACCACTGGCTGGCAGTAAGAGGATAATATGATGTCCAGAAATACTATGCCTTTTAATTTTTAAACTACAATGCCTTTTAAACCTTATTTTATATATTAATTTTCTGCATCCTTCCAGTGCTTAAATGGGGCTTATGAAAAAGAGAGACAGTGAATTTTGACATGGACAGATATAGGGGGAAGTAAAAGAGGAGAGATTTAGATTAGAAATTAGGAAGAAATTCTTCCCTGTGAGGGTGGTGAGGACTTGGAAGAGGCTGCCCAGAGAAGCTGTGGCTGCCCCTGGATCCCTGGAAGTGTCCAAGGCCAGGCTGGACGGGGCTTGGAGCAACCTGGGATAGTGGGAGGTGTCCCAGCCCATGGAAATTGGATAGAATTGGGTGATATTTAAAGGTATTTTCAACCCAAGTCATTCCATGATTCCATGATTTTTCTCAGGATAAACACACATACACTAAAAAAAAGTTTCATTACACTATGCCAAAGAAATTTCTTTGCTCCTTAATGTTTCCCAAACATGGGGGAAATTTATTTTATTCAAGACACCTCTGCATGGTTTCACCTTTGGAAGGTGAGCAGGTTTTGAAGAGTTAATTATAAACCTCCTGTTTGAGAAGTGTGAGAACAAATCTTGTTCTTAGATGGGCTAACCCCATTGGTTTCAACTGAATGGTTTCAATAGGAAATCCAGTCATGCAGGTGTAATCATGGAAAAGAAAAGCACAGCCTATAGGGTTCAACAGTCCTAAAATATCCTTAAAAATTATGGCAGGTAAAAAAAAAAAATCCCAAACCAATAAACCTGGGAACCTAGATTTTCCTGTTTGATACTGTGTGATTGAGATATATTCAAGTGTTTAATCACAAATACATCTAAAATGAAAATAAAACAAAACTTGCACTTTTATTTTACTTTACTTTGGTATCAAAATTTGTGGATTAGAGGGATTTCTTTTATAGAATTCATTTACATGGCAGAGCTCTGCAAAACACTGAGACCTGGCAGTTTGATCCATGAATTTCCTGAGCTGAAAAGCTTCCCTGTGGAATAAGATCAGGACAGAACAGCATGACATTACACAACTGTCTTGTAGAGTTAAATAAACAGTGTGGGGATTAAATGCCATTTCTCAGATAGGACTAAGCTGTAATGGTTCTGGCTGCTTTCATGTAGGGTTTTTTATGAGTTGTTGGATGGAGAACCCAGCTGACAAGGACAAGTTTCCAGCTCCATCCCATTTCCTATTCAGCTGCTTTGGCTGAGGGAGTGTGCAGGGCTCTGCTGGGGCAGAGTTATGGAGCTGACACTTTCTTGGCTCCATGTCCCTGCAGAAGGAAGGAAAAAAGAAATCAGTTCTGTGCCAAGACTTTGCAATCTTGTCACATCCAACTGGCACTTCTGCCAAGGGTGTCAGGGAGGAGAGGGGTGAATGGAGGGACCAAGGGAAGGCATGGCAGTGCCTGTCCATCTCCTCCAAGAGCTCACCCAGGCTCTGTGATCTCCATGCCCAAGCTGGGGGGTGAGGAGGAACTGTGAAAAGCCTTGAATAAAGCCCCCACAATTGAGGGAGGTAAAAGGGCAGGTCAGCTCCTCACACTGGCTACAACGCTTGGTCCCTAGAATGTCCTCAGAAGATAAAGTGACACTGCTTTGAGCTCAGAAAGGCACAGGGATTGCCTCTACCTCAGAAGATCTCTGCCTTGGTTTTTTAGGGGGTTTGGTGGAACTGGCTGACAAGGGTCAATATATCCTTCTAGCAGAATCTGCCTGTGTTGAACTTAGAATGCAACTGGGTGAAGCAAGCCTGGAATCTCCAATTTCTTCCTTCCTGCAGCAGTGCTCAAATTGAAATTCTGCTTTGAGGGAATCCATCCTGAAGGAAAATTCTTCTGTGGTCAATGTGCAGACTTGTACAAGGGAAGAATTAAAGTATTGCTTTTCTTCTCCCAAGTATACAAAAATGTCCATAGGGAGTTTTCCATGGAAAATAGCAGTAAGTGAACTCTAGGGAGTAAAATACTGAATTCAATGGGCCAGCATTTGTCATAAAAACCAAAGTTTTCATCAAGACATTAGATGTGGTGGCACTTGACCCTCTTCTCTATTTTTCAACCAATTTGAGATAATTCTGAATCAGAATGAGGGGAGTCACATGAGGAATTTGTTAAATGGCTCCAAACTGTTGATATGGCTACAGAAATAAGAAGGCTGTGTGGATTTCAGAAGGATTAAATTCTACTTATTTATCTCCTGCCTCCTCAGGAATGAAACATTTTGGTTCTGTTGTCTTCTCCTGCTCACTCACTGGTCCACTCTTTACTGGAAGGACCTTCCTATTACTTTTGGGTGTAGTTTAACATCTGCCACATAAAGGACCTCAATCAATATTTCAGGCAAGATTCTACCACCTTGGAAGGGAAGGAGCAAGGACAGGACAGGCTCTTCCACTCAGGGAAGTAGAAGGAGGAGTTGAAAACAGAAATACAGACCCAGGATGAATCCTAAAGAAATGAGTGGCTTCTCTCCTTGTCATGGGCATGATGATTGTTACTGTGGGTGGCCACACTTAAGCAATGGTCACCAGCCCAAAAGTCCTGGCTGTGCCTTCAGCAGTGGCTGCTTTCCTACCTACCTCATCCTAAACAAGTCCTTTTGTCACTTCTGGTTGCCTTTATTTCTGTTGGAGCTGGAAATACACGTATGGGATTCTATCACATCCACTGGGAACGTCCTGTGGGGGTAGGGTATAGCTGAACGCAATTCAGGTACTCAAAGGATGTTCCAGGCATGAAAATAATTCCACACATATGTTTTCTCAGGGTGACTCCTTCCTCTTCTCTCTCTGCTCTGGTTTGAATAAGAAAAACTTGCTGAACAGGCACCCCAGGGGGTTGATGTATTCCATGACCAATGGAAAACAATGCCAGAATCTTCCCAACAAATGCATTTTCCTGCACATGCAGCTTTTTCTTCCAGCCACTGGTTGCAAATAGGCTTTATTGCTCAATAGCTGGCTCAAGTAGACATTTAACAGGCTTTAATTCTTCATCAGGCTTCAGATTTTCCACCCAGGAAATCTTCCTCCTTTTTAGTGCCTCTCTTTTCTTTCCCTTTGTTAAAAACGGGACATGACAGCCTGCAGGGTGATGTCTATTGTTGTGAGTTGAAAGATCTAGCACACTCCAGAGTCTGAGAGCATGAATGAATTATTAACATCCTTCCCCACTGCTGTGGGTAATGTATGCAGCACTTGAAAACCTTTTCTTCCCGCTTAAAGCAGCGTAGATGTTTAGCAGCTATTCAAAACAGCCTGGCAGATGCTGTGTTAATATTGCTCAGCCAGGGCCTGACAGGGGTGAATTTTGGATCCTTCTTGCTGAACAGGAGAAGGACCATGGCCCAGGAGTAGAAGCAGCAGCATTCCAGCAATAATTAAACAGCTTGTCCCAACAGCCGTGCTAATTAGTGTGAGAGGAGGAAGGGCTGCACTACGCAGTTTTCAACCTTGGCTGCTGCTGTCCAACTTACCTCAGATGACCAGGACAGGTTAACCTACAGTCACCTGTAGATCACTCTGTGGTGAAAGTGGTGCTCATTTACAGAATCACAGAATCATGAAATGGTTTGGGTTGGGAGGGACCTTAAAAATCATCTTGTTCCATGGCAGGGACACCTTCCACTATCCCAGGTTGCTCCAAGTCCTATCCAACCTGGCCTTGGACAGTTCCAGCAGTGTGGCAGCCACAGCTTCTCTGGGCACTCTGTGCCAGGGCCTCTCCACCCTCTTAGCAAAGAGCTTCTTCCTCATAATTAATCTAAACCTACTCTTCTTCAGCTTAAAGCCATTCCCTCTTGTCCAGTCACAATATGCTGCTCTGCTTCCTGTAAGCCTCCTTTAGGTACTGGAAGGCAAATTAGCTCCAAAAAATTTGTATCATCCTCTAGTTTTATCTGCCCCTCTCCACTGAGAGGGAGTCTCATTGTCACAGCCTGCCTCCTCCTCCTTAGTGACCCTCTTGCACCACATCTCCAGCTCCTGCTCTGCTTGAACTGTGGGTGTCCCCTGTGATGCTCCTCTGCTGAGCACCCCTGCCTGTGGGGATGGTGATTCCAGGGAGCCTGAGCTGGGGACCTTTCCTGGAAGCAGTGGGATGAAAGCCAGCAGACTTAGGTTGGTTGATGTCCCTCCAATCAGGCTGCCATGCACAGCTGCAAGGTTGTCACGTCTCACGTGTTGAGGACAGAGGATTCCAAACATACTTAGAGCACTTTCTAGCACGTGTTTTGAAACCAAAACATGGCAATTGTCTCATACATCAAGAAGGGAAAAGGAAAAGGTTGACAAGTTTGTATTGCAAGGGATGAACACAAGTGTTATCCAGTAGGTAGCAAAAGAAAATACCATGAGAAAAATCGTCCCATGGGTTCTTTGTTCCTGAATTTCTAGGTAAATGTGAGATATAACAAAACAGCCATCATGATCTCTTCTGGCACAATATTCTGAATAAAGAAGTGTGATTTCTTGCAGTTTGGTGTCATTTCCCTCACATTCTCTCTTCCACAGTCAGCCCCATTTGCTGTCCAATCCTCTATAAACCTTCTTCTCCAAAAGTTTCTTGCCTACCCTCTGCTACCTTCATTTTCTTCCTGCATCACATTTTTCTCTGAAATACCTCAGCTCTCCTCATTTCCATGAGCTATTTAGTCATGGACTGTGAAGAGTGAGTGTGATGGTCAGGGGATGCAAACACAGTAGAAAAGCCAAAGTGTTTGTGTTCTTCTCTGTCCCCAGCTATGAATACCTACAGGACTGCTGAGGCTGCTGTCCTGGTGTTAAGATCAGTTCCACTGTGTTGGTGGTCTCAGAGTTATCAGAGAGGGATGGCAGCAGATATGTCCTTGACAGTCACTCTGCTCTCAACCACACCTCTGTCAGAGAGAGATTAAAGAAGTTGCATTTCACCCAGTTTGTCTCCCTGTGAGAGATGCTGTTAGCTGACCTGCTGGACCAGAAAGTTTTGTTCCTCAGACCTTCAACACTTCACTTAGCCGCCTGGTCAGAAGCATTTCTGCTCCCTGGGCTTTCCTTGTACATGGGAATAATTTAAACATTTTCTTGAGAGAAGAGGCTGGGAGTGGGAAAAGAAGAAATCACAAGCCAGAAACATCTGCATTTTTTTTCATGCTGTTTTTCATGCTGAAAACCAAATCCAGCTCTGCAGCAGCTGAGTGTTGACTTGGGCTGTGATTTCACCTTGAGGGCTGAATTTGTCAAGGCTCCATGAGGGTTTAAACCCCCAGGCTGAAAGCTCTTGTGGTAATGAAGGAGGATGGTGTCAGACAGCCCCTGAGCAGGTGATATCTAGAAGGTTTCCTATGTCCATGGTGCCATGAAAGAGGGTCTGGTCTGCACTGCCCTGTCCTCTCTCCTGTGGCACAATAAGAACAATCCAGTGTTTCTGGTCACAGACATGTGAGTCAGGAGTCACAGTGAGATGTGACACTCTCCATTTGTCCTGCTCCACACTTGATCCAGATCTCTGGTTTGAGAAGTACTGGGAGCCCCCCTCAACAAAACAAAGTTGGGCTCTCCAGTGCTTGCTCATGGCCAAGCAGGCAACCCCAACCCAGATATTCTTACACAGAATTGCTCTGGTCCCTTTCAATGTCCATGAAGGTGCAGTTGCTCTGTGCTGCAGGAGGGTGACACCTGGTGTCACCAGCTTCGTTGTGAGGGACAGTCTGGAGACACAAAGATAGACAGAGCTGGTGAGTGGGGACCCTGAAACACCTCCCTTTGGGAACCCTCTGCACACTCTGGAAGTTTGGACTCCATGCCTCACTGTGCAATGCCAAAAGTATTTCTTTCTCTTTCTAAAGAGGATTTAAAATACCCAGGATAATAGAGGGTTTTGTTCTTCAAACTTTCTAAGCCTTAAGTCCTTGTTGGATTATCACAAATTCTCCATCTCCGTACCCTGTGGACTTAAAGCTCATAACATGTATGAGTATCCACTTTGTTAACAAATATCCCATCCAGACTATGCAAATCATCAAGTTTCCTGAAGAAATTTGGATTTTTCCCTCTGCTTCAGGTCAAGGTAAAGCATTTGGTGGACACCAAGAAGGCTCTTTCAGAGTGCCCAGGCTGCATGAGATGGAGCAGCATGAAGCTGACTGAGACCAGAGTAAATATCTGCTTAACCAAGTTCTGCCTCCAGCAATGTCCAACAGAAAATGTATAAAGGAAGACCAAAAATATCCTGACATCAAGCAGCTCTGAGTCTTCAGCAGCTACCAAGATGGTAAGTCCTGAATTATGTTTTCTTGCCAGAATATATTGTATCACTTTTTGAAACCTTCTAGGTGTTCTTATTCCCTTGTCTTTTGGCAAAGTGCATCACAGCTGTACTTCAGCCTGCTACAAGAAATATGTCTTGTTTTTTCTGAACTCATCAGACAGCAATGCTATTTGATGCTCCCCTGGGGGTTAGTATTAGGAAAATTAGATACAAGTTCCTGTATTCATTTGTATCAGATGCCCCCTCAGCTACCTTTTTTTCAGACAAATAAGATCCTAGAGTTTGTAATTCTTCATTACAGAGAAACAATTCTATATTTTAACATTTTGTCACATTGACACTGTTTCCAGTCCCAGGATATTGTGCTCTCAGGTGGGGAGACAGGACAGTAACAAAAAATAACATAAGCTGAAGGCCATGGAAAGATTTATATAGTAGTGTAATGATGACTTCTGTTATTATTCTGTTAGCAAAGGCTGCATCACAATACAAAAATGGAATTTTCCTGATCACAAAATTTTGTCTTAGAACAAAACCCCAAATTACTCTCACATCCATCATGGACCTTGCAGAAGTGCCACAATTAGTGAGCAGGAGATGTGGTTGCCCATGAATTTCACTGGTCTATTTGAGAGTCCTCAGAACCCCAGATGGTTCATTCTCTGCCACAGCAAGAACTCTAGATGAATAGAAGTTCTCAGGCCAGTGCAGCTCTGGAGCCTGTCTTCCCTTCCTCCCAAAGCTAGTAAAAAATCTCTTTCTAATAAAAAAAAAAAAAAAAAAGGCATTTTTCATTAAAATACAAGCATCAAGCATGCTGAAGAGCATAGAATTAGAAATCCAGAGGACACATCTCAATACCTAGACACAGATATGCATAAGACAGTAATGATGTGACTCTATATTTTGTAAATCCCAAGAGCTTCATATTTTTCAGACAGTCCCATATTGTTCCTTTTGTCTGAAACCTCAACCTTGTGTCTCATCAGCTAAAATGGCTTCATTTTCAGAGACACTGGGGTAGAATTCATCCCACCTAATGTCATCTCTGTAGGTGTTAGTCACTCTTTCCCCACTTACAATTTAAGAAAAATATGGTCATTTTTAAAACATGATTCATCCATCCTGATTTCCACGTCTATGATTGTCTGAGTTTAATGTGTTCTGGAAGGGCTTGTCTTTCTCAGGATATAAACCCTGAGCTGCAGTGGATGCTGAGCACCCATCAAATTCATAGGCTGGCACTTGCATTCCAAATTTGAACATCTGCATCTCTCAGGGTTCCAAAAAGGGATGCATCATCTCCTTTTGCTCTCTGTATTATATCCATTTGCTTTTCCAGGTGGTTTCATCTTATTTCACCAAGATTTCTATGTGAGGGAAACAGTCTTCCCTGAAGCAAAAAAAAAAACAAACAACAAAAAATAAACCCAACTTCCCTCCAATGCCCAGACAGATTCCCTCAGTGCTAATGTGTGTTTTATGTCAGGCAGTAAAACTCTCGTGTGTCACTGTTTACACATCAACACAACGTACAGGATTAGGCTGTAAAAGGAACATGCTGATTTTGGCTCCTTTTGCCAACAGGGATAAATTACTCCATATGTCAAGTGGCAGTGAAGTCTTGGTGTAGAGCATTAGTGCAACTATCCTTTAATACCTGTGGGCCGTGGCCAGAAGAGGATAAACATTTGTTTCTTGATCGTCAGGCAGCAGCTGGGAATTAACAGAATTAATAGTGCTTGGAAAAAGAAATATTAAAGGAAATCACAGGGATAAAATGAACACAGGGATTTTAATGGTATTTTCAGCAATTTTTTTTAATTTTTTTTATGGTAGGATATAGAATCCAGAACAAATCCAAGCAGGAGCTGACATCAATCCCTCCCTGAGACAGCCACTGGCTCTTATCCAATGCCATTTATGCTCTGGTCTAGTTATGAGCCAGGACTAGTTAGGAGTGACTCAGACCCTCCCAGTACAAAGGTTTTTCAATAATTTTGAGCTACTGATGCATTACTCAGAGAACTGGGATAAACTACCACAAATTAGCTATGGTGGAAAATAAGATAAAAGCACAACTTCAACAATCACAGATCCAACATGTGGTTCTGGCTCCAGCATCACTGACATTCATGTTTGAAATTGTCCTTTTCCAATTTGCCAAAACTACAAGCCCACACCTCAGACTTATTTCCACTAGCCATTGGCTCCCAAACAGCCACAGAATTTCTTCTCAAAAATCTAGGAATAACTCTGGGAGCCCCTGTTGGGAAGGTTCATCCATCCAGATTGACATGAAGATGATAACCCAAAGGACAAAAAGCTTTGGAACAAAGTGTTCCTCTTGGCCTTCAGGAAAATCAGTCTAAAGGAAAGCAAACCACACACATTATTAGTATTCCTTTAAAAAGGAAAATAAAGCTGGCATGTTTTTGAGAAAATAAGCGACACCTAGGGAAGAACGTGTTCTCTTTTTCTCACTCTGAAGAGGAGGTGACTTCAGATTTTGATAGTACAATTTTCTGACCTGTGAAATGCAGCACATCAGATCTGTGGCACAGCTTTCCCTATCAAGTTCTCATTTTACAGGATGATCACTAACATTCCATCAGTTTGCTTGCATTGAAATTAAATATATGGCAATATAAGGTACATAACACCTTTAAACTTATCCCAGGCCATGCCTGAAGTGCAGACCTCTCTAGTTCATGTTATCTACTTTTGCTTTCATTTATAAAAGAAAATGTGACTGTGCATCAAGGAATTTACCTACATTGTCTTGATA
Organism: Cyanistes caeruleus; assembly: GCF_971803275.1. Classification (NCBI taxonomy): domain Eukaryota; kingdom Metazoa; phylum Chordata; class Aves; order Passeriformes; family Paridae; genus Cyanistes; species Cyanistes caeruleus. The sequence continues at coordinate 4,120,367 of NC_141704.1, read as the reverse complement.
AATACCAATTTTTTTATTTCTTTTGCTGAAACAGTGAGTGTCTGCAACAGAGTTGAATAGATGGACATAGATGGAGAAAAATCGAGAAGGTGGTCTTAAGAAATGAGTGTTGTGTAAGGAGAAAAACTGTTAATGCTCAGTTGAGCCCCACACTGGTATGAACTTCAAGCCTCCTTTTCTTTGGAGACATCACTGGGACATTGCAAGTACAGAGGTGTCCTGTGCGAGGGTAAAAGGAGATGATTCACTAGATCATGTTCTAAGAACGGGAATCTTGTACCCTGACAGCCAGAGAAGTGGCTCACACCACAACTACCCCCCCTGCAGACCTTCATCACCTCCTGGTGTATTTTTGGTTGGAGGCTGGGTCTGCTTTCTCTGTTCATGCCCTGCACTGATCAATCCACATCCCACACCAGTACCAGCCCAAGTATGCAGCCCCTGAGGCCAAAACTTCTTTAGGTAAATCGATTCCTGATGCACCTTTCCTCTCTTCTCTTCTCTTTGTGCCTCCCTGGCATCTCTGGGAATACAAATGCTTCAATTTGCCATGATCCTTTCATCTTTCAGCGGGTGAGGCCCTGCTATTACAACCCTCTGCATGTTGTGTAATTATTGTAACAGCTCCCTTCAGGCTCAAATCATTAGAGCTGTCATTTGATTAGGTTTTTGTCACGGGTCTTTTAAAGAATGGCTGTACCCTTCACATATAACATATGTTAATTTATTTCCACAAACATCGAAGTGTCTCTCCTCAGCTTGACAGTGACTTGATCAGATTTTGTGTTTCTTTTGCACATATTACTCTCTTTTAAATGCTGACCAGATGGAAAAGACAATCCCATGCTTGATCATATTTTTTGCTTATAATTTCATCTTATCAACAGATCCAACACATGAATTTAACTTACATATGTGAATCAGCATGGGTTCTTCAGACAGCTCTGTAATCATAAGATTAACATTTAACAACTAGTAATTTTCCTATAAAATTTTATTTGTAGGAAGAAGAAATTTCTCTTTCTCTTCTCTAAACTATGTCAGTGTGCTTTTACAGGATGTTTAAGTTTCCACTGGCTTCAGTAAGTGTTTAACTCTTTCAGCTGTGGCTGTCAGCGCTCTGGTGAATCCACACCTGAAACATCCGTAATCAAAACACACTCAGTTCCTACATTATCCTCTACCATGGCTGTTCTTGAAGAGCTCCATATGTTTGAGAAACGCTCATTTCTCTTATACCATCTGGGCAATTATTAACCTACTGCACTCTGACCACAATACTAGTCACTTAAAAGTTTTATAATATTCCTTTATCTGTGTTTGGACAATATTTGTTAGTAAGGTGGCAAATCCTTAAATATCTTGAATAGGATTTATGCTGTCCTGACCTGCAAACTCAAGTTATTTACCTGTGGGGAGAAATTGTTCCTATGTTCTGAGCTGTTGTGGTCATTCAATTTTATATAACTCTATTCAAGCAGCTGTTGCCCAAAACCAATTTGGATTAGTTTCTCAGTAGAAGAAAAATAAAAGGAACAGAACTAATACCCTCCAGCCATCACTGCTCAGCACCACGACCTTGTGACCATCACAGCCTGGTAAACAGCTAAACCAGATGGTTTGGGTGTCTGGTATCATTTTCACCTAAGGAAAATACAGGACCTTGCGACGTGACTGAGTGGCTCACAGGGTCAATAACTGTCCAGCCATTCAGAACCTGATGTTTCTGCACAAATGGACAGAATGGATTTGCCTGTTTTGGTGTTCTGCAGTGCCAGTGACAATGCCCAGTGTGACAAATACTCATAACTCAGGTGCATCTGCCTTTGGCTCCACGTTGTCCAAGCACACTGTATCAGAAACAGGGACATGCAGCAGGAATTTACAAAATGGTCCCCACTGAATCTTCAGGCCCCCAAAAGGGTTGAAGAAAAATGGTTCCTTTAACTTTTCTCACTGATGTGGATGGGTGAGGTGGCAGCACTGAGGGTTTTCGTGATCTGTTCAGCTGCAGAACAAAAATTGTGGTGGCTTCCTGTAAAGGAACTGTCTGCTGAGGCAGAACATGACAATCTGTGCCCACTTCAAACACCCTCTCTCCTGCAGTTTTTGTTCCAGACACCCAACAGCAAGTCAGGAGAAAATTTTAGGTTTTTGTTTTTTAAAAAGTGCTAATTTTATTTTCATTGACATATTTAGGAGAAACCCTTGCTGCATATCCATGATCTTAACCAATTATCACTGTTTGCTGTTGAAAGAAAACTTGAAGTATAGGACCCTTCTTCTGGGTCCTGAGTCATGTAGAGCCCCAATAAGGGAGCCAATTACAGGAAATAACTTAAAAGAGACCCCAGAAAGCCAGGACAGCATAAAAGCAAGGAATTATCAAGGTTGGAAAAGCCCTCTTAGGTCATCAATCCAACCATTAACTGCCAAGGCCACTATCAAACCACGGTGCCAAGAGCCACCCTAAGTGCCACACGTCCTTTGAACACTTCCAGGAATGGAAATTCCATCACTTCCTTGGCAGACTGTTCCAGTACAACTTGATGCCATTTCCTCTCTCCTCTCTCTGTTCCTGGGACCAGAGCCCGACACCCCCGGCTGTCCCCTCCTGTCAGGGAGTTGTGCAGGGCCAGAAATTCCCCCTGAGCCTCCTTTTCTCCAGACTGAGCCCCTTTTCCATCTCCCTCAGCTCCTCCTGGTGCTCCAGACCTTTCCCAGCTCTATTCCCTTCTCTGGACACTCTCCAGCCCCTCAGTGTCTTTCTTGTAGTGAGGGGCCCAGATCTGAACTGAACATACAGACCTGTACCTGTAGCAGCAAGAGAAACAGGTCAGGACACATTTTCTGCCCATTGGCACGGCCTGTCTGGTGTCTAAACCAAGCACACAAAGCCAGACCAACCCCTCAGGTGCTGGGACAGCACAGAGAACACCTGTTTGGGTTGGTGAACAGCTCTGCATGGAGGTGGAAGTTAAGGACCATGGTGGAAAGGATGTTCTTCTAGTCCATGTGCCAAAATAATTACAGACAGCTCATGCCTGTATCATGTAAACTGATTGTGTGCCAGACAGTGCTTATTTTTCTCAAACCTGCTTTGGTTTCACACATTAAAAAAAAAAAAAAAAAAAAAAAGAAAGACCAAACACTTCTTTTCCCTAAAAGCACAGTCAGAAAGTCTGATTTTTGGGAAGCTGCTTTGCTCCTGCTGTCTGCCCTGCTCCTCCAGCACCGTGGGCTGCACATCAAGGAGGAGAGATGCTTGAAACCCCCAAAGGTGGGAAAGTTTGCAAGTATCCCTCTTCAGGAGGCAAACAGCTGCTTTTGGGTGTTACATTTTTCCACCTCAAACCAGCCCTCGGTGGGCCAAGCAGATAAAGCTCCACCACAAGCTACAGTGCAGCTCATGTGACAGTTTTTTCTACTGAAGACTCGAAGGCAAACGTTTGACACATGTCTGGTTTTCTAACCACAGAGACAATATCTCCTTCCTCTGGGCTCCATGGGGAGGCAAGGGCTGGAGAGTTTCTCACTCTTCCCCCAAGTCCCCTGAATCATTCACCCTCAGAGATACCTGAGCAAGAGGAAAATAAACTCAAGAAGAAACCTCAGGGGCAGTTAGTTTGTAGTCTCCCATCCCAATCAGTCCCAGCTAAGTTCTGGGGCCTTGATCCATGGGACTCTGCAGTTTTCCCAGGTGCAGAAGTCCCAAATCCCAGTGAATCCACGGTATGGATCCATCTGCTGGTTTCCATCTTCCCCCTCACACCATCACCCCAGGGAATAGTAATGCAGTGCAGGAGAGGTTGTTGGGGTCTGGTAGGTGCTACTGAATCATCTTAAACAGGGTCCAAGAAGAACAATAAAAATGTGTGCCCATACTTCTTTTCTTTTGTTTTTACTTGCCACAGGAAATAGGCATCAAAGGGCTGCTCTGAGGAGGCAGAGTGAAAGCAGAACTGCTCTCGTAACAAAGGCCCTCTGTGATTCACAATCTTCTGCTTTTCCTAGAAGGAAAGTAATATATTATGGTACTTGTTTATGAAAAGTTAAAGAGGAATCACCCTTGTGGTGACCTGGTCAGAGGATTTGAACCCTGTGGAAAAGTCTGTGACTCAGGGTCTTCAGGCCCAAATTTGCCATAGTCCCACCGTGCCACCAGCTCTTTCATGGTCCCTGCACAAAAACATCAGGTCACATAATCTCAGAATATCCTGATTTTGAAGACATTTCACTTGGCTCTGGGAATTATACTCCTAAGGGAGTCTTGAAGAGTAAAGAATGGGAGATCATCATCTCAGGAGAGGCACTGACTCTTGGCCCCTGGACCAGGTCCCTCCAGACCTCTGCAGCCTCCAAGCCAGGTTGCACCAGTTCAGATTCATGATGAGTGGGACAAGAAGTGGTGACTGAGACTGATGGGGTGGGTTAACAAAAGATATGGAAATGGGCTCTGGCTGATGAGTGGGAGTGTGTGAGGAAGTAAACAAAAAAAGGGCAGGATTCAACAAAGAAACTCACCTCTAAAAAAGAGGAGTAGAAGTGTTACGATTTTGTATTTCTGCTTCTCTAAAAATGAAATGTTGGCACTCTGAGCAGCCTGTTTGCTCTGAGAAGTGGAGTTAACTGTGAACACAGACAGGGAGTTAAATACTGGGGAAATAAAAGAAACCACTGAACCTGGCAAGGAACAAAACATTTCAACCTGACTTAAAGAGACCTTCTCTGGGCGGCTTTGTTGATTTCCAAAGAACTCCCCTCAACAGCTTCCTTCTCTGAAATCACCTCTCACTCCCCACCTGTATTTTTATTTTATTAATTTCATTTACTAAGTCCAGACGTTTATGAGTGCCCTGCTTTTGTCCACATCTTAATTCAACTTGGGCTCCTATTTTTTGTCACTGGAGGGGCATCTGGGAGGTAAAAGCCCTTCTGCACCTCTTCAAAAAATACAATTCTGCATATATTCCTTTCCCAGACTCATATGTCCATAATACCAACAGAAGAATGACAAGAGTACCTATAGTCAGTACCAACAGAAAGCAGAACTTGGAGTGACCTCAGCTGGTTGTGGGGATTCATGATGTCAAGTTCAGGTGTCACAGTTATGGCTGTGTCTCCCAGCTTTTCCTTAATGTGTCCTAACCACACTGTCAAGGCTGAATTCTCAATCTGCCAATACTTTTTCTGATGTTTCAGTTCTTGATTACCACCACACTCTGAGCTCCTATCAAGGGACCTTGACTCCCACAAAACAAGAATTTCTCTTCAATTTTAGATAAGTCATAAAGTCTTCTGTGTTTTCGGCTTCTTTTGATAATAGCTGGTTTAAAGGATCACTCTCACATGTCTTGATGTGGAGTGCAACACTCCTCCCATCCCTGCTTCACACTTTTGTCGTTAATTTCCTCTGCCTGAGTTAGCTGAAAAACATTAAAAGAATGAAGTGTTTCACAGCCAGCTGCTGTCAGAAATGTTTTCCTTCCATGGCATGCTTACTTAGGTGATACAAAATTAAGCAGTCACTCTCCTCTCTCCCTGAAGATGCAGCTCATTTAGTGCTTATATCCAGGCTCATCTTCCAGGCACTGCATTACTCCTTTACATCACTTTAGTTAACTCCTTACACCATTAAATATTCATTAATCATGCTCAATGGCTGTGCCAGGACCCTGTTTTCTCCAGGGTCTGAGTTTCAGTTATTTCTCACTGTGGAACCAGGATGTTTTCACACTTGAGGATTACTGTACACCATCCTGTTACCATACATTAGCTGCTTCTGATTGATTGTTTGTGTTTCCACATTTTCCACTTATTGTGAGCTTGCCAAACCAGAGCTTTCCAAATGCAAGGCTCTTTGTTTCCTTTATTTAGAACCACTGAGCTGTCTTGCTCATACCTGGTGGTTTTTAGTTACTGTGATGTGGCTACATGTCCGTGTTCATCCTAGAATATTGATTCCAGGATAAGGGCTCTCATTGTTGGGAAAAACGTGTAAAACTCACTTGGTGTATTGATTGGCTCGTTACTGTCTTGTGAAATGAGATTCATGACCTGACTTCTGCTGCTGCATTCAATACACATGTGCATGAGACTGCTGCTGGAATAAAGTTTGAGCTGCCTGCCAGTCCTGTCAGACAATAAATCAAGGCCAGAAAAGATTTCAAAAGTTTGAAAACTTGAGAAGAGTTTCAGTCCTTCATTCCCAGTCCTTCAGTCCCTGCAGAGAATCCTCACAAGGACTCTCCTCCAGAACCTCTCCTAAGATCTGATAAGCTGCCAGTGTTTAGGGAAGCTTCATTTTTGGGTCCTCAGCAAAGACTTTTAAGAGAGCCTCGTTTTCAGGGCTTGATACTCAGCCTTTTTTGAAGCTTATCCCTATTATATACACAAAACCCCATCGGCAGCTTCAAAGTATTTCTGAAAGTCCTGTCCTAAGAGGACTGCTTGAGTTCCTACTTTTTGCTTTGACTTCCAGGACTGGAACTCTGGCTCTCCAGACATGTTCAGCAAGAATGAGTTTGACTCCAAGTGAACAAGTCTCTGACATTTCATGGTCAATCTATTTCAACGACAATTTCAGTGTGACCTTAGTGGTGCTGACCATGCCTGTTTAATGCTGCTGCTTCCTCTCTAGTGCCCATCTTTCTGAAACAGTACATCACTCATCATAATAAGATCAAAAAGGAGAAACTCTCCCTCATTGTCAGGAGAGAAACTTTATGAAGTTCAGAAAGTAAATGAGTCGTTTACATACTGCAGTAGATTTTTCATGCAGTGCTCCTTTGTCCCATTTAACTTTAGACAAGTTAAATATTACCAGTTTAAGGATTTTGAACTCAGGATTTACTGCTCACAAGCTAACAGCAAAATTATATTAATTGTAATTAAAACTTTTCTTAATTCACCATCCACATGTACTGGCAGTCTGCAAACATCTTTTATTTTCTGTGATGTTGTTTGGTCTGTAACTTGGATGCATAATTTCCATTAAATGTGATGTGGGTTGGAAACTTACGTTGCCCACTGAAACCCACTGAGGTTCCCATCTACAGTAATTGCTCTTATTTGTACTGTACACAAATATTTACAGAAAAATATAGATCCAAACTCAGGGGTGGTATGAGTGTGTTCAGAGAAATCACAGAATTGTAGTGAATTAGGATGTGAAGACATGATGTCTTCCTTCATCTGTCTCAGAGTGGGATTAACCCTACCTGTTCAGTTCTCTATAGCACAGAATCACAAAATGGGATGGGTTGGAAGGGACTTTAAAGACTCTCCAGCTCCACCACCTGCCATGGGCAGGGACAGCTTCCCATGTCCCAGGGTGCTCCAAGCCCCATCCAGCCTGGTCCTGGACACTTCCAGGGATGGGACATCCACAGCTTCTCTGGACAACTTGTGCCAGGGCCTTCCCACCCTTACAGCAAAGGATTTGTTTATGATATCTAATCTAAATCTCCCCTTTTCCACTCTGGAGGCATCCCCCCTTGTCCCAAGCCTGACCTTCCTTAATTCCCCATTGAAGGAAGTACATATTTCACCTCATTGAAGTTCTTGTTCACATGCAGGTTCACCTGACTTGTTCTTCAGACCTCAGGTGATGGTTCCTCCAACAAATCCAATGTCTGCCTTAATTCCCCTTTGCTGGAGCTTAAATCCATTACTGCCAGTCCTGTTCCTGTCATCGAAGCCAGTGAATGCAGCCCACAGCAAATGTCCTTTGGTGTTTTAGGGTAATAATTGCCTTAATGTGGGTCCTTTTTTACAAAAAAAAAATACATAACAAGGCACTATTTTTTTCTTCTTAAGCACTTGCTGTCAAAGAGAGATGGAAAGTGATACTCTGACAGCAAGGTGGTGTGTCATACATTACCCCATATGACTTCTTATTTAATTAATAGCTCCATCCTCCAAATATTTGCATAATTTTATTCCAGTAATCTTGTGGACACATAAATATTGGCAACATTAATTCAAAGAAACATCTTTCTTCATTTTTTAAAGATTATGTGCTGTTCATGCTGTTACAAATCAGGCCTGATTTGTAAGTCCAAACAGCTGAAGTCTGAACTGATCCTCATATTTCTGTAGAAGTTTGCTGTAAAACAGCCTTTCCTTGAATTATTGCATTAAAAAACAATTAAAAAGAAAAAGGAGAAGAATATACACACGTATACAAAACCCTACATGAATAATGGGTTACCAGGATGTGCCATTATCCAGTCAGTTTTAGAGATTGCATCATCTGTTTTATTTTGGCATGTCATGCTGTCAAACAATCTTCAAACTTTCACATTTGAGATCTATCTCAAACATAAATCCTCTTCAAGTGGTGCATTTCAAGAGTCTGTCAAAAACCCCCCAGGATTCAATGTATTTTATTGAAATTCAAAAGAAAGTACACATCCATACACATGCAAACACACATATATATGTATATGCATATAAATGTGTATATAGATATTTAATTTATGCAGTTTGAAATCCAGATTTAGCCATAAAAACTCAGTTCACTGTTCTTCTCTTTGTATGGGAAAAGATGAGTCAATCATCAACCCAGTGCTTGTGCCTGAATCTCTTCTCTCCAAATCTGGCTCAAACAGAAGTAACACAAATGAATTATTTGGAGCTATACCAACATGAAAGTATAGCAATGGTGGAAAGAATAATAACCCTCTGTGCATGAAGCTGAAGAGGTTTATTTTAGTTTCATTTATTCCCAGGCTTTTCAGCTGGGAGTGCTGGGGTTTTTTTAACTTCATATGGTGTAACTTGAGGCTGCTGTAAAAACTCCTTTATTCATTTAAATATTCTTTCTTCTTCCTTTGTAGCATCTATAACCCTCGACTGTCTCATGGAAAATGTGTCCCTCAAAGACTCCTCACAAAAGAGATGGATTCAAGGCTGGTTTCATCTTGACTGCATTTTGTAGGACAGGAAATATAAGCAACATTGACCTAATCCTCAGGTCATAACCTGAGGTATGAAAAAACAAATAAATTAAGGGGAAAGATTTGCATTTGGCTGTTTGCTCATGGGGTCAGTTTTAAGGAGTTAATGGCCCCACCTCCTGCAGGACCTTGGAGCAATATCTACACAACTTTTGCATAAGTCCAGGTCTGACTTATCCAGTTTGGATCTGATGCACCCAATGCAGATATCCAGAGCTCAGCTCACTCAGCACCCTGCTGTTACCTGGTTCATTAGCAAGTTCCAAAAAATACCCATCTCACTTTCCTCCACTTACATCCCAGCATTGTTTAAGGCCATTCCTGCAATTTCAGACCAAAATGTCTTGTCCTCAGCGGACACAGAGAAGGGATACGTCTCTTTCTTTGTTTCTATTGACTATTTTGAAAGAAGCTGGCGTATTATGCTTGCTACTCACTTCTCTTGACCTGAATATTGTTGCATAAATTGTAATTAAAGCCTTTCTTAATTCAACATCCAGATGTACAGGCAGTCTGCAAACATCTTTTCTGTGGTGTTGTTTTGTTCTTTTATGTTCTGTGGTGTTGTTTGGGATTAGGGTGTAGGGAACATGGCAGTGGAAGTAGATGGAAGTTATTCCATCTATTTCCATGGCCATGTTCCCTACACCCTAATCCCTGTTACCATCCTCTGGCCTCCTCAAAAAACACATTGGAGCCCACCTGGCACTCACTGCAGTCAAAGAGAAGATGACACCTAGATGGTCCAGTCTTTTAATACAGGTTTCCCAGCCTGCATTAAAACAGCAGTTTTTCCTTTCCATGGAGCCTGTTTCAGTGGGATTTGTCCATTACATCCAGCCTGGCTGGATTTTTACTGTTCAAGCTGCAAACTAATCTTTGGTTGGAAGTATTCCCCCAATATTTTGCTTTCCTCTTCTGTTCCTGATCCCTTCATTTATTTTGCTTAATTTACTATCTCAGGAAGATTCAGGAACTCAGAGGGGCCCAAGGGAATTCCAGCCACCACAACTGACGTGTTTCAGCAGCCCTGGAAGCAGCACAGAGCACCAAGCTGAGTGTTGTGCTGTGTTCCACATCCTGCCTTCTCTTCCTGCCTGTTGCTCTGTTTCCACCAGATATTCCCATCCCTGGGGCAGAGTTGGTGGAAGGAATGGCAGGACGGGTCCTTATCCTGTGACATCTGAAATGATGCCATCTATTCTAAAAATCTATTTAGTGAAAGCTGTGGGGTAGGATAGTAAAACCAGATGGAGTTTTTAACTTTTGAAAGGTTTATAATCATAGAATCACAGAAGGGCATGGGACCTTAAAGGCCATCTAGCTCAAAGCTCCTGCCATGGGCAGGGACATCTTCCACTAGACCAGGTTGCTTGAACCTGGTTGTTTTGATATAGCACACAGCTATAATTCATCTCAAACATCAGAAAAAAATGCCAAAGTGAAATCTCATTCCCAAGGAATGTGCACTTTAAGCAGATTCATACTCTGTGGATCTTTTTACTGTATTTTAAAATGACATTAATTTTATTTGCTTATCCTCTGACATGACATGCTTAGAGTGTGACATGCATTTATCTCATCACCACTTAATACTCATCAGTGCAGATCCACAGGTCCAAATTAGTCAGCATGAGGATTCTACTGTGTCACTGTTGAAGGTGCAAAGTGGAATCAACAGAGTAAAATCAGCACAAATTATGAAATGGACACTTATTTTTATGCAGGTACTCTCTGGCAGAGTAAATCCATGAGAAGAGGTTAATGACAACCCAAAATACATCAGCCTGTCAGTGAAAGACATGCACCATCCCAGCAGTTTGCATTGACATGAGTATGACGTTAATTAGCTTGGTAGCCAACAGCATTGCACAGCTTTTAACCTTTGCATTGAGCACCTTTTCTATGTGAAAAAAAAAAACAAAAACAAGCAACAACAACAAAAAAAATGTTGGGGAAAGATGTTAAATCTTGTATGGCTACAGCTAGTAACTGGAATATAGATAAGTTCATACTCACAAAAACCATTCTCAAAAGGGTTTTAAGCTGGTATGGTTTAATCTGGCAGGAAGCTGAACAGAGCTGCTCACTCACCCTCAGAGGCATGGGGGAGAGAATCAGAAAAAGGGTAAAATTATTGGTTAAGATAAAGACAGTTTAATAGCACAAAAAAGGGAGGAAAATTAATAAGAATAAGAATAAGAATAAGAATAAGAATAAGAATAAATACGAAACAAGTAAAGCACATTGCAACTGTCACCTCTTACTGACTGAGGCCCAGCAAGTGTTGGAGCAGCAGCTGCCACCCCCAGGACAATTCCCCCCTCTTCAGTTTTCCTGTTCAGAGAGATGCTGTATGGTCTGGAATATCCCTTTGGCCAGTTTGGGTCTCCTGTCCTGGCTTTGTCCCCTCCCACTTCCTTGTTCCCCCCAGACTCCTCACTGCCAGGACAGTATGAGAAGCTGAAAAGTCCTTGACTTAGTGGAAGCACTGCTCAACAACAGCTAAAACATCAATATGTTATTAACTCATCCTAAATCCAAAATCCAGCCCTGTACCAGCTACTAGAAAGGAAAACAACTCCATCCCACCATAACCCAAGAAATACATCCACAACTGGGTGGGTTTTTCACCTCTTTAAATCTATCCATTGCCCTAATAAAAACATTACCTCTCTCTACAAACCTCGTGTTACTGATATCCTCAGGACGTCAGGGCTACAGAAACACTTCTAGTAAAAAGTCAAATGAATAATACATTAAGGAGAATTTCTCTGTAAATATGTCTTTCAGGTCTTGTGTTTACTCACTTGTAAAAAAACATGAAAGAGAGAGCTTTCCTTTACAGCTCAAGAAAGGTGCAGAGAAAGATGACAAAGATGATAAAAAAATAACCTTGGACTCACTTCCAGACTGAGGAGGTGGCTGAGGAGTACAAGAAGGGTCTATCACACTTCTATCCCTCTCCTAAATGTTTTCCCTTGTTTGACATCAGACTGACACACTGCAAGGAGAACTCCCACAGCATCTCCCCTGGCCCTGCAGATGTTGCAAAAATGAAAGAGGGGCGGGGAAAAAGCTCAAGAATGGGCTGCTGCTTGCTAGCTTCATGCCCACCAATATATCCTCACAGCATATCCCAAGGGACAAAACCCTTGTTGACAGGTTCCTGCTGTGGAGTGTATCAGACTCCACTGTAGTCTGGTTGTTGTGATCTTGGCCTGAAAACAAGACCCTAAAGGGACATCTCAGAACCACAGGAACATAAGGCATGTGATGGAGATGAGCCAGACCCAGGTGCAATGCAGTGTGGACATAGCCAGGAGCATTCCCAGGACAGGCACATAGTGTCTGGTTTGGTTAGGTATTAATAAACATTTTTAGTGTTTCTGCACAGAGCAACAACCTCAGCTTCTGTCTGAGAAAGACCAGTTTCTGGCCAAAAAAAAAATACAAACCAACAACAAACAACATTCTACAGCAGAAAATACCTTTTATTCCCTTGCTTGTGGTCTGAAGACTCTGTTAGGTGCTGAAGTTGACTCCCAGCTCCTTCTTCCAAGACTCTGCTATTTCTTAAATGTTACTCTCCTGTGTTTCCAGACAATTCTATGTGTGCAACATTTTGGCCATGCAAACATTTTGCTTCCTTGAGACAGACCCATGGTCCTGGGCATCTGTTTTTTATTTCAGCTTCACAAGGGGACCTGTAATACTGCAGCAGTGGAAACAATTCATTACCACAATTAAATCAGTGTTTCATTTCTCAGTTTAATCTGATTTTTCCTGGCCTGCAAAGGCACCTCTGGGATTTATCTCAGTGTTGAACATGGCTGAGGAACATTTCTTTGCTGTGTCCCTGACTTACAGGGCAATAATTCCTCATACTTGAAGCCACACCTCAGCTGCATTCCATATAAAAATAGGGCTTGTAGAGCCATATCTTGTGTGTATACCTTGCTCCACACCTTTGGGTCAGTTTGAAGATCAGCCTGAGGGCTCTAAGAATTTCACACTTCACAGAAAGACACAGACAGTGGAAGATGGAGATCCATCCCTACCTACAAAGGTTGTAGCAGCAAACACAACCTTTATCAGATCTTGGAGAATCCACATAGACAAAACCTCTGTACTGCTCCTTGCACCTTGCAAGTGGGTGAAAGAAACAAGTTCCCTGCAGCAAATCCACAGGTAATTCATGGAATTACTTCTTCCCTCCTCAAACTGTCAGCTCTGAAATAACCCAGCCCACCAATGCATTCTACTTCTGTGGGAAAGGGGGAAATGGGAAAGAGGGAAACTGAGGCAAGGATCTTCCTTTGTGCTGTTGAAGGGAAGAAGACCCCAGATTTGCTGAGCTGCATGGTTTATCCCTCACCTCATCCTACTGTGCAACACCTTAGGCTGTACAATTGCCACCTCTTGCTTTTGTGGGACAGAGGAGCAGGGGGTGGTTACAGAGAACAGCCCCCAAAACGCCTTTTGGAAGATCTTGTGTCATCTGCCTGCACCAGGAGAGTCCTCAGCTTCCCCTGTCTGAAACAATTCCCCAGCAACATCAAATATTCATTTCCTTGAGCTGGGGGGAAGCCAGTTAACTTTTGTGGAGAGGAGGAAGGCAGTGCTTGGCTAGAATGTGGGAGAAGGCCAAATATGAAAGATCATGGTAGAAATTATGGGTGAAAGCTCAGAAGAAGACAGGATGTCATCTTCACCAGGTAAGGGCTTTGTCTGAATGTCAAAGAACTGGTCAATCTATTTCTTTGCCATCCAGGAAAATTGTGTGGCAGGATTTTGGTTTATACCTGAGAAAACAAACTGATTTCTAACTGCAGGTGTAAGAGTGTGAGGTGTGAGGAACATATGAACCCAAGTGATATCCTGCATATTCATGGAGCATCAGGGAGCCTTTCTGCCAGGGAGTTTGTGTCATTCCCTTCCAAGACTCTCTGAGGATCAGTGATGACAGGCTAGAATCAAAAAGTGTGGGGAAGCATCTGGAGGCTATAATTTCAATGAAGAACACGGATCATGCTTTAATTGCCTTTTTATTTCTATATTTCAGTGGAATGCTCCTAAAGCAATCACTGACAAATTGGATTCTCATGAGAAAGAGGCAGGGCCTTATTCACTGACCTAAACTTAGATGCCTGGAACCATCTGAGGATACCTGAGACATTCAGGTGAGGCTGGCTTCATCCAACCTGTGCCTTTTCAGAATTGGCACGCAGGCCCATCTGAAATTGCACCAGACACCAAAAAAAGAACAACAGTCTGGCACCCTTGGAGTCCAGGCCCCACAAAATCATCTCCATTTTCTGCTGAGGATGTGACATTTCAGTGCAATGCAGCAAGTGCTGAGCCTCTAAATGCCAAGGAAAGTTAAAGAGCAGTCTGGCACTTCACAGCCAGCCAGCAAATCCCTAAAGCAAAGTATTTTACTAACTTTCATTTTAAGCTTTTCTTTAGCAAACATAGCATGTCTGAATACAAATTATCACAAAGATCAAGATGTTCAGATCTGAAAATACCTCAAAACAACTGTCTGCTTTAACCTTTGCATATTTTACACATTTTTTCCTGATAATCAGATTCCGCCCACTAAAGGATTTCAGAAGCACTGGAAGGCAATGCTTCTATAGAGGGTATTTGCTGGGACATTATATCTCCTATAAAATGTAGCTGGGAATTATTAAATAGTATCCTGAAATAGATGTTCCTCATTAGACCTATGCTAATTTAGAGGAAGAGAGTTTAGAGAGAATATACCATTTTTAAACAAGATGGTATATTCAAATAACATCTGTCTCATCTCTAGAAAAAGGCTCCAAGCTTAAAAATTTGAGTCTGGATCTAGATATTACACCTCATGAGCTGTCAGGAGCTCCAGGCTTGGGATCTTGCTGAATAAAAGAAAAAAGAAATAGAGATAATATTAACACAGACACCCAAGGTCTCTGAAGAGCCCTGCAAGCAAGGCAGATGTGGAGTCACAGGTACGAGATAAATTTAGTGGTCAGTTCATTCACTGAGTCTTTCTCAGCTGCAGGAATTAATTGCAGATGTGCTGCACCCCTCTACTGGGTTTTTCACCACATAAGTGACATTTGTTCCCAGATTTACCAGAGATGAGGTGCTATGTGGTGAGGACAGCTAGAGGTGGATGACTACACCTTCCCAGGAATTGAATACCTGGTAAATTCACAGGACTCCAAATTCCTCTCTTTTCTCTCCCCATCAGCTTAAAAAAAACATCAGAAGGTGAGATAAACATCTTGTTTGTGATGTTTTCTTAGTACCCATGGAGGATGAAGGCCAGCCTAAAGCCTGCTCTTTGAGAAAGGAAAAGCTGGCACAAACACCTCAGAGGCTAAGAAAGCATCACCTACAAGAAAAAGTAGAATGAGTTGGAGCAATTCAGTGTTAAGAGAAGACAAATTCAGTGCAGGAAAGATGGTGTCCAGTCTCTGAAAGTTACTAACGCCCAAAGAAATAAGAAAAATTATAATAAGACAAACACACACATTTTCTTTGATATTTTCTGCCTCCAGGAACTTGCATTTCCAGCATTTCCTAAACCAGAGAGAGACTACTGGAATTTAATAACCCTCAATGAATTTTTATCTGTGCATTTGTCTAAGTGCTTTTTGAACCTGCCTAAGTTTTCAGTGGTCACAACATCCTCCAGTGAGAGGTTTCATAACTTAATTACAGGCCTTGAATGCTGCAAGAGGAACTGCATCTGCTGTTTATCTGAACCTATTTATTTCATGTAATTTGATGGTAATTTGGTATTCTTGTGGTAGAAAAGACTGTGGACAATCATATTTTACATGTTGTCTTGATGGCACTCGTGGTTTCTAGAGGTCTTCATCACAGGATAAGAAGTCAGAGGCTTATCATGATGGATTTGGATTGCATGTTAATGATAAATTGTCTTTTTGTGGTAAAGGGAACAAGGTGGTGAAATAGATTGTATGGTAGGAGGATAAGCTTGATTGCATGTGTCAAGAAGGCAGGCAATCAATGCTGTTCATGATGCAGTTTATCCCATTCTGAAGTAAATGTCCACATTCAGTCAATTAAATTGCACTTTAAATTCCACTGACTATTGACTGGGTCTTCAGTGACAACCATGAAGCTCCAGCAGCTTTACCTACAGAAAGATAACTAAAGTTAGAGGAGAAAAATATCACTCATTTGAGTCTACCCAGGCAAACAGGACTGACAAGCTTTCATCTTTAGCAAAACTGTAGAATTATTGGAAGCTACAAAAATGCCATGACGATGATTTGAGTTATTGCTACAAAAACTAATTTTTCTGTGTGTTCTTTGCCAGGCTCACAGCACCAGTTCAAAACCCATATATTTTGACTTTGCAAATTGTGCGGGGCAGCAGAAAACAGTGGCTGAGCTCTGCCAGGTCATGGAGTGGAAGTGAAGCCAAGAAACTGAACTATGGCACTTGAGCTCCTTGTTCCCAGCAAAGTCTGTAACAGGTATTTTTCCCATTGAGAGTTCAGTGCTGTGGCTCTGCACACCAGGATGCTCTTTCCTTTCCCAAATCTCCAGACTTGAGGGATCAGGAGTTGATCCCCCATCAAAAAGGCAGGCATTGACTTTGGATGGGCTTAACTCACCCAGAATTATGTCCATGGTGTAAATGACTAAAAGATGACCTTGGCTTTGACAGACACCACCATCTCAGCTATGACACAGCCATGAAGATCAGCACCAAAGACTGACCTGGATTCTACACAAATTCCTTCACATCCACACAAGTATTCAGGTTCCTAAATCAGGGCTACATTCACAGCAGCACAAAGGTGAAGCCTCCAGCCATCACTGTGGCTAATTCCATCCCAGCTGGTTAATTCACCACCTTTCCACTCCTTCCAGGTGCATTTCATTATCCCTGTATCTAATTAGCCAGATCTAAAGAAATGCTATTTTATTTTATTTTATTTTATTTTATTTTATTTTATTTTATTTTATTTTATTTTATTTTATTTTATTTTATTTTATTTTATTTTATTTTATTTTATTTTTTTTGTGAATAATGGCCACTTTTAAATCTATGTACCATAATAATGATAATTAATATGAGCAGGCCATTTAACAACCATTGTATTGAGCTCAGCACAAGCCCAATTGACATGCAGGAGCCTTTTACAACCAGGTACTCTCTGCACTACCATCAATTATCTCCTAATTAAACAACAAAATTCCCTTGAAATGCCCTGGTTAGACATCATTACTAAACATTTTGCCATCACTTAGCAAATTAATGTGTCTAATTAAATAACTTGCAGCGTGGAGGCAGGATCATGGCATGATACTTGAAATGAGGTGTGCAAACCTCTATAAATTGTTTGAAGTCAAAACCTGCTTGGCTTGTATTGACAGAAAGGATTACTTTAAAAATCAATAGCTTTCTTCTGTTGGTTTTTTTCCCCATCTGGGTGAATAAAAATAAAGAAGCTGCACACAAACTCCAGTGACAAATTGCCACTGGAAATGTTGGCTTTTCCATGCCCAGAGGAGAATGGCTCATTTGCTCAAAGTTTTCAGGGGTGGGAGTATGAGGATTTTAAAGCAAGGACTTGATAAAATTTTCCAATTAACTTTCCATCAGTGATGAAATCTGAATCTTGAGCTTCACCTATGCACCTTCTGGGATGTCACTCCATCCTGGAGCCTAACTTCATCTGTAATAGGGAATTCCTGCACTGTTCATACGATACTATGTACACCAGAAAGAATTTGGGGATGATCTTCTCCTGGGAGTGACCAAACCCAGGCTACTACTGCTGTGATTCCAAGAGTATTTATAGATCAAATCTACTTCCAGGAAACTTGTGGGTTTGCAGGTGCAGCTTCAGCTGTTGCCAGCTTTCCAGCTAGTGATACAGACTGTAAAAAAGCTCTTTTAGCATGAGATTACCCTTTGGAGCTGGGGACTATTCACATGTCACATTGACCCTGATGACAATGCTGACCCTCAAAAATCCATGACAGCAAAGGGCAAACTCAAATCACTCTTCCTCTACCCTAGGAAGCAATAAACCAACAGCCTGTTGGTGAAGAAAAAAAAAAAAACTGAGAAAAACATGATTAGGTGGTAAGATATTTTCATGTCCTGAAGATGTACAGAGGGTTCAGATTTGTATTCTGATAAAGTGATCACAGTGAAACTGAAACTCCCTGCATGGTAACTACTTCTGACTAATGTCAAGGATGTTGCCTGAATTATTATAAACTCTGAGGCACCTACCAGAAGCAAGTGTGTCCCAGATGCTGTTTGGCTGGATGGGGTCCTGAGCCACCTGCTCTATTGGAAGGTGTCCCTGCCCAAAGCAGAAAGTTGGAAGTAAATGATCTTTAAGGTCCCTTCAAACCCAAAGCATTCTGTGACTCTGTGATTATGTTGTTGGCTGGCACTCCAAAAATACAATGTGATGGCTTACACACTGTCCACCAGGAGGCAGACATTAAATCCCTTTTAATTTGCAGTTGATGACCTTGAATTTTCACTTAATCTGCCCTGTTGCGTTGAGCAGAAGCTCCTCTGTTCTTATCTTTATACCAAACTGAGAGCAGAAGGATTCAAAGTGAAAGTCACACACACACACACACATATGAAAATGATCCCTTTGGCTTTCCTGTGGTCTGCAGCTTGATCACTGAACTGCTTTGGAAAATTGACTGGCACACGAGTGCACCTCTGGCAGGTTGGAAGGAGATATCCTGGCTATCCCTCGCTGTTCTGCTGTGGTTTTTGTGTGCTCACTGCCCTAGGACACTGCTGCCTGCCCTCAGGCCAGTGTTGTCATAGGTCACATGAATTAGATTCAAACCTACTCATCTCCAAACAAGCACTTCCTGCCTTCCCTTCAGCCTTGCATGTGTCATCATCTTCTGCTTATTATAGTGCCCAGTGCTCCATCACAAGTGATCAGTTCCCCTTTCTCCCCTTGCACTGCAGATACCACACAAAGAGAAAACCAGAGGGGACAAACAGGTCACAGGGAGGCTGCATTTTATTTGGGCAAGAGGTAGAAGCTCTTGCTAGTGGGCCTAGTACAGCAGCCTGATAAAAAGTAGGCAAACAAATCTGTACAATGATCAAAGTGATGCCTCAGAGTTTAGGCTGGAGGAGGGAGGTCACATCCAGGCTGTGGCTGCTGAAAGGCTTGGCAGTGTCAGTGGCACAGCTCCTCCAAGGTGTAGGGGACAGCCCTCTCTTTAGTCAGCTGGAGAGACAATGCCACCTCTGCTGCAAGGAACCTGGAGAATAGAGTGTGAAAGAGAGCTGGAGAAGGACTTTTTGCAAGGGCTTGTAGTGATAGAACAAGGGACAATGGCTTCAAACTGAAAAAGGAGATATTTTGATCAGATATCAGGAAGAAATTTTTTCCTGTGAGGGTGGGGAGGCCCTGGCACAGGTTCCCCAGAGAAGCTGTGGCTGCGCCATCCCTGGAAACGTTCAAGGTCAGGTTGGATGGAGCTTGGAGCACCTTAGAATAGTGGAAGATGTCCCTGACCATGGCATGGGGTTGGAACAGAATGGTGCTTAACCCAAACCATTCTATGTTTGGGGACACTTGGGCTGGTTAGACAGGAGCAGCCACCTCCTCCACAGCCCCACAGACCTCAGCAGGAACAGCAAAAGGTAAATTACATCATCTCTGCCCAAGTGAGAAGAAAATAGCTGTGCAAGTCCAACCTGGAATAGAGCTATAGTTGTTGGTCGTCTCCACCTCCTGCTCCACATTGTCTAGATTATCTCACAAAAGCAGAGTCTCACCTTCTGAAGTGTCTCCTACATCATCTCTAGCAGCACATGGCTGTGCTCATCCCTGCATTTTTCTCATTTTCCCTTGTATCCATCAGTCTCCTCAGCTGAGGGACTGGAGCTGACTCAGACACTGTGCTGAGTTACTCAAGCAACGACTAAGGGTTCAAGCATGGAAAAGTCGGTCCATCCACTTCCACAATTCTTTCACATTAGAGAAAGGGAAGTGTCTGCAGAGGAATAAGAGCCTGGATCAGCTTCCCTGGCTCTGTCACTGGCATGGCACAGCACGTCCCCCTGGCTTCCAATATCTGGGCAAATGCATTGAGAAGATTTGCAAAATTAATAGTGAGAGTGCTGGGGAATGCAAATAAACACATGCATAAATACTCACATGGGCAGATGGGACACAAGACTGTTCTGTTCCTGCAATTTTCTTTATTCCCTAACTTGATGTCACCTCCTGCTTGCCCTGCTGCTGCAGGTGACAGGGCCCTCCCCTCAATTTTAGATGCAGTCTAAATTTTTAGATTTTTACTTCTAGATTTTTATGTGGTCATACCCTGGGGTGTCTGGGGGTGTGTGTTTGCAGGATCCTCTGATATTCTGTGTAGGTTATGCCCCTGTTACCCCCCTGCATCTAAACATTTCTGCAGAAATGTTCCAGTATATGGATACGGCTTGGCAGTGTTAAATTTGCAGTTGGACCCCATGATCTAAAAAGTGTTTCACCAACTTAAGTGATTCTATGTATGAATATGAATTTGCATGCATAAATACCTTGGGGTTTGTTACTTGTACACCTCTAGATTAATGCACAATGGTTTCAACATTCTGCTTTCTGGCTCTTAAAAAGCATGGTTTTTACTCTTAAATTAAGCTCCTGACCTTAACTCTTAAATTAAGATCTTACTCTTAGTTAAGCTCTTGACTTACTCTCCCAGCAAACCTCAAATACAAACCAGTCCATGTAACTCTTTGCTCCAGCACATTCCTTCTGTCCCCAGACTCAAACAAAACAAACCCTTCCACTGACACTGAGCTAAACTCATACAAATATTCCTCTTGATCCAGACTTCTAAAATGATTGGAGATGTTCCTGCTGTGGTTTAAATTAGCACAAACCTCCTCAAGTCAATGAACTTTTTCTGATTTACAAGGAGCTGCTTCTTTGACTTCACCTTGACAAGATGGATCTGAAGCTGACTGGCAGTTCCTCATGGAAGTGAAATTCTACATGAATTTCAGAAGGAAAAGACATAATTCCTAAAAGGAATATACACTGCCTCAGCATCACAGTTATTATTTAGCATTCCTATTTCACCAGCACCTTGGTTAAAAACCCTCATGCTAGGATGTGTCCAGACCTGGAGAAATGAAAACTGCTGCCCCAAAGGGCTCAAAGATCCAAATCAAAAGAAGTGGGGGAAGAAAGGCACACCACTGTAATGAAATTACAAAAATAGATGCATAGTCTTCATATCCAGCGCTAAGTGTAGTGACATTACAAAAAGTCAAGGCCCTGTGCACTTCATGACCTTCCAATTGCAATACAGAGCTGATTCCCCATTACTGAACGTGCAAAGGCATAAGAAATAACATAAATTAGGAGTTTGTGCAGTGACATTTTTAAACATTCACTGACTTTTAGGGGAAGCCCACAATGAATATTAAACAAGCCCCTGCCTTTCCTAGGGTTGGTGGGTAAGACCCGACTTTCTCGGTTATGTGCAGTGACCTTTCAAAATCATTTTTGTTGCTGCACTATTCCCCTGTTCCCCTGATTCTGCAGCCTTAAGTACTCTGGGACTTCAAGAGAATTAAGTCTCTTCGATTGTTAATAAATGGAGCCCTGCATTCCCTCACCTGGAAAAGGACTTTTGACAAATGCTGCTGTGCACAGAAGAGTGCTCACAAATTATAAGAGTATTTGAGTGCAAAGCAGAGGCACCAATGTAAAGAATTGCTGGTTTCAATTGTTACATTTAGTGCTACAGCACCTTGATGCCTTGCACAACACCCAGATTAAGTCCAAATCTGCAAGGCTGTACTCAAAGATAAAACACAAAGACTTCTTATCACCAAAGTCCCACTTGAGTCTTCAAAATAGATTTCAGGTACCACTGGAGTGCTGCACTCAACTCCTGTGTGGGACACCCTCTATAATACAGTCATTTAATTTCAGGGCATGTTTGAGCCTTTTCTTATGTATCCTGGAGGAAATCGTAGGATCAACCTCTTGGGATCAGAAAGCAAGAAACAGATTGTAGTTTTGTTTTTCCTCTCCATCTTTTGTTCCTCCTCTCATTAGTAGGCACTGCCAAGCAGGCTTCCAGCCACCTAATCCTCTCTGAGAGCTCTTTCTAAGAATCAGACAAAGCTGGAGGTAAAAGAAGATTCATAACAGATGTGTTTGTCATTGTCTGAAAAGCAAAATGTTCAAATCCACCAGAGACAAAACAGCCTTAACTGACACTGTGATGAACTACTTTTAATAATAAACAAAGTTTCAGGACTGTGTGTTTGGGGTAAATGTGTGAGGCTCCTAGGGCACAGCTAGAAGATATCCTACAGGAAGGATGCTATGGGATATTTCCACTCTTCAGGTCCTAGCCTTCTCCAGAAAGAGAAGATAATGCAGCAACACCATGGCTTTCATTTGTTACCAACATACAAGAGCACTGATGGACAGAGAATCATTAAGTCTGGAAAATACCCCCAAAACCATTAAGTCCAACTTTCAGTGAAGCAGCCCAGGATTTTTTTCATGTCAGGGGTCCAGAGTACTTGCAGCCAATTGTTAGGTTATCCCAAAGTTGCATTTTAATTGCTGTAGTGACAAGGACCATATACAAAGACTGTGATCCAACACACAGATATCAGTGATCAACCAGCCCTTCTTCCACATCTGTACTATCACAGAGCAGCTCCTTGAGCAGCCACAAGACCTCATTTCAGCTGAGCTCAGCTATTTCTGCACTGCACCGAGGACAGCAGCACTGGCATCCCCAAATCACTCTGAGTGAGGTGATATCCTCTGTGTTCACACCACAGCAGTGTCCCCGCTGTGTGCTGCCCCAAACCCTCACCTCCTGCACAGGAGCTCTTCGTGTGCCTCCCTCACAGCCCTTTGCTCTTCCCATGGCTTTGACAGGGTACTGAAGGTCACCTGCAGCAATAATCTGTCCTTAATTGCATTTTCCTTTTCTCCCCCTGGTCTCCTAACAGGAGCGTGGAGCTCTCGGTGCTTCTGTCCACACTGCAATACCCCCTGGCCACCATGGACATGAGTGTCACACCAAACTGTTTCAAAGGGGTTGATGGAGTGGCCTTCAGCCATTTCTAGAAAATAGTAATGAACAGTGAGCACCACAGCCATGAAATGCCTGGAGATGCCCCATGTATTTTTTATCTTTGCTGAAATCCCATTTCTACTCCAGCTATCGATGCTGCAGACACTTGGGAACCAGGTGGGTTATGATCAGTTGGCTGTGGACATTGACAGAGAGGATCATAGCTTACTTTATCTTCAGGTACCTTCCTAAAGCTGGAATTGCTCAGGACATTGCCCCAAGCATCTCCTTCTGAGCCTAGCTGAGAGCTCTGGAGCATCTACCTCTGAGGGACAGCTCTCCTGGCAGAGCTGGCCTGAGGCCACTTGGTTTCCAGAGGGAAAAACCATCTGACACCACCTTATTTTGCTCGTTTCCATGCTGCTGAAAATTGACTCCAGTTTATCTCTTTCTGTGTCCCAAAGCTGGGATCATTGATGGAAAAAGTATCCTGGACACACAGTGTCTTCCAGGGAACTGAGGTTACTGTGGAAAGTCATCATTTGGAGAATTTTATGGCCATAATAGAAGGGACCACAGAATCACAGAATCACAGAATCACAGAAATCACAGAATCACAGAAATCACAGAATCACAGAATCACAGAATCAATTATATTGTAAAAGACCTCTGAGATCATCAACCTATGACCAAACACCACCAAAAATCACAGAATCAATTAATGCAGAGTCACTGAATCGATTAAAATGTGTGGCAATGATGTGACAATGGTTCCCTTAACCAAACCCTGATATGTTTCCACCAGCCAGCCCTGATGGTAAATGCACTCACATCAGACATTTTCATAGCACCGAGAAAATGTTTTGACCTTTCACCTTAACCACTAAGAGAAAGCAAGCCAGCAAATCCATTCCTCACCCAAAATATTCACCACACAGAGGTCAGGTCTGAAATGTTACTGTCAGCAGCCTCTCTCACCCTGGCTTACGTTAACTCTGCAGCAGAGAGGGACAATTTCTGGGAAACCTTGAAGGAGCATGCAGACCACAGTACCAACTGACTAACTCATTATTAGCAAAATTTCACTGGGAAACAACACTGTCTGGCAGCACCTTTGTTTCTTGTGAACAGGGCACTTCACAAGAATTAATGAGCTTGCATGAAAAACACAGAATTCAAAGAAATACAACAAGCACCCTCACAGATCATTTTTGGCTCTCAGCTGCCCGTGGTGGGTTACAGAGGAGAAGTAAAACTCACAGAAGGGGCAGGGGTTCAGGTGGCTGGTCCTAGCTGAGGGGTGGCAGTGGTAAAACAAGCAGAAGGGGAAGATCAAAGCTCATTTTGCAGCACCAAGAAGCATGGCCTCAGCACACAGAGGGGCAGCGGGGTGGGAGTGGAGCAAGGGGCTGCTCAGCACCCTGTGT
The DNA here is from genome assembly GCF_971803275.1 of Cyanistes caeruleus. Classification (NCBI taxonomy): domain Eukaryota; kingdom Metazoa; phylum Chordata; class Aves; order Passeriformes; family Paridae; genus Cyanistes; species Cyanistes caeruleus. Next base: position 4,095,892 of record NC_141704.1, on the reverse strand, counting down.
TGAGTTGGGGGAGACAGAATGGGCTGAGTCAGCTTTAGCACCTTCCAAACTCTGTCTCAGTTTCACAGACCCATTTCCTAAACTAATGATGACTTGTCTCAAAGCCTTTCTTGGAAAAAGCACTACTGAGCGTGAAGGCCTCTAATGAGTGCCTGATACAATTTTGGTGAAGGGGTCAGTTTGGTACTTACATCTTCATCAGTGCTGTGTCCACATCTACCAGCTCCTGCTACATCTCCTCAAGTTTTCCCTTGCTAAATCAGCTCTTCCTTTGCCTAAATCTTCACCATCTGCAGCAGTTTCCCTCATTCTTTAAGCAGCAGGTGGTGAGGCCCTGGAACAGGGTGCCCAGAGAGGCTGTGGCTGTCCCTGGATCCCTGGAAGTGTCCAGGGCCAGGCTGGATGGGGCTTGGAGCAACCTGGAATAGTGGAAGGTGTCCCTGTCCGTGGCAGGAAAGATCTTTAAGGTCCTTTCCAAACCAAACCATTGTGTCATTAACTTATGCCACACCTCAGGAAAGACTCCCCAGTGGGACAGGTCTTCACCTTTCTTCTGTCAGGCCTGACTTGTCAGTTCTCACCACATGCCTTACAGATATGTGCAAGTACAAAAGACAGCTGGAAATAAAATATCCTGGGACTTATAAGGTGGAGATGTGTGCTTGATTACACAAGATCCAGACATTGCCCTTTTGTGTCCCGAGGCTTTGATTCCTTGTCTGTAAAAGAGGGAAGGCTGATCCTTTCCAGGATCAGTGAGGATAAATGTGTGAAAAACTAGGAGATACTAATATAATGTATGTGGAAACCTTTGGTCCTGCCTTAAACATCTTGTTCTCACTGTCTTTCCCTATCCAGATTATTTGCTGTTAGAAGCTGGTCCCTTTTAGGACCCAGCACAAGGGGTTTTTGTATTGGACACTCAGCACTTCCCAATTATGAGTGATAAACTACTTTGATTTACTACAGTGTACAGCCCAGAATCAAAGTTATCATGCAAAACCTCTCACCTCCTCGCCATAATATGAGATGGGCAGGCACCTAAGATGTAAATTTACTATCTTATTGCTCTTTCTGGCCAATTATTTCAACTGTGTTTCTGCTGAAATTGTACAGATTAAACAAAAAGAAAAAAAATTTGGATTTGTGGGAGCTTTCAAACCTGCTGTGAGTGTACACACACTACATCAAATGCAAGAGCCCTTACCAGCTTTTAGTTTGAAGGAGGTGACTCCAAGGACCCCTTGTCCCACCTCTGCAAGCATCAGCAGCATCTTCCAGCCACGATGTTCATTTTGGATTTCAGTTATGCTGCAGATTCAATCTTGGCACAGACCTCAGTCATGGGAAGACATCATGGTGTGAGTTGTTGGCAGAAAGGGACAAAATTCAGGCAGCCAAATCTAAAACTGAAAATTAATAAAATAAAATAAAATAAAATAAAATAAAATAAAATAAAATAAAATAAAATAAAATAAAATAAAATAAAATAAAATAAAATAAAATAAAATAAAATAAAATAAAATAAAATAAAATAAAATAAAATAAAATAAAATAAAATAAAATAAAATAAAATAAAATAAAAAATCAGCCTCACAGTCGCCTTTCGAGTACCCTCTAGAGGGGTAAAAAGGATAACAAATGTAAGCATAGTGGAAATCTTGCTGATCTCTTAACCTCTGTGACCTCCCTGAGCAATGCCTTCTACTGACTCCAAATGAAACTAAAAGGTCTTTTAATTAGCAATACAGGGGCTGTATAAATACACAACAAAAAGAACCCAGTGTGACTCAGATGGACTCTCCATCCTTGGAGACATTCAGAGGCTGCCTGGACACAGTCCTGGGCACTCAGGTCTCTGTGGCCCTGCTTGAGCAAAGAGGTTGGACAAGGTGGCTTCCAGAGGTCCCTTCCAAGCTCAGCCATTCTGTGACTCTGTGATTTCTAAACTGATTTTTGTCTGTTGATTTTGCTTCGGATTCCCTGTGTTATTAGTTAATGTCATCAAAAGGGACAGAAATGGTCCTGCAGCCCTCAGACCAGGGACTTTGTCTCCAAGCATGGCCACGAGTAATGCCCAGTCCAGGTTTGGAGTGGCTTTCCATGATCCCCATTTCAGGAAGAATTCTTGAGGAAGAATTATCTGGGGTGGTGTCTCTGCAGGAGTCAGAGGGAGGATATTGTTTCCACACAAGCAATGGGAGACTGCTCCCCAGGACAAGAGAGGAGTTTTCAGTCCTTTCAGCAGTTTCAAAGCAGCTCACCTCTCAAGGAGGGTCACCTGCAGTGTACCCTCACACATCATAAACCTTGTGGAAATGTGGAGGTTTTCATCCACTCTCACCCCTCCAACTCTCTCCCCACATCACTCTGATCACTCAGCCCTTCACGTGGCCATTTCTTGTGAAAATGATGCCTCTTACAGGCAAAAGGTAACACCTATTTTTTTTTGTTTTATTTTGAGGTTTTTTTTGTTGTGTGGTTTGGTTTTTTTTTCATTTTTCAGTTTTGCTTTGCTTGTGTTTCTTACATCCAGGCTGTTGTGCTGCTCTGGCTGAGAGCACAGTGAGGTGATGGGTTGAGTCAGCAAAGTGAGGGAGCCACAGCCTGGAGTGGGGAGGCAGGAGACAGGCAGGAGCAAGGCAGAGTGTGGAAACCAGCAGGTGAAGATAGGCAGAGGCTTTGTGTCCCTCAACCTGTGCCCTAAAATTCATTTTATACACCTGCTTAAATTGATTATTTTGAGTGCTGCTGACAAACCAGAGTATTGAGCCCAAAATGACAGATAAAAAGCTTTGAAACTTTATAAAATCACAGATGAGCAAACATTATGGGCTGGGAAGACAGTTAGCACCATATGCTCAGTTGATCCTTGGCATGAGACTAATAAGCTGATGGATTTTTTTAACACCACCAGTGATAGGACCAGCACCACTGTTGATTTATTTGTCTTTATATCTTGAAAGAGACAACACATATCTCCAGTCAAGGAGTTCCAAGGAAGCAAAGTCAGGCTGGACCCTGTAAAAAGATTTACTCAATGTTTTCTGGTGAAGCCTGGGTGCTGGGCATGGTCACACAACATTTTGCAAGTGGTTTGATTTGCTCACTGCATTTCCTGTCCTCTTCTGGGCAGGCCAGGGAACCCCTGAGCTGGAATTGTGTAACCTCCAGCTGGGCAGACTTCTCATGGGAACAGGGGGGTTTGGGAAGTGCTGGACCCTCTCTATGGTAAAAGGGATGAAGTGACCTCTGTGATCCTTTCTAAGACATTTTTGTTGTCACTGCTAGAAGAGACTGGAATGTAAAATAAACCTGATGGTAACATGCAGTGCACACTTATGGAAGAAATAGAAACCTTTGAGGGTGAAAAGAAAAAAAACCCAAAAATACTCTGAAAATAGCTTGACCTGATATATTTTATTCTTTATTTTTCAAATACATTAATTCATTCATTTCAATGAATTCAAAGCCCAGAGCAAGAGGAATATTGAATCTGCTTTCACAGCAGTTATTAAATATGTTCCCTTGTTGTGTTAAATATGTCCCCTACTTCCTCCTCTAAATTAACAATAAATTGCAAACAACTAGCCTTAAAAAAACAAACAACAGAAACCAAATATTTTGAGAATGAAACTCTTCAGCTTTCTGAAGAGTTCGCCCACTACCCAGGCAAAATGCTCAATCAGTTTTGGATTTTTTTTATTTTACTTTTTTTTTTCTTACTGAAAATGTGGGTGGTTTTCAAATACAGGAAAGAAAACACGATGACTTGTGGTGATATTTTCCACCAGAAAGATGCAGCTTTAAGGGCTTTTGGTTTCCAGATACCTCCACCCACAGGAGTGGCCTTGTCTGTTGTAGAAAGAGACGCCTGATTAGTTTTAAGAGTCAAGTTAAATAACAATGCACAGCAGTCCGTGTGTGTTTCAGTGGAAGCTCTGTGTCAGCTAGGTAATTATCCTGAGTCTGGGTAATTAATATGGCAGCTGCCTCCCAGACCACAGAGCTTTTAAATATGATAAAAAGTTGCTGTGGAAAAAAAAAAAAAAAAAGAAAAAGAAAAAAAAGGAGTGGAAAATCTGTTCTCTGTATCCCTGGTGGACAGGATGGAGCAGAAGATGATCCTGATCATTGCAGGGGGTGTAGACTTGACAGCCTTCAAAGATCCTTTCCAATCCAAACCTTCCTGTGGTTCTGTGACCCCGCAAGAGTAAATGGGCTTAAATCCCAGCAAGGAAGGTTTAGGTTACACATGAAGGGCAGTGAAGGACAGCTTTGGGACAGGCTGTGGCAGGCAGGTGTGGAACTGTCACCAGAGGTCAGGAGTGACAAAATGGGTGAATGCCCCTTCAGGAAGGGCTCATGTAAGATTTATTTTCCCTTGCAGCAGGCATTGGAATCCTCAGCTTGTCTGGCCAACAGTTTTCCCTGATCTGAGATCTTGTTGCTGCACAGTCAAATGTTTTTCTGGGGGAGGATGTAGGCTCAAACCTTCTTCTGCCAGACTGGAGAGCTAAGTGGCCTGGTGCACTGTTTTTTGTGTGACACACGGACAGTAACCCTGAGCCTAAAAGTTTGCACATCTGCCAAGTTCCTACAGGCAAAGTGATGCTCACAGAACCACTTGCTGTGTCATGCTCTGCCCCCCCGATCACAGAATCACAGAATCCTAGGATGGTTTGGGTTGGAAAGGATTTTAAAAATCATCACATTCCAACCCCCTGCCGTGGTCAGGGACACCTTCCACTAGACCAGGTTACTCAGAGCCCCATCCAACCTGGTGTTCAACACTTCCAGGGATTGGATCTGATCTATGTGAGTGAAGCAATGGGGTCAGGGAATGGGGGACAGACCATGGGGCTACATCTCAGCTGTGGATGTGTGGATGTACACCTCCCAAAGCTTGTGCCCAGCCAAAGTGCAGGTGGTCATGGTCCTCTAAACACCAGGTTCCTGTGTAAATTTCAGCAACAGCATCAGCAACCAATAGGGCTGAAAGCTTAAGCTTGGGATGGGAATACACAGTTTTAATTATCTACAACTCGCCTTCAGTTGGGGTGAAAGATCCTACTCTATATACTTTTGGTATCAACAGCCCAGTATAATGGACTCTGATACAGACAGGAGGGATGGATATGTAAGTTAATGGGGTGTGAACAATTAAAATCCAAAATCATCTGCCTCATGAAATGTCTTTTTCTCTCCTGCCAGTGACAGGAATAGGCATTACAGCCATCTCAAATTGTCCTAGAAAATAGGAAAGAACAACTCTTTGAAAGCAATTAATTTTCCTTGATTTCCAAAATCCCAGCAGCCTTTCCCTTTGCCTTGCATCCCTTTATTTTAATGCACAATTTACATTTTAGAGATCAGCATCAATGGCAAAATAATCACAATAATATTCAAAGGGCCATCCCAGCCTGCTCAAAGTGAACATTTACAGGCCCTAAAATTTTTAGACACCTCATTTGGGTGATCTGAAACAAAACAGATCTCAAATCTCACAGAACTGACAGGTGTCCTGTTCTGTACATTGGCCTTTTAGAGAAACACTGTTTGAGATCCTTCACTAGAGCTGTAGGAGCCACAGAAGGTGGCTGAACATAGTCCCATATTTTCTGTGGGTACACCAGGGAGCTGAAGGAAATCTTTAGATCTCCTTGCTGTAGCTGTGACCATATTGATTTGTCTGTCAAATAAAGCAAAAGCCCACGAGTCTCACAGAGCTGGTGTGGCTCTGGAGGATGGGGGGATTTCTCACTGCCTTCTCCAGAATCCCTTGCCACCACATTTCTGGGGTTTCCTTTCCTTCTTATGACTCCTCTCCCATGTTCCTGGGCCAGCTTCCTGCTCCGGATCCTTCCACCCATGACCGCCAGCATCACTGAGAGCACAGGAATTGAGAAGATCTCCCAGGAAATATCCTGAGCACAACTCACTTTTGACACCCTGAAAGAGGTGCACCAACCAGGTACCACCCGTCCTTCTTCCACACAACAACCTGAAGTTTCTAACGCCTGTGTCCGAGAACACAACACAAAGGGAGAGAGGAATGAGGAAAGGACTTCCCTGCAGCCATTCCCTCTGCACCCCTCAGCAATCCCGCTGCTGCCAGCCACAACAACGCCTCGCAGCGTGCAAAAAACCCCAGGTTGTCCTATATCATTATTCTGGGAGAGAGTTTCACTGCAGCCGCTGCTTCCCTGCCGGCAGAGCAGGGTCCTGTGCAGGGCGGCCACCACGCCGGGCTCCCGGGATGCGAGGGGCAAACTCGGGAGGACACCGGGGGCGGGGAGGAGGTGGTGCCGAGGATGAGGAGGAGGAGGAGGAAGAGGCGGCCGGGGCTGCCCCGCTGGTGGCTGCGGAGGGCCCGGAGTGCGCTGCTTCCCTGCGGGGGCGGCGGGAGCGCTGAGCCGGGCTGAACTGAGCTGGGCTGTGCCGGGCGGAGCTCAGCTGAGCCGAGCTGTGCCGGGCTGGGCTGGGCTGTGCCGTGCCGGGCGGAGCTCAGCTGAGCCGAGCTGTGCCGGGCTGGGCTGGGCTGTGCCGTGCCGGGCGGAGCTCAGCTGAGCCGAGCTGTGCCGGGCTGAACTGAGCTGGGCTGTGCCGGGCGGAGCTCAGCTGAGCCGGGCTGAACCGAGCCGGGCTGTGCCGGGCGGAGCTCAGCTCTGCCAGGCTGAACCAAGCCAGGCAGAACAGAGCCGGGCTGTGCCGGGAGGGACCGGGCTTAAACCAAGCCGAGCTGAACTGAGCCGAACCGGACTGAGCCAAGCAGCGCTGCGCGGGCAGCAGGTACCGCCGGCGGAGCGGAGCGGGATGCGGAGGATGCTCGGGGGATGCGCGGAGGATGCTCGGGGGATGCGCGGAGGATGCCCGGGGGATGCGGAGGATGCCCGGGGGATGCGCGGAGGATGCTCGGGGGATGCGCGGAGGATGCTCGGGGGATGCGCGGAGGATGCGCGGGGGATGCGCGGAGGATGCGCGGAGGATGCGCGGAGGATGCCCGGAGATGCCCGGGGATGCGCGGGCAGGGCCGGGCAGGGTGCCCCGCTGCAGGGGGGAGTGCCGGGGCCGGGTGGGACCTCCGGAGGGAGAATCTGTGCAGCAGCACCGGGAAAGTTGAGGGCACTGCTTGGTGCAGTCGGCATTTCACTGTCCCTGAGCGCTCCGCTGCAGCCATCGGTTCTGCTGGTACGGGATTTTAAAGGTGGCAGCTTGACGTTTGTCCAGAGAGTTATGTTTTATTATTTTGCCTTTTTCCCCTTAAATAAGAGTCTAAATTACTTTCTGATGTCTCTAGCGAGTGTTTGTGGTTTCGCCATCAAATTTTCCTGCCTTTAGAAAGAGAGTTGTTTTCTTCATATAACAGAGAAAAGGGGAAAGTGAGAAACACAACGAAAACCGACTACAAACAGTTTTAGTCAACAGAATGAACAAACTGGGGAAAATAGAGAGGGAAAACCCTTTCTCCTGCTGGGCTCAGTGACGATTTGGAGGTGTTTCATGGTTACAGCACTATGTGATAAGACAGCCAGCCGGAAGTGGAGTTTTAGATGCGATGTTGTATCTTTGGGGTGCAGTTTGTAATGCTCTAGAAACGAGAGCTGCCATAAGTTTGAGAGAAGTTTTGGACAGTTAAAGAGACATGAACGGCCTCCATCCCTCCATCAAACTCCGCCGTGTTTGAGCTGCATTTCCTTTCGGAGGAGGGGGCTCGAAGCCCAGCCTGGCTGAGCTCCCTGCGGGCAGGCTGGACACGAGTGGAGTTAAACTCGTGGGTGTAATCGCATCCTTCCTAATTGCAGCTACAAGACGAGTAACCAACTTCTCGGCTGCACTTTAATCTCCAGGAGTGTGATACTTTTCAGTATCACAGATACTTTCTTTACAAGCTTCTTTTTTTTTTTTTTTTTTTTTTTCATTTGCTCCGATGAAAGAACAGTAGCAACAAAAAAAAAACTTCAGCAGCTGAAAGCCACTCAATTGAGTCATGCTAACAGCAGATTATTTAGTAGGGTTACTAGGGCAGGAAGAGATAAAGTTTCACTGAACTGGTTATTAAAAAAAAAAAAGGCGGGGGGAGCAGCAGAACTATTTGCAGTGAAAAGGGCAACGTTTGAACTTTTGTATTCTTGAACAGCCAAGTCCTTGAGGCCCTGCACACGTGTTTTGGGGTTTTTTTGTATTTCTCATTTTGTCCTTCTTTTTAATTGAAGAAAAAACTTCACATCCCTGTTGAGGCCACCTGGCATTGTGAGTTTCTAGGGAATGAGCTTTAGGAGCAGAGTTGAGGGACCAGCAAGGAGCATCTGCTCCAGGGAAGTTCTTGTCCCACCTGGTTGTGGTGGAGCAGGACTGCATTCAGCTGGGAGCATCAGATGGCCTCCTAAGCTGCTGCTTTCCTGGAGTTCACCATGCCTGAACCCCTGACATCAGAGCTGAATCTGCATCCCAGTGTTGTTGCCTCTGTCCCTTTTTTGCTGTCTCGTCTGAGCATGAGACTTTGGTGTCTGCCAGCCTTTACTTGTCAAGGCTCCCTGAACCCTGCTGGACCTCTCGTTTAACAAGTGATTCTTAGCCTGTGCAGGGGTTTTGGCCTGGATAGACTCTCTGCCTTGAGATAATGCCACAGCTGCACTGGCACAGGCAATGCAGAGTTTGGTTAGACTTTCCCCTCTCTTTGACATGTATTTTATGATTTTGTTTTTTAAGACCCTATTGAAGATTCAGATCTCCCTCTGCCCTGCAGCTCAGCAGCCCCTTGTACCCAGGCTGGTTTTGTACTCATGCTGCTACACTGGGGAAACCCTGTCATTTTTTTTCCACCCTGAGGGGAGCTTGTGAGGGTTATTACACTGCCATGGTGGAGCTAACTAAGCTGCTTTTTTTTTTTTTTCTCCCTGCCTCAAGTGTGTTTCCTTTCAAAGAAAGTCACTCAGAGCTTCTCACAGAAGCAGCACGTGGCTCAGTATCCCATCAGAGGTGAGGAGCTCAAAGGAAAGAGGAAGAGACAAGGAAGGAGAGATGGAGGGAACAAGAGAAGCAGCTTAGCTTTCCCAGTATGCCAAGTTTTTATTCTTCTTCCTTGGGATATTTTCCAGTTTAGTCTCTGTTTATCCTTCCACTTTGTTCTGAAGGAAGTGATATGCTGAATATAACTTCTGATGGCAACTTTTTGGTTTCTTCCTGTATTATTTGAGTTTAATTGCAACAAGTTCTGCTGCAGCCTGGGAGGGGTGTGGAGTATGAAGCACCTTCCAGGGCTTTGCCAGGAAGGCTGTTCTGCTCTTGGCTTTTTTAATGCATATGTTTGTGCATCCAACATCCAACAAGTTAAAACACTTGGCTGCAAGTTCTGCTGTTGCTTCCCATTTTGCTGAAGCCAGGATTTGTGTAAACAGAGTGTTGTTCTTTGCCTAAGCTTTGAGAAAGTGACTCTTAAAATAGAAAAGGAAGAGAAAGTCAACACAGGAGTATGAACTTCCAAAACCTGTATGTGTGAAACCATGGAAAGGATTAATCAGAGCCTTGAGCCTGTAGTTGCAGGTACCAGGAGCTTTGCACAGCTCCCTCCCAGGGTTGCTCATGTGTCTGTTCTCACACAGAAACGTTCCCTGGATCTTGCTGGTGATTGACATCAGAAGCAGCCTGCAAACACTCACTGACAATGTTTCCATCCCGTGCTGTTCTCTGTTTGCCTCCTTGCCTTGCATTCAGCTCCTGGTTGGGAGGAAAACATTGGCAAAGGCAGCCCAAACTGCAAACCCGTCTCTGTAGCAAATTGCACAGTGTTTTTATTGTATCATGGCTTGTTTGTGTCAATTTTGTGATTTATCTGCATCGTTGCTTCTTTGTGTTAATACTGTTATTTATCAGGCCTGTTGGAGATTTTTCATCTCTCACCACCAGCCAGATCACATCCAGCAGCAGAGATAATATTTATTAACTGTGGTGGTGACAGTGGAAGGGACCCAAATTATTTTTCAAATCACTCCCAGCTGTCTTAGCAATGGATAATTCCTCTGGTTTGTATTGTACCTTTTAGTAACACCATTGCTTTGGAGCAGTTTTCTGGAACAGAGTGGTGACATCCCTTTTGAGGATATTTTTGTCTCCACCTATGCATAAGAACATGTCCTGTGTTTGCTCCTTTGGGGCAGAAATGCTGAGTGGAGTAAGTGTATGGTTTTAAAGGATGTACCCAGGGTGAGATGAAAAGAAACTGGTGCAGCTTTGGTTAAACTGTGCCCCATCTCTGACACCACAGTGCCATAAGTACTGAGGATGTAGGGCTCTATTATCCCTCAAGTGAATTTCTTGATATTTATCTGAGCCGTAAAGACCCATGAGATGTCCAGGGGATAACTCAACATGACTTATTTCTATTAATGCCTTAATTTCATTTTTTGAACCCCAAAAACCCCCCAAAAAAGTAAAAGAGAGAGAATTGATACAGGGTGGCAGCAGAATTGTCATAGAACCATCGAATCACAAAATGGTTTGGGTTGGGAGGCTTCTTAAAGATTGTTCCAACCCCCCTGCCATGGTCAAGGACACCTTCCACTAGGCCAGGTTGCTCAGATTCTGGCCTGAAACACTTCTAGGGATGGGGAAAGAGATCACACACACATCAAGCTGGAGTGACTTTCCTGAGCCATGCAAGTGTGTCACAGATTTGCCTTGGTATAAGTGAAGCCCTGATTCAGCTTGGTCTTTTAATGACCACAGGATTTTTTAAATAGCAGGTATCAATCCCCAGGGATACTCAGGGACACCACAGCCAGCAGCAGGATGACTGTCACATTCCCATAGAGGCCAAGATTTGGGATCACCTGGTGCCATAAATCCCCAGGAACCTGACTCCAGATTGTGGTGGGAACAGAAGCTTTACCTCTCTTTTGTTTCAAATCTAAACTTATACATAATTCATTTTTCACCTGGATCTGAGCATTTTCCTCTGAGGAGGTTTTTGATGTGGTCGTTTCACTTTGCAGTTTCTGTGTGCTGGTGAGGCTGCTCCGCTTTCTCACCTAAATCAGCAGCAGAAGCCAGGGACAGCTGAGGTGGGAGGAGAACCCGAGTGAGAGGGGAGGCATTTTGGGGCTGACATGTCAGGAACAGAAAGACCAGAAAGAGCAGCTGAGGCTTATGGAGATCTGCTCTGACTTGTGAATGGGATTTGAACAAGGTGGTGCCCTGCTTATCCACAGAGAACAGAGACAAGTGCAGTTGTGGGAGTCACTGTTGCTTGTCTTGAAGGACTGTGCACGTGTTGAGGGCTGAATTTACCCAGGTTTTCCCCTCCCACCCTTACAGTAACATTTGCTATTTATGTTTTGATTTACAGCAGGGGTGAAATAATAAAAAACGTGCATCCTCCAGCTTTCGTTTTCAGCTCCCCTGTCCCTCCTCCCCCTCGTGCCGGGGAGGGTGTCAGGACAACTACAGCCATCGTTATTAAAACAATTAAAATATTGTTTAAGTAAATAAAATCTCCTGAAAACAGCTTTTCTTCTCCCTGCCCTCTTCCCCACCCCTCTCATCAAAACAAGGTGATTCTCTGCAATGTATTTTGTAATGAAATTGGAGAGGATGGTGCTTTTACCAAATCTCTCCATTAGAAAATTCAATTATACAGCTTCTGTCGGTTTTCCCAGTTCCTAGTCATTAGCACTGTCCTTCTGCCTTATTTATAGACCAGAGTCAAACACTGTGGAAAGTAAATAAAGGTTTCCGTGCATTTTGATTCAGTCTGTTGTTGGGAGAGCTGTAAACCATCCTGTCCTCAGCTTATTTGTCCCTGTCTGCAATACCTGTGATAACTCACGGGGGTTTCAATGCAGAAAAAACACCCATAAGCCCATCTCTGAATTAACTCAGCTTCTGGCAGGTGAGACCCCTCCATGTGGGAGCCATGCCCTCTTGTCTCAGAGGCTCCACCTGAACCAGGCTCCCCCCAGCCATGGGGGAAGGAGGCATTTGAGGTCACCAGGCATTTGACCCATTTCAGTCAGCGGCATGGAGATAATGGAAATTGAAAACCCAGCAGATCTCTTTCTTTCTGCTCTTTGTGAAGGGGCCCAGGGTGAACAGTCCACATGCAAATGTGTATGGAGGGGGTAGGACAGCTAATTTCTAAAGCTGGGTGTCAGGAATTGGTTTATTTGGGTGAAGAGGAGTGGGAAGGGGCCTTCAGTGTGTCCCATTTTGGGATTGTGAGTGCACCTGGACATCTGGGTGTGTGACCGAGCTTTTCTCTGGCCAGTGGTCTGTGAGGAGGGGCAGCACATTCCCTGGGCTCTGCTGAGCTGGGACAGTGATGCTGAGGTGAAGCAGATATTGTCTGCATGTTCATGATTTAGCTTTTCTCACAGTGTGAAGATGAATTCATGAAGGTTTGCTTAAGCAGCTATATGGTAATATAAAAAAAACAAAACAAAAAGTTCCCAAACCCCAGAAACTAAATTAAAAACTAAAACAACAGCAAAACATCCCAAAAACCTGATTCTCACCATTTTGGTCTAAAATTAATATTCTGTCTTTTATATTTCATTCTTCATCCCACTGTGTGTCCTCTATCCCTCCCAGGCAGAGAGACAACTAAGGGAAGAAGCACAGAAAGAAACTGGTGGATGAATGATAAAGTTGATGTGAGTGGAATGGGAAGATATGGAGAGGTGAAAAGTCTCCCAGGAATTGATCTGGAACTCCCAGGAACTCTGACACTGAGAATAGGACACCAGACTATAAATGGGAAGGGGACTTCCAGCATAACTAGAGCCAGAGATCCTTTATTTAAGTAGAAGTTCAGTTTTAAATTGGATATGACTGAAGAAGAGTAAGTGATATATCTGAGTTTATTCGAGTAGGTGGCTGGAGTCCAGAGGCAGTGGGAGTGGGAAAGATGTAGAAGGTGGGGTTGGGATGGTGTTGACAGGAGATGGCACAGATGTGGCACCTGAAATTGATGGAAACAACAACAACAAATTGGGGGTGATTGTGGTGAAGCCATGGCAGCAAAAATTGATAGAGCAGAGAATGAAGGCAGAAACTGTAGGTCTGCCAGCATCTTCTGTACAAAATAAATACTTCTGATTCTAATATTAATTTAAGTAATTATATTTAGCAGAATAAACATGAAACTGCAAAGGTGTGTGAAAGGCTAAATTACCTAAGATATCCCTGGTGCTGTTCAGTGTAAAATGTGAGCTGGGCAAGGTGCTCACAGGAGCAGAGGTTACTGCTGACTTCCTGGGAGGATTTCAGGTGAGGAGAAAGCAGCTCAGGCCTGTGGACCAGAGTTGGGTTCATGATGTTGGGGTGCCTAAAATGAATTACCTGGGTGGTCAGACATTTTTTGCAGTTCCTGTCTGCTGAGCCTGATAAAAAAAAATGTCCAGTGCTGCAGAGGAGTAAGGAGAAAACAGTGATTCTTTTTAAATAGTGGTGCAAGCTCTGGAGAAACATGAGACAATCCTAGATCAAAATTAGTTTCCTAAAATGCACAGAATCATGGAATGGTTTGGGTTGGAAGGGACCTTAAAGACCATCTCATTCCAAGCCCCTGCCATGGGCAGGGACACCTTTCACTATCCCAGGTTGCTCCAAGCCCCATCCAGCCTGGCCAACATCTCCAAAGTCATTTTGTCACACAGAAATCAGGTGTGCATGTCCAGTGGGGACTCCAGTTATTATCTGTGACTCCTGGGACAAATCTGCCCACTTTTCTGAGCCCTGTGTGGTGACACCAAGCACAGAAGAAGCTTCAGTGCTGACAGATGGCCAGACAGACACCTGAAGGATGAGGTAGACATGGTCTGCAGGTGGAAGAGGAGTGAGTGAAATGCCCTTTTCCAGCCCAACATTTCTGTAATCCAGGGTCCAAATACCCTGAGCAGATTTCTGGATTAAACAAAAACCTTAAATACCTGCACTGCTGAATTGGGTTCATCACAGCATGAAACTGCACAAGGAAGGATGTTCATAAATCTGTACCCCTCTCTGGGACTTTTCTCTTTCTTTTTAAAAGAAAGAAAATAAAAAATAGGTGCAGATGCTGGCACTGGCAGGAAGTCAGCGCATTAAAAGACGTCCTGGTACAAGATGGTGAAGTATTTAAGAAACACTCCACCTGTGTCATTAAAAAAAGCACCAAAAAAACCCCAAAAAGACAGCAAGATATCTGTGAACCTGTGCCAAAATCACGCAGAAATAGAGAAATTTCTGTGCTAATGAACAGGAGGCAAAAGGAAAGGATATCTTGTAGCTACATCTCAGTTCAGGATATTTTTTATTTTCCTCATTACATTAAAAAGCTCTTGAAAGGATTTTGTGTTTGGTGTTTGTTAATGTTCTGCCACTTCTGGTTTGGTCTGTCTTTGTTAGCATTGTTAGCAGACAATTAAAACCTGAAAATAGAGATGAAAAATTATAAACAGATATAATAGGGATTATTACTTTGAAAACATTTATTTTGAGCTTGTGTGGTCCAGGTGTTACAGAAATGAAGGGATACAGGAAAATGAATTAACCAGAAGTTTTCCAGGAAAATAGAGAAACAACATTGACAAGTTGCTCTTAATACACTGGACCCCAAAAATGCACAAAAAAAGGAGAATGTTTTAGAAAGGGGATTTTTCCAACAGTACAAGTCAGAAAGATTGCTTTGCTTCAGAACCACACGTGAAAAAATTCATTAAATGTGAGATAAAAAGGGATCTGACCTGTCTTTGGGGACAGGACCTGGAGGGGTTTAATCAAAATAAAGATTTGGTGGGTCTGCTCTGCTTCTCTTTCCAGTTTGCACAAATAACAAGGATTTCGGCTTTAAAAGCCCTGCCAACGTAGATAAATTCAATTGTCTGCTGGAAAACAAAAGGGATGTCTGAGATCCTTCTTTTGGTGTAAGAATTTGTCTCCTTGATGAGCAAATTAAAAAGTGCTCAGGGGTGTTCCTGTGCACAGGACCCTTTTTCCTTTTCTAAGCAGATTCCAGAGTGGATGGTTTTGGTGTGGCCCTCACACAGATGTTTTTCAGTCTCTCCAAGCTGTCATCACCATTAGACACGAATGCATCTGCTCCTGGATCAAACCCTAAAATCTGGGTTCTTTTCACTGGTCAGCTGAACATCAGTGCTAGGACTGACCTTGGCCACCTTTGTGGAGCAGAAACAGCAGTTCCAGGATGGGTTTGGCTTTATTTGAAATACCCTCTTTAGGATGGGAAGATGCACCCCCTACAAATGTTTCTCTGTCTCTACTGGATGTTCTGGGAGCTGGGCTGGCAGTGCACTGCAGTTGTCTCTGTACATTCCTCTGAATCCACCCTTAATCTCTTCACAGGCAGCCAGGCTAGGATTTCCCACTCTTTATCTCAACCAAAGGGCAGTTGCTACACACACCCCCACCCCCCCCATCATCATCATTATCATCACTCCTGCTTAGGACAGGCCTCATGTCCCTGCTGGGTCAGTCAGAACAGGGGATGGCTGCAGCTGCAAACTTGGCTGGTCAAGCAGAGAAAAGAGGGGTTGCTTTTAGAGAAATCTGCTCTTGAGAGACATCAGGCTTGACAGGGGGTGAAAAGCTGAACAAAATCCTTGGGCATAGCCTGTGTTTAGGTCATGTTGAAGGAACTGTTATGTGGAGAGCCAAGGGGATAGCAGAGCACAGATTGGTTTGAAGGCCCAGCTAAAAATGTGTCTCTAGAAAGAGAAGTCCATCCTAGAGTCCATGGGTGGATGTAGTGACCAGTGGCATTCCCAGCAGCTATTTCCTGCTATTCCCCAGTGGGATGGACACCAACCCTTCTGCAGGTGTAAATCTGTTCACCTGTGTTAACTCCACTGGGGCTTAATCATGTTTAAGATCTGAAAACAGACCTGAGGCTCTGGTCTTACCTTGTGCACCACAAATGCAACAAAAGAAAACCCCAGCTCACCAGAGTCCAGAGTTTGCAGGGTATACACAGGAGCTAGGTACCACCATACACCACTCACTCAAAACACAGCTTCCCAAGACATCCCAGAGAGTTTTAAAGAGAAATGCCCATCCCTGTGCCTGGCACTGGTCCTAGAAAAGCCTGCAAGCCTCATTTCCAGAAGGGAAGGAAATGCTTTGCCCAGGTCTGCCTCATCTGTAAGTGGTGGGAAAGGGTTTGTATGGAGAGCACCACCTGTTTTGAAATCAAATGGTTTCAGGAAGTTTTGGGAGGCTCTTCAGTTGCATGGAGTCTGGTATTATGCCAATCCCATCAGAGGCTGCTGGTCCTGGCTTGCCTCACTCTCTCCCTCCTCCTTTTTGTGAGATGTTGGAGACGGGGTGGCTGACTACAGAGAAAGGGAAAATCAAAGGGCTCTGCAAATTCCCTTCCTTTTCCTCCTCTGATCCACATCCCTATCAAAAGAAAGTGTGAGAAATGTTGGATGGCACCCAGAAGGGTTCTGAACTTCCTCCTTCATGAGCAGGCTGGTTTGATCTCCTTTGAAATAGCAGTTGATAGAGGCACCCAGAATGAGTCTGGGGAGTTATTTAGAACCCCATTCCCTCCTGCTTGGTCTGTGGGATAGGAGGACTCAGGGGGTGGAGAAAGGGACTTCAGCCATCACTGCTGGTGTTCAGTGTTGCTCTTGAAACCTGCAAGAAGGCCTTGAGGTGTGTAATGCTCATGTGCAGATCTCCACCAGCCTTACAAACAGATGGGTTAGAACCTGCCTTGGGGATGCCTTGGGAAGTGGGTGAAAGAAAGTTCATACCCTCCAGCTATAACTTCTGGATCCTTTCCCTCTTAGTGATGCTGATCTGGAGATTATGAACTCATTTTGCAAGCAGTTTTGCATGAAAAAAAAAGGAGAGACAGCTAGAAATATTCCCTCTGACCTCGAGAAAATGACACTTTGATGACATTAGGAAAGCAGCATCTCAAATCCAGAAATATTTCCCTTTTCAGTTGGCCCTTGTTCAGTAAATTGCCATCTTTACTGTGTCATACATGCATCCTTTTTCAGTCAGTGAAAGGCAAAAGCACAAATCCCATCACAGGCAGCTGTGCTCCATCCAGATCTTCTGCTGGCTGGGAGCAGGAGCTCATTTCTTCCTTTCTACTTAACCACAATTGATTAAGGATGTTAAGGAGTTTATTACTTCCTAATATCATCTGGCAATGATTTCCATATGTTGCATTATTCTCCAGAGTGGGCAGAGCTCCCCTGTGCCAGCAAAGTGGGGTGCAGCATTGCTGAACCCCAATTACTCTGTATTTAATGTTTCACTGTAGGAGAGGTTGCAGGTGGCCTCTTACAGAAAACTGCATTTCATCCTTGGTTTTCAGATTCCTCACAGTATCCTTTCCACTGGGAAATTAAGCAGACACTCTCCATATCCAGTGCAGCTGTTTCTGGTGTTAAATTAAACTGCTGCTATTACAGCGAGCCATGCTGGAGCTGTGTTGTTGCTTAATTGTTTATGGCCATGGATGCCAGCCAAGTAGCAGTCCTGTAGTGGCAAACACTGGAAATCTGACCTGGAAAACAGATGTTTGGGCCAAAGCCAAGGTGGTTTCAGGAAAGAGTGGGAGAGAAGCAGGAAACCAGTTATCTGTCTGATTTATTGGGCAGGGTAAAGAAATCCACCCCAGAGCAGAGTGCTCACACAAGGCTGGTATGGCAGTAAACTCTGGTTTTAGCAAGCTTGAGCCAGCCTTTGCAAAGCTTAGAAGGGCAGCTGTTGGTATCAGTGCTGACTCTGGCTGTGCCAAACCCACGTGCTTTGCAGCTGGTGAAAAATTCTCACCTGTTTGCTGGAGGCTGCAGAGCATCTCCTGCAATAAACTGGTTTGTGTGAAGTCCCAGCACAAGTCTTTTAGATTTGATACATTGAAGGGAACCATTGAAATTTTAATGGTTTGAGGAATCAGATCAAAACCAGATCTTCCAGTGAAGGTGCTTCCTGTGAACAGATCATCCCCAGATATTCCCACTGGCTCTCAAAGGAGGGGAATCTCACACAGGTGGTTCCAGCTCAGGATCTGAGGGTGCCAATTCCTCTCTCAGGAGTGCAGGTGACTGCCTGACATGGGGATGCAGATGCTGCAGACATCTGGCTCTTGGTGAGATCTATCCCACTGTGTCTTCACAGAAGCACGGGCTGTGTGAGCTTTGAAGTGACCTCTCTGTGTCCCACTCTCCCATCCAAACAGGGACACTGGGAGCTGCCCTGGATCCTGCCCAGATGGCTTTTGAATATTTCAGGAGTGAAGATTCCACAACATCTCTGGGATACCTGATCAGGAGGTGCTTGATTGCACAGAGCCAAAATGAAGTGTTGCACTGGAGGGGAGGGAGGGAACATCCAGCATTTAAGATGAAGGAAAATTTTAAATGTCACTGCTTGTGGAACTGATCCACAGACCTGAACAGGCCTTGTAGCACATCCAAGCAGTAATTTTTGGAACAGTGGTAGGAGTATTTAGCAGGACAAGATGCTTTCACAGTTCTACCTATGTTGTGAATACATTGATTTAATTGAAGTGTGATAAATTTCAACTCAGACATTTAGTCCTGATTTTATTTCTTTAGCACCTGAGTTGATAGTGTCACCACATTTTACTGCTGAGGAGCCATCAAAAGATCTTTGGATTCTTTTAGCAGCACTCATGTTCTTAGATGACCAGCATACTGACTAATAATTCTGACTGGCACTCTGAGCTTTTAAAGGTGAATTTGGAAAGTCCTGGTAAGGGAATGCTTAACCCCTTGCACTTTCTCCTGCTCTTGCTTGCTGAAAAACAGGTTCTTAAAGCCAGAAATAGGAAATAGGGATTTGGAAGAGGATCATAATTTTCTCTTGCCCAGCAGTGACCAGAATTGGTGGAGTATGGTAAAGGCAGAGAAGACATTTCTGTTCACACAGAGTTTCAATGAAGATGTTTTGCCTGTTGGTTTTAGTCTTTGGCCATCTTTAGCTTTCCACACTGATGCTATAGTATATACAGTTCCTTGTATTTCTCTTCTGCTGCCAGAAACCCTTTGATTTGTTTTTCCTTTAGTCTTTAGACTTCATAGGCTTCTTGTTTTTTGAAACAAAGGAAATGTCTAAGTAATAATAAATGTCTGCATCACACAGAGATTGAAAATAAACATGCATATATTTCTTTCCACTGAAGAGATTTTTTCTTTCTTAATTTGATCAGGTTTCTCTGCTTCTGACAGCTGAGGCAGAACTTCGAGCCTTTTCTTGCCATGGGGCACTCACAAACCACTCACTATACTTCTCTGCAGTGCCACAGGTCTCTGCTTGAGGATCTGTCTAAATGCAAGTGGCTCTCCAAAGCAGCTTCACCAGGCACTTGGCTAATGTGAAACATCCTTCAGTGATGCTGCCCTCGTCCAGAGGAGAACAGGATTGTCTTGATTGCCTATATCCAGCATCACCTGGTGCTTTGCCTTCTCCCCCAACTTCTGGGAATTTGCAGAAGCCTGATGTTTTCCTGGTCGAGGGCAATGCCACATGCAGAGATCCATGACCTCTGCATTCCTAGAGATACACAATGGACATGAGTCACAGGACATTTTCCTCTTTCTCTGCTCCATTGTCTCTTCCTCAGAATGATGGTTTTCTTCTCTTTTAAGTGCAGTATCCAAGACAGTTTGTGACTTTTTCCTGTTTTCCTGAAAACTCAGCCTGGTTGTTGGCTAACACATCCAGGAGCTCAAATGGGAATGAGAGTCTTCAGATGCTGTTTATCATATAAATTGGCCTGATGTAGAGTAGTAAATTCAGGAAAACCTTCTGGGAAGGCAAATTCTTTGTCAGAGAACATGGACAGTTGGCTTCATGAGCCATCTGTGTCGGAAAATGTTGGAATGTGAGTGCTCAGTGCTTATGAATACTCAGCCAGAAGATTTGTTGTTCCAGACCAAGCAATAACTGCAGCTGTTTGTTTTATAAAACAGGAAGGAAGGAGAAGATCTCATCAGATCCAGGATACAAGTGGAACAACAACCTGCTGCAACCTGGCCGTGCGCTGATGAAAAGTTGTTCTGGGTTTTGTAGCAGCCCCAGACTTTTGTACGAGGGGCTGATGGAAACTCATTGCTCCACACTGCTGGGGAGGAGAGAAGACACTCAAGCAAAGGGATTCCTCTTGTTTCCTCAAGTTTTCCTCTCTCCTTGATGGTCTTGCCTCCTGTGTCCTTGAACAGAGAGGCAGGTTTTGAAGTCAGCCTGGCCAGAGGAGCAGTTATTTCTTCAGCTGAGAAAAACCTTTCCATGGTGTCCACAACAGTGATGAAAAGAGAAGCCCCTCTTAGAGACTGAACTTATCTGTCAGGAAAATACCATTTACAGGTAAGAAAATGCTGTTCCCAGCAAAGAACATGGAACTTCTTCCATGTGAGGCTTAAGAAGCTTCCCTCCAGAAAGATCATTTTTATGTGTAAAATGCAGAAGAGACTTGGCTGCATCCCACACCACAAGTCATTCATCCTTTTGCTGTTGTGCTTGAACAATGTGTCATTGTCAATATATTTGACAGATAACAGCTGGTGATAGCACTGATGTCTTTTAACTCTGGTGGTCCAAGACAGACATCTGCAGCTGAGTTCAAAGTGCCTCTTGCTCCCCATTGATTGGAAGAGAATCCAGGAATGACAAGCTCAGATGATGAGACTAAAGTTGGGTGGTAAATCCCAGTTTTGGGCCCAGATGGTACAATGATGGGCACTAGCTGCAGCAGTTAATAATTTCTGGTTTCACTAAATCTTCTCTCTGAAGGCTTTGAAAGACCAGGCAGAGAAAGTTTTGTACTGTTTCAAGTCAAAGGTTTTTGTAGTGTTTCCTGGCACCTTGACTGTATTTGTTTCTGTTTTCAGCTGCTTAAAATAAATCCCAAAGTGCTGTTTTTTCTGGTGGGGTATTTTGTTTCACTGTCTATAGAACGTGGTTCATATGAGCTGAACTTTCTCTTTATAGCTTCACTTGTGAATATGGTTCAGCACCCAGGAATGCCTGAGCTCCTTTCCATGCTGTATATAAATAGTGCACAGTTATTTCACAGTTTCACATTCAGCTTGCAGGCTTCCAACAGTATTCCCAAACCTCTCTCTGTTCTCATAGCATTCAGAGTCTTGATGTGACTCAACATAAATTACAGCAGAGGTTTATCCCAAGCCAAGAAAGCTCTGATTTGTGACTCCTGTGCATTGTCATCCTCGTTCCCGACGGTCGGTGTGAAGTCATCAGTGCTCAGAGCTGCTCCTGTGGGTTTTTCCAGTCCTGTGATGAGTTCAGCTCTGTGGTTAAGCCAGCAGTTGAGTTTCAGTACCTTGGGCACGTCCAGCAGGGCCGGGTCAGTCGGTGGAAGGAAGTCAGAGAGGCTCCAGCTGGATGGATAACTAGCGGCCGGCGTCCCGCTGTCCGACGGAGATAAGGGGCTGGCTAAAACCAGGGCAATTTTTAGACCCTCTCCCAAGTGTTGCCTGTCTTTTGTTTGGCACAGGACTTGTCATGTCTCCCTTCCTGCGTATTGGTTTGTCCAACTATGACAGCGGCCCTTACCTGCCGTCCCAGGGGGAGGTGATTAACCCCTACTGTGCTGTGATGGTTAAAGAAGCCGTGGAGTCAGGTGAGTGGGGAGGGGTGAAGTGTGGATGGGGGCTTTTATAAGTCATGTCTGTGCTTTTCTGTCATTTCCTGTGTGTGGGTAATGCACTGGTAAATGACAGAATGAACCATAAAATAGGTTGGCTTGGAAGAGACCTCAAAGATCATCCATTTCTAACCCCACGTTAAAAAGATTTGTGAAGCCTTTTGTGGGTCCCAGCACAGTGCAAGTTTGGATTTGGTGTGGTCTACAAGGCAATCTGACTTTAAGATGATGCCAAACAAATCTGTGTCTTCAATTTGAGGATTTTATCAGCTGCATTACAAGCCCCAGCATGTGACAGAGCAGATGAGCTGTATTTGGTTTCACCTTTCCACGAGCAGTTGTTGGTTTGACAGTGGTACAAACCAGACAGGTGAAAACTGAGTGTGCTAAAATATTCTGGCAGGGCCATCTTTGTTAATCACCTTCTCAGGGGGAAACTGACAGACCCATCCACTTCCATAATTATTTAAAAAAAAAGGCACTCAAACAGCCCAGTCTCTGCAGAGAGAGTTAATTTCTCTGTGTAATTGCTGTGCTGTGTAAAAGGTTGGAAAATGAAACCTCCTGAAAAGCTGTTTGCTGTGTCTGGATCTACAGATTGTTGCACATTTATCCTGATGGAACAACACTGATGAGTCCTCCTTTGGAAAATATTTATCATATGTCTTATGCATGAGAATAATTCCAGTGAAAGGATGTAAAGTTTTCTGGTTGTGCTTTTGAAGAATCATGAAGAGCAAGACCTTCAGTGTTAGAGAATTACTCTGTTGGCTGATATTTAGCTTAAATCTTTGATAAATTTCTAATTTGACTGCTGTGATACTTTGAAAAATAAAATCCAGTCAGAAATCCCTATTTATTGAGAATCCCTATGACTGTAATCCCCAGAGGATGTTAAAGTAGTTTAAAAAAATTAGAATTTTAAAATAGTTCAGTATTTCACCAGGGTTCATTTTTTGTTTAAGAGTCAGGATTTATCACAATGAACTTTGTCTTGCCTTAAATGATACTTTAAATAATAATGGAAGATGTGGTGAATAGGAAATTCAAAAGGAAAGAAAATACTGCATGACAAGATATCCCTAAGATCTCACTTTTATCAGAAAATACGTTCTATTTTAGCTCTGTGCAGAGTTTGGCTGTTTGCTTTAATGAGGCTTTTGAAAGCCATAACTCAAATTGAAATCTCTGTCAGTTCAAAAGTGTATAAAACCAATTTGGTCAGAACAGACCTATATTTATTTGTCTGACACAGAGCTGAAAGTGTTTTCTGGTATCCAACAAGCACAAAAGTATTTTATGGGGGATGTTACTTTTGTGCTCCTCAGAGTCAATATCCATAATTATAATAATAATTATTGTTATTTTATTTATTACTGTAATAATTATAATTATTTTAATTATTATTCTAATAAATCCACTACCAAAAATAAATAAAAAATTGTGTTTGAGGGAACTTTTCCCCATTAGTGAGGGCTGAGTGTAGGAAAAGTGACTTTCTGCTATGAGGAGATTTCTGTTTGCTGGGATGTAATTTCATCTGGTGCTGGCTCAGAGCATGGTGGGACAGCCAGAGGGACTCATCTCATCAGTGAACCTCCTGGGACTGATTCACCTCTGACTCCCCTCCTAGGGTGGGCTGAAGACCCGTGGGAGGTGTTAATCTGCTGCTGCTGGAGGGTGTTTAAATGTGTGGATGGCAAACTTTACCTTAAGGGTGAGAAAAGTGAGGCCACCACAGAATCCATCCTCCCTGTAATTCCCAGGTGCTGATGCGTGAGCCATCCCAGCCCTAGGTGAGTGTGGTGAATCACACCTGGAAAAGCCCAATGCAGCACAGACCACTCTGAGGTCTGTGTCTGACCTGCAGGGAGATGAGCCTGGCTCTAAATGCCAGGAACGCTCTCAGCGTCACCATCCCAAGGAGCTGTCATGCTCTTAACAGGCTTCAAGAAGGCAAAAGGTCTCCAGACAAATATTAGCTAAATATATTTGAGGTAGAATCATGGAATCATTAAGAGTGGGCAAGACCTCCAAGAACATCAAGTCCAGCTGTTAATCCAACACTGCCAGTCCCACCACTAAATTGTGTCTTATCCCTGCTTCATGATTATTATTCTTTTGGTCATAATTTGCTCTCCAGCTCCCTGGTTTGACCAAGCACTTACTACTCAGTTGTAATGGGATTAAAAAAAAAAAAAAAAAAATATATATATATATATATATATATATATATATATATATATATATATATATATATATATAGGCTAAAAATTTGGCATGACCAAGGAGTAGGAGTAGACCAGCTGCACAGCTGGAGAGAGATGCAAATCATCCTGACCACCAGCCTTGTGCTCTGACACTTGGCCATGAAGAAGTTTTTCATAGCAGAAATGACTGCTGAGCAGGGCAGGACATGCCTAAGTGTCCAAGGCCAGGTTGGACAGGGCTTGGAGCAACCTGGGATAGTGGAAGTTGTCCCTGCCCGTGTCAGGGAGGTGGAACTGGATGGCTTTTAAGGTCCCTTACAAAATGAACCATTCTGTGGTTCTATGTTTAGCACTGGCAAAGCGTGAGGTTTTTTGGTTTTGTTTTTTGTTGGTTGGGATTTTGCAAACAGAACAATGGCAGATGATAAATGTATATGGTTTCCAAAATCAGGGAGTTTGACTTTGGGTTCATGCCAAAGGCTGTCCCTTGTCAACCAGCCATAGTGACAATGTTATTGGGACAGAAGTCCCCAGGGATCCGGGAGTTATGAACATCCTCTGTGGGCACAAGGATGTCACAGCAAAACCACAGTGAAGAATTTCAGAAGTTCTGGATAGATCTTGGGCAGCCTTTTACATGTTTATTTTGTAAAAGAGACCCTGGCACATTATAATACAATCTGAAAAAAAAGCCAAACCAAAAAAACCAACAAAAGAAACTCCAAAAAACAAAACATACCTCCATACAGTTGGAGGTCTTACAGTAATTTATAACTGACGACAAAATATTTCAGAACTTATATGTGCCTCTGAGATATAAAAAGAGTCTGCCCTTTAAAAGTGGCTTCTGCCTTCACAAGCCACCTGGCCGAGTGCCATTTTGCCACCTGCCTTGGTGACATTTGCTTCATGAAGGATCCTGCTCTGGGTTTGAACTCAGCAAAGCCTCCAGGAAAAGCGCTCCCAGCTACAGTGGAAGATGCTCCCCAGGAAAGACAGTTGCTATTTCATTTTTCAGGAACCCGGGGTTGGATTAATCCCTGGCAGAATTCCACAGCCGTCAGCGGGGACGCATCAGGGGTGACTGTCTGATCCCATCTATCGGGCAGCTCATTCACATTCCAGGGTTTGTTTATTTAAGTCTGGTGTCCTGGAGTGCAAGGCAAATGAAAGCACTTGTTTTGCAAGTACTGTGTCTCACATCTGTGGCTTTTTCACTGATGCATTAAAGAAATAATGGTCCTTTACTGAGACTTCTGTTTCCTGGGATGCTGGAAAGTTCATGTCTCATTTTTGTCTCTGATATTTTGTGAATTAGTCCTCTCATTTAGGGAAAGATTTTCTTCAGCACATGTCACATTCCAGGCTATCAGCTGCATGTTATTTTCCATCTGGGATTATTGGAAATAGAAGCAGGGTCTTTAGACAGGGATCACAGGTTGCTGCTTTTTTTTTATTCCTTCAGCTTCAGCATTTGATGGGTTGGGCATTTGCAGAGGGTAACTGTGATATAGAATTTACCTTAACTAAGGTTTTTACTGTATGAAGTAAACCTGGCTCTGTGAGATAAATAAATCTGGCTGAGACTCTTCAGAGAGACCCAGTTACAAAGAATCTTCTGCAAACTTCAGAGATATCCATTTTTTTACCTATCACCATATTAAGATGCTGTGAAGGAAGAGGAATTAAAGCATTAGGGAGAGTTTGTTTCATTGAAAACTCTACATCCCTGAGGGATGGTTACAGGTCTTCAGGACAGTTCATGTTTTAACATCCCTTAGCTGGCTACTGGACTGGACATTAATCCCAAAGTGCACCCAGCTTTTGGGGGATTTGAAGCACATCTGTCATTTTGCAGTGCCTTGGGACAGATAAATGTTGTGGTTTTAAAGCAGCAGCTAAAAAATCATTAGAAAACTTACTTATTTTTTGCTGTGAGATATGGATTAGAACAAGACCAAAACAGGCTTAAAACTCAAAAGGAATAAAGAAAGTTTATTAACAAAACTACAAGAATAAGAAAACCAGAATAAAACTTCCAGAAAATCCTTTTTCCCCTCACTACCCAACCATTCTCTTTTTCACATGACAACATAGAGACAAAAAAACTTTGGTGTTTACAAGAGTCTCAATTCTTACTATAGTCTTTCCATCAGTTTTTGTAGAGAAACAGAAGTCTTATTCTGCTAATCTATGGAGTTTCTCACAAGAAAACTATTTCTGTTATAGCTTTCTATTTCTCTGATGCCAGCTGCCCGGAAAAATCTTCCATCAGTAGTCTCCTCCCATTTCACATCACTCTGAGGTGTGTTATGGGTCAAATGAGTCTAGGGATGTAATTTTTTAAGGATGAGTTATTCAAAGGCAAAAGTTCTCTTCTTCTGTCTCTGTGAGCCTCCCTGGAAGCAGAAGTTTTCTCTTTGCCTCTACAAAGGTACAAATCTTCAACTTCTCTCTGTTCCAGCACTTCAGTGTATCACAATCACTTTACTTTTTGCTCAAAATCCACACTTTGAACTACTCTATTCCTCCCAGTATGCTCTGTCATGAATTAAAGGAGTTTTTTCAGAACACTATTGTCCATTTCCATAGCTTTAACAGAAAAATATTTCAGCTTATTAAAGCATCTCCTTATTCTCTACCTCTTCTGAAGCTTAATTTCTTTCTTTACTGTCTCTGATAGTTTATAAAGTCTCTTTACATGTTGATTACTCTCTCTTTCTCTCTATGGAAAAAAAAGGATTAATCTGCAAGTCTCATCTGGGTAGTGAAAGAGTTAAAATCTTGCTCAGGCTTTGTAGATGGTTCTGTGATCTCTGCCGGAGCAGCGTCTGGAGCTATCTGCAATGGAAGATTGTTCATGGCTGCTCTGGAGAGTGTGGTCACTACCTCAGCCCACCGCAGGTCAAGAGCGTTTTTCTTTCTTTACTTGGCAGTCTCTGGTGAATTGAGTCACAGCAAAATCTGCAGCTGAGCCAGGGACTGGCCGGCACCGGCCTGGCTCGGCCTGGGCCTGGGGCAAGCCCCGCAGGCCCCATCTCCGGGCCGGGAGCCACAGCAGGCCCAGCCCAGCCCCGGCCCAGGCCACATGGCCTGGGCAGGGAACGGGAAGCCAGCTAAAGCTCAGTTACCTTTCACAGCCAGGAAACAAAGAGACAAATTCCCAGGCTTAGGGCTTAAGGTGGTGTTCATAGGTTGATCTCACTTTTCAATGGTCAAATCTGCTGTCACTTCTTAGAAGTGGCTAGTTGTTGGCTGGGAGAAAACTCCTACCAGACTCCAGCAGCTTTAACTTCCTTAGGTGTTTCTCTTTGTTTTCTTAAATGTTAATCTATCACAATGATAAACAAGGGAGTGGTCTGGGATGGAGTTTACCTGATTAGAAGTGGGTATTTATGGTGTTGGATTCAGCATTAGAGATCTCCTCAACAGAACTGATGGAAATTACTTTCTTTAGGGTAAGTATCTGTATTTGGTCTCATGAACCACCCTCACTGCATGGATTTGTACTCTCCTTCTCGACAGAGAATGGCCAAGTGTACGTGCAGAAGAAGCCCACCATGTACCCACCCTGGAACAGCACTTTTGATGCCCACATTAACAATGGCCGGGTCATGCACATTGTGGTCAAGGACAAAAGTGCTGAAATGGTCTCGGAAACCACAGTGGAGCTCAAGGTGCTGGCAGAGAGGTGCAAAAAGAGCAATGGGAAGACAGAGATATGGGTGAGCATCACTCTCTCCTCCTGCAGGATGTGCTGGGGAGCTGCTGCAGGGTAAGGGCATGTGTTCTTGTGCCCATGCCAGGCTATGGCTGTCACCAGTGGGGACTGGCTGGAATAATGTTTTCAGACTACTTGGGTGTGATTTGAGGAAGAGACTTGTCAGAGGAGAAGAGCTTGGCACTTTTATTTTAATTGAAACCTACCCTATGCTAGTGAGGATCCTGCTTCAGGTGAGCTGTGCCCACGTATTAATCTTTGCTGAGGAAACCCACTGGGAATAAGTGCTAGTATGACTGGCTGAACATGAGTCATTTTATATTCTCTGGGGCAACAGCTTTAAAAATTTTATCTAATATCAAGTAGCTGATTCACAGCTGCCTGAGTTCAGAGTTATGTCAGAGCAACTCCTTAAAAATCACTGAAGTTATGGTGGCGTAAATTTGAACATTCTTCACAAGAATGCTAAGTGCAAAGCTGTGTTCCCTGGTAGTCCAAGCAAGAAAGATCTTGGCAGAAATCTTTAAACTGTAGCATCCAGATTATGCATAATCCGGTGGATTCAGATTTGCAAAGGTACTTATGGATGATAAGTCAGGCAGGTGGGAATTGCCAAGTCCCAGAAAGTGCCTGAATAAGCTTGTAGCATCCCTCAGGTTGACTGTAAAGAAGTTAGGCTTGCAGAACTGAGTGCCTAAAAAATTTCAGCATCACCTGTCTGAAACTGGCTGGGGTTTTTGAACTTCTCCCACTTTCCCCTTACAGAATCCATTGGGAACAAGTGTTCTCTATAGATAGTGCTGGTCCTAATTTGGTGTCTAAAAAGCTGCCTACATCTTCTGTGGTTTAATCACATTCATCTCTCCTATCATGCTGCTCTGAGTGTTTGATATGAGGTGATCAGCCCTCCTCTCTCTGTAGTTGCTCCTACCCTGCCTTGTTGCCTCACATGGGTATGAGCAACCTGAAAATTAGCATTCATTGCTATTCATCAGCTCCCACTGGGAAAAGGAGATCGCTTGAAAGTCATCTGAAATGATTTTTCCTTCTCTGAATGACTGTTTAATGGACTTTTTTTCTTATTTTTCACTTATCTCAACCAGCTAGAACTGAAGCCTCAAGGGCGAATGCTGATGAATGCAAGATACTTCCTGGAAATAAGTGGCAAGTGATTCTGTTTGTTAATTTATAGCTGTGATTTTTGGGCTGTGGGGCAGACATGGTTTCTTCACTAAAAGCAGTGCCTATGTTATTACTGACTGATCCATAAGAACAAACACAACTGTTTGAAAAGAAAACTCCTGAAAAGTAATTTTTATTGCATGGTGACTATTCTTCTGAGATTTGCAAGGCAGATTTTTTGGCTGGTTTACCATTAAATGGCAGATATTCCCATTATGCTAAACAAGACAGAAGAGATACAGAAGCAGCTAGCTCTCTCTGAAATCATTCTGCTTAATGTACCACAAGAAATACATGGAGGTGCTGGAGCATGTCCAGAGAAGGGAATGGAGCTGAGGAAAGGTCTGGAGCACCAGGAGGGGTTGAGGGAGCTGGGGAAGGGGCTCAGCCTGGAGAAAAGAGGGATTGGGGGACCCTGTGGCTCTGCACAACTCCCTGACAGGAGGGGACAGCCGGGGGTCAGGCTCTGCTTCCAGGGGACAGGAGGAGAGGGAACAGCCTCAGGCTGGGCCAGGGGAAGGTTAGGGCTGTTAGGGAAAATTTCTTGTCTAAAGGGCTGCATTCTGCTTTGTTGAAGAGAACGGGTTTAATTCAAATGCTTGGTCTTATTCTCCCATCTTTGTTGCAAAAATTCTCATATCCTCAGGTGCAGGGTGAAGCTGTGAGATGCAGACATCTGGAAGGCTCTTCTGTTTATAGAAACAGAGAAGCACTGAAAGCAGCCATGGCCATGCTGATATTTTCTTAACTATCCCTACCTTTAATATAGATTGGACTGCTGTTTGTATGTTATAAGGTGTTACAGAGGCCAAAGCACAGAAAATGCAAGCTGTGCTTCAATTACAAATATCAAGATCAGCATCAGATCACACAGGGGGCCAGTTCCCACAGGTCACCTGTGTGACTCACTGTGCAGTGCAGGAGTGAAACAGACACCGTTTTCCTGCATGAATATCAGATTTGTTGGCACGAGTGCATGTAGCACGTGAAGTCAGAATTGGTTTGTTTGCTGTCCCAAAAAGTTTAAATAACTGTGAATAACAGCAATGGCACAGCAAACAGCAAAGTAAGTGTTGGCATGGAAACATAACAAGGAGAATATCCTAGGGACATAAATATCTGCTTAGTGACACATGTATGTGCACACAGAAAGGATTCTGTTATATATATATATATATATATATATATATATATATATATCACACAAGTGTGTTTGTGCCCATATATCAGTAATAATTAATTTTTATGTAATTTCATCCTTTTTAGGGTGTGCTTCTTCAGTGCCATACAAAGTTAGAATTTTATGTTTAAATTACCTCTCCTTGGGAAATTTTCATTCTGCGTTCCAAAAGCAGCATTATTAATAGTCAAGGGAGCTCAGACACTCAAATCTAAAGTCATTTTAGTGTAGGAATGGTGGATAAAAACCATCCAAATGAGACTTTTGTGGGTTTCATAAAATGGTATTTCTTTGAGTATTCATTACTGTGAGTGAATCATCAGCTTCAGTCATGTTGTATTTGGGCAACTGCATTTTCTCAAGGTGCCTGATCAGGACAATGTGCACTTAACTATCTTTTTTCTCCTCCCAGATGCGAAGGACCTGGCTGACTGCGAGACTGAAGGCTTCTTCTCCTTGCACCAGCGCAGGGGAGCCATCAAACAGGCCAAAATCCACAACGTCAAGTGTCATGAGTTTACAGCCACCTTCTTTCCACAACCCACTTTCTGCTCAGTGTGCCACGAGTTTGTGTGGTAAATAGAAAAGGATCTGTGCTTCTTCTTGCAGCCCTAGGAAGCAGTTCTGGTGTCAGTCTGGCACTTGGGAATGTGATTTAGTGTTGGATATGGCAGATCTGGGTTAATGGTTGGACTCGATGACTTTAAAGGTCTTTTCCAACCCAAAAGATTCCATGATTCCCTGATGAATATCTGTGCTCCTCCTGTAAGACCCTTGGCATCTTAAGTGTAGAGTTATTG
Organism: Cyanistes caeruleus; assembly: GCF_971803275.1. Lineage (NCBI taxonomy): Eukaryota > Metazoa > Chordata > Aves > Passeriformes > Paridae > Cyanistes > Cyanistes caeruleus. The sequence continues at coordinate 4,065,153 of NC_141704.1, read as the reverse complement.
CATCACTTAAAGGATGTGGTTTGCAGCTGCAATTCCAACAGTGACAATTCCCCTCACTTTTTAATTTATTGTGTACCAATATTTTTGAGTTTGGAGAAATGCACAGGCATTTCTTATCAGTCCAGTTTGCTATTAGGATATCGTGAAATTCAGGACGTGAATGTGTGCTGAAAAGGCTATGAGAACCACAGAGAATCACTCCACCATTAGATTGAATGAAGATAATGAAATTAAATAATCTCTACAAAGAGTGATAGAAAGCAAAGTGATTTTGTTCTCTTTCTTTGATAATTATTGCTCTCCTTTATTCTACTGAGGCTGTCAGACAACTCATCTAACCACTGCTCTATTCATTTCAGGGGTCTGAATAAACAAGGCTATCAATGCAGACGTAAGAAAGTTTTTGTTTTTTATTGTCATTATTTACTTCATCTTTTCTTACGGAATTTCTTTATTAACACCATGACACACTTGCTGTTGCAGAATGTAACGCTGCCATTCATAAGAAGTGCATTGACAAAGTAATAGCCAAGTGTACAGGATCAGCAATCAATAGCAGAGAAACAATGGTAGGTGGTGCTATTACTATTATTATTATTGCTGTTATTTTATTTTATTATTATGATTCCTTTTTAAAAAAACTTGAGTGTCATTCAGATCTCTCCTACATCACTGCAAAGCAACTTCTGATGAAGCAAAAAGGTCCTTCTGAGCTAAGGACTCTGTGATCTGATCTGTGCCCTGTGCTTTTTATGTTTCCTGTGATTTCATTACCTCCTACTTAAGATTTACTCAAATGCAGCTGCAAAATAAGCAGTTGCTGAATCAGAACTGACATTTTTCTAATTCATAAAGTATAACTCAGAGGAAAGTCATGGACACAAGGTGGAGATTTACTGGAGAAAACTCTTCACTATCCAGTGTTAGGCTGGACATCAGATTTTCAGATTTATGCTTAAACATCCCATTCTGTGTTATCTGAAACAGTCAGTGAGAGATCTGATAACTTTGCTATTATTTGCTTTATTTTTCTCATGTCAGTTTATTCTAAACTTTTCTTTTTGGTAGGCAAAAACAGACCTTAAACTCCTGATAGGACTATTTCCTTTACTTTGTGTCCTACAGGTTCTGTTCACTCTCAGTCCCACCCTGTTCTCCTTCTACAGTTTTTATAGATGAGATTGCTCTCACTTCTCTTCTGACATCTCCAGGGTAGATGTAACCAACTTTGTCATCACCTTTTGTACTAAAAGAATTACAACAGGCTCTTCCAAGGAGTGATTCATGATAACAAATGTAGATATCCATTGCAGGATGAGGTGAATAATGTTTAAAAGTATCAATGTTTTCCCATTGAGGATTAGGGGAGCCTGGGTATGTGAATGAAGCACAAGCAGTCCTTTGGTCAAGGCCAGGGAGGAAATGACCCAATTCCCTCTGAACTGCAGTTACTATATATCAAAATTTGGGTTTGTGTGCCTGATAGACAGTTTCTGACTGGCAGTCATACCCGAGGATAAGAGGGCAGTGGACAAACCAACATTTGTGGCACACGTTTGGTTTTCCACGTGGAGCTGAGGTGGAAATGAGGGTTTTCAGCCTGGCTTTTGTCTTGCAGTTCCACAAGGAGAGGTTCAAGATAGACATGCCTCACCGCTTCAAAGTCTACAACTACAAGAGCCCCACCTTCTGTGAGCACTGTGGCACCCTCCTCTGGGGCCTGGCACGGCAGGGGCTGAAGTGTGATGGTGAGTCCCTGGAAAAGGTGGCACCAGCTGAGCATGGCACTCATGAGAGACCCTTTGTTGTCTCTGGAGGGTGGCAGTCTGAAAATCCAAATCTCATTTATTGCTCTTCTCTGCAATACCAGTATGAGGTGGCACCCAGGAGGGTGAAGGAGTGGTCTACAGGACTGTCCTTTAAGGAGGATCATTCTTCAAGAGTGAGGACAACTGTCCATATACTGTGAGATATTTGATCCAAAAGGACGATGAGTTGCTTCCCAGAGAGACAAAGAACATCACAGTGACACTGCTGATCTTCCCAAATCACTCTCAGTATGAACTTGCAAGCTCTATTTCCCCTATCAGGCACAAGATATTTCACTGTCTTCATAATCCTAAACCAATGGGAGAATCCTATTCTGTGATTACAGTTTATCTCTGAGGTAATGGCTTGTAGTTTTGGTAGCCTGTGCTTGCAAATGCTGATGGATGTGGAAATGCAACCTCTGGCCAGAAGAAAATACAAAACTAGTCTCCATAGGGAACCAAAAAATCACCTGAGTGCCATTTCAATAACTCTAAAGGTGGCTGATCTCTGCCCCTGACCAACAGCAGCACTTGCTCCCACCCAACCCTTTACAGCCTTCACTGTCCTGACACCTCATGTTCTTTCTTTCAGAGTGTGGCATGAACGTCCACCACAAGTGCCAGACAAAAGTAGCAAATCTTTGTGGAGTGAACCAGAAACTAATGGCTGAAGCTCTGGCAATGATAGAGAGCACTCAGCAGGTAAATGGTTTAAGGATTTTTAGTTGCTTTTCTCATAAGCAAAGACCTCTTCTAGATCTTGGTTTTTGTGAGTCACGCTCAAGAAGTCATGGTATTGTTCATAAGCTCAGCACGAGACTTTCAGCTCAAAAATTTGCTGCTTTTTGTGCCCCAGGCTCGCTGCCAGCGTGACAGTGAACAGATCTCCAGGGATGGACCTCTGGAAATCGGCTTCCCTGTCCCTGTGAAGGATGTGACACCACTTCAGGCCTTGCCAGCATCCACAAAAAAAGGTAATTCCTCCTGGTAATATGGAGCAGCAGCTTTATTGTTGTTTGGTTGGTACGTGGTTAGTTGGAGGGGAGCGGGGAATTTATTACTGATCTCTAAACAGAATATTTGGAATTCTTCTGATCACCATGGAAAATTTTCTTTCTGATTTCATATTTTTGGGTGGAGGTTGACTTCTGGTAGCTTTGAAAATCACTGATAGACCTCCACTCACCCAGGAGCTGATCTAGGTGTCACAGCTCTCTATGCTACAAGAACAGATGTGTAGGAGGGTACATGAGAGACTGTCTCCTTTGGACCCCAAGGAGAAATAAATGATGTCCCCATCTCTGTTTCTTTTTGTTCTGTTCAACAAGTAGAATTGACTATGCTGGTGTGAAACAGTAAAGCCTCAGGTGGCTTCACAACTGTTTCACATGTTCACTGTTTGTCTCCTGGGTAGTGTTCTGTGGTTTAGAACAGTTACAGCAATGGGATAGATCCAGTGGGGGACAAAGTCTCTTACAAGTTCTTATAAATCCAGGCTAGTGGAGTATTGAAAAAACTCTGAGTGATTCTACTCCAGGATGGCTGGAATGGTTGCTCTGGAATGCTTCACATCCAGAATGCCATCCCACCTTTTCATCTAGCTTTGCCTAGGGTTTTGAAAAGACCTTGAAGAAATGGAACCACATTGTAATGGCAAGCAGCAAGGACTGGCGAAGACAGGTGGCCAGAAATTAAGGATTTGGTGCCACAAAACAGAAAGACAGATAAAGGAGTTTATAAAGTGATTTGTAAATTTTAAAAAAGCTACTGAAGAAGATGCAGTTTCCACTGGAGTAAAGCTTCCTCTGGAGAGAAAACAGTGTGGGAGCAGAGCCAGTCTACTTAGAGATGGCCACCACACTTCCATTTGATTGAAATACCCTTTTAAACCTCTAAGCAGAAAACCTGTGAATATTCTGGGAATTTTCTGCTCCTGTCCAGGGGTTTATGTGTGTGCTTTGATGTGTGTTGCAGAGCCACAAGGCATCTCCTGGGAGACTCCAGTGGAGGGCACAGTGAAGGGGGAGTCTCTCATAGAGTCAGACTTGGGAGGACAGTCCCAGGAACAGCAGGAGCACCAAGTGCAGTTAAAACTGACCATTGAAGATTTTGTCCTGCACAAGATGCTGGGGAAGGGCAGTTTTGGCAAGGTAAGCACTGGGACTGGGACACTACTGTGTGCTTTCACATGTTGCTTTGTGTGGCACTAAATAACATCTGGTTTGAAGGGACACTTAGGAAAAAGCATGGAATCATTTAGGTTGGAAAAGACCTCTAAGGTTATTGCATCCAACTGCTAAGCCAGCACTGCCAAGTCCACCACTATACTGTGTCCCCAAGTGCCACATCCATGTGTTTTCTGAACACTTTCAGGGAAGGTGACTCCACCATTTCCCTAGTCAGCCCCATCCAATGCCTGATCACTCTCCTAGCAAAGAAAATTTTTCTAATATCCCATCTCAACCTCCCTTGGAACAACTTGAGGCCATTTTGTCTTGTCCTGCCCCTGTTCCCTGGGAGCAGGGCCTGACCCCTCCCTGCTGTCCCCTCCTGTCAGGGAGTTTTGCAGAGCCACAAGGTCCCTCCTGAGCTTTCTTTTCTCCAGGATGAGCCACTTTCCCAGCTCCCTCAGCTGCTCCTGGTACTCCAGCCCCTTCCCCAGCTCCATTCCCTTCCCTGGACACACTCCAGCACCTCAGTGTCTTTCTTGTAGTGATAGACCCAAAACTGAATACAGGATATGAGGTGTGGCCTCTCCAGTGCCCAGTACAGGTCACTGCCTCAGTCCTGCTGCCACACAATGGCTGATAATTCTCCAAGTCTTCATAAAATCCTTGCTCTGGCTGAATCCTGAACTCCATCTTCTCCTCACCTTGTCCTTCTCCCTGTCCCATTAGTTGCTCTCTCATGACTATCCATGACAGGACAGGAATGCCCCAGGTAGGGCTTCAACTTCCCCTTCTGTGCAGGTTGATGGATCCTGGATGTCCCCAGAGAGCTGGTGGGAAAGGTGTCTATGCTGTCCCTCTTCACAGGGAGGTGGCATCATGAGCTGAGAAGCTGAGTGTGGATCACCTCTGCTCTCCAGAGCAGCAGGTCCCCAGCTGGGAACAGTAACTGCTCTTTCGCAGCTCTGATCTGTGCTGGAGCCCAAAGAAAATTTTGCAACAGCCAAGAATTTGTGATTTTGAAACAAGAATGTTCTGTTTTCAGTGGATTCATTAATCCTGATGAATTGTGGATTGTTCTTCCCTGCTGCAGCTATCCCCTGCGAGGGGACTCATGTTACTCAGTGCCAGCACAAGGCTGTGAGAAGTGATTTCAGAGGGACTCCACGTTGTATTTTCACAGCCAATAACAAGAAGGAGTATGGATCACATTGCTCGCATCCCACACCTTTCCAAGGGGGAAACTGTGCCTTGACAAAGGGCTGCTTTTTGCCTGCTAAATGATCTGGAGCAATTGCTGCAGCCAGTTCTTCAGCTGGTGGAATATTTCCTGTGTTGGCCTTTCATACTTGAAAGTAATAGAATCATAGAATGCTTTGAGTTGAAGGGGACCTTAAAGACCATCTAGTTCCAACTCAGTGGACATAGAAACTTTCTACTAGAAAGTGTTGTGTCTACTTGTTATGTCCACAGTTTGCATGGGAACCAGAGCTGAGGCATCTCACAGCTAAACCAGAATTTCCCAAACCCACATTCCAGATGATCCTGAAACCAAGAGCTCAGATATAATAGAAGCATTTTTATTGGAAGGAAAGCATCTCTGGAGGTCTTCTAATCTAAACATTCCTCAAAATAGGTCTATGAGATGAGGTTGCTCAGGTGTTCATCTATTCAAGTCTTGAATTACATTGAAGAACATTCTGTACCTTGTTTTAGCCCTCATGCTGCATAGACTCTCCAAGTCTGCAAGCTTCTGCATCTCTCTAAAGTGCACATTGTGGGTGTGGAGAAGATGGGCCATTTCATGCCTTTCTGCAACAAAAACTCACCCACAGGTTTCCTGTGTTGGTGTCACTCCTGGTGCCCTCATTTGCTTGGAGCGAGATTCACTTCCCCATAGAGGGGACAAGATGTGCAGATCTCAGTGCCCAAGGAGTCTCTCCAGCTCTGGGTGATCCTTGGAGGTTGAGGGGAAGATCCATGAGGATATCTCCCACTACCACCTCTGTACATGATCTGGCATTGCCTATCTGCTCCTTGGGAGTCACAGCACAGGTCACAAATGCAGCACATTCCCCAGTTTCCCCAGGAGAGCAGTGCCCAGCACAAACATCAGGGTAAAAAGGGTGCCTGCAGCATCAGCACTGTGAGCATTTCTGGTCATTCAGTGCAGAGACAGAGGGAGGCTCTAGGCTCTACTCTCTGTCTGGTGCTACAAAGTGAAATGCAGCAGTAGCCAAAAGGGTAAATAAAACTTTTGTCAGGGCTAAAACGTGTCCGAGCTTACTCAGTAAATAACGTCTGGTAGAGAACTTCAAAGACCTCTTTGATGAATCTTATACATTTATTCAGTCTATAGAAACAGGGTCAGCGGGCTGTTAGTGTGAAGATCAGGGCTGTCACTGCCTTCCAGCAGAGATCTCTTTGCTCTGTGGTCTCTAGAAAACTCTTTGCTGCTCCAGGGCTCATTTTCCCTGTCTATAAAAATAGACAGAGGTCATAACTCCTCTGGGATGTGTTTTCCCATTTTCAGAGAACTCCTGCAAAAGCATGGGAGACCCAGCCTGTGTGTTCAGACCTGAAAACTGGGAGGAAGGAGAGAAAGACATCTTATATAAAACCAGTCTAGATACTGGTGGACATTATTTTCCAGCTGCTGAAGATCTGGTGCAGGGTATTTGCATTTCAAATGCTGACAAAGCAATAATCTGTGTTTTGTTATTTGAAGTCAGAACACAGGAAATGTATCTCAGGAGCATTTGCATGAAGATGGTTTTTGTTATCAGAGGTGTTTGGCTCTCTGGCATGTCCTGTCCATCCAAGCATGGAGGACCCTGCTCCTGTAGTTGCCAAGAACTTCTCGTCCTTCTCCAGGAGTTCATAAAACTATTCTGGGTCTGGGGAGCAAACCCAAAGTCTTCAATGGCAGAATGGAGCCTTAAGGATCAAGGTTTTTAAGGTGTACCCCAGTGAATTCCCAGGAGCTCAGCTCCCACGCTCACATGGCTGTTCTGAGAGGAGATAATCCCTCTTTCTGAGCAGCTGTTTCTATTTTAGGTGTTCCTGGCCGAGCTGAAGAGCACAGACCAGTATTTTGCTGTGAAAGCCCTGAAGAAGGATGTGGTGCTGATGGATGATGATGTTGAGTGTACAATGGTGGAGAAGAGAGTCCTCTCCTTGGCTTGGGAGCATCCATTCCTCACTCACGTCTTCTGCACGTTCCAGACCAAGGTAAGACAAGGATCTGACACTTTCTTCCACAGGCTGAGAATGCTTTACTGAAATACTTAGTGAAGGGCTTCATCCTGCTGGGGTCCACCTGTGACATGAAGTGGTGCTGAGGGAAGGGATCTTCAGATTAATCACACAAGAAATGTCTCCAGAAATTTAATCTACTTTCCCAACATCAATCTGGGGATGGGATGGTGTATTTGAGGATTATGGCATCCAAGACTCATTGAGGTAAAATCTGCTGGTAAAATCTGCATCCTGGTACCCTGGGCTAAGGCTGCACCTACAGCCAGGGTAAGGTGCCCACGCTGATGTGTTATCTGAACCTCTTGGACCATGAAGCATTGTGCTGCAGCTAGCCTAGATCAAAGCCAACTCAAGGAACACTAGTTTTGGAGGATAAACACGCTGCCATTCACTTCTTTGCCCCCAGTTACTCTTAAGTGGTGTCAACACTGGTGGTTCTGCAGTTCACAGGGGAAGCACAGAGCACCACCCAAAATCTCACTTGTGACTCCAAACCAAAACCAATTAAATAATACACATATTTTCATGGCTCTACATGCCAACAACCACCAACTGTTTAGCTTCCCAGAGCCACAACCAACAGCCTTAACACCAAAGCACACACAAGGCATAGAAAGAAACAATGGAAGTTTGTCTTCTCTGTCCAACCTACTCAATCCATTCCTGAGACGTGATTGATATCTCTTAGCTCAAATTCAGAGCAGCACTGCCTCATGGCTGCTTGTTCAGGGTTTTGTTATGATGTTCCCAGTCCCTGCTCAGCCCCAGGATTTAGTGGCACAAAGCACTGCTCAGTGTAAGGCTAGGACCTGCTCAGTAGGAGCTTCTTCTGCAAGGTCAGGGTCTCTGTGGTAGATCCCAGTCATCTGTGGGATGTGTAACCTGTTTCAAGACAGGTTAAATTTATAACAGGGAGAATCTAGGAAGTGCTGTGACACTGAGCCCAGGCATTCATGTTTAACACCTTTGGGACTGATAATGAGGATAACGTGTCCTGGGAATGGATCCTTGCCTGGCAAGGAAAGGAATTAACTTCCTACTTGGGAGAAGGAGGGGGGTGATGACTAGTTTTCAGAGGAAAATACAAGTGCCACAACTCCAAAAGCAAAGCAAATCAATATTTAATTGAAGAGATAAAACATTCACAACAGTCACAGCTCTAAGAGGGAGCTTTTCCTCCAGGGATTGCTGCCTGTATCTCCAGAGGGATACTGGCTGAGGCCAGCAGCTGAACTATGCTGTCTGTAGTCCAGCCTGGCCTGGAAGCTGTAGATCAGGCTCAGGATGGACACAGCAGGGACAGTATGCAGCTTTAGGCTCAGGCAGTGCAGGCAGGCAAGTGTCCCCTTCCCTCATTAGACCATGGCAAAAAGAGGAGAGACCAAATGGAGTCATGTCAGGATCCAGGTGGGATTTACTGTCTGTTCAAGGGGGTGCTTCCAGCCACTGAAAACCTGAAGGATGGAAAAGCAGTGAGTGTCTGAAAAATTCATGGGTGCCAGGCTCAAAAAGCCAGATTATTTTTCTTCTGCACTTCTGGGCAGCAGAACAGCATTGCCCTCCTGTCATGGAGGAAGAATGTCCATCCATCTCATCCCAAGCCGTTGTTGCCAGTATAAAGCTGTGTGATCTCCCCATCTTGATTTCACAGAGAGACAAGCTGGAATGGGGCTGCCCAGGCCAAAGGTGCTCTGGGCTCTGATTGATTTTCAGCTCCTGTTTTTTCTCCTCTGACCTTTGCAAGCCAGCAGAGATCACTCACTGTGGGAAGGTCACCCAGAGCAGGGGAGCTGTGACAACCTTGGATGGTTTTCCACGGCTCAAAGGACAGTGTGGCTGTCAGAATGTCTTTTATGGAAATCATTTTAGGATTATGGAATGGTTTGGATTGGAAGGGACCTTAAAGATCACCTGTTTCCAACTCCCCTGCCATGGGCAGAAGCCATGGCACCACTGTGTAGAGTCCCTCTACGGATTTTAATATTGAAGAGATGACATTTTTTGTTTCTTCAAGTTTCACTGGATAGATAAGGAGTTTCAAGCAGAAACATATGGGCTGGTGCCTTTCTGAATCCCTCATGCTTTAGCTTACCTGAGCTGCTCCAGGTGCCAAGTGGCTCTGCAAAGAACAGTAAAAACAGGAATATTCCTACACCAAAACAAGGACCTTGATAGTCCACTTGTTTTCAGAGGGGGAAAAAAAAAGTCCTTTAATCTACTGACAATTCTCTGAGCTGTGGGATGAGTTTCATCCTCACTTCCACCCAGGAAATGAGTGACTGCTCAATTACATAAAGCTGGATAGCCCTTCAGAGAGGTTTTAGATGGCACCAGGCACTTAATGCCCCACCCTGTTCCAGTGGAGTCTGAATGATCAGTGCTTTCAAAACTCAGAATACTTTTCTTGTTTTATTGCATGAGAATAAATGCAAGCCCATGGTGTTTGGAGTTTTTTGTCCAATCTCTTTTTGAATTATTCTGTTTTATTTTACTGTAGTCATCTTTGTATCCAGATATTCAGCTGACATAACTACATAGTGTGAATTTTAGCAATAAGCTCAGAGAGCTATTCTGCTATATTAGATTTAAAGGGACGCTGTTATGCTAAAGAGGAGGAAAAACATGTTTATAATTCTGTGAAATCCCAAAATCAGTAATGCCAAAACAGTGACTAGCATCCCAGTGCTTATGTTTTATTCTTCTTTGCATTTCACTGATCTTCTGCCATAAAAATAGGCTTTCCCTTTTTGAAAGTCACTTTTATTTCTGTTTCTTTACTTCATTGACCAAGTTTTATTAACACCCTTTACCTAAATGCAAATTAAATCTTGAGGCAGTTTGACTTGCAGCACAAAATAGCAACAGAGAAGACTATCTCAACCCAAAAGAGAAGTAACGTTACTGTAATTTAAAAGAAAATATTACAGAAATGTTTATTTTCTGCTTTACTCTTGTATTATATCTCTTCTGGTGGTGAGCCTTTTTCACATGCTCTGTTGATTTTGTGTGCTTAATACTGACTGAAAAAATATCTTACACTAGCAGGAAGGAAAAAAGAATTGTGAAACAGGAGTGTGGTCCTAATTTGAAAATTCTTAGGCTCTGTTTTACCTGAGTATTTTCAGATTTCTCATTCAAATATCTCCTCAGAGGTTATTTCAATTCCTGGAATTACTTTTTTTCCCAAGTGCAATTTCGGTTTTCTTCTCTCTCTAACTGGCTGTTGAGGGGCAGGGCTGATTTCTTTGCCCTGGATCAGAGCATGGGGTTGGCATGTGAGCATTTCACACCTTTTGGATGCTCACCTCCACTGCCTGGTTGTGCCATGGACCTCCTGAACAGCCCTAGCTCCATCCTCCTACTTCTTTTGGGGGTGATACATCAGCTTGGAAACATCTGTCCATCCTCGTAGTATTTTGAGTACTTTGCGCTTGGGAAAAGTCTGATTCAAGGCCAAATTTGAAGCAGCTGATGGGAACGTTTAGGAAAGCATTGAGGATTTTGCCTCTTGCAACCAACAGGCAGGAAAACTGGCAAGGTCTCGTTCAATCCTGGCCAAAATTGCAACGTGGTTTAGCAGAAATAGCAGCATCTCAGAAGAGCTTTGGGATTTCTACGAGGTTGTGCCAGAGAAGGTGTGAGCATCTGTAATTATAACATCAAATATATGAAGTTTTTGCAAGACACTTCTAGGTGATGTCAGCCCATGTGGTGTGAACAGGGGAAAGGCATTGGCCAGGAAAAGAGGAGGGCAGCTCACAAGTGGGAATTTTTAAGTAAAAGATGATTGCCATATTCAATACACATATTGTCATTGCCTCCTCATTGTTCAGCCTGAGGAAAATCAGTCCAAAATACATTCAGCTTTGTCTGAGGTTTCTAAAAATCTGCAGTCTACCTGCACTTTATCCTGAAAAAAAAAAAAAATTACTTCCTAAAATAAAAACTTGAACATTTTTTCTGTTTTTCAACTGCTAAAATATTTACGTTTCAGGGATTTGGCTGCTTTTTGTTTAGTTTTTGGTCTGGTGATTTTTTTTTTTTTTTAATGTGCAAAACTTCAGACAAATCTTTCTCTAGCCTTGAGAAAATTAATCTCTCTCCAAGATTCTGCTGGACACTGATAGGGAAAACCACTTCCTCTTGGAAGACATGGGCTGATAGTGCCTCAGTTTATCAGTAAGGGATGGACTCTGTCTGCTCTGAGTGTGAGTAAAAGTCTTGGGATCTCAGAGCTCAGAGTGGAAGCCAAATCTGCACCTTTATCTCTGCAAATGTATTTTATTTATGTGTATAAATATATTCCTATGCTTTGTAGCAAGCAGATGGGCACACCACGCTGAGCATCCCAAATGAGCAGCTCAACCCACAGCTAGAAATGCTGACAGTGCAAGAACAAGGAATAAACAGTGAGAGCAGGGACTGGACAGGATTATTGGACAACTGTAAGAAATGCTGCCATCTCCAGAAGATAGGCTGATATTACACAAGAGGGAGGTAAAAGTCTTTAAACCAGAGAACAGAATTAAAACATGGATTGCCCTGCAAATTTCAGTGCAGGTGAACTGTAGTCACCTCCTAGAATGGGGTAACCCTGTGTTAACTGTTTCTTGTGACAGGAGATGCAGTGAGGAGTGCATTGCCCTCTTTCCCACTGGGTGGGATGCTCTGATGGGATTGCAACACGCAGGGATGTGGTGGAAACGGCTTGAGAGGCTTTTGGCTGCCAACTATCCCAGGAAATAAAATAGATCCAAAGTGTGAATCAGCACCCAGACTGTGCTGAGTTCCATGAAAAGTTGAGACCAGAATCAGCTGCAGGAATTGCATCAAGTCCAGCCTTTCTCTTGGCTAGGAACAGCCTAATTCAATGGGAATTAGAATTAAAAAGGATTCAATCACTTAATCTGGAGCCTTTTCCACTGGAGACATTTGTTAGGGTACCTGCTCTAAACACAGGTATAGCCACACTGTCCTGCAGCATTAATTGTTCTGACATTTATCCTCCTGGAATCCCTGGGAAGAAGAATTTTTGCTCCTCAATAAATGGTGTTAAATTGTCTATTTGTATGTATGCAAGCGCTTTCAAAGTGCAAAGAAAACAAAATCTGAAAATCTCTGCAGAAAAGTGCTCTGGAGGGCTTCCAGCTGGTTAAAGGATTTTAAGAGCCTGTTAAAGGATGTACCTTCAAAAGATCAATTTAAATGCTGCCTGCTTTATACTCATTGTTTATAAAGTTGAAAGCATCTTTGATAGTGACTATTCATTCTCACAGCAGTCGCCCAGAGCAGGAGCAGGTTGGTTTAACTCCATCCCTGCCATGTCCTGGAGAGGGAGAGGGAGCAGGTGGCTCTGTAGGGAGGAGCTCAGCTCAGGCACTGAGGGATTGAAAGGGCAGGAAATTGAGTTCTTGCAGTAATCCAGGCTTTCAGCACCTGACAGGACTGGCTCAGGTGGGGAACTGTTATTTTGTGTGCAGGAGTTCTGTTATTTTGTGCAGGACACAGCTTCCATGTCTGTGTGCTGAACACCCTCCTGTTGTAAAGCTCTGTCTGCTGTAGGAGCAGCACTTCACCCTCCCACAGAAGCGTTTGTCCTGTTCCTCATGCTGCAATGGAAAAAGCCCCTGGAAGATGGTCTAGAAGAAGGGAATGGCTGATACATGGATGTTCTTAAGACAATGTGTCAAATGCATCAGGAAGTGTTTGGACAATGCTCCCAGGCACATGGTGTGATTCTCAGGGGTGTCCCGTGCAGGGCCAGGAGTTGGATTTTGATGATCCTTGTTGATCCTTTCCAACTCAGATGTTTTTATGATTTTATAACTATCCTGGTGCAGTGACCATCCCTGAGTGCAGTAAGTGCCTTTCCAGTCCTCCTTAAGCTCTGTGGTTGTAAAAGATGCTCCCGAGGTCTGCCACGAGACCAAACATTTTCTGTTGTGTGAGTCCAGAGCCATGACCAAAAGTTTGGCTTGAGCATTTGCCACACAGGGATGGTCCTGCAGGTGCTCAGCAAGCTGTCACCTGCCTGCAGGACAGAGGGGCAGGGCACTCTTTCCAGGCCTCCTGCAGAGCTGTGGGGGTCTCACCACTGAGAAACAACACTCCTGCTTGTTTGCTCAACATCCACAGGCAGGACCATTGCAGGGGATAAGGGCATGGCAGAGCCTTGAGAATCAGAGAATGGTTTGGGTTAGAAAGGATCTTTAAAGGCCATCTAGTCCAACTGCCCAGCAGTGAGCAGGGACATTTTCAACCAGATAACACCCTCTTAACTCCCCTTGCCTGCTCCGAGTGCTGACAGACTCCAGAGTCTCTCAGCAGCAGGCAGGAGCCATCAGTGAGCTTTCCCAGGACAAGAGGAAGTGGAGCTGGAGCCTGTCTGCAAGAACATCCTCTGCACCACTCTGACCCTTTGACTTCTATAACTCTCTTGAAATTTTGGTGGTTTCAAGAATGGGTTTTGCCACTTCCCATATTTAATGTGCTCTGTGGCTCTGTAGATCTCAGACATAGGAACCTGACTCCAATAAGTTGTTGCACTTTGCCCTTCTTGGTGACACCTCCCCACTCATAATGGCGTAGGGCTGCTCTCAACCAGTTCTCCTCCAGAAGCTCTTCCAGACATCTGCTGCACTTCTTAAGAACCAAGAGGGACTTCCAAACCCCAGAGCAGGAAAGTCAGAGTGATCCTGTCTGTCTTTTCAGTAGGGTTTATGTACCACTCAAGAGCACCTGATACATTACAAACTTCAGTACTAAACATTCCTAAGTTTGTATTCTCCAGCCTCATAGCTAAAGGCAATTGAGCAACAGGATTTGTATATGTGGATGTAAATTAATCTGAGGGGTTGCTCCATCTTTTCTTCCCTCGAGGATGCTGCCAGACTCCGCAGTTTCAAGTCAGAGTCCCTGGGTTCAGTTAAACAACTGCATCAGATGGTTGCTCAAACTCATGAACAAGCAGAGCGTGACTGCTCATTCTACTGGATAAATATGGATATCAAGTTACAGTTAGAGATGTGCGATAAAGTGCAGCCAAAATCAGTGGACTTTACAGAGGAACTGAGGAGTTTTCTCTGTCCCAGCCCACTAAAGCTGAATCTGGCCCATTTCAAGACCCATGAGGTTTCTTCAGTCCCAGCAGGACACATGTGGTTGCTGGTGTGTTGTTGGCTAAACCCCATCACCTCCCTGTGTGCCCTCCCAAAGAGCATCTGTTCAAGTATTTTCCTGAATGGGCTTGTGAGCTTGCACTGCTTCCAAGATTTATACATGTCTTCAGTAAGTTTCCCACCTTTCTTTGGTCTTTTTATTTGCTGGAACTCATTTATGTGCACAGCCCCCTGCAGATACAAAAAAATACTGAAAACCTGCACCCTTTTGGTTTAGTGATGGAATTTGTATTCTTTCCCCAGGAGGCCAGATCTGGCTTTGAGCTTGTTGGATGACAGGTGGGGTTTCCAGTGAGTCCATTTAAATAAGAGTGCTGTAATTAAGAGGATCTGGCTAAAGAAATTGCACAAATTAGAGCAGACAGCTGTTGTTTGAAAGGAACAAGCACTTTTGTGGTTTTTCAACATAGCCAGCTCTTGGCTTGCTTCCAGAGATACTTACATTAGGTCTTACGGATAAAAACCTTCGACTGTTAAAAATATAAGTGAAAATAACCCTATTTCCCCCCCAGAAAAAATGTAATGGGCAATAGGCAACACAAGGAAGATAGTCATAACCTTTATAGCACAGCCTAGAGATGACTGACTTCAGGTGTGTACAGAACTGAGAGAGGTTTTTGAGGGGAAAAAATACCGCATTCATTTTGTTTTATTCCTGCATTTTTGCACAAAAGGTGAGATTCCCAAAACAGAAGTTTAATCTGCAAGCATATCTCAATGTGCAGATCCTTTTCCTCCAGAAAAAAAAACCTGTCCTTTCTGCTTTGTAGAGACAATTCAGCATGGAAGGGATCAATCTAAACCAGCTTCTACAGGGTTCTGGATGTGAAGTTTTGGCTGATAAGCTGTGAGAGGATCAGTGTGATGTCATGAGCAGCCTGGTCTAGTGGGAGGTGTCCTTTCCCATAGCAGGGGATTGGAACTTTAGGGGTCTTTAAGGTCCTTTCCAACCCAAACCATTCTGTGATTCCATGATTCTGTATCAAGGATTGGAAAAGAAACCTCAGTGATCAGTTCTGTTTATTATATAGAGAGAGATTCTGTCATTTCTATGTACCAGGAGAGATTTTCACTGCCCTGGTCGAAGAACTGATGGTTGCATGCAACCAGGGACAAGAACTCAACTTTTTCCCAGGTTTCTCTGAGCCTGGAAAAATTGCAGGATGCAAGTTCTCAATTGGTATCTAGAAATATGATTAATTCATTACTTTTCCCACCAGCGAGTTACACAGAGCAGCTTTCAGGCTTAAAATCAAGCATGTGCTTAAAACAAATTGCTTTGCCTGGTCAGTGTCTCTGATAATTTGAGTAAGTCAGACCCAGGTGCCTCCACAGAAGCTGTGCAGGAATGCAGGTGACACCACTGGATGGATATTGTACTGGGATGGGGACCAGAGGAGGGATTTTTGCCTTTTCCACTAGTCCTTTGCTTGTCCACCTGTCCTTCCGCTATACAGGCACTGTAAAGTTACTGATCCCTTTCTGTGAGCCTGGAGCTCTGCTGGTGAAAATCCGCGGCTGCAGCTGGTTATGAAGTGGCTTTGTAGTGTTTGCTAATGGTGTTTATAGAAATCAGAGCAGGGAGTGTGAGTATGGGCTTAGGGAACTAAGAGGAGAAATGAGGAATCTAAAAAAGAAACTGTTTTCTTTTGAACACCCTCACAGTAATACTTTCCTTCCTCTTTTTGAGTGCTTTCTGAGCAATTTTTTTTTTTTTTGAGTATTTGAACTTTTACCTCACTCTTCACCACTCCTTATTTATTCTCACCTTATCTCCTTCTCTAGGAAAACCTCTTTTTTGTGATGGAATACCTCAATGGAGGAGACCTCATGTTCCATATCCAGAGCTGCCATAAGTTCGACCTTCCCAGAGCAACGTAAGACATTTATCATTGCCTTTGGGTCTGCAGGGTGCACACGAGACAGGAGCAAACCGAGGACTTGACTCCTCTACAAGGCATTGTAGAGGAAATCTTGGGCAGATTATTTGACCTCTCTTCACCTTGCCCAGCTGCAAAGTGGGGATGATGCTTGTGCTGGAAGCCAAGTCCCTCTCTGTCCCATCTGTCTCCAAACTCAACAAAACCATACAGGCCATCCTCCCAGCTCAGTGAAGGACCTGGAATGAGTCACTTCCCATCCTCTTTTCCCTCCCACAGAAGGCTTTTAGACTCCATCCACACAGTTGGTTTCTCTCAGACATGACCTTGCTTCTTTACAACACTCTGTAGCCAAGCTGCAGGACCTGCTTAAGCTGAGGTTCCCAGCCCAGTGGTCAGAGGTGAAACTGTTGTTTGTTAGAAGTAATGGGATTTTCCCTTTTTTCCCCTTAAAGTTCAAGGAGGTGGAGTGAAAACTATCAAAAGCACAAAAGGTAAATTTAAACAAAAAATTAATATACCAGCAGGGAATTAAAAATGTATTTAGCTTTGATTAAAGTAAATACAAGAATTAGAATAAATGAAAGGTGCTTTTGATCCTTCTGCAAGCAAAAGGTATTTTGAAAGTCAATATTGAAACCCCTATAGGAATTACTTTATTTAATAATTTAATAATAAAACCCACACTGTCATTTAAATCAATGTTTGATGATTTTTTTTCAAATGCATTTGAATGTCCAGAACTTAGGGCCAATGCATTGAAGAGTGAGGGAGCAGAGCTGTGCCACACAGGGAGGGGATATGATCCTCTGGTTTCATTCTCTTCTGGGACAGCACTTTCACTCTTCACACTGATGCAGCCTCTTTGCAGCAGGGTATGGTGGTGTCCTTTAGGTAAAAATGTGCTGAGAACAACGACTTCAAGCTCAAAAAAACTCCAGAGAAAGGCCACCAACCTGCTGCATAGTCCATATTATGGATAAGCTTTCAGAATCAGAAAAAAATTTCTTCACTGAGTGTGTGGTCAGTCACTGAACAGGCTGTCCAGGGAAGTGGTGGAATCACTGTCCCTGTAAGTGTTCAAGAAATGTGGCACTTGGGGATGTGGTTTAGTGGTAGTTTTGGCAGTGCTGAGTTAATGGCTGGACTCAATGCTAGAGGGGTTTTCCAGCCTAAATAATGCCAGAATTTGGGGATTCTTTGGAAAGCAGGTCATAAATCTGGGCAGGGAAGAGGGCAGTTCAACAAGCCAGGGAGTGAGTCTGTGCTCCCCATCCCAGACTCCCACCTGCTTTTGGGAATCTCACATCAACCATCAGTAAAACACAGTCACTCCAAGCCTTCTGGAGATACTCCAAACCTTCTGGGAACCTAAAAAAATGAAATTTTGGCTCTTGTCGACACAAGGTTTCCATCTTTTTCAGTCTATTTGAAAAAAACTTTTGGGAAGCTCCTGTTCTAACGTGTGCCTTCTGTCATTCAGGTTTTATGCTGCTGAAATCATTTGTGGGCTCCAGTTCCTCCATTCCAAGGGCATAATATACAGGTAATTTTAGTCTTTAGTGTAATTAATATGCTAAATGCTAAGCCTTTTCTGCTTTCCTCTGCAAGCACCAATGGCAACAGAGAGGCTATTTCTTGTCTGTACTTACTGGCATTCTCTGCAGATTTCCCTTTTACAGAGTTTGGGTGTTTTATTTTGAAGAGAGAGTATAGAAAAGGCAGTTTTGGTCCTTGTTTCAGAACCCAGTCCTATTTCATTTAACATTAAAACAAGTCCTTGGATGCATTTACAGGGAGTAAATGTAAATACACCCAGTGTAAGCACCTTGTTTAAGCTTTCAATTATCTCAAGGTATATTAAGGTCAAGTCAGACACAAGAAATTTGGTCCATCTGCTGTGCTGGTTACTTTGGGACAGTGGTGACAAGCTCAACTCAAGTAACAAAAGCAGGGAGACAGTGATGTATCTTAATTTTGGATTAATCTTGTGCACAATGGGGAGATGAGATTCATCTCACCATCATGAATCTGAGTTGTCTGTTAAGTTCTTCTTGTAGCAAGCAGAGAGCAGAGAGCATTTTTAGATTCATTAAGCCTGTGTTAAAATGTGTATGGGAACTACCCAGTTCTACCAGAAATTAGGCCACAGTCTGATTTCCCATGGCCAAAAGGAGGAACTGAATTTCTGAGGAGCTCTGGTTAAGCTGAACTTCATGACAAAATTCAGTTACTACATTGCAGCCTTCTTTAAAAGCAGAAAGGAAATAACTCATCACAAATAAATAAGAAAGCTCCTTACAGCAGTGATGTTTGCCGAACCCAAAATAAGCTTGTTCAATGTTTTTCATGTAGTGTGAACATTAGAGCAAATGCTGAAAGTTGATGACTTGCTCTCAATCCATTCTTCCTTTAAAACATGAGCTTTGATTCTTGTTAGTGCTCATGGGGGAGCCATTTATAGTCTTTATTGACTGATAATGGTGACTGCATAAACATGAGATCAATGTCAGTGGCATTAAGCTAAGATGATCTCAGGGGCTTCAGCAACTTTTCTGGCTGTAATTATTATTCTCCATGAATGATGGGAAAAAATTTCTGAAGTGCCCAAATCACTTGCCCGTGTCTGTTATTTTTAGTCAGTCTTCTCAGAAAATCTGATTAAAAATATCTGCAGGACATAGTGACTTTATGGCAGGACAGCTAATGCTGACATTTTATTTATAATTCACATTTTTACTTGGAATCACTGCAGCAGTGCTGTGTTTGGGTTTGGGACCCATTTCCTCCTGAAAGGAGAGGGGTGTTTAGAGTCTGGAGCCTTGGGAATTGAGGGAAAACTGGGATATCTGGGCACTGGGTAGCATGTGGATAGGAAGAAATACCTCATTCCCAGGAGTTGGTGATATTGCTTTGGGTATCAAGCATTGAGAGAAAAGGTTTAACCAGTCCTACTTTCTTTTCCCTTTTTCACTGAGGACAATGACAAGGAGGTCAGCTGCGAACACAGAGTCATCAGTATCTTTGTCAGAGCAAACTAAGCACTTAGAAAAGTGAATAGTAATAATTTTTGAAACTACATCTTGTGATGTCGTAAGGATAATGAATCCAGCTGTTCTATCTCATGCACCCACGTTAGGAAACATTGGCTTAAATTTTAACAAATGAGCCAAGGCATTTTTTGGCAGAAACTCCAGTCCCTGGAGCCAATGAATTTGAGACTCATCAAAATGATGAAAGCAAACTGTAGGTGATGGGTTTTTTTGTTTTGCTTCGATCTACTGGATGAATAAAAGCAGTGCTGGCAGCCTGAGATTGATCTCAACGTTGTAACTAAAATAAGTCATTCCAGCTGGAAATTGTGACAACATGAGTGTCTGCCACTTGGAAGGCAAATGTCTCCGTTTTCTCTGTATTTCTCTTTGATTGATGACTCCCATTTTGTCTTGGGCCATATTCTTGCAGCAGAGAACAATTTCCCCATGACAACAATTTAGTGTATAAACACTGCAATGTCCCCCCGCCCTGATGAGGAACTGGCCCAAGCAAGACAAGGAGCTTTGCACAGAGGGAGGCTGAAAAATCATCTTCCCTGCAATTGCAGGCCATCATCCCAGGAGCATCAAGCATTAGATGCCTTCTTTAAGGAATATTTCTGAAAAGAACTCCGCATCATAAAGCAGTTGTCGGCAGGAGGGTCCGTGTCCGTGCAGTAGCCTTGTGGTTAGGCCTCTTGCCTGAGATGTGGAAAACCACAGAATCACAGATTCATGGAGTGGTTTTGTTTGGGATTACCCTTAAAAATCACCTGGTTCCAGCCATGGGCAGGGATGGCATCCACTGGATCAGGCCCCATTCCACTTGGCCTTTTGGCCAAAATATGTGTAGGCTGTGAATTAGCATGAATAATGAAAGTTACATCCTCAGCTGTGGCTACAAGCAGATGTGTCTGGATGCCTTGGGAGCCCTGAGAAGGAGCAGTGATTGACAGCACAAACCAGGCAGTGCAGGAATGTGTGTGCTCATAGACCAGATGACCCAAATTCTACCCACATCCTTGGTTAAGTGCAGCATCACTGATACAAACATTTTACCTGGATCATTATCTTAGACAAAACCTTTAGGTGACATTTAACAAAATTAACATGGAAACCATGCCAGCCTTCATTTCTCTCTGCCTTTTTCTTCTTTACAAGCTTTTCTCTCCTTTCAGAGTTAGTTCCCACTTGAGGACCTCTTTGTTCTCCACCAATGATCATGATTCATCGGCTCATTTGCTTTTATTGCAAATGAACAATAAATAATATAATAATTGCAAATAATATTTGCTTTTATTTTATATTCTTCTTTGAGCATTTCTGTTTTCTTCTTCTCTCTGGGCTCTTTGCTTCCCAGAGTAGCTCAGAGCCTGAAAGCTCAGGCAACAGCCTGGCAGCTGAGTGTGAAAGGCTTTGTAAATCCTGGGGTTCAGATGGTGCAGCCCAGCAGTGGTGAGGGCTTTGCTGATGACTGGGATTCCTCTGACCCTTTACAGGGCTTGTGGATCCCTATCTCTTGTGACATTTGTAGATCCCGCACTACGAGGGAGATCTGGCAGCAGCTTCAGAGAGAATATTGAGATTCCCAGGGGAGGAGAGAGTGAGAGTTACCTGCTCTCATTCTCCAGGCTGTGTTAGGGCAGAAGCACCACCTGGCACAAAGACATGGTTACATGCAGCCTGTTGTCTGTACTGCCCTCACTATTCTGCATCCTCGAAGGAAACAGCTTTTAGAAGATATCTTGGGTCATGTGATCCCTGGAAGTGTTCAAGGCCAGGCTGGATGTGGCTTGGAGAAACCTGGTCTAGTGGGAGGTGTCCCTGCCCATGGCAGGGGGTTGGAACTGGGTGATCTTTAAGGTCCCTTCCAAGTCAAACCATTCTGTGATTCCATGATTCTGTGTCTTCTCCAGCAGATAAATCAGTGCTGGGACAAGAGAAATGCAGAAGAGGGAAGCTGAAGCCCAAGGGAGCAGTTGGGAGCAGCTGATTTAGCCCTCAGCCTTCCTTTGTATTTCCAGTATGTAGGCACTACATAGAGGCAGAGAACAAGTGTAGTAAGTGTAACCTGCTAAAATAACTTGTGTGCTTTACACTTCAAAGAATGGGGTTTTTTTCTCTTCCTCCACAGAGACTTGAAGCTGGACAATGTCCTCCTGGACAATGAGGGACACATCAAAATTGCTGACTTTGGGATGTGCAAGGAGAACATGTTTGGAGATGCAAAGACAAGCACTTTCTGTGGGACTCCTGACTACATTGCCCCTGAGGTAGGTGTGGGGCACAGGGCGGTCATCAAGTGCTGTGGGACAGGAAACATGTCTTATGTAAGACGTGACTGTTGTGCAGTGGTGGAGGTTGCAAAGAGTAATAACCTGGTTTGGAGCAGTTCCAGGCCAGAAACTGTATTTCAGCATGGCTTGGAGTCTGTGTTGCTGTTAGGCATTGCTTATTTTTGTGGCTAATTCATTTTTTGGTGCAAGTGGAACTTGATTTAAACCAAGAAAGAGAATGCTTAACAGAAATTATTTCTGGGACACAGCAGAAGAAACTCCAAGGGCTCCTGCAATTGAGGGACAGACACAGCATGAGGAATGATGACTGTGCCCTTTCCCTTATTTCTTTCAGTTTTTAAACAGACAGAAACTTGGTTGTTGGTTTTTTTTTCCCCAAGAAATTTTAGAACTAGATCCTTCCAGAAAAGAGAAAGTTTCCCTAACCTGATGACTTCACACAATGATAAATCTTACTATGGAAAAGCTTTGACTAATTAGATGGCCAAAGAAAATATTTTTTAGCTCAGAGAAAAACCTGCAAGTCATCCATGCATCATGTCTGACATAAGTCTGAAATCCATTTATTTACCTTTCAAGATCCCATTTCATAATTTTAGTGTTTTCATGATGGATATTGTATTTTCCAAAGAGCTGTCAAAGCCTTTAGGGTTTTTTTCTCTCTACTGTAATTCATTGGTCCTTCACTGTGCACTAAGGGCTCGATTCTGGCTGAGGTTACACCACTGCTGGCTCAAGGGTCTCTTCAAATCAATTTGATTTCTGTTGCCTAAGAATGGGTGTAAGTGTGCTTTGCAATCAAACTGCAATTGTCTTTTATCCCACTTCAATATGCCTTTATTTAAGAAAAAAAATGCTGGTTTTTGGTCCTAAAAAAAAAAAAATAGTCAACTGTTGATCCATTATCTGTGATTTTATTTTATAGAGAAGAGAGAAACTGAAATAGCTCAGAGTTTCATTTCTGCACCTTGTTTATTTTAGGGATTCAACGAGTACATATAAAACATTTTACCTCTAAATTGAAAGCACTTCTAAGTTTATGGATCATCTCTCCTACCATAGGCAGGAGCACTGGACTCTGTCAGTATTTCACTGCAATTGCTACCACTGTAATTTGTTACAGACCCAGCACCTTGGCCACAGCCATGCAGATAAGAGGGAGCTTGGGTCAGTAGACAAGCAAATTTTTTTCATTTCGAAAACTACCTGGCAAAACAAAACAAAAAAAAGCCTGAAATTAAATTGCTGAGTTTATTTTTTTTTCCCAGAGAACCGCAAATAAAATAAACCTTTTTCTTTCTGACTGCCATAAAACACTTCAATTTCAATTTCCAGATACTTTAGACTTTAAAAGATAAAGCCTTATAAAATAATTTCTCTTTTCAGAAGGAAAGGCTGGGATGATTTTGTTTGTAAGTGATCCAGAAAAAACATATTAAGGGGTCTTGCTGATTTATTTTTTTGGCTCTGAGTAGAACTCATTGCATATATTACATCATATATTCAAATCTCTTTTTTGTCTTTTTGGCATCTCCTCTTTTGGAGACAGATGTAGTACAGATTATCCCATTGCAACCAAGATGTGGGCTCAAGAGTAAAGACTGTGCCTCAAAATTAAATTTTCCCTTCTACAGCTCTCAAATTCTGGTAAGAATCCTACACACCACAGTCATCATGTGAACCTTTAGATATCTGCAACACAAAAATCTATATATGAGCAAGTTTTTGAGGCTCTTTGAGAACCAAAGGAGACAAACAGGGGTTATACTTTACAGCAGGTAGATATTTATCTGAATGTTTAAAATTGGGCAAATTGCTTTCCTTGGCTAGGAGCTAGTGATAGCTGATTCAGCTCTAGATATCTTAACAACAGATATCTAAAGGCAGGTGAGATTAATTTTGTTTCTTCATAGAGGAAGTTTGAGAACTTGGTGATGGTCCTTTAGACCCTGGGGAGGTCGTCCCTCCAGCTGGATGTCATTTTATAGGTGACACTGAAAGGCAAAAACCAAGGGACTGACTGAGGACAAATTCCCATTCCTCCATCTAAAGCCCAGTTGGTCTCAAGAGGACAGATCAGCAACCCCTTTCATGTTTTTCCTGGGTGAACATTTTGCTGGGGTAGAGTCACACCGTTTTAAGTGACTGATAGTCCTGAAGTACCTTAATGCTGCCACATTTGTCATTTTGAAACTCAGCTTGTGTCACTGGAATCAATCCCAAAATGCAAATACCTGGCCATTTGCCTTCTTGGACTTCACAAGCCTGATTTGAACCCTTGGAGAGAAGGCTAAAGATGACTTGTCTCATCTTTTAAATTTGATATCTCTCTGGTAGCCAAGGATTTGTTCAAGTAACTTAAGGGTTACATGCAGCCTGTTGTCTGTACTGCCAGGCACTGTTTTGGCACCCAGGCGTGGCTGTGCCTCGTTGCTCCAGGAGCCACAGACCCTGTACCACTGGCAGATTTCTGGCTCCTGCTGCAGGCAGTGGGAAGCACTCTGAAAGCCCACTCTGCAGAGCAGCTGTTGCAAGGCCATGGTCTGGGCCCTCTCCTGAAGTTGAATAACTCATGTCAGATATTTTACTTCTGCCTTTGTGGCTCCTCTTTCTGGGCAGATACTGCTGGGGCAGAAGTACAACACCTCCGTTGACTGGTGGTCCTTTGGTGTCCTCCTGTATGAGATGCTCATTGGCCAATCCCCTTTCCACGGCCAAGATGAGGAGGAGCTTTTCCAGTCCATCCGTATGGATAACCCCTTCTACCCTCGCTGGCTGAACAAGGATGCAAAGGACATTTTGGTGAAGGTAAGAATCACCACCCACCAAATGAAAAGTCTTTCTGCCAGAATTATTGTCTTCAATTTGTTTATTTTCAGCTGTTGTAGAGAGCAACAGATTTAATTTAGTCACTGTCTTTCCTGTGGGCATCAAACCACACCTCTCCCATAAGGACGTCTGTGTGTCTTCCTTCTGATTTGTGATGGTGGCTCCTCACAGACACCAGCAGAGATCAGTTTCTTTGCAGAAGAGTCCCTAAGGTGCAAGGCTTATTAACTCCCAGAAAAAACCTCAAACTAAGAAATACATCAGACTGAGATGTTGAACATCTCTTTTTGGGGCACATGCTGCCATCTTTCTGCCCAAACAGCCTGTACTTCTGTCAGAATTGGAAGTAGTAATCATCTTTATACCAATCAGTAAACTGCCTGGTTTAGGAAAAAAAAAATCCCAATGTTTTCTCCATTATGGCCTCTTCCCATTGCACTGAGTCTGGATAATTACACATTCCACCCTGCTTTATGCTTGTATTATCATCAGAGAATTTAACCTATGGAATCAACATTCCAGCTTTTTGTAAGAGAGCCTGAGAGGAGACTGGGAGCAAGAGGGAACATCCGCCAGCACGCCTTTTTCCAGGAAATCAACTGGGAAGCTTTAGAAGAGAGAAGGATGGAGCCTCCTTTCAAACCGAGAGTGGTAAGGATGGATCTTCTTTCAGTTCCACCCATCTCAGGTCTTCTAAACTCTGCATTTCTACTGGTTGCCTGACCTGATCCTCGCACTACAGCTTTGTGGTGGCTGCAAGCCCAGGTCTGGCATGCCCATACCTGAGAAACCATAAATTACTTATTGCTTTCTCAGTTACTGTAGCAGGGTAACACCTTCCCTTCACCACGTAACTGCAGCCCCAAGGGATTATCTTTCATAGCACTGCAGAAGGTAAAACAATTCCAGAACCAGGTGTTTGGCAAAATCAGAATAATTCTGACTATTAGTCTTATTAAATTATTAAAGTCCTATTAATAACAGTAATAGAACTTAATTTGACAAGCACATCATACTTTCATTTTACAGTCTTCTACAACTGTTATACAATTGGTGTGTTCAGTCTGCCATGTTACAAAGCTGTAACATTGCTGCCTGGCAGAATTCCTGGATCACAGGCTCAGTGCCTCCTTTATTATATATATTTATATTTATATTTATATTTATATTTATATTTATATTTATATTTATATTTATATTTATATTTATATTTATATTTATATTTATATTTATATTTATATATTTATATTTACTGGCTCCCAACTAAAGGTTGAGCTGAGCCCATAGGAAGCAGCCTGACAGGGCCAGTACTATGGTAATAAAGATCTGACTATTAGTGGTTTGACATCAATTTTTTTTACTTTTCTTGAAGAAATCTCCAAGTGACTGTAGCAACTTCGACAAGGAATTCCTAAATGAAAAACCCAGACTGTCCTGTGCTGACAGAGCACTGATTAACAGCATGGACCAAAATATGTTCAGCAACTTCTCTTTTGTGAACCCTAAAATGGAGAAAATATTTTCCTGAGATCTGCCTTACTGAAGGAATTCTCTGTAATGATTTGAGTAGCACTTTGTCAACTGAAGACTGTGCATGGTTATTTTTATCAAGAACCCTCCAGAAAGAAAGCACCTCAGTGGAAGTTTGTACCATGCCTGGAGGCTTCTGATTTATTCCAGTCTATAGCAGAAGCCAGCCCACTCCTCATTGATGATAAAGTTTCTTTGTGGTATCTTTTGGTCTCTCTTCTCTCTCTTCCCAATGCTCTCAAAATGTGGAGGTGCCAAAATGTGTTCCTCACTGCTTGTACACAGAACCAACAGGTTTCTCTGTGAGGAAAAATAAGTATATTTGAGCTTCTGGTGATGTCAGTGCCTATTTCTGCAACTCTGACCCAGACCCACCTTCTTCTGAAGGAAAAGTGGTTTGCTCAAGGACAGAGGGTGTCAGGGGAGACTCAGGTTGGATGTTTTGGTAGCCCCCACTTGTACACGTGCAGAATTGTCAAAGTGTGCGCAGCTTTGAAGAAGAAATTTGCTCCCTACATCCTTTAAAAATGCTGTTCACAGGTGTTAGGACTCAATTTTTCTCCATGGGATGAAGAGACTTTTTTCAGGTGCCCCATTCCACCATCTGCACCTCTCAATGGATTGCTACCAAAGGAAGTGCCAAGTTTGGTACAGAAAACCAGAGGTTTACACTTAGTGCCGCCTGAGCAGGAAGAATGAGAGGTTGCACAATGCTTTGAGAACCGTATTCTAAAGCTTTAAGTGTCTTCTCACACACCAGACTCAGGGCAAGATCTCCATGGGGATTTCTGGCATTTTAACCTAAAACCACATGAGAAAAATGCAATATGTTTTCTCAAACCATTGTTTAAGCATTGTAAAAGTGGCCTTCCAGTCACAGAATTGGGGTATTTCACTTGAAATTTCACTAGTGGGTCCTCCAAAGGTTGATTTAACTTTCTCTAAATGATGTCCCAGCTCTATGGCACAGGTCACTGAGCTGCACACGATGGTCACAGAGCAGGAGACGCATCAGGTGAGGGTGGCCCTCACCTCCACCTTGTGACATTTTGCTGTGTGTCCTATCCCTTTGAAGTCTGTGGGAATGTAGGTGGGTTTAAAAAAAAAGTCTTTCCTGTGATCCTTTCATCATGGGATCCTTTTAAATAAAGATGCACTGTTTCCTGTGGCTGGAGATTTGTGAAACCACACAGTTACTGCTTGTCACTGAGATATCCATGAAAAATTGTCAAAATCATGTCAGAGCTTAAAAAGAAAATTTTGTAACAATTTAGGCTTAGGCAGTCACTCGAATTGGTGTTCGGATCTATTTGAAGGTCATACATTTGAAGCATTCTTGCATCAACCTCCAGTCCATGGAGAAGAAAAGCTCCAGAAGGTAAGTTATCCCAAAATCAGGTTCCCTTCAGAGGTGCCTTCCTGGTTCTGCTGGTTCAGGCTGTCAATTTGGACCTCCCAACAGGATGAATGCAGCCTTGAAAGCAGTGCTGGGATATCAGTGGCAGTGACTGCAGGCATAGAATCCAGAAGGAGCAAGGGCTGAAGTGCCTGAAGTTAACAAGAAGAGCAGAACACCGTGAGAAAGGTTTCAGTCCAGTGACTCTGATGAAATCCTTGTTTGTGCTCTATGAAATGCAGGAGGGGGCATCTGTGCTTGCAGTTTGTGGAGCTGGTCATCATGTTTAATTAGAATGGTTAACATGAACTTTTTAAATGCCAGTGCTGTTTGTACAGTTTAATAAAATGTTGTGTCTAATTGGGAAATGGGCATTGAAGTGATTAAATAGGGACAAATAAAAGAGGTGCTTAGAAAAGCCATTAAAATGGCTTTGTGCTGTCTGGGGAACATCCCCCAGGGGAATTTCGACCCCCAAATACATAGCAGCAGCAAGCACTTGAACAACTGTAACTATTCCGCAAGGCAGTATCTAAACCAAGCATTTGGTGCTGTGCAAAGGTATCCAGGAAGAGAGTGAAATGTTCCTTTTTACTACTAGAAGGTGACACAGCTCTGAATGAGGTCTGGTATCTCAGAGGGGTTGCAGAGGAGATGTGCAGAGGTCATTATTGAAAGACAGTGAGTTAGGACATCTTCCTTAGACACCCAAATGAGGCTGGGCCAGACAAGTCCTGTGAGGGCCTGAGTGTGTCTATGACTCTGATGGAGTCTGGCCAGCCTGATCCAGACTAGAGACTGCATTTCTAAGTGTTTGAATACTGGCAGTATCTCTGAAGGACTATTAGGGATGTTCTCTTTGCAGCAGCACAGCAGTTTGGTCTTGACACCAATTCAGGGACAGCCCAAGAGACTAAGGAAGTAGGGTGCTGGTTCACCTCTCATGGATAAGTCACTGAAGAGAAGCAGGTTTTAACACCTCTCTGATCAGAAGGAGGGCTCTCTGTACTCCAGCTGTAGTCCTACAGAATCACAAGTAAGTATGACTTGTGAAGGAACTCGTTGAGTAACTGCTAGAGCAGGCACAGCATTAGGATTAGTGTGAAGCTTTTGATACAAACCACAAGAAGCACCTGCTTCTCTGCAAGGCATCTTCAGCTTGAAAACCCAAAAAACCCACTGAGGATGGGGGCAGGGAGATGGGGGGAGGTGGGTACAAGCCACCACAAACATGCTCACTGTACGTCCCAGCTGTGCCTGTGGGGTGTGAAGGGTGACGTGGAAGTAGCAAACGCTTTCCTGTGGTGACAGTGATTGGGAGATAACAGCCAGGGAGGGCTGAAAGCCAAACACCCATGCAGAAATGAGCAGCCCAGGTACCCAGAGATGATCCTTTGCCTTAGCTGAACCTGGCACCTCCATTCCCATCTTATTTTTCTTTATTTCTCTTCCCTCTGCCATAAAATTTTCATTTTATGAACATTGGCATAGTAGATGGGGCTTGACAAGTTTGGTTATTCGTTTGCTGAAGGCTCAGTCCTGTTCTGGAGCCCCATGGGATCACAGTACTACTGCAGGACCACGGTACCAGCAAACATCAGGGTTTGACTTCCAGCACCACCTGCTTCAACTCAAGTTTTGGGAGACCCCAGCACCCAAGCGTTTCTTCCTCAATCTTGCTGCCTCACTTGATGGATGTATGAATTCCTACTTGTTAGCATCCACCAAATCAGGATGAGTGGGAGTTACCTGTAAATGACAGCCCTGATTTCAGCATCTTCCTGCAAAGACTTCCAAGAGGAGGTGGGTTGGTCTCACAGCTCCTCAGCATTCAGAGAAAACCAAGCTCTGTCCTGCACCCCACCATGCTCCTTGCAGCCTGTGCTGAAAGACAACTTTGCCCAGTTGTTACAGGACAGTCTTACAGTACAGAGGTGTCACCAAAAGTCCCTGTCTGACAACACAATCTTGAAGAGTGGGTCCTGGCAGTTGAAACGCTCCTCTGTTTGTAATTATATTTCTACTTTAGACATCTAAAACCCACATTAGAGATCCCAACTGGGACCTAAGCTGCTCCCTCACTCCAGGGATGCCACATCACCTGCAGCCACCAGATCATCATCAGTGTGTGCCTCAAAGCGTGCCTTGTGGTCTGAAGCCAGCGGAGGTCTCAGTGCAGAGCTCAGGAAGCTTTTCTACCTTCCTTGCTTACAGAAATTTTATCTCTGGTACACACAGCACAAGTAGAGCTGGTGAAATACAGGAAGTAAGTGTCTTTTTGGCTCTGCTGTAACTGGCACTGGGTGTAGTGTAGTGACTGTACCTGCTGTAGTGGGGTCCATTCCACTGTTGTTAACAGGCACTGTGGAGTCCTTTATCTTCTACATCACCTCAATGCTTATGTATGCAAAGACAGAATTGAAAAATAGATGAGATGTGAAACAAAAAAACAGCATTGAGTTGAGGAAGGTGAAGCAAGTGCAGAAAGGGCAAGTAAGTAAGAAAAGAGGGATATAGGTTGGTGTAAAGTTATGTAATACTTCCCTTCATCCACTGGTTTCAATTAGAGCTCTACTGTTTTCCTTCAAAGCCATCAGTACCATCCTAGAGTTGCTTTTCTAGCCAAAGCACAGAACTTTTGAAGATTTTGGATGGGACAGTCTGAGACCAGAATGGCTCTGATCTGGCCTCCCAGTGTCATGGGGTGACTTTACCTTTAAGATAGCTTCGGGAGCTGGGAGGAAGTTAAAGCTGTGAGAGGCTGATGGGAGTCTTTTCTTGTGACCAATTATTAGTCATTTCTAAGAACTGACAGCAGTTTTGACCATTGAAAAGTGAGATCAACTTGTGAACACCACCTTAGGATATAAAGCCAGGATTTTCTTGTTTTCTTTGGTTTCCGGCTTCTGAAGAGGTAACAGGCTCTGTCTCGGCCTCCTCCCCCGCTTCCAGGCCGGACAAGGCCGCAGAGGGTGGGGGGAGAAACGGAGCCGGCCGGCCTGGCTTGGTTTGTAGTTTCTGCTGCTGGACTGAAACCTGACACCATGAACACCTGCAGCTTTCCAAGACTTTTAATTCTTTTACTACCTGGATGAGACTTACAGATTACTTCTTTTTCCCAGAGAGACAGAGACAATCAACATGAAGAAAACATCATAAAACCATCAAAGACAGTGAAGAAAAGAATTGAGTTTTAGATGGAGAAGAGAAAATAAGGAGATGCTTTATAAGCTGAAATATTTTTCTGTTAAAGCTATGGAGATAGACAATAGTGTTCTGAAAAAACTCCTTTAATTCATGACAGAGTATATTG
This sequence comes from Cyanistes caeruleus, assembly GCF_971803275.1. Classification (NCBI taxonomy): domain Eukaryota; kingdom Metazoa; phylum Chordata; class Aves; order Passeriformes; family Paridae; genus Cyanistes; species Cyanistes caeruleus. Next base: position 4,034,458 of record NC_141704.1, on the reverse strand, counting down.
GGAGGAATAGTGTTCAAAGTGTAGATTTTGAGCAAACAGTGGAGTAGTTGTGATACAGCGAGGTGCTGGAACAGAAAGAGGGAAGTAATAGTTGAAGATTTGGGGCCGCTTGAGGCAAAGAGAAAACTTCTGTTTTCCAGGGAGGCTCACAGACACAGATGAAGAGAACTTTTGCCTTTGAATAACTCATCCTTGAAAATGACATCCCTAGACTCATGACCCATACACACTTTAGAGTGATGTGAAATAGGAAGAGTGAACTGATGGCAGGATTTCCGGGCAGCTGGCATCAGAGAAATAAGAAACTATAACAGAAATAGTTTTCTTGTGAAAGACTCCATAGATTAGCAGAGGAAGACTTCTGTTTCTCTACCAAGACTGATGAAAAGACTCTAACAGGAATTGGGACTGATTTAAACACCAAAGTTCCAAGTTTTTTGTCTCTATATTGTCATGTGAACAAAGATTGTGGAATATGTGAACAAATGGTTGAGTAGTGGGAGAGAAAGAGGTTTTCTGGAAGTTATTCTGGTTTTCTTATTCTTGTATTTCTGTTAATAAACTTTTTTTATTCCTTTTAGGTTTTAAGCTTGTTTTGGTCTTGTTCTTATCCATATCTCACAGCAAGAAATAAGTAAGTTTTCTAGTAATTTTTTAGTTACTGCTTTAAAACCACAACATTTATTTGGTGCATTGGCCGTGAAACAAAATTGGCAAAACTAAACCACTACACCCAGGTAGCACAGAACTGCGATTCCTCCTCTGACATCTCCCCTAGAAATCCAAATATTTCTGCTTTGAATCTGGATTCAGGTCCCAATTCAAGTATTTTAATTAGGCTGTCTATAGCAGAGGAATGAAGTTTAACTGCTTGCTTTTAGTCAAGTTGCATGTCAGAGACACCTTGGGCTATCCTGGAGGACTTTTGCTAAATATGGGTCTGTCCTACAACCTGTGACTTACCCTATAGCCCTGTTTCCCCAAAATACCCCCAAGCAGCCATGGGCACCTCTCTGTAAACAGCGAATCAGGCCTAGAGTTCATCCTCCAGCAGGCACCTGCACTCAACCAGTCAAGTCTTGTAAGAAGAAACATCAAAAATTAGTTATCACCATGTTTTCTGCAGTTGCTAAAGAAACTTCATGAAGGAAATCCTCCAAACTCCTGGTACATCTTCGTTAAGGGGGACCAGAGGGCACTGCATTCATTTTCACTGGCAAGCATATTCCCTTCTCCCATACTAAAGAAGTGATGAGAGAGACACCACGCTCAGTAGTTATGGTGTTTTGAGAAGTGTTTTGCTCTTGAAGGGAAACAAATTTAAGCTAAAAGAAGGTAGGTTTAGATCAGATGTTAAGAATTTATTTTTTTTTCACTCAGATGGTAGTGAGGCCACAGCCAAGGCTGTACCTGGATCCCTGGAAGTGTCCAAGGCGAGGCTGGATGGGACATGGAGCAACCTGGGATAGTGGAAGGTGTCCCTGCCCATGGCAGGTGGTGGAATGAAATGGGCTTTAAGGTCCTTTCCAACCCAAACCATTCTGTGATTCAAGCAGAGGAGATAGATCATAGGAGATGCTCAGCTACGATTAAGCTCAAGGGCATCAGCTCTTTCTCATTCTGCATTTTCACATGTTGAATTTAAAAAAAACCCAACCCTTAATCTCTGTTCCAAGAGTCAAATGGATTCTGCCTGTCTGGGACCCAGCTATTGCCCAACTCCTGCTGCTCCTCTGCCTAAACAAAAACCTGCCAGTGCACAGCAGCTGGGGAGGTGAATCATTATTTTAATAATCACCTAGAGGAAAACATGCTGCTTGAGTGGAGAGAAAATAAAAGTTAAGTATCACATTTAATTTATGATGTGGCCTTTTATTTTAAAGGAACATAAACCGAAAATATTCAGACATCAAAGGAAGAATCTTAGCTTTCAGTTCTAAATTCTATTTTATTATTGTTGTTAGCCTCCCAGTAGCAAAGGGAATGAGTTCTTCAGTAATCATTTCCATTTAATTTTCATCTCCCTTCTGTTGATAGCATCGTGTGTAACCTTTTTCTAACAGTTACTTTAAATTGTGTATTTTCATATTCCATTCAGTTGGTGGAGAAAGAAAAATCAGTTCTAAAAAAGCCATTTTATCTCTGCTGTACATGAGCTCAGCAGGATAATGTGATGTCTCAGTGAGCATATTTATTTTAAGTTATTGGTATTTTCCACCAGGGTGAAATTGTTCAAGATATAACCTCTCATTGCCTCCCCTATTCCTGCCCAAAAAATGTCATGGGGCCAAAGCAGTGGAGAAAAAGGTACAGAATAACAATGATCATTGAAAAGGAACAATAATCCACCCAGCAAATCAACTCAGTTCTGGTAATTCTGGGCAGAATGAAAAGAGTGAAAAAAACCTGACAAAATGGGGGAAATGGAGCACACACTCATCATAGGGATAATAAATCCCTGGGCACAGTGGCATTTTTGAGATAGTGAGGTAGAGGTCAGCAGTGACACCAAGTGACCTTTCTCATAAAGATGTTAAAGCTTAATAATGTGGTTTGGTTCTTCAGGAGATCCAGTGACACTGGAATTCAGATGGGAAGAGGAATGCTAGTTTTTCCCTTTGTGCTGAGCTGTCTCTACACTAAATCAGAGACTTGATTCTTATTCTTTGGGTGTACTGAAAAGAAAGGAATAAATAGAAAACCTCCACAAAAGACCACAGCAGCTTTGGCTGAAAAAAAGCAAAAAGCAGGGCTTGAACTTTCTGAAATGAGGACTAAGTGCATTAATATTTCAATTAAATGCCTTGTTGAGAATCAGCAACACTTGCAGAGAGTTATGTGGAATATCCACTAAAGAGAGACAGCTCAAGCCACTGCTTTTAGGAGCAGCAACCACCTTGCAGCACTTCCCAAGTTGCAAATTCAGGGTCTCCAATGGAGCTCTGGGCACAGGAACATATGGGAGATTAAGATCTTGTGCTTCCAAAGCCTTCCAAAGTCTTATATCTAGACATAGCTGAGAAGGTGACAAGGAGAATTCAAGGCTGAAGCTACAGAAGGACACTGCAGGAGAAAATGTGCATTTTTTCATGGTACAAAGAAATAAAGACTGGTCACTGTGGAGTCACTCTCTGAAATACACATTTCTTCCCTGCTATCAGTGCTCAGCCAAACACTGAAAAGTGGTGAAACTGTGACCGAGTTCTTCATTTTTGGAAGAAATAACTCAGCACTCCTGTGGAGGCAGCTTTCCACCTTGAGTTACCATAGGTGTAGCTCAGTGTCCCTGGCACAGTGCCTGATTTACACCTGAGAATCAGCCCCAAACTTCTGCCTGTTCATTTGATTTGAGATTTTGGACTAATTTTGTGCTTCTGCTGCTACAGAGGAGAGGCCTGGAAAGTGTTTTTATTTGAGCATGATTCTGCAAACTATATAAACCTTGCTTAATGTGGTAAGGTTCCCTTTTCTTCACAGTCTGTAGATCTGAATTGGATTTTAAGTTTGGAATCTATTTTCCATGGTAGGACAAGCCTTATTTTTTTCATCTGTCTTTAGCTGTAGGGATCATGGAATCACAGGGTTGTTTAGATTGAAAAAGACCTCTAATGCCATGGAGTCCAGCCATTAACCCAATACTGCCAGGTACTCCAAGGGTCCAGCTCAACAAGACAGGGAGTTTTCCCACAGGATCAGCAGAGGCACAGGGAGAGGAAGGCTGATTCCATCCCTAACAGGGGATCAACAAACAACTCCAATGAAACACTCCCCAGCTGCCTGTGGACCAACACCAGGACTGAGACAATATTGTATCTGTGACACATTTGCAGCCCAGGTAACATTAAAGTGCTATAGAAATCAAGTCTGTGATTTATACTTGTACTAGAGTGTGTATAGTGTAGGTGTTTGTACCTGACTAAGCAGAACCTCCGCTCCCTCTACAGTCTCCAAGGACTAATTATTACTGTCAGAGAAACTTAAAACCCTCTTACAGCCTGCCCCTGGAGTCCTAAGTGTTTATTACCTTGATAGCAAGCACCAGAAATGCTGTGAAGTAAACCCAGGTGTGATCCCTGGTATGTTCTGGCTAAGTTCCTGGTGACAGTGTCAACAGGCTGAAGATGCTGCCCTGATCCCTCTCTTCCTAGACCTGCTATGTCCAAATAAGGAGAAATCCTTAATCCAAAATAAGAAGTAACTGCATCCAAAAAATTCAGTGTTATTATTCCAGATTTACACCACTGTTAAAATATTCCAGATATCTGCTGAGTCCTTGACAATGGCAGGGCAGCAATGAGCTGACCTCTTCGCTTTGGCTCAACCCTCTGCTCTTCTGTACCCCTCTGCACTTGTATGTGTTCATCCTTACTTCATATTTCAGCTCACAGAGAGGGGATTTCATCTCCCCAGATTTATTTCAGAAGTTACTTTGTGCCAGTTGTGCACTTGGAAATGCCTGGTGAAGCCTCTGGGTCTGTTCCAGGGCAAAGAAAACAAAAATCCAGACACCTCAAAAAATTAACTTGAAATAAAATTTATTCAAATAGCTTTAATGAGTATCAAAATATTTTTCCTGCATGGGAAAGAAACCACTTTTATCTACTCTGATTCCTAGCATCTTCCTTCAATGCTCTCAGCCACATCCTTAACAAGTTGAGGATTTGGATCCACAATTCCTGCATGTCTGGCCATCTTTGGTCATGGAGATTTAGTTCATCTCAGTCTCTCTTGGGCTCTTTTTTTCTCTCATTCACTCACTGTGTTTAAATTATTCTTTCCTTTTCACTCCCTCAGCAGAGTACTGAAATTTGCTGATGTCAGGATCTTGGAACAGATGGGAGAGCAGTATTGATTAGGCAGTTGAGAGTAGGACATAAATAGCTTGCTAAAAGTAAATAATAATAGTTTAAATGCTGTGTACAAACCTTTATAAAACCTAGTGAAGCAGATCAAGTGTTTTAGCAAGGTGATGAAATTCAAGAGCCTTTTTCACTTACTTATGTTAGAGCTGATGTAAGAGCTGATTGAATCAACAGTCTGGAACTGCCAGAGATGAGCCTGCCATCAGCATCCCAGCCAAATGAGATATTTGCAGCTGATGTGTGAAAGGGAAAAGAGAATTGATGAGGAAGAGAGAGCAGGAGGACAGGAGCTGCAGAGTGTGAGCAACTTTTGTTCAGAGCGGGGAGGGAAATTTATTTTTCATCATAAATTCAGAGTCTGGCCCAAACTTACTGCTGTGTGTGACATCCAAATTGGGGTCTAAGGCAGGGTATGGTATAAAGCCATGGATGAGATGTATCCTTATTGATTTTGGTTAGGGTTTGGTATGTACAAAGCCCTTCAGAATTGGGACTTTTGTGAAGTCTGTGCTTAAAATCCATCTGTTCCTCCATCCACAAACCACACTCACTCACACTGTACTCAGCTGGTTGTAACTCCCAGTTATCATGGTAGATATAAAAAACAGATCAAAATTCTAAGGTTATGTATCAAAGAGGAGATGTGGAGAAAAAAAATCATTTTGAGCTTGGGCTGCTATTCTCCCTTATCTAAATGCTGTGTTTTCCTGATCCATGTCTCTGCTGATAAATCAGAATCAGGACAAAGCCTGCAGCAGAGACTGAGTCACTTCAGGAGAAGTGTTAAAAATGATACAGCTCAAGATGAGGGACAGGATGTTTAAAGAAAAAACAAAAAGCCGGGGGGGTGGGGGAAGAAAGGAAAAAAATCATCTCAATTTCAAAGTTATTTGTTAGGGAGAAAAGAGGATTTTCCTGTGGACCCATTCCCTGATCCTGTCGATCTATTTCAGCCAAGAAGGTGCACAAGGATGTGGTGCACCCACACTGATGGCAGGGCTAGCCCTGGAATGCTGGAGATGCCTCCTCTGAAAGGACATTGCTTCCCTCGTGTGTTCATCAGTGTTGCTGCAGAAGGAAATGCTGGAGTCTCACTGCCTTCATCCCCTGAGTCCTGAATTTCACCCTCCATGTGAGGCTGGACACCATGAAGTGGGTCCCTGCCTTTTTCCCATCCTTGTGCAGTGGGCCAGGAGAAAAATCTCTCCTTTGCACTTATGGCTCCTTCAAGGTTTTCAGTGATTTCAGAAAAACTGAAATGCCCTGAACAGATTCTGTTTGGATGTTTTCAGGTGAAATTTCTTAGATTCAAAGTGCTTTGGAAAAAAATTCCCATTTGAAGAAAAAGTGAGAGATCCCAATGACTTTTAAAGCAGATTCCACCTCTTAGGGTAGAGATAAATTAAATATCTGGCCCCAGGACTTTCAGCAGAAGTGACAGTGTAGGAATTTGAGATATGGGCACCCTGGAATACACAGCACTGCAGGGAAGCAAAATTTCTTACACAGCCTCAGAGCCAAAAAGATAAATCAATTAAAGATTTTGAAACAGCTACATGCAATGAATAATTAACTTGTGGAAATGAGTGCTGAAGGATAATGTGGAGTTTAACAGAACACCAAATGCTTTAATAATCTTGAAAAAAACACTTGTAGAACAGGAAAAGAATAAGAAGAGAAAACTCACAACTGGGTCAGATCAATAGAACTCATGGTGCACAATCAGCTTCCCAACCATAGTGAGGTGTCCTTGTACAGGGAAAATCTACGAAAAAAAAGAATCTTCCAAATTTCCCCTCCCTTTCAGCTCCAAATTAAATGTAAAGAAAGAATAGAATATAAGCAGAAAATAAAATTTTTTGGCAATGGCAATACAGAAGAGACTTGGGTTTAATCACATTTTCCAGATCTGCCTTTTCTAAAGGGCAAATATTACCTCTGCACACTTCCTTTCCTGTGAAAAAGAGATTACCACTCTTCCTTAAAAAGCAGGTGTGGTAATAAAGAGCCAAAGCATTTTAGAGATTATCTGCTGATATGATTATGAAAAACACAGATATCAGATAAAAAGACCAATAAAAGGAAAGATAAATTAGGTTACTCTGATTCACATGAAAAAAAAAGACAAAAATTCCCAGAGTGAACAATTTTCCTTATGAGCAGAAGGTTGCTGTGTAAACACTAAGGCATCACAGCAAAATTAAAGACAATTGCTGCAATAAACAAGTTATTTGATGTATTGAAAATGTTTTGTTTGCCTTAATTATTCAAAAACAGGTGGTATTTTTACTAATTTCTTTTTTGTGGAACATATTTTTCTGTTCTGTTTGAACATATTTTTGTCTCTTCGATAGCACATCAGTAGTGCTCACATTAGTCCTTCCTGGATATTTGTGTCATGGTAGGATATGAAATCACAAATCAGAAATTATGATTTTGCCACTACAGCATAAACTGCATCAAAAAAATATAAGAAGAGGCAAAAAATGTCCGTTCCCTTTTTGTTGCCCAATTATCTGCAAAAAGTTCAGCATTGTTTGAATAATAAAAAAAACTTTTACATTTGACAGCAAAAGTGCTTGAAACGAAACTATTCTCATGAATTATTATTCTCAACAATTCTCCTGACAACATAACTTTCTATACACATTCTTACAAGTAAACAGTCTCCAAAAAGCAAATAAAAAAGATTTGCACATAAATACAAAACTCACAGATTTTCCTTTAGCAGCAGAATCAGGAAATCCCACTCAGAAGAAAACCACTTGTGTGTTCACATCTACAGAGGCACAGATAAAAAATCAGCTCCTTACAAGAGAGCGAGGTCTAAAAGCACAAAGCAAAAAAACACACAAATGCTGTCCTAATCTTCCAAACAAGGGAGACAAACATGAAAAAACCAGGCCCTGTAGCAAGACACAGAAGCCACACCACAAAAACAAAAAACAAGTCATACGTTCCTACACACTCCAACCATTCATCAAGGATGGCAAAGAAAAAAAGGAACCACAAGTTCAGACATAGGGACGCAGCAAAAAAAGGCCCAGAGCACGCACCCACCACCACACCAGAAGCCGCAGCCGGACCTAACACCACACCGACCACACGAGGCACAAAAAGCCACACCAGGCAAGGCACACAAGGCCCACAACCACGCATCAACTCGCCCTCCTCCTGATGGCCAAGATGGCGATGCAAGAAGGAGAGGCTTTAAGCCCGGTTGACAGCGCGCAGCAAAAAAAGGCCAACAGAACCTGAAATTCACGGCCGCTCTCCCATCTATCACAGACGGGATCGGGCGTTCTCAGGGTGCTATGGCCATAGGCACCAGACTCGCCTCCAGCAGCACTCTCGAGCACAAGCCACCACCTTCCCGCCCTCACTCATTCGGCACAGGAACCAGAGGCAACCACGACTAGCCCAGAACCTGGAGCCGCACCTAAAAACGCACAAGCCACGCAGGCAAAAAAAAAAAAAATAAAAAAAAAGCCACACCCGCAAAGGCACGCAGGGCCCAGAAAGCACGCAACACTAAAGGCATACAAGCCACGCGTGCCCACGCTTTACTCCCGCTAGCCAAGGCTCCGCAGAAAAAAAAAGGCAACTTTCATTCCCGCCGCCACCATGCAGCAAAAACAGCCTCCTGGCAACCGGGTTTTCCATGGCGGTCACCCATCCATGTACTAACCAAACCCCACCCTGCTTAGCTTCCAACAGCCGCAGGCATGGGGCGCCACCAGGCCGGTCTAGCCGGAGGCACCAGAGTTGCCTCCGGCAGCCCTCTTGAGCGTGAGGCGCGCCACCTTCTCGCCCTCACTCACTCGACACGGGTACCGCACGCACCCACCACCACACCAGAAGCCGCAGCCGGACCTAACACCACACCGACCACACGAGGCACAAAAAGCCACACCAGGCAAGGCACACAAGGCCCACAACCACGCATCAACTCGCCCTCCTCCTGATGGCCAAGATGGCGATGCAAGAAGGAGAGGCTTTAAGCCCGGTTACCAGCGCACAGGAAAAAAAGGCCAACAGAACCGGAAATTCACGCCCGCTCTCCCATCTATCACAGACGGGATCGGGCGTTCTCAGAGTGCTATGGCCATAGGCACCAGACTCGCCTCCAGCAGCACTCTCAAGCACAAGCCACCACCTTCCCGCCCTCACTCATTCGGCACAGGAACCAGAGGCAACCACGACTAGCCCAGAACCTGGAGCCGCACCTAAAAACGCACAAGCCACGCAGGCAAAAAAAAAAAAAATAAAAAAAACAGCCGCAAAGGCACGCAGGGCCCAGAAAGCACGTAACACTAAAGGCATACAAGCCACGCGTGCCCACTCTTTCCTCTCCCTCGACAAGGCTCCGCAGAAAAAAAAAGGCAACTTTCATTCCCGCCACCAGCATGCAGCAAAAACAGCCTCCCGGCAACCGGGTTTTCCATGGCGGTCACCCATCCATGTACTAACCAAACCCCACCCTGCTTAGCTTCCAACAGCCGCAGGCATGGGGCGCCACCAGGCCGGTCTAGCCGGAGGCACCAGAGTTGCCTCCGGCAGCCCTCTTGAGCGTGAGGCGCGCCACCTTCTCGCCCTCACTCACTCGACATGGGTACCGCACGCACCCACCACCACACCAGAAGCCGCAGCCGGACCTAACACCACACCGACCACACGAGGCACAAAAAGCTACACCAGGCAAGGCACACAAGGCCCACAACCACGCATCAACTCGCCCTCCTCCTGATGGCCAAGATGGCGATGCAAGAAGGAGAGGCTTTCCGTCCGGTTGCCAGCGCGCAGCAAAAAAAGGTCAACAGAACCTGAAATTCACGCCCGCTCTCCCATCTATCACAGACGGGATCGGGCGTTCTAAGGGTGCTATGGCCATAGGCACCAGACTCACCTCCAGCAGCACTCTCGAGCACAAGCCACCACCTTCCCGCCCTCACTCATTCGGCACAGGAACCAGAGGCAACCACGACTAGCCCAGAACCTGGAGCAGCACCTAAAAACGCACAAGCCACGCAGGCAAAAAAAAAAAAAAATAAAAAAAAAGCCACACCCGCAAAGGCACGCAGGGCCCAGAAAGCACGCAACACTAAAGGCATACAAGCCACGCGTGCCCACGCTTTACTCCCGCTAGCCAAGGCTCCGCAGAAAAAAAAAGGCAACTTTCATTCCCGCCACCAGCATGCAGCAAAAACAGCCTCCTGGCAACCGGGTTTTCCATGGCGGTCACCCATCCATGTACTAACCAAACCCCACCCTGCTTAGCTTCCAACAGCCGCAGGCATGGGGCGCCACCAGGCCGGTCTAGCCGGAGGCACCAGAGTTGCCTCCGGCAGCCCTCTTGAGCGTGAGGCGCGCCACCTTCTCGCCCTCACTCACTCGACACGGGTACCGCACGCACCCACCACCACACCAGAAGCCGCAGCCGGACCTAACACCACACCGACCACACGAGGCACAAAAAGCCACACCAGGAAAGGCACACAAGGCCCACAACCACGCATCAACTCGCCCTCCTCCTGATGGCCACGCTCAAGCAGGAAAAAGGAGAGGCTTTCCGTCCAGTTGCCAGCGCACAGCAAAAAAAGGCCAACAGAACCTGAAATTCACGGCCGCTCTCCCATCTATCACAGACGGGATCGGGCGTTCTCAGAGTGCTATGGCCATAGGCACCAGACTCGCCTCCAGCAGCACTCTCGAGCACAAGCCACCACCTTCCCGCCCTCACTCATTCGGCACAGGAACCAGAGGCAACCACGACTAGCCCAGAACCTGGAGCTGCACATAAAAACGCACAAGCCACGCAGGCAAAAAAAAAAAAAAATAAAAAAAACAGCCGCAAAGGCACGCAGGGCCCAGAAAGCACGTAACACTAAAGGCATACAAGCCACGCGTGCCCACTCTTTCCTCTCCCTCGACAAGGCTCCGCAAAAAAAAAAAGGCAACTTTCATTCCCGCTGCCAGCATGCAGCAAAAACAGCCTCCCGGCAACCGGGTTTTCCATGGCGGTCACCCATCCATGTACTAACCAAACCCCACCCTGCTTAGCTTCCAACAGCCGCAGGCATGGGGCGCCACCAGGCCGGTCTAGCCGGAGGCACCAGAGTTGCCTCCGGCAGCCCTCTTGAGCGTGAGGCGCGCCACCTTCTCGCCCTCACTCACTCGACATGGGTACCGCACGCACCCACCACCACACCAGAAGCCGCAGCCGGACCTAACACCACACCGACCACACGAGGCACAAAAAGCCACACCAGGAAAGGCACACAAGGCCCACAACCACGCATCAACTCGCCATCCTCCTGATGGCCAAGATGGCGATGCAAGAAGGAGAGGCTTTCCGTCCGGTTGCCAGCGCGCAGCAAAAAAAGGTCAACAGAACCTGAAATTCACGCCCGCTCTCCCATCTATCACAGACGGGATCGGGCGTTCTCAGGGTGCTATGGCCATAGGCACCAGACTCACCTCCAGCAGTACTCTCAAGCACAAGCCACCACCTTCCCGCCCTCACTCATTCGGCACAGGAACCAGAGGCAACCACGACTACCCTGGAAGCTGGAACCGCACCTAAAAACGCACAAGCCATGCAGGCAAAAAAAAATAAAATAAAAAAATAAAAAAAAAGCCACACCCGCAAAGGCACGCAGGGCCCAGAAAGCACACAACACTAAAGGCATACAAGCCACGCGTGCCCACGCTTTACTCCCGCTAGCCAAGGCTCCGCAGAAAAAAAAAGGCAACTTTCATTCCCGCCGCCAGCATGCAGCAAAAACAGCCTCCCGGGAACCGGGTTTTCCATGGCGGTCACCCATCCATGTACTAACCAAACCCCACCCTGCTTCGCTTCCAACAGCCGCAGGCATAGGGCGCCACCAGGCCGGTCTAGCCGGAGGCACCAGAGTTGCCTCCGGCAGCCCTCTTGAGCGTGAGGCGCGCCACCTTCTCGCCCTCACTCACTCGACACGGGTACCGCACGCACCCACCACCACACCAGAAGCCACAGCCGGACCTAACACCACACCGACCACACGAGGCACAAAAAGCCACACCAGGCAAGGCACACAAGGCCCACAACCACGCATCAACTCGCCCTCCTCCTGATGGCCAAGATGGCGATGCAAGAAGGAGAGGCTTTAAGCCCGGTTACCAGCGCACAGGAAAAAAAGGCCAAGAGAACCTGAAATTCACGCCCGCTCTCCCATCTATCACAGACGGGATCGGGCGTTCTCAGAGTACTATGGCCATAGGCACCAGACTCGCCTCCAGCAGCACTCTCGAGCACAAGCCACCACCTTCCCGCCCTCACTCATTCGGCACAGGAACCAGAGGCAACCACGACTAGCCCAGAACCTGGAGCCGCACCTAAAAACGCACAAGCCACGCAGGCAAAAAAAAAAAAAATAAAAAAAACAGCCGCAAAGGCACGCAGGGCCCAGAAAGCACGTAACACTAAAGGCATACAAGCCACGCGTGCCCACTCTTTCCTCTCCCTCGACAAGGCTCCGCAGAAAAAAAAAGGCAACTTTCATTCCCGCCGCCAGCATGCAGCAAAAACAGCCTCCCGGCAACCGGGTTTTCCATGGCGGTCACCCATCCATGTACTAACCAAACCCCACCCTGCTTAGCTTCCAACAGCCGCAGGCATGGGGCGCCACCAGGCCGGTCTAGCCGGAGGCACCAGAGTTGCCTCCGGCAGCCCTCTTGAGCGTGAGGCGCGCCACCTTCCCGCCCTCACTCACTCGACACGGGTACCGCACGCACCCACCACCACACCAGAAGCCGCAGCCGGACCTAACACCACACCGACCACACGAGGCACAAAAAGCCACACCAGGAAAGGCACACAAGGCCCACAACCACGCATCAACTCGCCCTCCTCCTGATGGCCACGCTCGAGCAGGAAAAAGGAGAGGCTTTCCGTCCAGTTGCCAGCGCACAGCAAAAAAAGGCCAACAGAACCTGAAATTCACGGCCGCTCTCCCATCTATCACAGACGGGATCGGGCGTTCTCAGAGTGCTATGGCCATAGGCACCAGACTCGCCTCCAGCAGCACTCTCGAGCACAAACCACCACCTTCCCGCCCTCACTCATTCGGCACAGGAACCAGAGGCAACCACGACTAGCCCAGAACCTGGAGCCGCACATAAAAACGCACAAGCCACGCAGGCAAAAAAAAAAAAAAATAAAAAAAACAGCCGCAAAGGCACGCAGGGCCCAGAAAGCACGTAACACTAAAGGCATACAAGCCACGCGTGCCCACTCTTTCCTCTCCCTCGACAAGGCTCCGCAAAAAAAAAAAGGCGACTTTCATTCCCGCTGCCAGCATGCAGCAAAAACAGCCTCCCGGCAACCGGGTTTTCCATGGCGGTCACCCATCCATGTACTAACCAAACCCCACCCTGCTTAGCTTCCAACAGCCGCAGGCATGGGGCGCCACCAGGCCGGTCTAGCCGGAGGCACCAGAGTTGCCTCCGGCAGCCCTCTTGAGCGTGAGGCGCGCCACCTTCTCGCCCTCACTCACTCGACACGGGTACCGCACGCACCCACCACCACACCAGAAGCCACAGCCGGACCTAACACCACACCGACCACACGAGGCACAAAAAGCCACACCAGGCAAGGCACACAAGGCCCACAACCACGCATCAACTCGCCCTCCTCCTGATGGCCAAGATGGCGATGCAAGAAGGAGAGGCTTTAAGCCCGGTTACCAGCGCACAGGAAAAAAAGGCCAACAGAACCTGAAATTCACGCCCGCTCTCCCATCTATCACAGACGGGATCGGGCGTTCTCAGGGTGCTATGGCCATAGGCACCAGACTCGCCTCCAGCAGTACTCTCAAGCACAAGCCACCACCTTCCCGCCCTCACTAATTCGGCACAGGAACCAGAGGCAACCACGACTAGCCCAGAACCTGGAGCCGCACCTAAAAACGCACAAGCCACGCAGGCAAAAAAAAAAAAAATAAAAAAAACAGCCGCAAAGGCACGCAGGGCCCAGAAAGCACGTAACACTAAAGGCATACAAGCCACGCGTGCCCACTCTTTCCTCTCCCTCGACAAGGCTCCGCAGAAAAAAAAAGGCAACTTTCATTCCCGCCACCAGCATGCAGCAAAAACAGCCTCCTGGCAACCGGGTTTTCCATGGCGGTCACCCATCCATGTACTAACCAAACCCCACCCTGCTTAGGTTCCAACAGCCGCAGGCATGGGGCGCCACCAGGCCGGTCTAGCCGGAGGCACCAGAGTTGCCTCCGGCAGCCCTCTTGAGCGTGAGGCGCGCCACCTTCTCGCCCTCACTCACTCGACACGGGTACCGCACGCACCCACCACCACACCAGAAGCCGCAGCCGGACCTAACACCACACCGACCACACGAGGCACAAAAAGCCACACCAGGCAAGGCACACAAGGCCCACCACCACGCATCAACTCGCCCTCCTCCTGATGGCCAGGATGGCGATGCAAGAAGGAGAGGCTTTCCGTCCGGTTGCCAGCGCACAGCAAAAAAAGGCCAACAGAACCTGAAATTCACAGCCGCTCTCCCATCTATCACAGACGGGATCGGGCGTTCTCAGAGTACTATGGCCATAGGCACCAGACTCGCCTCCAGCAGCACTCTCGAGCACAAGCCACCACCTTCCCGCCCTCACTCATTCGGCACAGGAACCAGAGGCAACCACGACTAGCCCAGAACCTGGAGCCGCACCTAAAAACGCACAAGCCACGCAGGCAAAAAAAAAAAAAATAAAAAAAACAGCCGCAAAGGCACGCAGGGCCCAGAAAGCACGTAACACTAAAGGCATACAAGCCACGCGTGCCCACTCTTTCCTCTCCCTCGACAAGGCTCCGCAGAAAAAAAAAGGCAACTTTCATTCCCGCCGCCAGCATGCAGCAAAAACAGCCTCCCGGCAACCGGGTTTTCCATGGCGGTCACCCATCCATGTACTAACCAAACCCCACCCTGCTTCGCTTCCAACACCCGCAGGCATGGGGCGCCACCAGGCCGGTCTAGCCGGAGGCACCAGAGTTGCCTCCGGCAGCCCTCTTGAGCGTGAGGCGCGCCACCTTCTCGCCCTCACTCACTCGACACGGGTACCGCACGCACCCACCACCACACCAGAAGCCACAGCCGGACCTAACACCACACCGACCACACGAGGCACAAAAAGCCACACCAGGCAAGGCACACAAGGCCCACAACCACGCATCAACTCGCCCTCCTCCTGATGGCCAAGATGGCGTTGCAAGAAGGAGAGGCTTTCCGTCCGGTTGCCAGCGCACAGCAAAAAAAGGTCAACAGAACCTGAAATTCACGCCCGCTCTCCCATCTATCACAGACGGGATCGGGCGTTCTCAGGGTGCTATGGCCATAGGCACCAGACTCGCCTCCAGCAGTACTCTCAAGCACAAGCCACCACCTTCCCGCCCTCACTCATTCGGCACAGGAACCAGAGGCAACCACGACTAGCCCAGAACCTGGAGCCGCACCTAAAAACGCACAAGCCACGCAGGCAAAAAAAAAAAAAATAAAAAAAACAGCCGCAAAGGCACGCAGGGCCCAGAAAGCACGTAACACTAAAGGCATACAAGCCACGCGTGCCCACTCTTTCCTCTCCCTCGACAAGGCTCCGCAGAAAAAAAAAGGCAACTTTCATTCCCGCCACCAGCATGCAGCAAAAACAGCCTCCCGGCAACCGGGTTTTCCATGGTGGTCACCCATCCATGTACTAACCAAACCCCACCCTGCTTAGCTTCCAACAGCCGCAGGCATGGGGCGCCACCAGGCCGGTCTAGCCGGAGGCACCAGAGTTGCCTCCGGCAGCCCTCTTGAGCGTGAGGCGCGCCACCTTCTCGCCCTCACTCACTCGACACGGGTACCGCACGCACCCACCACCACACCAGAAGCCGCAGCCGGACCTAACACCACACCGACCACACGAGGCACAAAAAGCCACACCAGGCAAGGCACACAAGGCCCACCACCACGCATCAACTCGCCCTCCTCCTGATGGCCAAGATGGCGATGCAAGAAGGAGAGGCTTTCCGTCCGGTTGCCAGCGCACAGCAAAAAAAGGCCAACAGAACCTGAAATTCACAGCCGCTCTCCCATCTATCACAGACGGGATCGGGCGTTCTCAGAGTACTATGGCCATAGGCACCAGACTCACCTCCAGCAGCACTCTCGAGCACAAGCCACCACCTTCCCGCCCTCACTCATTCGGCACAGGAACCAGAGGCAACCACGACTAGCCCAGAACCTGGAGCCGCACCTAAAAACGCACAAGCCACGCAGGCAAAAAAAAAAAAAATAAAAAAAACAGCCGCAAAGGCACGCAGGGCCCAGAAAGCACGTAACACTAAAGGCATACAAGCCACGCGTGCCCACTCTTTCCTCTCCCTCGACAAGGCTCCGCAGAAAAAAAAAGGCAACTTTCATTCCCGCCGCCAGCATGCAGCAAAAACAGCCTCCTGGCAACCGGGTTTTCCATGGCGGTCACCCATCCATGTACTAACCAAACCCCACCCTGCTTAGCTTCCAACAGCCGCAGGCATGGGGCGCCACCAGGCCGGTCTAGCCGGAGGCACCAGAGTTGCCTCTGGCAGCCCTCTTGAGCGTGAGGCGCGCCACCTTCTCGCCCTCACTCACTCGACACGGGTACCGCACGCACCCACCACCACACCAGAAGCCACAGCCGGACCTAACACCACACCGACCACACGAGGCACAAAAAGCCACACCAGGAAAGGCACACAAGGCCCACCACCACGCATCAACTCGCCCTCCTCCTGATGGCCAAGATGGCGATGCAAGAAGGAGAGGCTTTCCGTCCGGTTGCCAGCGCACAGCAAAAAAAGGCCAACAGAACCTGAAATTCACAGCCGCTCTCCCATCTATCACAGACGGGATCGGGCGTTCTCAGAGTACTATGGCCATAGGCACCAGACTCGCCTCCAGCAGCACTCTCGAGCACAAGCCACCACCTTCCCGCCCTCACTCATTCGGCACAGGAACCAGAGGCAACCACGACTAGCCCAGAACCTGGAGCCGCACCTAAAAACGCACAAGCCACGCAGGCAAAAAAAAAAAAATAAAAAAAACAGCCGCAAAGGCACGCAGGGCCCAGAAAGCACGTAACACTAAAGGCATACAAGCCACGCGTGCCCACTCTTTCCTCTCCCTCGACAAGGCTCCGCAGAAAAAAAAAGGCAACTTTCATTCCCGCCGCCAGCATGCAGCAAAAACAGCCTCCCGGCAACCGGGTTTTCCATGGCGGTCACCCATCCATGTACTAACCAAACCCCACCCTGCTTAGCTTCCAACAGCCGCAGGCATGGGGCGCCACCAGGCCGGTCTAGCCGGAGGCACCAGAGTTGCCTCCGGCAGCCCTCTTGAGCGTGAGGCGCGCCACCTTCTCGCCCTCACTCACTCGACACGGGTACCGCACGCACCCACCACCACACCAGAAGCCACAGCCGGACCTAACACCACACCGACCACACGAGGCACAAAAAGCCACACCAGGCAAGGCACACAAGGCCCACAACCACGCATCAACTCGCCCTCCTCCTGATGGCCACGCTCGAGCAGGAAAAAGGAGAGGCTTTCCGTCCAGTTGCCAGCGCACAGCAAAAAAAGGCCAACAGAACCTGAAATTCACGGCCGCTCTCCCATCTACCACAGACGGGATGGGGCGTTCTCAGAGTGCTATGGCCATTGGCACCAGACTCGCCTCCAGCAGCACTCTCGAGCACAAACCACCACCTTCCCGCCCTCACTCATTCGGCACAGGAACCAGAGGCAACCACGACTAGCCCAGAACCTGGAGCCGCACCTAAAAACGCACAAGCCACGCAGGCAAAAAAAAAAAAAATAAAAAAAACAGCCGCAAAGGCACGCAGGGCCCATCAACTCGCCCTCCTCCTGATGGCCAAGATGGCGATGCAAGAAGGAGAGGCTTTAAGCCCGGTTGCCAGCGCGCAGCAAAAAAAGGTCAACAGAACCTGAAATTCACGCCCGCTCTCCCATCTATCACAGACGGGATCGGGCGTTCTCAGGTTGCTATGGCCGTAGGCACCAGACTCGCCTCCAGCAGCACTCTCAAGCACAAGCCACCACCTTCCCGCCCTCACTCATTCGGCACAGGAACCAGAGGCAACCACGACTACCCTGGAAGCTGGAACCGCACCTAAAAACGCACAAGCCATGCAGGCAAAAAAAAATAAAATAAAAAAATAAAAAAAAAGCCAAACCCGCAAAGGCACGCAGGGCCCAGAAAGCACGCAACACTAAAGGCATACAAGCCACGCGTGCCCACTCTTTCCTCTCCCTCGACAAGGCTCCGCAGAAAAAAAAAGGCAACTTTCATTCCCGCCGCCAGCATGCAGCAAAAACAGCCTCCCGGCAACCGGGTTTTCCATGGCGGTCACCCATCCATGTACTAACCAAACCCCACCCTGCTTAGCTTCCAACAGCCGCAGGCATGGGGCGCCACCAGGCCGGTCTAGCCGGAGGCACCAGAGTTGCCTCCGGCAGCCCTCTTGAGCGTGAGGCGCGCCACCTTCTCGCCCTCACTCACTCGACACGGGTACCGCACGCACCCACCACCATACCAGAAGCCACAGCCGGACCTAACACCACACCGACCACACGAGGCACAAAAAGCCACACCAGGCAAGGCACACAAGGCCCACAACCACGCATCAACTCGCCCTCCTCCTGATGGCCACGCTCGAGCAGGAAAAAGGAGAGGCTTTCCGTCCACTTGCCAGGGCACAGCAAAAAAAGGCCAACAGAACCTGAAATTCACGGCCGCTCTCCCATCTACCACAGACGGGATGGGGCGTTCTCAGAGTGCTATGGCCATAGGCACCAGACTCGCCTCCAGCAGCACTCTCGAGCACAAACCACCACCTTCCCGCCCTCACTCATTCGGCACAGGAACCAGAGGCAACCACGACTAGCCCAGAACCTGGAGCCGCACCTAAAAACGCACAAGCCACGCAGGCAAAAAAAAAAAAAATAAAAAAAACAGCCGCAAAGGCACGCAGGGCCCATCAACTCGCCCTCCTCCTGATGGCCAAGATGGCGATGCAAGAAGGAGAGGCTTTAAGCCCGGTTGCCAGCGCGCAGCAAAAAAAGGTCAACAGAACCTGAAATTCACGGCCGCTCTCCCATCTATCACAGACGGGATCGGGCGTTCTCAGAGTGCTATGGCCATAGGCACCAGACTCGCCTCCAGCAGCACTCTCAAGCACAAGCCACCACCTTCCCGCCCTCACTCATTCGGCACAGGAACCAGAGGCAACCACGACTAGCCCAGAACCTGGAGCCGCACCTAAAAACGCACAAGCCATGCAGGCAAAAAAAAATAAAATAAAAAAAACAGCCGCAAAGGCACGCAGGGCCCAGAAAGCACGTAACACTAAAGGCATACAAGCCACGCGTGCCCACTCTTTCCTCTCCCTCGACAAGGCTCCGCAGAAAAAAAAAGGCAAATTTCATTCCCGCCACCAGCATGCAGCAAAAACAGCCTCCCAGCAACCGGGTTTTCCATGGCGGTTACCCATCCATGTACTAACCAAACCCCACCCTGCTTAGCTTCCAACAGCCGCAGGCATGGGGCGCCACCAGGCCGGTCTAGCCGGAGGCACCAGAGTTGCCTCCGGCAGCCCTCTTGAGCGTGAGGCGCGCCACCTTCTCGCCCTCACTCACTCGACACGGGTACCGCACGCACCCACCACCACACCAGAAGCCGCAGCCGGACCTAACACCACACCGACCACACGAGGCACAAAAAGCCACACCAGGCAAGGCACACAAGGCCCACCACCACGCATCAACTCGCCCTCCTCCTGATGGCCAAGATGGCGATGCAAGAAGGAGAGGCTTTCCGTCCGGTTGCCAGCGCACAGCAAAAAAAGGCCAACAGAACCTGAAATTCACAGCCGCTCTCCCATCTATCACAGACGGGATCGGGCGTTCTCAGAGTACTATGGCCATAGGCACCAGACTCACCTCCAGCAGCACTCTCGAGCACAAGCCACCACCTTCCCGCCCTCACTCATTCGGCACAGGAACCAGAGGCAACCACGACTAGCCCAGAACCTGGAGCCGCACCTAAAAACGCACAAGCCACGCAGGCAAAAAAAAAAAAAATAAAAAAAACAGCCGCAAAGGCACGCAGGGCCCAGAAAGCACGTAACACTAAAGGCATACAAGCCACGCGTGCCCACTCTTTCCTCTCCCTCGACAAGGCTCCGCAGAAAAAAAAAGGCAACTTTCATTCCCGCCGCCAGCATGCAGCAAAAACAGCCTCCCGGCAACCGGGTTTTCCATGGCGGTCACCCATCCATGTACTAACCAAACCCCACCCTGCTTAGCTTCCAACAGCCGCAGGCATGGGGCGCCACCAGGCCGGTCTAGCCGGAGGCACCAGAGTTGCCTCCGGCAGCCCTCTTGAGCGTGAGGCGCGCCACCTTCCCGCCCTCACTCACTCGACACGGGTACCGCACGCACCCACCACCACACCAGAAGCCGCAGCCGGACCTAACACCACACCGACCACACGAGGCACAAAAAGCCACACCAGGAAAGGCACACAAGGCCCACAACCACGCATCAACTCGCCCTCCTCCTGATGGCCACGCTCGAGCAGGAAAAAGGAGAGGCTTTCCGTCCAGTTGCCAGCGCACAGCAAAAAAAGGCCAACAGAACCTGAAATTCACGGCCGCTCTCCCATCTATCACAGACGGGATCGGGCGTTCTCAGAGTGCTATGGCCATAGGCACCAGACTCGCCTCCAGCAGCACTCTCGAGCACAAACCACCACCTTCCCGCCCTCACTCATTCGGCACAGGAACCAGAGGCAACCACGACTAGCCCAGAACCTGGAGCCGCACATAAAAACGCACAAGCCACGCAGGCAAAAAAAAAAAAAAATAAAAAAAACAGCCGCAAAGGCACGCAGGGCCCAGAAAGCACGTAACACTAAAGGCATACAAGCCACGCGTGCCCACTCTTTCCTCTCCCTCGACAAGGCTCCGCAAAAAAAAAAAGGCGACTTTCATTCCCGCTGCCAGCATGCAGCAAAAACAGCCTCCCGGCAACCGGGTTTTCCATGGCGGTCACCCATCCATGTACTAACCAAACCCCACCCTGCTTAGCTTCCAACAGCCGCAGGCATGGGGCGCCACCAGGCCGGTCTAGCCGGAGGCACCAGAGTTGCCTCCGGCAGCCCTCTTGAGCGTGAGGCGCGCCACCTTCTCGCCCTCACTCACTCGACACGGGTACCGCACGCACCCACCACCACACCAGAAGCCACAGCCGGACCTAACACCACACCGACCACACGAGGCACAAAAAGCCACACCAGGAAAGGCACACAAGGCCCACCACCACGCATCAACTCGCCCTCCTCCTGATGGCCAAGATGGCGATGCAAGAAGGAGAGGCTTTAAGCCCGGTTACCAGCGCACAGGAAAAAAAGGCCAACAGAACCTGAAATTCACGCCCGCTCTCCCATCTATCACAGACGGGATCGGGCGTTCTCAGAGTGCTATGGCCATAGGCACCAGACTCGCCTCCAGCAGCACTCTCAAGCACAAGCCACCACCTTCCCGCCCTCACTCATTCGGCACAGGAACCAGAGGCAACCACGACTAGCCCAGAACCTGGAGCCGCACCTAAAAACGCACAAGCCATGCAGGCAAAAAAAAATAAAATAAAAAAAACAGCCGCAAAGGCACGCAGGGCCCAGAAAGCACGTAACACTAAAGGCATACAAGCCACGCGTGCCCACTCTTTCCTCTCCCTCGACAAGGCTCCGCAGAAAAAAAAAGGCAACTTTCATTCCCGCCACCAGCATGCAGCAAAAACAGCCTCCCGGCAACCGGGTTTTCCATGGCGGTCACCCATCCATGTACTAACCAAACCCCACCCTGCTTAGCTTCCAACAGCCGCAGGCATGGGGCGCCACCAGGCCGGTCTAGCCGGAGGCACCAGAGTTGCCTCCGGCAGCCCTCTTGAGCGTGAGGCGCGCCACCTTCTCGCCCTCACTCACTCGACACGGGTACCGCACGCACCCACCACCACACCAGAAGCCGCAGCCGGACCTAACACCACACCGACCACACGAGGCACAAAAAGCCACACCAGGCAAGGCACACAAGGCCCACCACCACGCATCAACTCGCCCTCCTCCTGATGGCCAAGATGGCGATGCAAGAAGGAGAGGCTTTCCGTCCGGTTGCCAGCGCACAGCAAAAAAAGGCCAACAGAACCTGAAATTCACAGCCGCTCTCCCATCTATCACAGACGGGATCGGGCGTTCTCAGAGTACTATGGCCATAGGCACCAGACTCGCCTCCAGCAGCACTCTCGAGCACAAGCCACCACCTTCCCGCCCTCACTCATTCGGCACAGGAACCAGAGGCAACCACGACTAGCCCAGAACCTGGAGCCGCACCTAAAAACGCACAAGCCACGCAGGCAAAAAAAAAAAAAATAAAAAAAACAGCCGCAAAGGCACGCAGGGCCCAGAAAGCACGTAACACTAAAGGCATACAAGCCACGCGTGCCCACTCTTTCCTCTCCCTCGACAAGGCTCCGCAGAAAAAAAAAGGCAACTTTCATTCCCGCCGCCAGCATGCAGCAAAAACAGCCTCCTGGCAACCGGGTTTTCCATGGCGGTCACCCATCCATGTACTAACCAAACCCCACCCTGCTTAGGTTCCAACAGCCGCAGGCATGGGGCGCCACCAGGCCGGTCTAGCCGGAGGCACCAGAGTTGCCTCTGGCAGCCCTCTTGAGCGTGAGGCGCGCCACCTTCTCGCCCTCACTCACTCGACATGGGTACCGCACGCACCCACCACCACACCAGAAGCCACAGCCGGACCTAACACCACACCGACCACACGAGGCACAAAAAGCCACACCAGGAAAGGCACACAAGGCCCACCACCACGCATCAACTCGCCCTCCTCCTGATGGCCAAGATGGCGATGCAAGAAGGAGAGGCTTTCCGTCCGGTTGCCAGCGCACAGCAAAAAAAGGTCAACAGAACCTGAAATTCACGCCCGCTCTCCCATCTATCACAGACGGGATCGGGCGTTCTCAGGGTGCTATGGCCATAGGCACCAGACTCACCTCCAGCAGTACTCTCAAGCACAAGCCACCACCTTCCCGCCCTCACTCATTCGGCACAGGAACCAGAGGCAACCACGACTAGCCCAGAACCTGGAGCCGCACCTAAAAACGCACAAGCCACGCAGGCAAAAAAAAAAAAAAATAAAAAAAACAGCCGCAAAGGCACGCAGGGCCCAGAAAGCACGTAACACTAAAGGCATACAAGCCACGCGTGCCCACTCTTTCCTCTCCCTCGACAAGGCTCCGCAGAAAAAAAAAGGCAACTTTCATTCCCGCCACCAGCATGCAGCAAAAACAGCCTCCCGGCAACCGGGTTTTCCATGGCGGTCACCCATCCATGTACTAACCAAACCCCACCCTGCTTAGCTTCCAACAGCCGCAGGCATGGGGCGCCACCAGGCCGGTCTAGCCGGAGGCACCAGAGTTGCCTCCGGCAGCCCTCTTGAGCGTGAGGCGCGCCACCTTCTCGCCCTCACTCACTCGACACGGGTACCGCACGCACCCACCACCACACCAGAAGCCGCAGCCGGACCTAACACCACACCGACCACACGAGGCACAAAAAGCCACACCAGGCAAGGCACACAAGGCCCACAACCACGCATCAACTCGCCCTCCTCCTGATGGCCAAGATGGCGATGCAAGAAGGAGAGGCTTTAAGCCCGGTTACCAGCGCACAGGAAAAAAAGGCCAACAGAACCTGAAATTCACGCCCGCTCTCCCATCTATCACAGACGGGATCGGGCGTTCTCAGAGTGCTATGGCCATAGGCACCAGACTCGCCTCCAGCAGCACTCTCAAGCACAAGCCACCACCTTCCCGCCCTCACTCATTCGGCACAGGAACCAGAGGCAACCACGACTAGCCCAGAACCTGGAGCCGCACCTAAAAACGCACAAGCCATGCAGGCAAAAAAAAATAAAATAAAAAAAACAGCCGCAAAGGCACGCAGGGCCCAGAAAGCACGTAACACTAAAGGCATACAAGCCACGCGTGCCCACTCTTTCCTCTCCCTCGACAAGGCTCCGCAGAAAAAAAAAGGCAAATTTCATTCCCGCCACCAGCATGCAGCAAAAACAGCCTCCCAGCAACCGGGTTTTCCATGGCGGTTACCCATCCATGTACTAACCAAACCCCACCCTGCTTAGCTTCCAACAGCCGCAGGCATGGGGCGCCACCAGGCCGGTCTAGCCGGAGGCACCAGAGTTGCCTCCGGCAGCCCTCTTGAGCGTGAGGCGCGCCACCTTCTCGCCCTCACTCACTCGACACGGGTACCGCACGCACCCACCACCACACCAGAAGCCGCAGCCGGACCTAACACCACACCGACCACACGAGGCACAAAAAGCCACACCAGGCAAGGCACACAAGGCCCACAACCACGCATCAACTCGCCCTCCTCCTGATGGCCACGCTCGAGCAGGAAAAAGGAGAGGCTTTTCGTCCAGTTGCCAGCGCACAGCAAAAAAAGGCCAACAGAACCTGAAATTCACGGCCGCTCTCCCATCTATCACAGACGGGATCGGGCGTTCTCAGAGTGCTATGGCCATAGGCACCAGACTCGCCTCCAGCAGCACTCTCGAGCACAAACCACCACCTTCCCGCCCTCACTAATTCGGCACAGGAACCAGAGGCAACCACGACTAGCCCAGAACCTGGAGCCGCACATAAAAACGCACAAGCCACGCAGGCAAAAAAAAAAAAAAATAAAAAAAACAGCCGCAAAGGCACGCAGGGCCCAGAAAGCACGTAACACTAAAGGCATACAAGCCACGCGTGCCCACTCTTTCCTCTCCCTCGACAAGGCTCCGCAAAAAAAAAAAGGCGACTTTCATTCCCGCTGCCAGCATGCAGCAAAAACAGCCTCCCGGCAACCGGGTTTTCCATGGCGGTCACCCATCCATGTACTAACCAAACCCCACCCTGCTTAGCTTCCAACAGCCGCAGGCATGGGGCGCCACCAGGCCGGTCTAGCCGGAGGCACCAGAGTTGCCTCCGGCAGCCCTCTTGAGCGTGAGGCGCGCCACCTTCTCGCCCTCACTCACTCGACACGGGTACCGCACGCACCCACCACCACACCAGAAGCCACAGCCGGACCTAACACCACACCGACCACACGAGGCACAAAAAGCCACACCAGGCAAGGCACACAAGGCCCACAACCACGCATCAACTCGCCCTCCTCCTGATGGCCAAGATGGCGATGCAAGAAGGAGAGGCTTTAAGCCCGGTTACCAGCGCACAGGAAAAAAAGGCCAACAGAACCTGAAATTCACGCCCGCTCTCCCATCTATCACAGACGGGATCGGGCGTTCTCAGAGTGCTATGGCCATAGGCACCAGACTCGCCTCCAGCAGCACTCTCAAGCACAAGCCACCACCTTCCCGCCCTCACTCATTCGGCACAGGAACCAGAGGCAACCACGACTAGCCCAGAACCTGGAGCCGCACCTAAAAACGCACAAGCCACGCAGGCAAAAAAAAAAAAAAATAAAAAAAAAGCCACACCCGCAAAGGCACGCAGGGCCCAGAAAGCACGCAACACTAAAGGCATACAAGCCACGCGTGCCCACGCTTTACTCCCGCTAGCCAAGGCTCCGCAGAAAAAAAAAGGCAACTTTCATTCCCGCCACCAGCATGCAGCAAAAACAGCCTCCCAGCAACCGGGTTTTCCATGGCGGTTACCCATCCAGGTACTAACCAAACCCCACCCTGCTTAGCTTCCAACAGCCGCAGGCATGGGGCGCCACCAGGCCGGTCTAGCCGGAGGCACCAGAGTTGCCTCCGGCAGCCCTCTTGAGCGTGAGGCGCGCCACCTTCTCGCCCTCACTCACTCGACATGGGTACCGCACGCACCCACCACCACACCAGAAGCCGCAGCCGGACCTAACACCACACCGACCACACGAGGCACAAAAAGCCACACCAGGCAAGGCACACAAGGCCCACAACCACGCATCAACTCGCCCTCCTCCTGATGGCCAAGATGGCGATGCAAGAAGGAGAGGCTTTCCGTCCGGTTGCCAGCGCACAGCAAAAAAAGGTCAACAGAACCTGAAATTCACGCCCGCTCTCCCATCTATCACAGACGGGATCGGGCGTTCTCAGGGTGCTATGGCCATAGGCACCAGACTCGCCTCCAGCAGTACTCTCAAGCACAAGCCACCACCTTCCCGCCCTCACTCATTCGGCACAGGAACCAGAGGCAACCACGACTAGCCCAGAACCTGGAGCCGCACCTAAAAACGCACAAGCCACGCAGGCAAAAAAAAAAAAAATAAAAAAAACAGCCGCAAAGGCACGCAGGGCCCAGAAAGCACGTAACACTAAAGGCATACAAGCCACGCGTGCCCACTCTTTCCTCTCCCTCGACAAGGCTCCGCAGAAAAAAAAAGGCAACTTTCATTCCCGCCACCAGCATGCAGCAAAAACAGCCTCCCGGCAACCGGGTTTTCCATGGCGGTCACCCATCCATGTACTAACCAAACCCCACCCTGCTTAGCTTCCAACAGCCGCAGGCATGGGGCGCCACCAGGCCGGTCTAGCCGGAGGCACCAGAGTTGCCTCCGGCAGCCCTCTTGAGCGTGAGGCGCGCCACCTTCTCGCCCTCACTCACTCGACACGGGTACCGCACGCACCCACCACCACACCAGAAGCCGCAGCCGGACCTAACACCACACCGACCACACGAGGCACAAAAAGCCACACCAGGCAAGGCACACAAGGCCCACCACCACGCATCAACTCGCCCTCCTCCTGATGGCCAAGATGGCGATGCAAGAAGGAGAGGCTTTCCGTCCGGTTGCCAGCGCACAGCAAAAAAAGGCCAACAGAACCTGAAATTCACAGCCGCTCTCCCATCTATCACAGACGGGATCGGGCGTTCTCAGAGTACTATGGCCATAGGCACCAGACTCGCCTCCAGCAGCACTCTCGAGCACAAGCCACCACCTTCCCGCCCTCACTCATTCGGCACAGGAACCAGAGGCAACCACGACTAGCCCAGAACCTGGAGCCGCACCTAAAAACGCACAAGCCACGCAGGCAAAAAAAAAAAAAATAAAAAAAACAGCCGCAAAGGCACGCAGGGCCCAGAAAGCACGTAACACTAAAGGCATACAAGCCACGCGTGCCCACTCTTTCCTCTCCCTCGACAAGGCTCCGCAGAAAATAAAAGGCAAATTTCATTCCCGCCACCAGCATGCAGCAAAAACAGCCTCCCAGCAACCGGGTTTTCCATGGCGGTTACCCATCCATGTACTAACCAAACCCCACCCTGCTTAGCTTCCAACAGCCGCAGGCATGGGGCGCCACCAGGCCGGTCTAGCCGGAGGCACCAGAGTTGCCTCCGGCAGCCCTCTTGAGCGTGAGGCGCGCCACCTTCTCGCCCTCACTCACTCGACACGGGTACCGCACGCACCCACCACCACACCAGAAGCCGCAGCCGGACCTAACACCACACCGACCACACGAGGCACAAAAAGCCACACCAGGCAAGGCACACAAGGCCCACAACCACGCATCAACTCGCCCTCCTCCTGATGGCCACGCTCGAGCAGTAAAAAGGAGAGGCTTTCCGTCCAGTTGCCAGCGCACAGCAAAAAAAGGCCAACAGAACCTGAAATTCACGGCCGCTCTCCCATCTATCACAGACGGGATCGGGCGTTCTCAGAGTGCTATGGCCATAGGCACCAGACTCGCCTCCAGCAGCACTCTCGAGCACAAACCACCACCTTCCCGCCCTCACTCATTCGGCACAGGAACCAGAGGCAACCACGACTAGCCCAGAACCTGGAGCCGCACATAAAAACGCACAAGCCACGCAGGCAAAAAAAAAAAAAAATAAAAAAAACAGCCGCAAAGGCACGCAGGGCCCAGAAAGCACGTAACACTAAAGGCATACAAGCCACGCGTGCCCACTCTTTCCTCTCCCTCGACAAGGCTCCGCAAAAAAAAAAAGGCGACTTTCATTCCCGCTGCCAGCATGCAGCAAAAACAGCCTCCCGGCAACCGGGTTTTCCATGGCGGTCACCCATCCATGTACTAACCAAACCCCACCCTGCTTAGCTTCCAACAGCCGCAGGCATGGGGCGCCACCAGGCCGGTCTAGCCGGAGGCACCAGAGTTGCCTCCGGCAGCCCTCTTGAGCGTGAGGCGCGCCACCTTCTCGCCCTCACTCACTCGACACGGGTACTGCACGCACCCACCACCACACCAGAAGCCACAGCCGGACCTAACACCACACCGACCACACGAGGCACAAAAAGCCACACCAGGCAAGGCACACAAGGCCCACAACCACGCATCAACTCGCCCTCCTCCTGATGGCCAAGATGGCGATGCAAGAAGGAGAGGCTTTAAGCCCGGTTACCAGCGCACAGGAAAAAAAGGCCAACAGAACCTGAAATTCACGCCCGCTCTCCCATCTATCACAGACGGGATCGGGCGTTCTCAGAGTGCTATGGCCATAGGCACCAGACTCGCCTCCAGCAGCACTCTCAAGCACAAGCCACCACCTTCCCGCCCTCACTCATTCGGCACAGGAACCAGAGGCAACCACGACTAGCCCAGAACCTGGAGCCGCACCTAAAAACGCACAAGCCACGCAGGCAAAAAAAAAAAAAATAAAAAAAACAGCCGCAAAGGCACGCAGGGCCCAGAAAGCACGTAACACTAAAGGCATACAAGCCACGCGTGCCCACTCTTTCCTCTCCCTCGACAAGGCTCCGCAGAAAAAAAAAGGCAAATTTCATTCCCGCCACCAGCATGCAGCAAAAACAGCCTCCCAGCAACCGGGTTTTCCATGGCGGTTACCCATCCATGTACTAACCAAACCCCACCCTGCTTAGCTTCCAACAGCCGCAGGCATGGGGCGCCACCAGGCCGGTCTAGCCGGAGGCACCAGAGTTGCCTCCGGCAGCCCTCTTGAGCGTGAGGCGCGCCACCTTCTCGCCCTCACTCACTCGACACGGGTACCGCACGCACCCACCACCACACCAGAAGCCGCAGCCGGACCTAACACCACACCGACCACACGAGGCACAAAAAGCCACACCAGGCAAGGCACACAAGGCCCACAACCACGCATCAACTCGCCCTCCTCCTGATGGCCACGCTCGAGCAGGAAAAAGGAGAGGCTTTCCGTCCAGTTGCCAGCGCACAGCAAAAAAAGGCCAACAGAACCTGAAATTCACGGCCGCTCTCCCATCTATCACAGACGGGATCGGGCGTTCTCAGAGTGCTATGGCCATAGGCACCAGACTCGCCTCCAGCAGCACTCTCGAGCACAAACCACCACCTTCCCGCCCTCACTAATTCGGCACAGGAACCAGAGGCAACCACGACTAGCCCAGAACCTGGAGCCGCACATAAAAACGCACAAGCCACGCAGGCAAAAAAAAAAAAAAATAAAAAAAACAGCCGCAAAGGCACGCAGGGCCCAGAAAGCACGTAACACTAAAGGCATACAAGCCACGCGTGCCCACTCTTTCCTCTCCCTCGACAAGGCTCCGCAGAAAAAAAAAGGCAACTTTCATTCCCGCCGCCAGCATGCAGCAAAAACAGCCTCCCGGCAACCGGGTTTTCCATGGCGGTCACCCATCCATGTACTAACCAAACCCCACCCTGCTTCGCTTCCAACACCCGCAGGCATGGGGCGCCACCAGGGCGGTCTAGCCGGAGGCACCAGAGTTGCCTCCGGCAGCCCTCTTGAGCGTGAGGCGCGCCACCTTCTCGCCCTCACTCACTCGACACGGGTACCGCACGCACCCACCACCACACCAGAAGCCACAGCCGGACCTAACACCACACCGACCACACGAGGCACAAAAAGCCACACCAGGCAAGGCACACAAGGCCCACAACCACGCATCAACTCGCCCTCCTCCTGATGGCCACGCTCGAGCAGGAAAAAGGAGAGGCTTTCCGTCCAGTTGCCAGCGCACAGCAAAAAAAGGCCAACAGAACCTGAAATTCACAGCCGCTCTCCCATCTACCACAGACGGGATCGGGCGTTCTCAGAGTGCTATGGCCATAGGCACCAGACTCGCCTCCAGCAGCACTCTCGAGCACAAACCACCACCTTCCCGCCCTCACTCATTCGGCACAGGAACCAGAGGCAACCACGACTAGCCCAGAACCTGGAGCCGCACCTAAAAACGCACAAGCCACGCAGGCAAAAAAAAAAAAAATAAAAAAAACAGCCGCAAAGGCACGCAGGGCCCATCAACTCGCCCTCCTCCTGATGGCCAAGATGGCGATGCAAGAAGGAGAGGCTTTAAGCCCGGTTGCCAGCGCGCAGCAAAAAAAGGTCAACAGAACCTGAAATTCACGCCCGCTCTCCCATCTATCACAGACGGGATCGGGCGTTCTCAGGTTGCTATGGCCGTAGGCACCAGACTCGCCTCCAGCAGCACTCTCAAGCACAAGCCACCACCTTCCCGCCCTCACTCATTCGGCACAGGAACCAGAGGCAACCACGACTACCCTGGAAGCTGGAACCGCACCTAAAAACGCACAAGCCATGCAGGCAAAAAAAAATAAAATAAAAAAATAAAAAAAAAGCCAAACCCGCAAAGGCACGCAGGGCCCAGAAAGCACGCAACACTAAAGGCATACAAGCCACGCGTGCCCACTCTTTCCTCTCCCTCGACAAGGCTCCGCAGAAAAAAAAAGGCAACTTTCATTCCCGCCGCCAGCATGCAGCAAAAACAGCCTCCCGGCAACCGGGTTTTCCATGGCGGTCACCCATCCATGTACTAACCAAACCCCACCCTGCTTAGCTTCCAACAGCCGCAGGCATGGGGCGCCACCAGGCCGGTCTAGCCGGAGGCACCAGAGTTGCCTCCGGCAGCCCTCTTGAGCGTGAGGCGCGCCACCTTCTCGCCCTCACTCACTCGACACGGGTACCGCACGCACCCACCACCATACCAGAAGCCGCAGCCGGACCTAACACCACACCGACCACACGAGGCACAAAAAGCCACACCAGGCAAGGCACACAAGGCCCACCACCATGCATCAACTCGCCCTCCTCCTGATGGCCAAGATGGCGATGCAAGAAGGAGAGGCTTTCCGTCCGGTTGCCAGCGCACAGCAAAAAAAGGCCAACAGAACCTGAAATTCACAGCCGCTCTCCCATCTATCACAGACGGGATCGGGCGTTCTCAGAGTACTATGGCCATAGGCACCAGACTCACCTCCAGCAGCACTCTCGAGCACAAGCCACCACCTTCCCGCCCTCACTCATTCGGCACAGGAACCAGAGGCAACCACGACTAGCCCAGAACCTGGAGCCGCACCTAAAAACGCACAAGCCACGCAGGCAAAAAAAAAAAAAATAAAAAAAACAGCCGCAAAGGCACGCAGGGCCCAGAAAGCACGTAACACTAAAGGCATACAAGCCACGCGTGCCCACTCTTTCCTCTCCCTCGACAAGGCTCCGCAGAAAAAAAAAGGCAACTTTCATTCCCGCCGCCAGCATGCAGCAAAAACAGCCTCCCGGCAACCGGGTTTTCCATGGCGGTCACCCATCCATGTACTAACCAAACCCCACCCTGCTTAGCTTCCAACAGCCGCAGGCATGGGGCGCCACCAGGCCGGTCTAGCCGGAGGCACCAGAGTTGCCTCCGGCAGCCCTCTTGAGCGTGAGGCGCGCCACCTTCTCGCCCTCACTCACTCGACACGGGTACCGCACGCACCCACCACCACACCAGAAGCCGCAGCCGGACCTAACACCACACCGACCACACGAGGCACAAAAAGCCACACCAGGAAAGGCACACAAGGCCCACAACCACGCATCAACTCGCCCTCCTCCTGATGGCCACGCTCGAGCAGGAAAAAGGAGAGGCTTTCCGTCCAGTTGCCAGCGCACAGCAAAAAAAGGCCAACAGAACCTGAAATTCACGGCCGCTCTCCCATCTATCACAGACGGGATCGGGCGTTCTCAGAGTGCTATGGCCATAGGCACCAGACTCGCCTCCAGCAGCACTCTCGAGCAGAAACCACCACCTTCCCGCCCTCACTCATTCGGCACAGGAACCAGAGGCAACCACGACTAGCCCAGAACCTGGAGCCGCACATAAAAACGCACAAGCCACGCAGGCAAAAAAAAAAAAAAATAAAAAAAACAGCCGCAAAGGCACGCAGGGCCCAGAAAGCACGTAACACTAAAGGCATACAAGCCACGCGTGCCCACTCTTTCCTCTCCCTCGACAAGGCTCCGCAAAAAAAAAAAGGCGACTTTCATTCCCGCTGCCAGCATGCAGCAAAAACAGCCTCCCGGCAACCGGGTTTTCCATGGCGGTCACCCATCCATGTACTAACCAAACCCCACCCTGCTTAGCTTCCAACAGCCGCAGGCATGGGGCGCCACCAGGCCGGTCTAGCCGGAGGCACCAGAGTTGCCTCCGGCAGCCCTCTTGAGCGTGAGGCGCGCCACCTTCTCGCCCTCACTCACTCGACAAAGGGTACCGCACGCACCCACCACCACACCAGAAGCCGCAGCCGGACCTAACACCACACCGACCACACGAGGCACAAAAAGCCACACCAGGCAAGGCACACAAGGCCCACAACCACGCATCAACTCGCCCTCCTCCTGATGGCCAAGATGGCGATGCAAGAAGGAGAGGCTTTAAGCCCGGTTACCAGCGCACAGGAAAAAAAGGCCAACAGAACCTGAAATTCACGCCCGCTCTCCCATCTATCACAGACGGGATCGGGCGTTCTCAGAGTGCTATGGCCATAGGCACCAGACTCACCTCCAGCAGCACTCTCAAGCACAAGCCACCACCTTCCCGCCCTCACTCATTCGGCACAGGAACCAGAGGCAACCACGACTAGCCCAGAACCTGGAGCCGCACCTAAAAACGCACAAGCCACGCAGGCAAAAAAAAAAAAAATAAAAAAAACAGCCGCAAAGGCACGCAGGGCCCAGAAAGCACGTAACACTAAAGGCATACAAGCCACGCGTGCCCACTCTTTCCTCTCCCTCGACAAGGCTCCGCAGAAAAAAAAAGGCAAATTTCATTCCCGCCACCAGCATGCAGCAAAAACAGCCTCCCAGCAACCGGGTTTTCCATGGCGGTTACCCATCCATGTACTAACCAAACCCCACCCTGCTTAGCTTCCAACAGCCGCAGGCATGGGGCGCCACCAGGCCGGTCTAGCCGGAGGCACCAGAGTTGCCTCCGGCAGCCCTCTTGAGCGTGAGGCGCGCCACCTTCTCGCCCTCACTCACTCGACATGGGTACCGCACGCACCCACCACCACACCAGAAGCCGCAGCCGGACCTAACACCACACCGACCACACGAGGCACAAAAAGCCACACCAGGAAAGGCACACAAGGCCCACAACCACGCATCAACTCGCCCTCCTCCTGATGGCCAAGATGGCGATGCAAGAAGGAGAGGCTTTCCGTCCGGTTGCCAGCGCGCAGCAAAAAAAGGTCAACAGAACCTGAAATTCACAGCCGCTCTCCCATCTACCACAGACGGGATCGGGCGTTCTCAGGTTGCTATGGCCGTAGGCACCAGACTCGCCTCCAGCAGCACTCTCAAGCACAAGCCACCACCTTCCCGCCCTCACTCATTCGGCACAGGAACCAGAGGCAACCACGACTACCCTGGAAGCTGGAACCGCACCTAAAAACGCACAAGCCATGCAGGCAAAAAAAAATAAAATAAAAAAATAAAAAAAAAGCCACACCCGCAAAGGCACGCAGGGCCCAGAAAGCACGCAACACTAAAGGCATACAAGCCACGCGTGCCCACTCTTTCCTCTCCCTCGACAAGGCTCCGCAGAAAAAAAAAGGCAACTTTCATTCCCGCCGCCAGCATGCAGCAAAAACAGCCTCCCGGCAACCGGGTTTTCCATGGCGGTCACCCATCCATGTACTAACCAAACCCCACCCTGCTTAGCTTCCAACAGCCGCAGGCATGGGGCGCCACCAGGCCGGTCTAGCCGGAGGCACCAGAGTTGCCTCCGGCAGCCCTCTTGAGCGTGAGGCGCGCCACCTTCTCGCCCTCACTCACTCGACACGGGTACCGCACGCACCCACCACCATACCAGAAGCCACAGCCGGACCTAACACCACACCGACCACACGAGGCACAAAAAGCCACACCAGGCAAGGCACACAAGGCCCACAACCATGCATCAACTCGCCCTCCTCCTGATGGCCACGCTCGAGCAGGAAAAAGGAGAGGCTTTCCGTCCAGTTGCCAGGGCACAGCAAAAAAAGGTCAACAGAACCTGAAATTCACGGCCGCTCTCCCATCTACCACAGACGGGATGGGGCGTTCTCAGAGTGCTATGGCCATAGGCACCAGACTCGCCTCCAGCAGCACTCTCGAGCACAAACCACCACCTTCCCGCCCTCACTCATTCGGCACAGGAACCAGAGGCAACCACGACTAGCCCAGAACCTGGAGCCGCACCTAAAAACGCACAAGCCACGCAGGCAAAAAAAAAAAAAATAAAAAAAACAGCCGCAAAGGCACGCAGGGCCCATCAACTCGCCCTCCTCCTGATGGCCAAGATGGCGATGCAAGAAGGAGAGGCTTTAAGCCCGGTTGCCAGCGCGCAGCAAAAAAAGGTCAACAGAACCTGAAATTCACGCCCGCTCTCCCATCTATCACAGACGGGATCGGGCGTTCTCAGGTTGCTATGGCCGTAGGCACCAGACTCGCCTCCAGCAGCACTCTCAAGCACAAGCCACCACCTTCCCGCCCTCACTCATTCGGCACAGGAACCAGAGGCAACCACGACTACCCTGGAAGCTGGAACCGCACCTAAAAACGCACAAGCCATGCAGGCAAAAAAAAATAAAATAAAAAAATAAAAAAAAAGCCAAACCCGCAAAGGCACGCAGGGCCCAGAAAGCACGCAACACTAAAGGCATACAAGCCACGCGTGCCCACTCTTTCCTCTCCCTCGACAAGGCTCCGCAGAAAAAAAAAGGCAACTTTCATTCCCGCCGCCAGCATGCAGCAAAAACAGCCTCCCGGCAACCGGGTTTTCCATGGCGGTCACCCATCCATGTACTAACCAAACCCCACCCTGCTTAGCTTCCAACAGCCGCAGGCATGGGGCGCCACCAGGCCGGTCTAGCCGGAGGCACCAGAGTTGCCTCCGGCAGCCCTCTTGAGCGTGAGGCGCGCCACCTTCTCGCCCTCACTCACTCGACACGGGTACCGCACGCACCCACCACCACACCAGAAGCCGCAGCCGGACCTAACACCACACCGACCACACGAGGCACAAAAAGCCACACCAGGCAAGGCACACAAGGCCCACAACCACGCATCAACTCGCCCTCCTCCTGATGGCCAAGATGGCGATGCAAGAAGGAGAGGCTTTCCGTCCGGTTGCCAGCGCACAGCAAAAAAAGGCCAACAGAACCTGAAATTCACAGCCGCTCTCCCATCTATCACAGACGGGATCGGGCGTTCTCAGAGTACTATGGCCATAGGCACCAGACTCACCTCCAGCAGCACTCTCGAGCACAAGCCACCACCTTCCCGCCCTCACTCATTCGGCACAGGAACCAGAGGCAACCACGACTAGCCCAGAACCTGGAGCCGCACCTAAAAACGCACAAGCCACGCAGGCAAAAAAAAAAAAAATAAAAAAAACAGCCGCAAAGGCACGCAGGGCCCAGAAAGCACGTAACACTAAAGGCATACAAGCCACGCGTGCCCACTCTTTCCTCTCCCTCGACAAGGCTCCGCAGAAAAAAAAAGGCAACTTTCATTCCCGCCGCCAGCATGCAGCAAAAACAGCCTCCCGGCAACCGGGTTTTCCATGGCGGTCACCCATCCATGTACTAACCAAACCCCACCCTGCTTAGCTTCCAACAGCCGCAGGCATGGGGCGCCACCAGGCCGGTCTAGCCGGAGGCACCAGAGTTGCCTCCGGCAGCCCTCTTGAGCGTGAGGCGCGCCACCTTCCCGCCCTCACTCACTCGACACGGGTACCGCACGCACCCACCACCA
Organism: Cyanistes caeruleus; assembly: GCF_971803275.1. Taxonomy (NCBI): domain Eukaryota; kingdom Metazoa; phylum Chordata; class Aves; order Passeriformes; family Paridae; genus Cyanistes; species Cyanistes caeruleus. The sequence continues at coordinate 3,998,437 of NC_141704.1, read as the reverse complement.
CACCAGAAGCCGCAGCCGGACCTAACACCACACCGACCACACGAGGCACAAAAAGCCACACCAGGAAAGGCACACAAGGCCCACAACCACGCATCAACTCGCCCTCCTCCTGATGGCCACGCTCGAGCAGGAAAAAGGAGAGGCTTTCCGTCCAGTTGCCAGCGCACAGCAAAAAAAGGCCAACAGAACCTGAAATTCACGGCCGCTCTCCCATCTATCACAGACGGGATCGGGCGTTCTCAGAGTGCTATGGCCATAGGCACCAGACTCGCCTCCAGCAGCACTCTCGAGCACAAACCACCACCTTCCCGCCCTCACTCATTCGGCACAGGAACCAGAGGCAACCACGACTAGCCCAGAACCTGGAGCCGCACATAAAAACGCACAAGCCACGCAGGCAAAAAAAAAAAAAAATAAAAAAAACAGCCGCAAAGGCACGCAGGGCCCAGAAAGCACGTAACACTAAAGGCATACAAGCCACGCGTGCCCACTCTTTCCTCTCCCTCGACAAGGCTCCGCAAAAAAAAAAAGGCAACTTTCATTCCCGCTGCCAGCATGCAGCAAAAACAGCCTCCCGGCAACCGGGTTTTCCATGGCGGTCACCCATCCATGTACTAACCAAACCCCACCCTGCTTAGCTTCCAACAGCCGCAGGCATGGGGCGCCACCAGGCCGGTCTAGCCGGAGGCACCAGAGTTGCCTCCGGCAGCCCTCTTGAGCGTGAGGCGCGCCACCTTCTCGCCCTCACTCACTCGACAAAGGGTACCGCACGCACCCACCACCACACCAGAAGCCGCAGCCGGACCTAACACCACACCGACCACACGAGGCACAAAAAGCCACACCAGGCAAGGCACACAAGGCCCACAACCACGCATCAACTCGCCCTCCTCCTGATGGCCAAGATGGCGATGCAAGAAGGAGAGGCTTTAAGCCCGGTTACCAGCGCACAGGAAAAAAAGGCCAACAGAACCTGAAATTCACGCCCGCTCTCCCATCTATCACAGACGGGATCGGGCGTTCTCAGAGTGCTATGGCCATAGGCACCAGACTCGCCTCCAGCAGCACTCTCAAGCACAAGCCACCACCTTCCCGCCCTCACTCATTCGGCACAGGAACCAGAGGCAACCACGACTAGCCCAGAACCTGGAGCCGCACCTAAAAACGCACAAGCCACGCAGGCAAAAAAAAAAAAAAAAAAAAAACAGCCGCAAAGGCACGCAGGGCCCAGAAAGCACGTAACACTAAAGGCATACAAGCCACGCGTGCCCACTCTTTCCTCTCCCTCGAGAAGGCTCCGCAGAAAAAAAAAGGCAAATTTCATTCCCGCCACCAGCATGCAGCAAAAACACCCTCCCAGCAACCGGGTTTTCCATGGCGGTTACCCATCCATGTACTAACCAAACCCCACCCTGCTTAGCTTCCAACAGCCGCAGGCATGGGGCGCCACCAGGCCGGTCTAGCCGGAGGCACCAGAGTTGCCTCCGGCAGCCCTCTTGAGCGTGAGGCGCGCCACCTTCTCGCCCTCACTCACTCGACATGGGTACCGCACGCACCCACCACCACACCAGAAGCCGCAGCCGGACCTAACACCACACCGACCACACGAGGCACAAAAAGCCACACCAGGCAAGGCACACAAGGCCCACAACCACGCATCAACTCGCCCTCCTCCTGATGGCCACGCTCGAGCAGGAAAAAGGAGAGGCTTTTCGTCCAGTTGCCAGCGCACAGCAAAAAAAGGCCAACAGAACCTGAAATTCACGGCCGCTCTCCCATCTATCACAGACGGGATCGGGCGTTCTCAGAGTGCTATGGCCATAGGCACCAGACTCGCCTCCAGCAGCACTCTCGAGCACAAACCACCACCTTCCCGCCCTCACTAATTCGGCACAGGAACCAGAGGCAACCACGACTAGCCCAGAACCTGGAGCCGCACATAAAAACGCACAAGCCACGCAGGCAAAAAAAAAAAAAAATAAAAAAAACAGCCGCAAAGGCACGCAGGGCCCAGAAAGCACGTAACACTAAAGGCATACAAGCCACGCGTGCCCACTCTTTCCTCTCCCTCGACAAGGCTCCGCAAAAAAAAAAAGGCGACTTTCATTCCCGCTGCCAGCATGCAGCAAAAACAGCCTCCCGGCAACCGGGTTTTCCATGGCGGTCACCCATCCATGTACTAACCAAACCCCACCCTGCTTAGCTTCCAACAGCCGCAGGCATGGGGCGCCACCAGGCCGGTCTAGCCGGAGGCACCAGAGTTGCCTCCGGCAGCCCTCTTGAGCGTGAGGCGCGCCACCTTCTCGCCCTCACTCACTCGACACGGGTACCGCACGCACCCACCACCACACCAGAAGCCACAGCCGGACCTAACACCACACCGACCACACGAGGCACAAAAAGCCACACCAGGCAAGGCACACAAGGCCCACAACCACGCATCAACTCGCCCTCCTCCTGATGGCCAAGATGGCGATGCAAGAAGGAGAGGCTTTAAGCCCGGTTACCAGCGCACAGGAAAAAAAGGCCAACAGAACCTGAAATTCACGCCCGCTCTCCCATCTATCACAGACGGGATCGGGCGTTCTCAGAGTGCTATGGCCATAGGCACCAGACTCGCCTCCAGCAGCACTCTCAAGCACAAGCCACCACCTTCCCGCCCTCACTCATTCGGCACAGGAACCAGAGGCAACCACGACTAGCCCAGAACCTGGAGCCGCACCTAAAAACGCACAAGCCACGCAGGCAAAAAAAAAAAAAAATAAAAAAAAAGCCACACCCGCAAAGGCACGCAGGGCCCAGAAAGCACGCAACACTAAAGGCATACAAGCCACGCGTGCCCACGCTTTACTCCCGCTAGCCAAGGCTCCGCAGAAAAAAAAAGGCAACTTTCATTCCCGCCACCAGCATGCAGCAAAAACAGCCTCCCAGCAACCGGGTTTTCCATGGCGGTTACCCATCCAGGTACTAACCAAACCCCACCCTGCTTAGCTTCCAACAGCCGCAGGCATGGGGCGCCACCAGGCCGGTCTAGCCGGAGGCACCAGAGTTGCCTCCGGCAGCCCTCTTGAGCGTGAGGCGCGCCACCTTCTCGCCCTCACTCACTCGACATGGGTACCGCACGCACCCACCACCACACCAGAAGCCGCAGCCGGACCTAACACCACACCGACCACACGAGGCACAAAAAGCCACACCAGGCAAGGCACACAAGGCCCACAACCACGCATCAACTCGCCCTCCTCCTGATGGCCAAGATGGCGATGCAAGAAGGAGAGGCTTTCCGTCCGGTTGCCAGCGCACAGCAAAAAAAGGTCAACAGAACCTGAAATTCACGCCCGCTCTCCCATCTATCACAGACGGGATCGGGCGTTCTCAGGGTGCTATGGCCATAGGCACCAGACTCGCCTCCAGCAGTACTCTCAAGCACAAGCCACCACCTTCCCGCCCTCACTCATTCGGCACAGGAACCAGAGGCAACCACGACTAGCCCAGAACCTGGAGCCGCACCTAAAAACGCACAAGCCACGCAGGCAAAAAAAAAAAAAATAAAAAAAACAGCCGCAAAGGCACGCAGGGCCCAGAAAGCACGTAACACTAAAGGCATACAAGCCACGCGTGCCCACTCTTTCCTCTCCCTCGACAAGGCTCCGCAGAAAAAAAAAGGCAACTTTCATTCCCGCCACCAGCATGCAGCAAAAACAGCCTCCCGGCAACCGGGTTTTCCATGGCGGTCACCCATCCATGTACTAACCAAACCCCACCCTGCTTAGCTTCCAACAGCCGCAGGCATGGGGCGCCACCAGGCCGGTCTAGCCGGAGGCACCAGAGTTGCCTCCGGCAGCCCTCTTGAGCGTGAGGCGCGCCACCTTCTCGCCCTCACTCACTCGACACGGGTACCGCACGCACCCACCACCACACCAGAAGCCGCAGCCGGACCTAACACCACACCGACCACACGAGGCACAAAAAGCCACACCAGGCAAGGCACACAAGGCCCACCACCACGCATCAACTCGCCCTCCTCCTGATGGCCAAGATGGCGATGCAAGAAGGAGAGGCTTTCCGTCCGGTTGCCAGCGCACAGCAAAAAAAGGCCAACAGAACCTGAAATTCACAGCCGCTCTCCCATCTATCACAGACGGGATCGGGCGTTCTCAGAGTACTATGGCCATAGGCACCAGACTCGCCTCCAGCAGCACTCTCGAGCACAAGCCACCACCTTCCCGCCCTCACTCATTCGGCACAGGAACCAGAGGCAACCACGACTAGCCCAGAACCTGGAGCCGCACCTAAAAACGCACAAGCCACGCAGGCAAAAAAAAAAAAAATAAAAAAAACAGCCGCAAAGGCACGCAGGGCCCAGAAAGCACGTAACACTAAAGGCATACAAGCCACGCGTGCCCACTCTTTCCTCTCCCTCGACAAGGCTCCGCAGAAAATAAAAGGCAAATTTCATTCCCGCCACCAGCATGCAGCAAAAACAGCCTCCCAGCAACCGGGTTTTCCATGGCGGTTACCCATCCATGTACTAACCAAACCCCACCCTGCTTAGCTTCCAACAGCCGCAGGCATGGGGCGCCACCAGGCCGGTCTAGCCGGAGGCACCAGAGTTGCCTCCGGCAGCCCTCTTGAGCGTGAGGCGCGCCACCTTCTCGCCCTCACTCACTCGACACGGGTACCGCACGCACCCACCACCACACCAGAAGCCGCAGCCGGACCTAACACCACACCGACCACACGAGGCACAAAAAGCCACACCAGGCAAGGCACACAAGGCCCACAACCACGCATCAACTCGCCCTCCTCCTGATGGCCACGCTCGAGCAGTAAAAAGGAGAGGCTTTCCGTCCAGTTGCCAGCGCACAGCAAAAAAAGGCCAACAGAACCTGAAATTCACGGCCGCTCTCCCATCTATCACAGACGGGATCGGGCGTTCTCAGAGTGCTATGGCCATAGGCACCAGACTCGCCTCCAGCAGCACTCTCGAGCACAAACCACCACCTTCCCGCCCTCACTCATTCGGCACAGGAACCAGAGGCAACCACGACTAGCCCAGAACCTGGAGCCGCACATAAAAACGCACAAGCCACGCAGGCAAAAAAAAAAAAAAATAAAAAAAACAGCCGCAAAGGCACGCAGGGCCCAGAAAGCACGTAACACTAAAGGCATACAAGCCACGCGTGCCCACTCTTTCCTCTCCCTCGACAAGGCTCCGCAAAAAAAAAAAGGCGACTTTCATTCCCGCTGCCAGCATGCAGCAAAAACAGCCTCCCGGCAACCGGGTTTTCCATGGCGGTCACCCATCCATGTACTAACCAAACCCCACCCTGCTTAGCTTCCAACAGCCGCAGGCATGGGGCGCCACCAGGCCGGTCTAGCCGGAGGCACCAGAGTTGCCTCCGGCAGCCCTCTTGAGCGTGAGGCGCGCCACCTTCTCGCCCTCACTCACTCGACACGGGTACTGCACGCACCCACCACCACACCAGAAGCCACAGCCGGACCTAACACCACACCGACCACACGAGGCACAAAAAGCCACACCAGGCAAGGCACACAAGGCCCACAACCACGCATCAACTCGCCCTCCTCCTGATGGCCAAGATGGCGATGCAAGAAGGAGAGGCTTTAAGCCCGGTTACCAGCGCACAGGAAAAAAAGGCCAACAGAACCTGAAATTCACGCCCGCTCTCCCATCTATCACAGACGGGATCGGGCGTTCTCAGAGTGCTATGGCCATAGGCACCAGACTCGCCTCCAGCAGCACTCTCAAGCACAAGCCACCACCTTCCCGCCCTCACTCATTCGGCACAGGAACCAGAGGCAACCACGACTAGCCCAGAACCTGGAGCCGCACCTAAAAACGCACAAGCCACGCAGGCAAAAAAAAAAAAAATAAAAAAAACAGCCGCAAAGGCACGCAGGGCCCAGAAAGCACGTAACACTAAAGGCATACAAGCCACGCGTGCCCACTCTTTCCTCTCCCTCGACAAGGCTCCGCAGAAAAAAAAAGGCAAATTTCATTCCCGCCACCAGCATGCAGCAAAAACAGCCTCCCAGCAACCGGGTTTTCCATGGCGGTTACCCATCCATGTACTAACCAAACCCCACCCTGCTTAGCTTCCAACAGCCGCAGGCATGGGGCGCCACCAGGCCGGTCTAGCCGGAGGCACCAGAGTTGCCTCCGGCAGCCCTCTTGAGCGTGAGGCGCGCCACCTTCTCGCCCTCACTCACTCGACACGGGTACCGCACGCACCCACCACCACACCAGAAGCCGCAGCCGGACCTAACACCACACCGACCACACGAGGCACAAAAAGCCACACCAGGCAAGGCACACAAGGCCCACAACCACGCATCAACTCGCCCTCCTCCTGATGGCCACGCTCGAGCAGGAAAAAGGAGAGGCTTTCCGTCCAGTTGCCAGCGCACAGCAAAAAAAGGCCAACAGAACCTGAAATTCACGGCCGCTCTCCCATCTATCACAGACGGGATCGGGCGTTCTCAGAGTGCTATGGCCATAGGCACCAGACTCGCCTCCAGCAGCACTCTCGAGCACAAACCACCACCTTCCCGCCCTCACTAATTCGGCACAGGAACCAGAGGCAACCACGACTAGCCCAGAACCTGGAGCCGCACATAAAAACGCACAAGCCACGCAGGCAAAAAAAAAAAAAAATAAAAAAAACAGCCGCAAAGGCACGCAGGGCCCAGAAAGCACGTAACACTAAAGGCATACAAGCCACGCGTGCCCACTCTTTCCTCTCCCTCGACAAGGCTCCGCAGAAAAAAAAAGGCAACTTTCATTCCCGCCGCCAGCATGCAGCAAAAACAGCCTCCCGGCAACCGGGTTTTCCATGGCGGTCACCCATCCATGTACTAACCAAACCCCACCCTGCTTAGCTTCCAACAGCCGCAGGCATGGGGCGCCACCAGGGCGGTCTAGCCGGAGGCACCAGAGTTGCCTCCGGCAGCCCTCTTGAGCGTGAGGCGCGCCACCTTCTCGCCCTCACTCACTCGACACGGGTACCGCACGCACCCACCACCACACCAGAAGCCACAGCCGGACCTAACACCACACCGACCACACGAGGCACAAAAAGCCACACCAGGCAAGGCACACAAGGCCCACAACCACGCATCAACTCGCCCTCCTCCTGATGGCCACGCTCGAGCAGGAAAAAGGAGAGGCTTTCCGTCCAGTTGCCAGCGCACAGCAAAAAAAGGCCAACAGAACCTGAAATTCACAGCCGCTCTCCCATCTACCACAGACGGGATCGGGCGTTCTCAGAGTGCTATGGCCATAGGCACCAGACTCGCCTCCAGCAGCACTCTCGAGCACAAACCACCACCTTCCCGCCCTCACTCATTCGGCACAGGAACCAGAGGCAACCACGACTAGCCCAGAACCTGGAGCCGCACCTAAAAACGCACAAGCCACGCAGGCAAAAAAAAAAAAAATAAAAAAAACAGCCGCAAAGGCACGCAGGGCCCATCAACTCGCCCTCCTCCTGATGGCCAAGATGGCGATGCAAGAAGGAGAGGCTTTAAGCCCGGTTGCCAGCGCGCAGCAAAAAAAGGTCAACAGAACCTGAAATTCACGCCCGCTCTCCCATCTATCACAGACGGGATCGGGCGTTCTCAGAGTGCTATGGCCGTAGGCACCAGACTCGCCTCCAGCAGCACTCTCAAGCACAAGCCACCACCTTCCCGCCCTCACTCATTCGGCACAGGAACCAGAGGCAACCACGACTACCCTGGAAGCTGGAACCGCACCTAAAAACGCACAAGCCATGCAGGCAAAAAAAAATAAAATAAAAAAATAAAAAAAAAGCCAAACCCGCAAAGGCACGCAGGGCCCAGAAAGCACGCAACACTAAAGGCATACAAGCCACGCGTGCCCACTCTTTCCTCTCCCTCGACAAGGCTCCGCAGAAAAAAAAAGGCAACTTTCATTCCCGCCGCCAGCATGCAGCAAAAACAGCCTCCCGGCAACCGGGTTTTCCATGGCGGTCACCCATCCATGTACTAACCAAACCCCACCCTGCTTAGCTTCCAACAGCCGCAGGCATGGGGCGCCACCAGGCCGGTCTAGCCGGAGGCACCAGAGTTGCCTCCGGCAGCCCTCTTGAGCGTGAGGCGCGCCACCTTCTCGCCCTCACTCACTCGACACGGGTACCGCACGCACCCACCACCATACCAGAAGCCGCAGCCGGACCTAACACCACACCGACCACACGAGGCACAAAAAGCCACACCAGGCAAGGCACACAAGGCCCACCACCATGCATCAACTCGCCCTCCTCCTGATGGCCAAGATGGCGATGCAAGAAGGAGAGGCTTTCCGTCCGGTTGCCAGCGCACAGCAAAAAAAGGCCAACAGAACCTGAAATTCACAGCCGCTCTCCCATCTATCACAGACGGGATCGGGCGTTCTCAGAGTACTATGGCCATAGGCACCAGACTCACCTCCAGCAGCACTCTCGAGCACAAGCCACCACCTTCCCGCCCTCACTCATTCGGCACAGGAACCAGAGGCAACCACGACTAGCCCAGAACCTGGAGCCGCACCTAAAAACGCACAAGCCACGCAGGCAAAAAAAAAAAAAATAAAAAAAACAGCCGCAAAGGCACGCAGGGCCCAGAAAGCACGTAACACTAAAGGCATACAAGCCACGCGTGCCCACTCTTTCCTCTCCCTCGACAAGGCTCCGCAGAAAAAAAAAGGCAACTTTCATTCCCGCCGCCAGCATGCAGCAAAAACAGCCTCCCGGCAACCGGGTTTTCCATGGCGGTCACCCATCCATGTACTAACCAAACCCCACCCTGCTTAGCTTCCAACAGCCGCAGGCATGGGGCGCCACCAGGCCGGTCTAGCCGGAGGCACCAGAGTTGCCTCCGGCAGCCCTCTTGAGCGTGAGGCGCGCCACCTTCTCGCCCTCACTCACTCGACACGGGTACCGCACGCACCCACCACCACACCAGAAGCCGCAGCCGGACCTAACACCACACCGACCACACGAGGCACAAAAAGCCACACCAGGAAAGGCACACAAGGCCCACAACCACGCATCAACTCGCCCTCCTCCTGATGGCCACGCTCGAGCAGGAAAAAGGAGAGGCTTTCCGTCCAGTTGCCAGCGCACAGCAAAAAAAGGCCAACAGAACCTGAAATTCACGGCCGCTCTCCCATCTATCACAGACGGGATCGGGCGTTCTCAGAGTGCTATGGCCATAGGCACCAGACTCGCCTCCAGCAGCACTCTCGAGCAGAAACCACCACCTTCCCGCCCTCACTCATTCGGCACAGGAACCAGAGGCAACCACGACTAGCCCAGAACCTGGAGCCGCACATAAAAACGCACAAGCCACGCAGGCAAAAAAAAAAAAAAATAAAAAAAACAGCCGCAAAGGCACGCAGGGCCCAGAAAGCACGTAACACTAAAGGCATACAAGCCACGCGTGCCCACTCTTTCCTCTCCCTCGACAAGGCTCCGCAAAAAAAAAAAGGCGACTTTCATTCCCGCTGCCAGCATGCAGCAAAAACAGCCTCCCGGCAACCGGGTTTTCCATGGCGGTCACCCATCCATGTACTAACCAAACCCCACCCTGCTTAGCTTCCAACAGCCGCAGGCATGGGGCGCCACCAGGCCGGTCTAGCCGGAGGCACCAGAGTTGCCTCCGGCAGCCCTCTTGAGCGTGAGGCGCGCCACCTTCTCGCCCTCACTCACTCGACAAAGGGTACCGCACGCACCCACCACCACACCAGAAGCCGCAGCCGGACCTAACACCACACCGACCACACGAGGCACAAAAAGCCACACCAGGCAAGGCACACAAGGCCCACAACCACGCATCAACTCGCCCTCCTCCTGATGGCCAAGATGGCGATGCAAGAAGGAGAGGCTTTAAGCCCGGTTACCAGCGCACAGGAAAAAAAGGCCAACAGAACCTGAAATTCACGCCCGCTCTCCCATCTATCACAGACGGGATCGGGCGTTCTCAGAGTGCTATGGCCATAGGCACCAGACTCACCTCCAGCAGCACTCTCAAGCACAAGCCACCACCTTCCCGCCCTCACTCATTCGGCACAGGAACCAGAGGCAACCACGACTAGCCCAGAACCTGGAGCCGCACCTAAAAACGCACAAGCCACGCAGGCAAAAAAAAAAAAAATAAAAAAAACAGCCGCAAAGGCACGCAGGGCCCAGAAAGCACGTAACACTAAAGGCATACAAGCCACGCGTGCCCACTCTTTCCTCTCCCTCGACAAGGCTCCGCAGAAAAAAAAAGGCAAATTTCATTCCCGCCACCAGCATGCAGCAAAAACAGCCTCCCAGCAACCGGGTTTTCCATGGCGGTTACCCATCCATGTACTAACCAAACCCCACCCTGCTTAGCTTCCAACAGCCGCAGGCATGGGGCGCCACCAGGCCGGTCTAGCCGGAGGCACCAGAGTTGCCTCCGGCAGCCCTCTTGAGCGTGAGGCGCGCCACCTTCTCGCCCTCACTCACTCGACATGGGTACCGCACGCACCCACCACCACACCAGAAGCCGCAGCCGGACCTAACACCACACCGACCACACGAGGCACAAAAAGCCACACCAGGAAAGGCACACAAGGCCCACAACCACGCATCAACTCGCCCTCCTCCTGATGGCCAAGATGGCGATGCAAGAAGGAGAGGCTTTCCGTCCGGTTGCCAGCGCGCAGCAAAAAAAGGTCAACAGAACCTGAAATTCACAGCCGCTCTCCCATCTACCACAGACGGGATCGGGCGTTCTCAGGTTGCTATGGCCGTAGGCACCAGACTCGCCTCCAGCAGCACTCTCAAGCACAAGCCACCACCTTCCCGCCCTCACTCATTCGGCACAGGAACCAGAGGCAACCACGACTACCCTGGAAGCTGGAACCGCACCTAAAAACGCACAAGCCATGCAGGCAAAAAAAAATAAAATAAAAAAATAAAAAAAAAGCCACACCCGCAAAGGCACGCAGGGCCCAGAAAGCACGCAACACTAAAGGCATACAAGCCACGCGTGCCCACTCTTTCCTCTCCCTCGACAAGGCTCCGCAGAAAAAAAAAGGCAACTTTCATTCCCGCCGCCAGCATGCAGCAAAAACAGCCTCCCGGCAACCGGGTTTTCCATGGCGGTCACCCATCCATGTACTAACCAAACCCCACCCTGCTTAGCTTCCAACAGCCGCAGGCATGGGGCGCCACCAGGCCGGTCTAGCCGGAGGCACCAGAGTTGCCTCCGGCAGCCCTCTTGAGCGTGAGGCGCGCCACCTTCTCGCCCTCACTCACTCGACACGGGTACCGCACGCACCCACCACCATACCAGAAGCCACAGCCGGACCTAACACCACACCGACCACACGAGGCACAAAAAGCCACACCAGGCAAGGCACACAAGGCCCACAACCATGCATCAACTCGCCCTCCTCCTGATGGCCACGCTCGAGCAGGAAAAAGGAGAGGCTTTCCGTCCAGTTGCCAGGGCACAGCAAAAAAAGGTCAACAGAACCTGAAATTCACGGCCGCTCTCCCATCTACCACAGACGGGATGGGGCGTTCTCAGAGTGCTATGGCCATAGGCACCAGACTCGCCTCCAGCAGCACTCTCGAGCACAAACCACCACCTTCCCGCCCTCACTCATTCGGCACAGGAACCAGAGGCAACCACGACTAGCCCAGAACCTGGAGCCGCACCTAAAAACGCACAAGCCACGCAGGCAAAAAAAAAAAAAATAAAAAAAACAGCCGCAAAGGCACGCAGGGCCCATCAACTCGCCCTCCTCCTGATGGCCAAGATGGCGATGCAAGAAGGAGAGGCTTTAAGCCCGGTTGCCAGCGCGCAGCAAAAAAAGGTCAACAGAACCTGAAATTCACGCCCGCTCTCCCATCTATCACAGACGGGATCGGGCGTTCTCAGGTTGCTATGGCCGTAGGCACCAGACTCGCCTCCAGCAGCACTCTCAAGCACAAGCCACCACCTTCCCGCCCTCACTCATTCGGCACAGGAACCAGAGGCAACCACGACTACCCTGGAAGCTGGAACCGCACCTAAAAACGCACAAGCCATGCAGGCAAAAAAAAATAAAATAAAAAAATAAAAAAAAAGCCAAACCCGCAAAGGCACGCAGGGCCCAGAAAGCACGCAACACTAAAGGCATACAAGCCACGCGTGCCCACTCTTTCCTCTCCCTCGACAAGGCTCCGCAGAAAAAAAAAGGCAACTTTCATTCCCGCCGCCAGCATGCAGCAAAAACAGCCTCCCGGCAACCGGGTTTTCCATGGCGGTCACCCATCCATGTACTAACCAAACCCCACCCTGCTTAGCTTCCAACAGCCGCAGGCATGGGGCGCCACCAGGCCGGTCTAGCCGGAGGCACCAGAGTTGCCTCCGGCAGCCCTCTTGAGCGTGAGGCGCGCCACCTTCTCGCCCTCACTCACTCGACACGGGTACCGCACGCACCCACCACCACACCAGAAGCCGCAGCCGGACCTAACACCACACCGACCACACGAGGCACAAAAAGCCACACCAGGCAAGGCACACAAGGCCCACAACCACGCATCAACTCGCCCTCCTCCTGATGGCCAAGATGGCGATGCAAGAAGGAGAGGCTTTCCGTCCGGTTGCCAGCGCACAGCAAAAAAAGGCCAACAGAACCTGAAATTCACAGCCGCTCTCCCATCTATCACAGACGGGATCGGGCGTTCTCAGAGTACTATGGCCATAGGCACCAGACTCACCTCCAGCAGCACTCTCGAGCACAAGCCACCACCTTCCCGCCCTCACTCATTCGGCACAGGAACCAGAGGCAACCACGACTAGCCCAGAACCTGGAGCCGCACCTAAAAACGCACAAGCCACGCAGGCAAAAAAAAAAAAAATAAAAAAAACAGCCGCAAAGGCACGCAGGGCCCAGAAAGCACGTAACACTAAAGGCATACAAGCCACGCGTGCCCACTCTTTCCTCTCCCTCGACAAGGCTCCGCAGAAAAAAAAAGGCAACTTTCATTCCCGCCGCCAGCATGCAGCAAAAACAGCCTCCCGGCAACCGGGTTTTCCATGGCGGTCACCCATCCATGTACTAACCAAACCCCACCCTGCTTAGCTTCCAACAGCCGCAGGCATGGGGCGCCACCAGGCCGGTCTAGCCGGAGGCACCAGAGTTGCCTCCGGCAGCCCTCTTGAGCGTGAGGCGCGCCACCTTCCCGCCCTCACTCACTCGACACGGGTACCGCACGCACCCACCACCACACCAGAAGCCGCAGCCGGACCTAACACCACACCGACCACACGAGGCACAAAAAGCCACACCAGGAAAGGCACACAAGGCCCACAACCACGCATCAACTCGCCCTCCTCCTGATGGCCACGCTCGAGCAGGAAAAAGGAGAGGCTTTCCGTCCAGTTGCCAGCGCACAGCAAAAAAAGGCCAACAGAACCTGAAATTCACGGCCGCTCTCCCATCTATCACAGACGGGATCGGGCGTTCTCAGAGTGCTATGGCCATAGGCACCAGACTCGCCTCCAGCAGCACTCTCGAGCACAAACCACCACCTTCCCGCCCTCACTCATTCGGCACAGGAACCAGAGGCAACCACGACTAGCCCAGAACCTGGAGCCGCACATAAAAACGCACAAGCCACGCAGGCAAAAAAAAAAAAAAATAAAAAAAACAGCCGCAAAGGCACGCAGGGCCCAGAAAGCACGTAACACTAAAGGCATACAAGCCACGCGTGCCCACTCTTTCCTCTCCCTCGACAAGGCTCCGCAAAAAAAAAAAGGCAACTTTCATTCCCGCTGCCAGCATGCAGCAAAAACAGCCTCCCGGCAACCGGGTTTTCCATGGCGGTCACCCATCCATGTACTAACCAAACCCCACCCTGCTTAGCTTCCAACAGCCGCAGGCATGGGGCGCCACCAGGCCGGTCTAGCCGGAGGCACCAGAGTTGCCTCCGGCAGCCCTCTTGAGCGTGAGGCGCGCCACCTTCTCGCCCTCACTCACTCGACAAAGGGTACCGCACGCACCCACCACCACACCAGAAGCCGCAGCCGGACCTAACACCACACCGACCACACGAGGCACAAAAAGCCACACCAGGCAAGGCACACAAGGCCCACAACCACGCATCAACTCGCCCTCCTCCTGATGGCCAAGATGGCGATGCAAGAAGGAGAGGCTTTAAGCCCGGTTACCAGCGCACAGGAAAAAAAGGCCAACAGAACCTGAAATTCACGCCCGCTCTCCCATCTATCACAGACGGGATCGGGCGTTCTCAGAGTGCTATGGCCATAGGCACCAGACTCGCCTCCAGCAGCACTCTCAAGCACAAGCCACCACCTTCCCGCCCTCACTCATTCGGCACAGGAACCAGAGGCAACCACGACTAGCCCAGAACCTGGAGCCGCACCTAAAAACGCACAAGCCACGCAGGCAAAAAAAAAAAAAAAAAAAAAACAGCCGCAAAGGCACGCAGGGCCCAGAAAGCACGTAACACTAAAGGCATACAAGCCACGCGTGCCCACTCTTTCCTCTCCCTCGAGAAGGCTCCGCAGAAAAAAAAAGGCAAATTTCATTCCCGCCACCAGCATGCAGCAAAAACACCCTCCCAGCAACCGGGTTTTCCATGGCGGTTACCCATCCATGTACTAACCAAACCCCACCCTGCTTAGCTTCCAACAGCCGCAGGCATGGGGCGCCACCAGGCCGGTCTAGCCGGAGGCACCAGAGTTGCCTCCGGCAGCCCTCTTGAGCGTGAGGCGCGCCACCTTCTCGCCCTCACTCACTCGACATGGGTACCGCACGCACCCACCACCACACCAGAAGCCGCAGCCGGACCTAACACCACACCGACCACACGAGGCACAAAAAGCCACACCAGGCAAGGCACACAAGGCCCACAACCACGCATCAACTCGCCCTCCTCCTGATGGCCAAGATGGCGATGCAAGAAGGAGAGGCTTTCCGTCCGGTTGCCAGCGCGCAGCAAAAAAAGGTCAACAGAACCTGAAATTCACGCCCGCTCTCCCATCTATCACAGACGGGATAGGGCGTTCTCAGGTTGCTATGGCCGTAGGCACCAGACTCACCTCCAGCAGCACTCTCAAGCACAAGCCACCACCTTCCCGCCCTCACTCATTCGGCAGAGGAACCAGAGGCAACCACGACTACCCTGGAAGCTGGAACCGCACCTAAAAACGCACAAGCCATGCAGGCAAAAAAAAAATAAATAAAAAAAACAGCCGCAAAGGCACGCAGGGCCCAGAAAGCACGTAACACTAAAGGCATACAAGCCACGCGTGCCCACTCTTTCCTCTCCCTCGACAAGGCTCCGCAGAAAAAAAAAGGCAACTTTCATTCCCGCCACCAGCATGCAGCAAAAACAGCCTCCCGGCAACCGGGTTTTCCATGGCGGTCACCCATCCATGTACTAACCAAACCCCACCCTGCTTAGCTTCCAACAGCCGCAGGCATGGGGCGCCACCAGGCCGGTCTAGCCGGAGGCACCAGAGTTGCCTCCGGCAGCCCTCTTGAGCGTGAGGCGCGCCACCTTCTCGCCCTCACTCACTCGACACGGGTACCGCACGCACCCACCACCACACCAGAAGCCGCAGCCGGACCTAACACCACACCGACCACACGAGGCACAAAAAGCCACACCAGGCAAGGCACACAAGGCCCACCACCACGCATCAACTCGCCCTCCCCCTGATGGCCAAGATGGCGTTGCAAGAAGGAGAGGCTTTCCGTCCGGTTGCCAGCGCGCAGCAAAAAAAGGTCAACAGAACCTGAAATTCACGCCCGCTCTCCCATCTATCACAGACGGGATCGGGCGTTCTCAGGGTGCTATGGCCATAGGCACCAGACTTGCCTCCAGCAGCACTCTCGAGCACAAGCCACCACCTTCCCGCCCTCACTCATTCGGCACAGGAACCAGAGGCAACCACGACTACCCTGGAAGCTGGAACCGCACCTAAAAACGCACAAGCCATGCAGGCAAAAAAAAATAAAATAAAAAAATAAAAAAAAAGCCACACCCGCAAAGGCACGCAGGGCCCAGAAAGCACGCAACACTAAAGGCATACAAGCCACGCGTGCCCACGCTTTACTCCCGCTAGCCAAGGCTCCGCAGAAAAAAAAAGGCAACTTTCATTCCCGCCACCAGCATGCAGCAAAAACAGCCTCCCGGCAACCGGGTTTTCCATGGTGGTCACCCATCCATGTACTAACCAAGCCCCACCCTGCTTAGCTTCCAACAGCCGCAGGCATGGGGCGCCACCAGGCCGGTCTAGCCGGAGGCAACAGAGTTGCCTCCGGCAGCCCTCTTGAGCGTGAGGCGCGCCACCTTCTCGCCCTCACTCACTCGACACGGGTACCGCACGCACCCACCACCACACCAGAAGCCGCAGCCGGACCTAACACCACACCGACCACACGAGGCACAAAAAGCCACACCAGGCAAGGCACACAAGGCCCACAACCACGCATCAACTCGCCCTCCTCCTGATGGCCACGCTCGAGCAGGAAAAAGGAGAGGCTTTCCGTCCAGTTGCCAGCGCACAGCAAAAAAAGGCCAACAGAACCTGAAATTCACGGCCGCTCTCCCATCTATCACAGACGGGATCGGGCGTTCTCAGAGTACTATGGCCATAGGCACCAGACTCACCTCCAGCAGCACTCTCGAGCACAAGCCACCACCTTCCCGCCCTCACTCATTCGGCACAGGAACCAGAGGCAACCACGACTAGCCCAGAACCTGGAGCCGCACCTAAAAACGCACAAGCCACGCAGGCAAAAAAAAAAAAAATAAAAAAAACAGCCGCAAAGGCACGCAGGGCCCAGAAAGCACGTAACACTAAAGGCATACAAGCCACGCGTGCCCACTCTTTCCTCTCCCTCGACAAGGCTCCGCAGAAAAAAAAAGGCAACTTTCATTCCCGCCGCCAGCATGCAGCAAAAACAGCCTCCCGGCAACCGGGTTTTCCATGGCGGTCACCCATCCATGTACTAACCAAACCCCACCCTGCTTAGCTTCCAACAGCCGCAGGCATGGGGCGCCACCAGGCCGGTCTAGCCGGAGGCACCAGAGTTGCCTCCGGCAGCCCTCTTGAGCGTGAGGCGCGCCACCTTCCCGCCCTCACTCACTCGACACGGGTACCGCACGCACCCACCACCACACCAGAAGCCGCAGCCGGACCTAACACCACACCGACCACACGAGGCACAAAAAGCCACACCAGGAAAGGCACACAAGGCCCACAACCACGCATCAACTCGCCCTCCTCCTGATGGCCACGCTCGAGCAGGAAAAAGGAGAGGCTTTCCGTCCAGTTGCCAGCGCACAGCAAAAAAAGGCCAACAGAACCTGAAATTCACGGCCGCTCTCCCATCTATCACAGACGGGATCGGGCGTTCTCAGAGTGCTATGGCCATAGGCACCAGACTCGCCTCCAGCAGCACTCTCGAGCACAAACCACCACCTTCCCGCCCTCACTCATTCGGCACAGGAACCAGAGGCAACCACGACTAGCCCAGAACCTGGAGCCGCACATAAAAACGCACAAGCCACGCAGGCAAAAAAAAAAAAAAATAAAAAAAACAGCCGCAAAGGCACGCAGGGCCCAGAAAGCACGTAACACTAAAGGCATACAAGCCACGCGTGCCCACTCTTTCCTCTCCCTCGACAAGGCTCCGCAAAAAAAAAAAGGCAACTTTCATTCCCGCTGCCAGCATGCAGCAAAAACAGCCTCCCGGCAACCGGGTTTTCCATGGCGGTCACCCATCCATGTACTAACCAAACCCCACCCTGCTTAGCTTCCAACAGCCGCAGGCATGGGGCGCCACCAGGCCGGTCTAGCCGGAGGCACCAGAGTTGCCTCCGGCAGCCCTCTTGAGCGTGAGGCGCGCCACCTTCTCGCCCTCACTCACTCGACAAAGGGTACCGCACGCACCCACCACCACACCAGAAGCCGCAGCCGGACCTAACACCACACCGACCACACGAGGCACAAAAAGCCACACCAGGCAAGGCACACAAGGCCCACAACCACGCATCAACTCGCCCTCCTCCTGATGGCCAAGATGGCGATGCAAGAAGGAGAGGCTTTAAGCCCGGTTACCAGCGCACAGGAAAAAAAGGCCAACAGAACCTGAAATTCACGCCCGCTCTCCCATCTATCACAGACGGGATCGGGCGTTCTCAGAGTGCTATGGCCATAGGCACCAGACTCGCCTCCAGCAGCACTCTCAAGCACAAGCCACCACCTTCCCGCCCTCACTCATTCGGCACAGGAACCAGAGGCAACCACGACTAGCCCAGAACCTGGAGCCGCACCTAAAAACGCACAAGCCACGCAGGCAAAAAAAAAAAAAAAAAAAAAACAGCCGCAAAGGCACGCAGGGCCCAGAAAGCACGTAACACTAAAGGCATACAAGCCACGCGTGCCCACTCTTTCCTCTCCCTCGAGAAGGCTCCGCAGAAAAAAAAAGGCAAATTTCATTCCCGCCACCAGCATGCAGCAAAAACACCCTCCCAGCAACCGGGTTTTCCATGGCGGTTACCCATCCATGTACTAACCAAACCCCACCCTGCTTAGCTTCCAACAGCCGCAGGCATGGGGCGCCACCAGGCCGGTCTAGCCGGAGGCACCAGAGTTGCCTCCGGCAGCCCTCTTGAGCGTGAGGCGCGCCACCTTCTCGCCCTCACTCACTCGACATGGGTACCGCACGCACCCACCACCACACCAGAAGCCGCAGCCGGACCTAACACCACACCGACCACACGAGGCACAAAAAGCCACACCAGGCAAGGCACACAAGGCCCACAACCACGCATCAACTCGCCCTCCTCCTGATGGCCAAGATGGCGATGCAAGAAGGAGAGGCTTTCCGTCCGGTTGCCAGCGCGCAGCAAAAAAAGGTCAACAGAACCTGAAATTCACGCCCGCTCTCCCATCTATCACAGACGGGATAGGGCGTTCTCAGGTTGCTATGGCCGTAGGCACCAGACTCACCTCCAGCAGCACTCTCAAGCACAAGCCACCACCTTCCCGCCCTCACTCATTCGGCAGAGGAACCAGAGGCAACCACGACTACCCTGGAAGCTGGAACCGCACCTAAAAACGCACAAGCCATGCAGGCAAAAAAAAAATAAATAAAAAAAACAGCCGCAAAGGCACGCAGGGCCCAGAAAGCACGTAACACTAAAGGCATACAAGCCACGCGTGCCCACTCTTTCCTCTCCCTCGACAAGGCTCCGCAGAAAAAAAAAGGCAACTTTCATTCCCGCCACCAGCATGCAGCAAAAACAGCCTCCCGGCAACCGGGTTTTCCATGGCGGTCACCCATCCATGTACTAACCAAACCCCACCCTGCTTAGCTTCCAACAGCCGCAGGCATGGGGCGCCACCAGGCCGGTCTAGCCGGAGGCACCAGAGTTGCCTCCGGCAGCCCTCTTGAGCGTGAGGCGCGCCACCTTCTCGCCCTCACTCACTCGACACGGGTACCGCACGCACCCACCACCACACCAGAAGCCGCAGCCGGACCTAACACCACACCGACCACACGAGGCACAAAAAGCCACACCAGGCAAGGCACACAAGGCCCACCACCACGCATCAACTCGCCCTCCCCCTGATGGCCAAGATGGCGTTGCAAGAAGGAGAGGCTTTCCGTCCGGTTGCCAGCGCGCAGCAAAAAAAGGTCAACAGAACCTGAAATTCACGCCCGCTCTCCCATCTATCACAGACGGGATCGGGCGTTCTCAGGGTGCTATGGCCATAGGCACCAGACTTGCCTCCAGCAGCACTCTCGAGCACAAGCCACCACCTTCCCGCCCTCACTCATTCGGCACAGGAACCAGAGGCAACCACGACTACCCTGGAAGCTGGAACCGCACCTAAAAACGCACAAGCCATGCAGGCAAAAAAAAATAAAATAAAAAAATAAAAAAAAAGCCACACCCGCAAAGGCACGCAGGGCCCAGAAAGCACGCAACACTAAAGGCATACAAGCCACGCGTGCCCACGCTTTACTCCCGCTAGCCAAGGCTCCGCAGAAAAAAAAAGGCAACTTTCATTCCCGCCACCAGCATGCAGCAAAAACAGCCTCCCGGCAACCGGGTTTTCCATGGTGGTCACCCATCCATGTACTAACCAAGCCCCACCCTGCTTAGCTTCCAACAGCCGCAGGCATGGGGCGCCACCAGGCCGGTCTAGCCGGAGGCAACAGAGTTGCCTCCGGCAGCCCTCTTGAGCGTGAGGCGCGCCACCTTCTCGCCCTCACTCACTCGACACGGGTACCGCACGCACCCACCACCACACCAGAAGCCGCAGCCGGACCTAACACCACACCGACCACACGAGGCACAAAAAGCCACACCAGGCAAGGCACACAAGGCCCACAACCACGCATCAACTCGCCCTCCTCCTGATGGCCACGCTCGAGCAGGAAAAAGGAGAGGCTTTCCGTCCAGTT
Organism: Cyanistes caeruleus; assembly: GCF_971803275.1. Classification (NCBI taxonomy): domain Eukaryota; kingdom Metazoa; phylum Chordata; class Aves; order Passeriformes; family Paridae; genus Cyanistes; species Cyanistes caeruleus. Next base: position 3,977,943 of record NC_141704.1, on the reverse strand, counting down.
GCCAGCGCACAGCAAAAAAAGGCCAACAGAACCTGAAATTCACGGCCGCTCTCCCATCTATCACAGACGGGATCGGGCGTTCTCAGAGTACTATGGCCATAGGCACCAGACTCACCTCCAGCAGCACTCTCGAGCACAAGCCACCACCTTCCCGCCCTCACTCATTCGGCACAGGAACCAGAGGCAACCACGACTAGCCCAGAACCTGGAGCCGCACCTAAAAACGCACAAGCCACGCAGGCAAAAAAAAAAAAAATAAAAAAAACAGCCGCAAAGGCACGCAGGGCCCAGAAAGCACGTAACACTAAAGGCATACAAGCCACGCGTGCCCACTCTTTCCTCTCCCTCGACAAGGCTCCGCAGAAAAAAAAAGGCAACTTTCATTCCCGCCGCCAGCATGCAGCAAAAACAGCCTCCCGGCAACCGGGTTTTCCATGGCGGTCACCCATCCATGTACTAACCAAACCCCACCCTGCTTAGCTTCCAACAGCCGCAGGCATGGGGCGCCACCAGGCCGGTCTAGCCGGAGGCACCAGAGTTGCCTCCGGCAGCCCTCTTGAGCGTGAGGCGCGCCACCTTCCCGCCCTCACTCACTCGACACGGGTACCGCACGCACCCACCACCACACCAGAAGCCGCAGCCGGACCTAACACCACACCGACCACACGAGGCACAAAAAGCCACACCAGGAAAGGCACACAAGGCCCACAACCACGCATCAACTCGCCCTCCTCCTGATGGCCACGCTCGAGCAGGAAAAAGGAGAGGCTTTCCGTCCAGTTGCCAGCGCACAGCAAAAAAAGGCCAACAGAACCTGAAATTCACGGCCGCTCTCCCATCTATCACAGACGGGATCGGGCGTTCTCAGAGTGCTATGGCCATAGGCACCAGACTCGCCTCCAGCAGCACTCTCGAGCACAAACCACCACCTTCCCGCCCTCACTCATTCGGCACAGGAACCAGAGGCAACCACGACTAGCCCAGAACCTGGAGCCGCACATAAAAACGCACAAGCCACGCAGGCAAAAAAAAAAAAAAATAAAAAAAACAGCCGCAAAGGCACGCAGGGCCCAGAAAGCACGTAACACTAAAGGCATACAAGCCACGCGTGCCCACTCTTTCCTCTCCCTCGACAAGGCTCCGCAAAAAAAAAAAGGCAACTTTCATTCCCGCTGCCAGCATGCAGCAAAAACAGCCTCCCGGCAACCGGGTTTTCCATGGCGGTCACCCATCCATGTACTAACCAAACCCCACCCTGCTTAGCTTCCAACAGCCGCAGGCATGGGGCGCCACCAGGCCGGTCTAGCCGGAGGCACCAGAGTTGCCTCCGGCAGCCCTCTTGAGCGTGAGGCGCGCCACCTTCTCGCCCTCACTCACTCGACACGGGTACCGCACGCACCCACCACCACACCAGAAGCCGCAGCCGGACCTAACACCACACCGACCACACGAGGCACAAAAAGCCACACCAGGCAAGGCACACAAGGCCCACCACCACGCATCAACTCGCCCTCCCCCTGATGGCCAAGATGGCGTTGCAAGAAGGAGAGGCTTTCCGTCCGGTTGCCAGCGCGCAGCAAAAAAAGGTCAACAGAACCTGAAATTCACGCCCGCTCTCCCATCTATCACAGACGGGATCGGGCGTTCTCAGGGTGCTATGGCCATAGGCACCAGACTTGCCTCCAGCAGCACTCTCGAGCACAAGCCACCACCTTCCCGCCCTCACTCATTCGGCACAGGAACCAGAGGCAACCACGACTACCCTGGAAGCTGGAACCGCACCTAAAAACGCACAAGCCATGCAGGCAAAAAAAAATAAAATAAAAAAATAAAAAAAAAGCCACACCCGCAAAGGCACGCAGGGCCCAGAAAGCACGCAACACTAAAGGCATACAAGCCACGCGTGCCCACGCTTTACTCCCGCTAGCCAAGGCTCCGCAGAAAAAAAAAGGCAACTTTCATTCCCGCCGCCAGCATGCAGCAAAAACAGCCTCCTGGCAACCGGGTTTTCCATGGCGGTCACCCATCCATGTACTAACCAAACCCCACCCTGCTTAGCTTCCAACAGCCGCAGGCATGGGGCGCCACCAGGCCGGTCTAGCCGGAGGCACCAGAGTTGCCTCCGGCAGCCCTCTTGAGCGTGAGGCGCGCCACCTTCTCGCCCTCACTCACTCGACACGGGTACCGCACGCACCCACCACCACACCAGAAGCCGCAGCCGGACCTAACACCACACCGACCACACGAGGCACAAAAAGCCACACCAGGCAAGGCACACAAGGCCCACAACCACGCATCAACTCGCCCTCCTCCTGATGGCCACGCTCGAGCAGGAAAAAGGAGAGGCTTTCCGTCCAGTTGCCAGCGCACAGCAAAAAAAGGCCAACAGAACCTGAAATTCACGGCCGCTCTCCCATCTATCACAGACGGGATCGGGCGTTCTCAGAGTACTATGGCCATAGGCACCAGACTCACCTCCAGCAGCACTCTCGAGCACAAGCCACCACCTTCCCGCCCTCACTCATTCGGCACAGGAACCAGAGGCAACCACGACTAGCCCAGAACCTGGAGCCGCACCTAAAAACGCACAAGCCACGCAGGCAAAAAAAAAAAAAATAAAAAAAACAGCCGCAAAGGCACGCAGGGCCCAGAAAGCACGTAACACTAAAGGCATACAAGCCACGCGTGCCCACTCTTTCCTCTCCCTCGACAAGGCTCCGCAGAAAAAAAAAGGCAACTTTCATTCCCGCCGCCAGCATGCAGCAAAAACAGCCTCCCGGCAACCGGGTTTTCCATGGCGGTCACCCATCCATGTACTAACCAAACCCCACCCTGCTTAGCTTCCAACAGCCGCAGGCATGGGGCGCCACCAGGCCGGTCTAGCCGGAGGCACCAGAGTTGCCTCCGGCAGCCCTCTTGAGCGTGAGGCGCGCCACCTTCCCGCCCTCACTCACTCGACACGGGTACCGCACGCACCCACCACCACACCAGAAGCCGCAGCCGGACCTAACACCACACCGACCACACGAGGCACAAAAAGCCACACCAGGAAAGGCACACAAGGCCCACAACCACGCATCAACTCGCCCTCCTCCTGATGGCCACGCTCGAGCAGGAAAAAGGAGAGGCTTTCCGTCCAGTTGCCAGCGCACAGCAAAAAAAGGCCAACAGAACCTGAAATTCACGGCCGCTCTCCCATCTATCACAGACGGGATCGGGCGTTCTCAGAGTGCTATGGCCATAGGCACCAGACTCGCCTCCAGCAGCACTCTCGAGCAGAAACCACCACCTTCCCGCCCTCACTCATTCGGCACAGGAACCAGAGGCAACCACGACTAGCCCAGAACCTGGAGCCGCACATAAAAACGCACAAGCCACGCAGGCAAAAAAAAAAAAAAATAAAAAAAACAGCCGCAAAGGCACGCAGGGCCCAGAAAGCACGTAACACTAAAGGCATACAAGCCACGCGTGCCCACTCTTTCCTCTCCCTCGACAAGGCTCCGCAAAAAAAAAAAGGCGACTTTCATTCCCGCTGCCAGCATGCAGCAAAAACAGCCTCCCGGCAACCGGGTTTTCCATGGCGGTCACCCATCCATGTACTAACCAAACCCCACCCTGCTTAGCTTCCAACAGCCGCAGGCATGGGGCGCCACCAGGCCGGTCTAGCCGGAGGCACCAGAGTTGCCTCCGGCAGCCCTCTTGAGCGTGAGGCGCGCCACCTTCTCGCCCTCACTCACTCGACAAAGGGTACCGCACGCACCCACCACCACACCAGAAGCCGCAGCCGGACCTAACACCACACCGACCACACGAGGCACAAAAAGCCACACCAGGCAAGGCACACAAGGCCCACAACCACGCATCAACTCGCCCTCCTCCTGATGGCCAAGATGGCGATGCAAGAAGGAGAGGCTTTAAGCCCGGTTACCAGCGCACAGGAAAAAAAGGCCAACAGAACCTGAAATTCACGCCCGCTCTCCCATCTATCACAGACGGGATCGGGCGTTCTCAGAGTGCTATGGCCATAGGCACCAGACTCGCCTCCAGCAGCACTCTCAAGCACAAGCCACCACCTTCCCGCCCTCACTCATTCGGCAGAGGAACCAGAGGCAACCACGACTACCCTGGAAGCTGGAACCGCACCTAAAAACGCACAAGCCATGCAGGCAAAAAAAAAATAAATAAAAAAAACAGCCGCAAAGGCACGCAGGGCCCAGAAAGCACGTAACACTAAAGGCATACAAGCCACGCGTGCCCACTCTTTCCTCTCCCTCGACAAGGCTCCGCAGAAAAAAAAAGGCAACTTTCATTCCCGCCACCAGCATGCAGCAAAAACAGCCTCCCGGCAACCGGGTTTTCCATGGCGGTCACCCATCCATGTACTAACCAAACCCCACCCTGCTTAGCTTCCAACAGCCGCAGGCATGGGGCGCCACCAGGCCGGTCTAGCCGGAGGCACCAGAGTTGCCTCCGGCAGCCCTCTTGAGCGTGAGGCGCGCCACCTTCTCGCCCTCACTCACTCGACACGGGTACCGCACGCACCCACCACCACACCAGAAGCCGCAGCCGGACCTAACACCACACCGACCACACGAGGCACAAAAAGCCACACCAGGCAAGGCACACAAGGCCCACCACCACGCATCAACTCGCCCTCCCCCTGATGGCCAAGATGGCGTTGCAAGAAGGAGAGGCTTTCCGTCCGGTTGCCAGCGCGCAGCAAAAAAAGGTCAACAGAACCTGAAATTCACGCCCGCTCTCCCATCTATCACAGACGGGATCGGGCGTTCTCAGGGTGCTATGGCCATAGGCACCAGACTTGCCTCCAGCAGCACTCTCGAGCACAAGCCACCACCTTCCCGCCCTCACTCATTCGGCACAGGAACCAGAGGCAACCACGACTACCCTGGAAGCTGGAACCGCACCTAAAAACGCACAAGCCATGCAGGCAAAAAAAAATAAAATAAAAAAATAAAAAAAAAGCCAAACCCGCAAAGGCACGCAGGGCCCAGAAAGCACGCAACACTAAAGGCATACAAGCCACGCGTGCCCACTCTTTCCTCTCCCTCGACAAGGCTCCGCAGAAAAAAAAAGGCAACTTTCATTCCCGCCGCCAGCATGCAGCAAAAACAGCCTCCCGGCAACCGGGTTTTCCATGGCGGTCACCCATCCATGTACTAACCAAACCCCACCCTGCTTAGCTTCCAACAGCCGCAGGCATGGGGCGCCACCAGGCCGGTCTAGCCGGAGGCACCAGAGTTGCCTCCGGCAGCCCTCTTGAGCGTGAGGCGCGCCACCTTCTCGCCCTCACTCACTCGACACGGGTACCGCACGCACCCACCATCACACCAGAAGCCGCAGCCGGACCTAACACCACACCGACCACACGAGGCACAAAAAGCCACACCAGGCAAGGCACACAAGGCCCACAACCACGCATCAACTCGCCCTCCTCCTGATGGCCAAGATGGCGATGCAAGAAAGAGAGGCTTTAAGCCCGGTTACCAGCGCACAGGAAAAAAAGGCCAACAGAACCTGAAATTCACGCCCGCTCTCCCATCTATCACAGACGGGATCGGGCGTTCTCAGAGTACTATGGCCATAGGCACCAGACTTGCCCCCAGCAGCACTCTCGAGCACAAGCCACCACCTTCCCGCCCTCACTCATTCGGCACAGGAACCAGAGGCAACCACGACTACCCTGGAAGCTGGAACCGCACCTAAAAACGCACAAGCCATGCAGGCAAAAAAAAATTAAATAAAAAAATAAAAAAAAAGCCACACCCGCAAAGGCACGCAGGGCCCAGAAAGCACGCAACACTAAAGGCATACAAGCCACGCGTGCCCACGCTTTACTCCCGCTAGCCAAGGCTCCGCAGAAAAAAAAAGGCAACTTTCATTCCCGCCGCCAGCATGCAGCAAAAACAGCCTCCTGGCAACCGGGTTTTCCATGGCGGTCACCCATCCATGTACTAACCAAACCCCACCCTGCTTAGCTTCCAACAGCCGCAGGCATGGGGCGCCACCAGGCCGGTCTAGCCGGAGGCACCAGAGTTGCCTCCGGCAGCCCTCTTGAGCGTGAGGCGCGCCACCTTCTCGCCCTCACTCACTCGACACGGGTACCGCACGCACCCACCACCATACCAGAAGCCACAGCCGGACCTAACACCACACCGACCACACGAGGCACAAAAAGCCACACCAGGCAAGGCACACAAGGCCCACAACCACGCATCAACTCGCCCTCCTCCAGATGGCCACGCTCGAGCAGGAAAAAGGAGAGGCTTTCCGTCCGGTTGCCAGCGCACAGCAAAAAAAGGCCAACAGAACCTGAAATTCACGGCCGCTCTCCCATCTACCACAGACGGGATGGGGCGTTCTCAGAGTGCTATGGCCATAGGCACCAGACTCGCCTCCAGCAGCACTCTCGAGCACAAACCACCACCTTCCCGCCCTCACTCATTCGGCACAGGAACCAGAGGCAACCACGACTAGCCCAGAACCTGGAGCCGCACCTAAAAACGCACAAGCCACGCAGGCAAAAAAAAAAAAAATAAAAAAAACAGCCGCAAAGGCACGCAGGGCCCATCAACTCGCCCTCCTCCTGATGGCCAAGATGGCGATGCAAGAAGGAGAGGCTTTCCGTCCGGTTGCCAGCGCGCAGCAAAAAAAGGTCAACAGAACCTGAAATTCACGCCCGCTCTCCCATCTATCACAGACGGGATCGGGCGTTCTCAGGTTGCTATGGCCGTAGGCACCAGACTCGCCTCCAGCAGCACTCTCAAGCACAAGCCACCACCTTCCCGCCCTCACTCATTCGGCACAGGAACCAGAGGCAACCACGACTACCCTGGAAGCTGGAACCGCACCTAAAAACGCACAAGCCATGCAGGCAAAAAAAAATAAAATAAAAAAATAAAAAAAAAGCCACACCCGCAAAGGCACGCAGGGCCCAGAAAGCACGCAACACTAAAGGCATACAAGCCACGCGTGCCCACGCTTTACTCCCGCTAGCCAAGGCTCCGCAGAAAAAAAAAGGCAACTTTCATTCCCGCCACCAGCATGCAGCAAAAACAGCCTCCCGGCAACCGGGTTTTGCATGGCGGTCACCCATCCATGTACTAACCAAACCCCACCCTGCTTCGCTTCCAACAGCCGCAGGCATGGGGCGCCACCAGGCCGGTCTAGCCGGAGGCACCAGAGTTGCCTCCGGCAGCCCTCTTGAGCGTGAGGCGCGCCACCTTCTCGCCCTCACTCACTCGACACGGGTACCGCACGCACCCACCACCATACCAGAAGCCACAGCCGGACCTAACACCACACCGACCACACGAGGCACAAAAAGCCACACCAGGCAAGGCACACAAGGCCCACAACCACGCATCAACTCGCCCTCCTCCTGATGGCCACGCTCGAGCAGGAAAAAGGAGAGGCTTTCCGTCCAGTTGCCAGCGCACAGCAAAAAAAGGCCAACAGAACCTGAAATTCACGGCCGCTCTCCCATCTACCACAGACGGGATGGGGCGTTCTCAGAGTGCTATGGCCATAGGCACCAGACTCGCCTCCAGCAGCACTCTCGAGCACAAACCACCACCTTCCCGCCCTCACTCATTCGGCACAGGAACCAGAGGCAACCACGACTAGCCCAGAACCTGGAGCCGCACCTAAAAACGCACAAGCCACGCAGGCAAAAAAAAAAAAAATAAAAAAAACACAGCCGCAAAGGCACGCAGGGCCCAGAAAGCACGTAACACTAAAGGCATACAAGCCACGCGTGCCCACTCTTTCCTCTCCCTCGACAAGGCTCCGTAGAAAAAAAAAGGCAACTTTCATTCCCGCCGCCAGCATGCAGCAAAAACAGCCTCCCGGCAACCGGGTTTTCCATGGTGGTCACCCATCCATGTACTAACCAAACCCCACCCTGCTTAGCTTCCAACAGCCGCAGGCATGGGGCGCCACCAGGCCGGTCTAGCCGGAGGCACCAGAGTTGCCTCCGGCAGCCCTCTTGAGCGTGAGGCGCGCCACCTTCTCGCCCTCACTCACTCGACACGGGTACCGCACGCACCCACCACCACACCAGAAGCCGCAGCCGGACCTAACACCACACCGACCACACGAGGCACAAAAAGCCACACCAGGCAAGGCACACAAGGCCCACCACCACGCATCAACTCGCCCTCCTCCTGATGGCCAAGATGGCGATGCAAGAAGGAGAGGCTTTCCGTCCGGTTGCCAGCGCACAGCAAAAAAAGGCCAACAGAACCTGAAATTCACAGCCGCTCTCCCATCTATCACAGACGGGATCGGGCGTTCTCAGAGTACTATGGCCATAGGCACCAGACTCACCTCCAGCAGCACTCTCGAGCACAAGCCACCACCTTCCCGCCCTCACTCATTCGGCACAGGAACCAGAGGCAACCACGACTAGCCCAGAACCTGGAGCCGCACCTAAAAACGCACAAGCCACGCAGGCAAAAAAAAAAAAAATAAAAAAAACAGCCGCAAAGGCACGCAGGGCCCAGAAAGCACGTAACACTAAAGGCATACAAGCCACGCGTGCCCACTCTTTCCTCTCCCTCGACAAGGCTCCGCAGAAAAAAAAAGGCAACTTTCATTCCCGCCGCCAGCATGCAGCAAAAACAGCCTCCTGGCAACCGGGTTTTCCATGGCGGTCACCCATCCATGTACTAACCAAACCCCACCCTGCTTAGGTTCCAACAGCCGCAGGCATGGGGCGCCACCAGGCCGGTCTAGCCGGAGGCACCAGAGTTGCCTCTGGCAGCCCTCTTGAGCGTGAGGCGCGCCACCTTCTCGCCCTCACTCACTCGACATGGGTACCGCACGCACCCACCACCACACCAGAAGCCACAGCCGGACCTAACACCACACCGACCACACGAGGCACAAAAAGCCACACCAGGAAAGGCACACAAGGCCCACCACCACGCATCAACTCGCCCTCCTCCTGATGGCCACGCTCGAGCAGGAAAAAGGAGAGGCTTTCCGTCCGGTTGCCAGCGCACAGCAAAAAAAGGCCAACAGAACCTGAAATTCACGGCCGCTCTCCCATCTACCACAGACGGGATGGGGCGTTCTCAGAGTGCTATGGCCATAGGCACCAGACTCGCCTCCAGCAGCACTCTCGAGCACAAACCACCACCTTCCCGCCCTCACTCATTCGGCACAGGAACCAGAGGCAACCACGACTAGCCCAGAACCTGGAGCCGCACCTAAAAACGCACAAGCCACGCAGGCAAAAAAAAAAAAAATAAAAAAAACACAGCCGCAAAGGCACGCAGGGCCCAGAAAGCACGTAACACTAAAGGCATACAAGCCACGCGTGCCCACTCTTTCCTCTCCCTCGACAAGGCTCCGTAGAAAAAAAAAGGCAACTTTCATTCCCGCCGCCAGCATGCAGCAAAAACAGCCTCCCGGCAACCGGGTTTTCCATGGTGGTCACCCATCCATGTACTAACCAAACCCCACCCTGCTTAGCTTCCAACAGCCGCAGGCATGGGGCGCCACCAGGCCGGTCTAGCCGGAGGCACCAGAGTTGCCTCCGGCAGCCCTCTTGAGCGTGAGGCGCGCCACCTTCTCGCCCTCACTCACTCGACACGGGTACCGCACGCACCCACCACCACACCAGAAGCCGCAGCCGGACCTAACACCACACCGACCACACGAGGCACAAAAAGCCACATCAGGCAAGGCACACAAGGCCCACCACCACGCATCAACTCGCCCTCCTCCTGATGGCCAAGATGGCGATGCAAGAAGGAGAGGCTTTCCGTCCGGTTGCCAGCGCACAGCAAAAAAAGGCCAACAGAACCTGAAATTCACAGCCGCTCTCCCATCTATCACAGACGGGATCGGGCGTTCTCAGAGTACTATGGCCATAGGCACCAGACTCACCTCCAGCAGCACTCTCGAGCACAAGCCACCACCTTCCCGCCCTCACTCATTCGGCACAGGAACCAGAGGCAACCACGACTAGCCCAGAACCTGGAGCCGCACCTAAAAACGCACAAGCCACGCAGGCAAAAAAAAAAAAAATAAAAAAAACAGCCGCAAAGGCACGCAGGGCCCAGAAAGCACGTAACACTAAAGGCATACAAGCCACGCGTGCCCACTCTTTCCTCTCCCTCGACAAGGCTCCGCAGAAAAAAAAAGGCAACTTTCATTCCCGCCGCCAGCATGCAGCAAAAACAGCCTCCCGGCAACCGGGTTTTCCATGGCGGTCACCCATCCATGTACTAACCAAACCCCACCCTGCTTAGCTTCCAACAGCCGCAGGCATGGGGCGCCACCAGGCCGGTCTAGCCGGAGGCACCAGAGTTGCCTCCGGCAGCCCTCTTGAGCGTGAGGCGCGCCACCTTCTCGCCCTCACTCACTCGACACGGGTACCGCACGCACCCACCACCACACCAGAAGCCACAGCCGGACCTAACACCACACCGACCACACGAGGCACAAAAAGCCACACCAGGCAAGGCACACAAGGCCCACAACCACGCATCAACTCGCCCTCCTCCTGATGGCCACGCTCGAGCAGGAAAAAGGAGAGGCTTTCCGTCCAGTTGCCAGCGCACAGCAAAAAAAGGCCAACAGAACCTGAAATTCACGGCCGCTCTCCCATCTACCACAGACGGGATGGGGCGTTCTCAGAGTGCTATGGCCATTGGCACCAGACTCGCCTCCAGCAGCACTCTCGAGCACAAACCACCACCTTCCCGCCCTCACTCATTCGGCACAGGAACCAGAGGCAACCACGACTAGCCCAGAACCTGGAGCCGCACCTAAAAACGCACAAGCCACGCAGGCAAAAAAAAAAAAAAAAAAAAAAACACAGCCGCAAAGGCACGCAGGGCCCAGAAAGCACGTAACACTAAAGGCATACAAGCCACGCGTGCCCACTCTTTCCTCTCCCTCGACAAGGCTCCGTAGAAAAAAAAAGGCAACTTTCATTCCCGCCGCCAGCATGCAGCAAAAACAGCCTCCCGGCAACCGGGTTTTCCATGGTGGTCACCCATCCATGTACTAACCAAACCCCACCCTGCTTAGCTTCCAACAGCCGCAGGCATGGGGCGCCACCAGGCCGGTCTAGCCGGAGGCACCAGAGTTGCCTCCGGCAGCCCTCTTGAGCGTGAGGCGCGCCACCTTCTCGCCCTCACTCACTCGACACGGGTACCGCACGCACCCACCACCACACCAGAAGCCGCAGCCGGACCTAACACCACACCGACCACACGAGGCACAAAAAGCCACACCAGGCAAGGCACACAAGGCCCACCACCACGCATCAACTCGCCCTCCTCCTGATGGCCAAGATGGCGATGCAAGAAGGAGAGGCTTTCCGTCCGGTTGCCAGCGCACAGCAAAAAAAGGCCAACAGAACCTGAAATTCACAGCCGCTCTCCCATCTATCACAGACGGGATCGGGCGTTCTCAGAGTACTATGGCCATAGGCACCAGACTCACCTCCAGCAGCACTCTCGAGCACAAGCCACCACCTTCCCGCCCTCACTCATTCGGCACAGGAACCAGAGGCAACCACGACTAGCCCAGAACCTGGAGCCGCACCTAAAAACGCACAAGCCACGCAGGCAAAAAAAAAAAAAATAAAAAAAACAGCCGCAAAGGCACGCAGGGCCCAGAAAGCACGTAACACTAAAGGCATACAAGCCACGCGTGCCCACTCTTTCCTCTCCCTCGACAAGGCTCCGCAGAAAAAAAAAGGCAACTTTCATTCCCGCCGCCAGCATGCAGCAAAAACAGCCTCCTGGCAACCGGGTTTTCCATGGCGGTCACCCATCCATGTACTAACCAAACCCCACCCTGCTTAGGTTCCAACAGCCGCAGGCATGGGGCGCCACCAGGCCGGTCTAGCCGGAGGCACCAGAGTTGCCTCTGGCAGCCCTCTTGAGCGTGAGGCGCGCCACCTTCTCGCCCTCACTCACTCGACATGGGTACCGCACGCACCCACCACCACACCAGAAGCCACAGCCGGACCTAACACCACACCGACCACACGAGGCACAAAAAGCCACACCAGGAAAGGCACACAAGGCCCACCACCACGCATCAACTCGCCCTCCTCCTGATGGCCAAGATGGCGATGCAAGAAGGAGAGGCTTTCCGTCCGGTTGCCAGCGCACAGCAAAAAAAGGCCAACAGAACCTGAAATTCACAGCCGCTCTCCCATCTACCACAGACGGGATGGGGCGTTCTCAGAGTGCTATGGCCATAGGCACCAGACTCGCCTCCAGCAGCACTCTCGAGCACAAACCACCACCTTCCCGCCCTCACTCATTCGGCACAGGAACCAGAGGCAACCACGACTAGCCCAGAACCTGGAGCCGCACATAAAAACGCACAAGCCACGCAGGCAAAAAAAAAAAAAAATAAAAAAAACAGCCGCAAAGGCACGCAGGGCCCAGAAAGCACGTAACACTAAAGGCATACAAGCCACGCGTGCCCACTCTTTCCTCTCCCTCGACAAGGCTCCGCAAAAAAAAAAAGGCGACTTTCATTCCCGCTGCCAGCATGCAGCAAAAACAGCCTCCCGGCAACCGGGTTTTCCATGGCGGTCACCCATCCATGTACTAACCAAACCCCACCCTGCTTAGCTTCCAACAGCCGCAGGCATGGGGCGCCACCAGGCCGGTCTAGCCGGAGGCACCAGAGTTGCCTCCGGCAGCCCTCTTGAGCGTGAGGCGCGCCACCTTCTCGCCCTCACTCACTCGACAAAGGGTACCGCACGCACCCACCACCACACCAGAAGCCGCAGCCGGACCTAACACCACACCGACCACACGAGGCACAAAAAGCCACACCAGGCAAGGCACACAAGGCCCACAACCACGCATCAACTCGCCCTCCTCCTGATGGCCAAGATGGCGATGCAAGAAGGAGAGGCTTTAAGTCCGGTTACCAGCGCACAGGAAAAAAAGGCCAACAGAACCTGAAATTCACGCCCGCTCTCCCATCTATCACAGACGGGATCGGGCGTTCTCAGGTTGCTATGGCCGTAGGCACCAGACTCACCTCCAGCAGCACTCTCAAGCACAAGCCACCACCTTCCCGCCCTCACCCATTCGGCACAGGAACCAGAGGCAACCACGACTACCCTGGAAGCTGGAACCGCACCTAAAAACGCACAAGCCATGCAGGCAAAAAAAAATAAAATAAAAAAATAAAAAAAAAGCCAAACCCGCAAAGGCACGCAGGGCCCAGAAAGCACGCAACACTAAAGGCATACAAGCCACGCGTGCCCACTCTTTCCTCTCCCTCGACAAGGCTCCGCAGAAAAAAAAAGGCAACTTTCATTCCCGCCGCCAGCATGCAGCAAAAACAGCCTCCCGGCAACCGGGTTTTCCATGGCGGTCACCCATCCATGTACTAACCAAACCCCACCCTGCTTAGCTTCCAACAGCCGCAGGCATGGGGCGCCACCAGGCCGGTCTAGCCGGAGGCACCAGAGTTGCCTCCGGCAGCCCTCTTGAGCGTGAGGCGCGCCACCTTCTCGCCCTCACTCACTCGACACGGGTACCGCACGCACCCACCACCATACCAGAAGCCACAGCCGGACCTAACACCACACCGACCACACGAGGCACAAAAAGCCACACCAGGCAAGGCACACAAGGCCCACAACCACGCATCAACTCGCCCTCCTCCTGATGGCCACGCTCGAGCAGGAAAAAGGAGAGGCTTTCCGTCCAGTTGCCAGGGCACATCAAAAAAAGGCCAACAGAACCTGAAATTCACGGCCGCTCTCCCATCTACCACAGACGGGATGGGGCGTTCTCAGAGTGCTATGGCCATAGGCACCAGACTCGCCTCCAGCAGCACTCTCGAGCACAAACCACCACCTTCCCGCCCTCACTCATTCGGCACAGGAACCAGAGGCAACCACGACTAGCCCAGAACCTGGAGCCGCACCTAAAAACGCACAAGCCACGCAGGCAAAAAAAAAAAAAATAAAAAAAACAGCCGCAAAGGCACGCAGGGCCCATCAACTCGCCCTCCTCCTGATGGCCAAGATGGCGATGCAAGAAGGAGAGGCTTTAAGCCCGGTTGCCAGCGCGCAGCAAAAAAAGGTCAACAGAACCTGAAATTCACGCCCGCTCTCCCATCTATCACAGACGGGATCGGGCGTTCTCAGGTTGCTATGGCCGTAGGCACCAGACTCGCCTCCAGCAGCACTCTCAAGCACAAGCCACCACCTTCCCGCCCTCACTCATTCGGCACAGGAACCAGAGGCAACCACGACTACCCTGGAAGCTGGAACCGCACCTAAAAACGCACAAGCCATGCAGGCAAAAAAAAATAAAATAAAAAAATAAAAAAAAAGCCACACCCGCAAAGGCACGCAGGGCCCAGAAAGCACGTAACACTAAAGGCATACAAGCCACGCGTGCCCACTCTTTCCTCTCCCTCGACAAGGCTCCGCAGAAAAAAAAAGGCAACTTTCATTCCCGCCGCCAGCATGCAGCAAAAACAGCCTCCCGGCAACCGGGTTTTCCATGGCGGTCACCCATCCATGTACTAACCAAACCCCACCCTGCTTAGCTTCCAACAGCCGCAGGCATGGGGCGCCACCAGGCCGGTCTAGCCGGAGGCACCAGAGTTGCCTCCGGCAGCCCTCTTGAGCGTGAGGCGCGCCACCTTCTCGCCCTCACTCACTCGACACGGGTACCGCACGCACCCACCACCACACCAGAAGCCGCAGCCGGACCTAACACCACACCGACCACACGAGGCACAAAAAGCCACACCAGGCAAGGCACACAAGGCCCACCACCACGCATCAACTCGCCCTCCTCCTGATGGCCAAGATGGCGATGCAAGAAGGAGAGGCTTTCCGTCCGGTTGCCAGCGCACAGCAAAAAAAGGCCAACAGAACCTGAAATTCACAGCCGCTCTCCCATCTATCACAGACGGGATCGGGCGTTCTCAGAGTACTATGGCCATAGGCACCAGACTCACCTCCAGCAGCACTCTCGAGCACAAGCCACCACCTTCCCGCCCTCACTCATTCGGCACAGGAACCAGAGGCAACCACGACTAGCCCAGAACCTGGAGCCGCACCTAAAAACGCACAAGCCACGCAGGCAAAAAAAAAAAAAATAAAAAAAACAGCCGCAAAGGCACGCAGGGCCCAGAAAGCACATAACACTAAAGGCATACAAGCCACGCGTGCCCACTCTTTCCTCTCCCTCGACAAGGCTCCGCAGAAAAAAAAAGGCAACTTTCATTCCCGCCGCCAGCATGCAGCAAAAACAGCCTCCTGGCAACCGGGTTTTCCATGGCGGTCACCCATCCATGTACTAACCAAACACCACCCTGCTTAGCTTCCAACAGCCGCAGGCATGGGGCGCCACCAGGCCGGTCTAGCCGGAGGCACCAGAGTTGCCTCCGGCAGCCCTCTTGAGCGTGAGGCGCGCCACCTTCTCGCCCTCACTCACTCGACAAAGGGTACCGCACGCACCCACCACCACACCAGAAGCCGCAGCCGGACCTAACACCACACCGACCACACGAGGCACAAAAAGCCACACCAGGCAAGGCACACAAGGCCCACAACCACGCATCAACTCGCCCTCCTCCTGATGGCCAAGATGGCGATGCAAGAAGGAGAGGCTTTAAGCCCGGTTGCCAGCGCACAGCAAAAAAAGGCCAACAGAACCTGAAATTATCGGCCGCTCTCCCATCTATCACAGACGGGATCGGGCGTTCTCAGAGTGCTATGGCCATAGGCACCAGACTCACCTCCAGCAGCACTCTCAAGCACAAGCCACCACCTTCCCGCCCTCACTCATTCGGCACAGGAACCAGAGGCAACCACGACTAGCCCAGAACCTGGAGCCGCACCTAAAAACGCACAAGCCACGCAGGCAAAAAAAAAAAAAATTAAAAAACAGCCGCAAAGGCACGCAGGGCCCAGAAAGCACGTAACACTAAAGGCATACAAGCCACGCGTGCCCACTCTTTCCTCTCCCTCGAGAAGGCTCCGCAGAAAAAAAAAGGCAAATTTCATTCCCGCCACCAGCATGCAGCAAAAACAGCCTCCCAGCAACCGGGTTTTCCATGGCGGTTACCCATCCATGTACTAACCAAACCCCACCCTGCTTAGCTTCCAACAGCCGCAGGCATGGGGCGCCACCAGGCCGGTCTAGCCGGAGGCACCAGAGTTGCCTCCGGCAGCCCTCTTGAGCGTGAGGCGCGCCACCTTCTCGCCCTCACTCACTCGACATGGGTACCGCACGCACCCACCACCACACCAGAAGCCGCAGCCGGACCTAACACCACACCGACCACACGAGGCACAAAAAGCCACACCAGGCAAGGCACACAAGGCCCACAACCACGCATCAACTCGCCCTCCTCCTGATGGCCAAGATGGCGATGCAAGAAGGAGAGGCTTTCCGTCCGGTTGCCAGCGCGCAGCAAAAAAAGGTCAACAGAACCTGAAATTCACGCCCGCTCTCCCATCTATCACAGACGGGATCGGGCGTTCTGAGGTTGCTATGGCCGTAGGCACCAGACTCACCTCCAGCAGCACTCTCAAGCACAAGCCACCACCTTCCCGCCCTCACCCATTCGGCACAGGAACCAGAGGCAACCACGACTACCCTGGAAGCTGGAACCGCACCTAAAAACGCACAAGCCATGCAGGCAAAAAAAAAAAAAATAAAAAAATAAAAAAAAAGCCACACCCGCAAAGGCACGCAGGGCCCAGAAAGCACGTAACACTAAAGGCATACAAGCCACGCGTGCCCACTCTTTCCTCTCCCTCGACAAGGCTCCGTAGAAAAAAAAAGGCAACTTTCATTCCCGCCGCCAGCATGCAGCAAAAACAGCCTCCCGGCAACCGGGTTTTCCATGGTGGTCACCCATCCATGTACTAACCAAACCCCACCCTGCTTAGCTTCCAACAGCCGCAGGCATGGGGCGCCACCAGGCCGGTCTAGCCGGAGGCACCAGAGTTGCCTCCGGCAGCCCTCTTGAGCGTGAGGCGCGCCACCTTCTCGCCCTCACTCACTCGACATGGGTACCGCACGCACCCACCACCACACCAGAAGCCGCAGCCGGACCTAACACCACACCGACCACACGAGGCACAAAAAGCCACACCAGGCAAGGCACACAAGGCCCACAACCACGCATCAACTCGCCCTCCTCCTGATGGCCAAGATGGCGATGCAAGAAGGAGAGGCTTTAAGCCCGGTTGCCAGCGCACAGCAAAAAAAGGTCAACAGAACCTGAAATTATCGGCCGCTCTCCCATCTATCACAGACGGGATCGGGCGTTCTAAGGGTGCTATGGCCATAGGCACCAGACTTGCCCCCAGCAGCACTCTCGAGCACAAGCCACCACCTTCCCGCCCTCACTCATTCGGCACAGGAACCAGAGGCAACCACGACTAGCCCAGAACCTGGAGTCGCACCTAAAAACGCACAAGCCACGCAGGCAAAAAAAAAAAAAATAAAAAAAAAGCCACACCCGCAAAGGCACGCAGGGCCCAGAAAGCACGCAACACTAAAGGCATACAAGCCACGCGTGCCCACGCTTTACTCCCGCTAGCCAAGGCTCCGCAGAAAAAAAAAGGCAACTTTCATTCCCGCCGCCAGCATGCAGCAAAAACAGCCTCCCGGCAACCGGGTTTTCCATGGCGGTCACCCATCCATGTACTAACCAAACCCCACCCTGCTTAGCTTCCAACAGCCGCAGGCATGGGGCGCCACCAGGCCGGTCTAGCCGGAGGCACCAGAGTTGCCTCCGGCAGCCCTCTTGAGCGTGAGGCGCGCCGCCTTCTCGCCCTCACTCACTCGACACGGGTACCGCACGCACCCACCATCACACCAGAAGCCGCAGCCGGACCTAACACCACACCGACCACACGAGGCACAAAAAGCCACACCAGGCAAGGCACACAAGGCCCACCACCACGCATCAACTCGCCCTCCTCCTGATGGCCAAGATGGCGATGCAAGAAGGAGAGGCTTTCCGTCCGGTTGCCAGCGCGCAGCAAAAAAAGGCCAACAGAACCTGAAATTCACAGCCGCTCTCCCATCTATCACAGACGGGATCGGGCGTTCTCAGAGTACTATGGCCATAGGCACCAGACTCGCCTCCAGCAGCACTCTCGAGCACAAGCCACCACCTTCCCGCCCTCACTCATTCGGCACAGGAACCAGAGGCAACCACGACTAGCCCAGAACCTGGAGCCGCTCATAAAAACGCACAAGCCACGCAGGCAAAAAAAAAATAAATAAAAAAAACACAGCCGCAAAGGCACGCAGGGCCCAGAAAGCACGTAACACTAAAGGCATACAAGCCACGCGTGCCCACTCTTTCCTCTCCCTCGACAAGGCTCCGTAGAAAAAAAAAGGCAACTTTCATTCCCGCCGCCAGCATGCAGCAAAAACAGCCTCCCGGCAACCGGGTTTTCCATGGTGGTCACCCATCCATGTACTAACCAAACCCCACCCTGCTTAGCTTCCAACAGCCGCAGGCATGGGGCGCCACCAGGCCGGTCTAGCCGGAGGCACCAGAGTTGCCTCCGGCAGCCCTCTTGAGCGTGAGGCGCGCCACCTTCCCGCCCTCACTCACTCGACACGGGTACCGCACGCACCCACCACCACACCAGAAGCCGCAGCCGGACCTAACACCACACCGACCACACGAGGCACAAAAAGCCACACCAGGCAAGGCACACAAGGCCCACAACCACGCATCAACTCGCCCTCCTCCTGATGGCCAAGATGGCGATGCAAGAAGGAGAGGCTTTCCGTCCGGTTGCCAGCGCGCAGCAAAAAAAGGTCAACAGAACCTGAAATTCACGCCCGCTCTCCCATCTATCACAGACGGGATCGGGCGTTCTCAGAGTGCTATGGCCATAGGCACCAGACTCGCCTCCAGCAGCACTCTCAAGCACAAGCCACCACCTTCCCGCCCTCACTCATTCGGCACAGGAACCAGAGGCAACCACGACTACCCTGGAAGCTGGAACCGCACCTAAAAACGCACAAGCCATGCAGGCAAAAAAAAATAAAATAAAAAAATAAAAAAAAAGCCACACCCGCAAAGGCACGCAGGGCCCAGAAAGCACGCAACACTAAAGGCATACAAGCCACGCGTGCCCACGCTTTACTCCCGCTAGCCAAGGCTCCGCAGAAAAAAAAAGGCAACTTTCATTCCCGCCGCCAGCATGCAGCAAAAACAGCCTCCTGGCAACCGGGTTTTCCATGGCGGTCACCCATCCATGTACTAACCAAACACCACCCTGCTTAGCTTCCAACAGCCGCAGGCATGGGGCGCCACCAGGCCGGTCTAGCCGGAGGCACCAGAGTTGCCTCCGGCAGCCCTCTTGAGCGTGAGGCGCGCCACCTTCTCGCCCTCACTCACTCGACAAAGGGTACCGCACGCACCCACCACCACACCAGAAGCCGCAGCCGGACCTAACACCACACCGACCACACGAGGCACAAAAAGCCACACCAGGCAAGGCACACAAGGCCCACAACCACGCATCAACTCGCCCTCCTCCTGATGGCCAAGATGGCGATGCAAGAAGGAGAGGCTTTAAGCCCGGTTGCCACCGCACAGCAAAAAAAGGCCAACAGAACCTGAAATTATCGGCCGCTCTCCCATCTATCACAGACGGGATCGGGCGTTCTCAGAGTGCTATGGCCATAGGCACCAGACTCACCTCCAGCAGCACTCTCAAGCACAAGCCACCACCTTCCCGCCCTCACTCATTCGGCACAGGAACCAGAGGCAACCACGACTAGCCCAGAACCTGGAGCCGCACCTAAAAACGCACAAGCCACGCAGGCAAAAAAAAAAAAAATAAAAAAAACAGCCGCAAAGGCACGCAGGGCCCAGAAAGCACGTAACACTAAAGGCATACAAGCCACGCGTGCCCACTCTTTCCTCTCCCTCGAGAAGGCTCCGCAGAAAAAAAAAGGCAAATTTCATTCCCGCCACCAGCATGCAGCAAAAACAGCCTCCCAGCAACCGGGTTTTCCATGGCGGTTACCCATCCATGTACTAACCAAACCCCACCCTGCTTAGCTTCCAACAGCCGCAGGCATGGGGCGCCACCAGGCCGGTCTAGCCGGAGGCACCAGAGTTGCCTCCGGCAGCCCTCTTGAGCGTGAGGCGCGCCACCTTCTCGCCCTCACTCACTCGACATGGGTACCGCACGCACCCACCACCACACCAGAAGCCGCAGCCGGACCTAACACCACACCGACCACACGAGGCACAAAAAGCCACACCAGGCAAGGCACACAAGGCCCACAACCACGCATCAACTCGCCCTCCTCCTGATGGCCAAGATGGCGATGCAAGAAGGAGAGGCTTTCCGTCCGGTTGCCAGCGCGCAGCAAAAAAAGGTCAACAGAACCTGAAATTCACGCCCGCTCTCCCATCTATCACAGACGGGATCGGGCGTTCTGAGGTTGCTATGGCCGTAGGCACCAGACTCACCTCCAGCAGCACTCTCAAGCACAAGCCACCACCTTCCCGCCCTCACCCATTCGGCACAGGAACCAGAGGCAACCACGACTACCCTGGAAGCTGGAACCGCACCTAAAAACGCACAAGCCATGCAGGCAAAAAAAAAAAAAATAAAAAAATAAAAAAAAAGCCACACCCGCAAAGGCACGCAGGGCCCAGAAAGCACGTAACACTAAAGGCATACAAGCCACGCGTGCCCACTCTTTCCTCTCCCTCGACAAGGCTCCGTAGAAAAAAAAAGGCAACTTTCATTCCCGCCGCCAGCATGCAGCAAAAACAGCCTCCCGGCAACCGGGTTTTCCATGGTGGTCACCCATCCATGTACTAACCAAACCCCACCCTGCTTAGCTTCCAACAGCCGCAGGCATGGGGCGCCACCAGGCCGGTCTAGCCGGAGGCACCAGAGTTGCCTCCGGCAGCCCTCTTGAGCGTGAGGCGCGCCACCTTCTCGCCCTCACTCACTCGACATGGGTACCGCACGCACCCACCACCACACCAGAAGCCGCAGCCGGACCTAACACCACACCGACCACACGAGGCACAAAAAGCCACACCAGGCAAGGCACACAAGGCCCACAACCACGCATCAACTCGCCCTCCTCCTGATGGCCAAGATGGCGATGCAAGAAGGAGAGGCTTTAAGCCCGGTTGCCAGCGCACAGCAAAAAAAGGTCAACAGAACCTGAAATTATCGGCCGCTCTCCCATCTATCACAGACGGGATCGGGCGTTCTAAGGGTGCTATGGCCGTAGGCACCAGACTCGCCTCCAGCAGCACTCTCAAGCACAAGCCACCACCTTCCCGCCCTCACTCATTCGGCACAGGAACCAGAGGCAACCACGACTACCCTGGAAGCTGGAACCGCACCTAAAAACGCACAAGCCATGCAGGCAAAAAAAAATAAAATAAAAAAATAAAAAAAAAGCCACACCCGCAAAGGCACGCAGGGCCCAGAAAGCACGCAACACTAAAGGCATACAAGCCACGCGTGCCCACTCTTTCCTCTCCCTCGACAAGGCTCCGCAGAAAAAAAAAGGCAACTTTCATTCCCGCCACCAGCATGCAGCAAAAACAGCCTCCCGGCAACCGGGTTTTCCATGGCGGTCACCCATCCATGTACTAACCAAACCCCACCCTGCTTAGCTTCCAACAGCCGCAGGCATGGGGCGCCACCAGGCCGGTCTAGCCGGAGGCACCAGAGTTGCCTCCGGCAGCCCTCTTGAGCGTGAGGCGCGCCACCTTCTCGCCCTCACTCACTCGACACGGGTACCGCACGCACCCACCACCACACCAGAAGCCGCAGCCGGACCTAACACCACACCGACCACACGAGGCACAAAAAGCCACACCAGGCAAGGCACACAAGGCCCACAACCACGCATCAACTCGCCCTCCTCCTGATGGCCAAGATGGCGATGCAAGAAGGAGAGGCTTTCCGTCCGGTTGCCAGCGCGCAGCAAAAAAAGGTCAACAGAACCTGAAATTCACGCCCGCTCTCCCATCTATCACAGACGGGATCGGGCGTTCTAAGGGTGCTATGGCCATAGGCACCAGACTCACCTCCAGCAGTACTCTCAAGCACAAGCCACCACCTTCCCGCCCTCACTCATTCGGCACAGGAACCAGAGGCAACCACGACTAGCCCAGAACCTGGAGCCGCACCTAAAAACGCACAAGCCATGCAGGCAAAAAAAAATAAAATAAAAAAACAGAGCCGCAAAGGCACGCAGGGCCCAGAAAGCACGTAACACTAAAGGCATACAAGCCACGCGTGCCCACTCTTTCCTCTCCCTCGACAAGGCTCCGCAGAAAAAAAAAGGCAACTTTCATTCCCGCTGCCAGCATGCAGCAAAAACAGCCTCCCGGCAACCGGGTTTTCCATGGCGGTCACCCATCCATGTACTAACCAAACCCCACCCTGCTTAGCTTCCAACAGCCGCAGGCATGGGGCGCCACCAGGCCGGTCTAGCCGGAGGCACCAGAGTTGCCTCCGGCAGCCCTCTTGAGCGTGAGGCGCGCCACCTTCTCGCCCTCACTCACTCGACACGGGTACCGCACGCACCCACCACCACACCAGAAGCCGCAGCCGGACCTAACACCACACCGACCACACGAGGCACAAAAAGCCACACCAGGCAAGGCACACAAGGCCCACAACCACGCATCAACTCGCCCTCCTCCTGATGGCCAAGATGGCGATGCAAGAAGGAGAGGCTTTCCGTCCGGTTGCCAGCGCGCAGCAAAAAAAGGTCAACAGAATCTGAAATTCACGCCCGCTCTCCCATCTATCACAGACGGGATCGGGCGTTCTAAGGGTGCTATGGCCATAGGCACCAGACTTGCCCCCAGCAGCACTCTCGAGCACAAGCCACCACCTTCCCGCCCTCACTCATTCGGCACAGGAACCAGAGGCAACCACGACTAGCCCAGAACCTGGAGTCGCACCTAAAAACGCACAAGCCACGCAGGCAAAAAAAAAAAAAATAAAAAAAAAGCCACACCCGCAAAGGCACGCAGGGCCCAGAAAGCACGCAACACTAAAGGCATACAAGCCACGCGTGCCCACGCTTTACTCCCGCTAGCCAAGGCTCCGCAGAAAAAAAAAGGCAACTTTCATTCCCGCCGCCAGCATGCAGCAAAAACAGCCTCCCGGCAACCGGGTTTTCCATGGCGGTCACCCATCCATGTACTAACCAAACCCCACCCTGCTTAGCTTCCAACAGCCGCAGGCATGGGGCGCCACCAGGCCGGTCTAGCCGGAGGCACCAGAGTTGCCTCCGGCAGCCCTCTTGAGCGTGAGGCGCGCCACCTTCTCGCCCTCACTCACTCGACACGGGTACCGCACGCACCCACCATCACACCAGAAGCCGCAGCCGGACCTAACACCACACCGACCACACGAGGCACAAAAAGCCACACCAGGCAAGGCACACAAGGCCCACCACCACGCATCAACTCGCCCTCCTCCTGATGGCCAAGATGGCGATGCAAGAAGGAGAGGCTTTCCGTCCGGTTGCCAGCGCGCAGCAAAAAAAGGCCAACAGAACCTGAAATTCACAGCCGCTCTCCCATCTATCACAGACGGGATCGGGCGTTCTCAGAGTACTATGGCCATAGGCACCAGACTCGCCTCCAGCAGCACTCTCGAGCACAAGCCACCACCTTCCCGCCCTCACTCATTCGGCACAGGAACCAGAGGCAACCACGACTAGCCCAGAACCTGGAGCCGCACATAAAAACGCACAAGCCACGCAGGCAAAAAAAAAATAAATAAAAAAAACACAGCCGCAAAGGCACGCAGGGCCCAGAAAGCACGTAACACTAAAGGCATACAAGCCACGCGTGCCCACTCTTTCCTCTCCCTCGACAAGGCTCCGTAGAAAAAAAAAGGCAACTTTCATTCCCGCCGCCAGCATGCAGCAAAAACAGCCTCCCGGCAACCGGGTTTTCCATGGTGGTCACCCATCCATGTACTAACCAAACCCCACCCTGCTTAGCTTCCAACAGCCGCAGGCATGGGGCGCCACCAGGCCGGTCTAGCCGGAGGCACCAGAGTTGCCTCCGGCAGCCCTCTTGAGCGTGAGGCGCGCCACCTTCCCGCCCTCACTCACTCGACACGGGTACCGCACGCACCCACCACCACACCAGAAGCCGCAGCCGGACCTAACACCACACCGACCACACGAGGCACAAAAAGCCACACCAGGCAAGGCACACAAGGCCCACAACCACGCATCAACTCGCCCTCCTCCTGATGGCCAAGATGGCGATGCAAGAAGGAGAGGCTTTCCGTCCGGTTGCCAGCGCGCAGCAAAAAAAGGTCAACAGAACCTGAAATTCACGCCCGCTCTCCCATCTATCACAGACGGGATCGGGCGTTCTCAGAGTGCTATGGCCATAGGCACCAGACTCGCCTCCAGCAGCACTCTCAAGCACAAGCCACCACCTTCCCGCCCTCACTCATTCGGCACAGGAACCAGAGGCAACCACGACTACCCTGGAAGCTGGAACCGCACCTAAAAACGCACAAGCCATGCAGGCAAAAAAAAATAAAATAAAAAAATAAAAAAAAAGCCACACCCGCAAAGGCACGCAGGGCCCAGAAAGCACGCAACACTAAAGGCATACAAGCCACGCGTGCCCACGCTTTACTCCCGCTAGCCAAGGCTCCGCAGAAAAAAAAAGGCAACTTTCATTCCCGCCGCCAGCATGCAGCAAAAACAGCCTCCTGGCAACCGGGTTTTCCATGGCGGTCACCCATCCATGTACTAACCAAACACCACCCTGCTTAGCTTCCAACAGCCGCAGGCATGGGGCGCCACCAGGCCGGTCTAGCCGGAGGCACCAGAGTTGCCTCCGGCAGCCCTCTTGAGCGTGAGGCGCGCCACCTTCTCGCCCTCACTCACTCGACAAAGGGTACCGCACGCACCCACCACCACACCAGAAGCCGCAGCCGGACCTAACACCACACCGACCACACGAGGCACAAAAAGCCACACCAGGCAAGGCACACAAGGCCCACAACCACGCATCAACTCGCCCTCCTCCTGATGGCCAAGATGGCGATGCAAGAAGGAGAGGCTTTAAGCCCGGTTGCCACCGCACAGCAAAAAAAGGCCAACAGAACCTGAAATTATCGGCCGCTCTCCCATCTATCACAGACGGGATCGGGCGTTCTCAGAGTGCTATGGCCATAGGCACCAGACTCGCCTCCAGCAGCACTCTCGAGCACAAGCCACCACCTTCCCGCCCTCACTCATTCGGCACAGGAACCAGAGGCAACCACGACTACCCTGGAAGCTGGAACCGCACCTAAAAACGCACAAGCCATGCAGGCAAAAAAAAATTAAATAAAAAAATAAAAAAAAAGCCACACCCGCAAAGGCACGCAGGGCCCACAAAGCACGCAACACTAAAGGCATACAAGCCACGCGTGCCCACGCTTTACTCCCGCTAGCCAAGGCTCCGCAGAAAAAAAAAGGCAACTTTCATTCCCGCCGCCAGCATGCAGCAAAAACAGCCTCCCGGCAACCGGGTTTTCCATGGTGGTCACCCATCCATGTACTAACCAAACCCCACCCTGCTTAGCTTCCAACAGCCGCAGGCATGGGGCGCCACCAGGCCGGTCTAGCCGGAGGCACCAGAGTTGCCTCCGGCAGCCCTCTTGAGCGTGAGGCGCGCCACCTTCTCGCCCTCACTCACTCGACACGGGTACCGCACGCACCCACCACCACACCAGAAGCCGCAGCCGGACCTAACACCACACCGACCACATGAGGCACAAAAAGCCACACCAGGCAAGGCACACAAGGCCCACAACCACGCATCAACTCGCCCTCCTCCTGATGGCCAAGATGGCGATGCAAGAAGGAGAGGCTTTCCGTCCGGTTGCCAGCGCGCAGCAAAAAAAGGTCAACAGAACCTGAAATTCACGCCCGCTCTCCCATCTATCACAGACGGGATCGGGCGTTCTTAGGGTGCTATGGCCATAGGCACCAGACTCACCTCCAGCAGCACTCTCGAGCACAAGCCACCACCTTCCCGCCCTCACTCATTCGGCACAGGAACCAGAGGCAACCACGACTAGCCCAGAACCTGGAGCCGCACCTAAAAAGGCACAAGCCACGCAGGCAAAAAAAAAATAAATAAAAAAAACAGCCGCAAAGGCACGCAGGGCCCAGAAAGCACGTAACACTAAAGGCATACAAGCCACGCGTGCCCACTCTTTCCTCTCCCTCGAGAAGGCTCCGCAGAAAAAAAAAGGCAACTTTCATTCCCGCCACCAGCATGCAGCAAAAACAGCCTCCCGGCAACCGGGTTTTCCATGGCGGTCACCCATCCATGTACTAACCAAACCCCACCCTGCTTAGCTTCCAACAGCCGCAGGCATGGGGCGCCACCAGGCCGGTCTAGCCAGAGGCACCAGAGTTGCCTCCGGCAGCCCTCTTGAGCGTGAGGCGCGCCACCTTCTCGCCCTCACTCACTCGACAAAGGGTACCGCACGCACCCACCACCACACCAGAAGCCGCAGCCGGACCTAACACCACACCGACCACACGAGGCACAAAAAGCCACACCAGGAAAGGCACACAAGGCCCACAACCACGCATCAACTCGCCCTCCTCCTGATGGCCAAGATGGCGTTGCAAGAAGGAGAGGCTTTCCGTCCGGTTGCCAGCGCGCAGCAAAAAAAGGTCAACAGAACCTGAAATTCACGCCCGCTCTCCCATCTATCACAGACGGGATCGGGCGTTCTCAGGGTGCTATGGCCATAGGCACCAGACTTGCCTCCAGCAGCACTCTCGAGCACAAGCCACCACCTTCCCGCCCTCACTCATTCGGCACAGGAACCAGAGGCAACCACGACTACCCTGGAAGCTGGAACCGCACCTAAAAACGCACAAGCCATGCAGGCAAAAAAAAATAAAATAAAAAAATAAAAAAAAAGCCACACCCGCAAAGGCACGCAGGGCCCAGAAAGCACGCAACACTAAAGGCATACAAGCCACGCGTGCCCACGCTTTACTCCCGCTAGCCAAGGCTCCGCAGAAAAAAAAAGGCAACTTTCATTCCCGCCGCCAGCATGCAGCAAAAACAGCCTCCTGGCAACCGGGTTTTCCATGGCGGTCACCCATCCATGTACTAACCAAACCCCACCCTGCTTAGCTTCCAACAGCCGCAGGCATGGGGCGCCACCAGGCCGGTCTAGCCGGAGGCACCAGAGTTGCCTCCGGCAGCCCTCTTGAGCGTGAGGCGCGCCACCTTCTCGCCCTCACTCACTCGACAAAGGGTACCGCACGCACCCACCACCACACCAGAAGCCGCAGCCGGACCTAACACCACACCGACCACACGAGGCACAAAAAGCCACACCAGGCAAGGCACACAAGGCCCACAACCACGCATCAACTCGCCCTCCTCCTGATGGCCAAGATGGCGATGCAAGAAGGAGAGGCTTTAAGCCCGGTTGCCAGCGCACAGCAAAAAAAGGTCAACAGAACCTGAAATTATCGGCCGCTCTCCCATCTATCACAGACGGGATCGGGCGTTCTAAGGGTGCTATGGCCGTAGGCACCAGACTCGCCTCCAGCAGCACTCTCAAGCACAAGCCACCACCTTCCCGCCCTCACTCATTCGGCACAGGAACCAGAGGCAACCACGACTACCCTGGAAGCTGGAACCGCACCTAAAAACGCACAAGCCATGCAGGCAAAAAAAAATAAAATAAAAAAATAAAAAAAAAGCCACACCCGCAAAGGCACGCAGGGCCCAGAAAGCACGCAACACTAAAGGCATACAAGCCACGCGTGCCCACTCTTTCCTCTCCCTCGACAAGGCTCCGCAGAAAAAAAAAGGCAACTTTCATTCCCGCCACCAGCATGCAGCAAAAACAGCCTCCCGGCAACCGGGTTTTCCATGGCGGTCACCCATCCATGTACTAACCAAACCCCACCCTGCTTAGCTTCCAACAGCCGCAGGCATGGGGCGCCACCAGGCCGGTCTAGCCGGAGGCACCAGAGTTGCCTCCGGCAGCCCTCTTGAGCGTGAGGCGCGCCACCTTCTCGCCCTCACTCACTCGACACGGGTACCGCACGCACCCACCACCACACCAGAAGCCGCAGCCGGACCTAACACCACACCGACCACACGAGGCACAAAAAGCCACACCAGGCAAGGCACACAAGGCCCACAACCACGCATCAACTCGCCCTCCTCCTGATGGCCAAGATGGCGATGCAAGAAGGAGAGGCTTTCCGTCCGGTTGCCAGCGCGCAGCAAAAAAAGGTCAACAGAACCTGAAATTCACGCCCGCTCTCCCATCTATCACAGACGGGATCGGGCGTTCTCAGAGTGCTATGGCCATAGGCACCAGACTCACCTCCAGCAGCACTCTCGAGCACAAGCCACCACCTTCCCGCCCTCACTCATTCGGCACAGGAACCAGAGGCAACCACGACTACCCTGGAAGCTGGAACCGCACCTAAAAACGCACAAGCCATGCAGGCAAAAAAAAATAAAATAAAAAAATAAAAAAAAAGCCACACCCGCAAAGGCACGCAGGGCCCAGAAAGCACGCAACACTAAAGGCATACAAGCCACGCGTGCCCACTCTTTCCTCTCCCTCGACAAGGCTCCGCAGAAAAAAAAAGGCAACTTTCATTCCCGCCACCAGCATGCAGCAAAAACAGCCTCCCGGCAACCGGGTTTTCCATGGCGGTCACCCATCCATGTACTAACCAAACCCCACCCTGCTTAGCTTCCAACAGCCGCAGGCATGGGGCGCCACCAGGCCGGTCTAGCCGGAGGCACCAGAGTTGCCTCCGGCAGCCCTCTTGAGCGTGAGGCGCGCCACCTTCTCGCCCTCACTCACTCGACACGGGTACCGCACGCACCCACCACCACACCAGAAGCCGCAGCCGGACCTAACACCACACCGACCACACGAGGCACAAAAAGCCACACCAGGCAAGGCACACAAGGCCCACAACCACGCATCAACTCGCCCTCCTCCTGATGGCCAACATGGCGATGCAAGAAGGAGAGGCTTTCCGTCCGGTTGCCAGCGCGCAGCAAAAAAAGGTCAACAGAACCTGAAATTCACGCCCGCTCTCCCATCTATCACAGACGGGATCGGGCGTTCTAAGGGTGCTATGGCCATAGGCACCAGACTCACCTCCAGCAGTACTCTCAAGCACAAGCCACCACCTTCCCGCCCTCACTCATTCGGCACAGGAACCAGAGGCAACCACGACTAGCCCAGAACCTGGAGCCGCACCTAAAAACGCACAAGCCACGCAGGCAAAAAAAAAAAAAATAAAAAAAACACAGCCGCAAAGGCACGCAGGGCCCAGAAAGCACGTAACACTAAAGGCATACAAGCCACGCGTGCCCACTCTTTCCTCTCCCTCGACAAGGCTCCGTAGAAAAAAAAAGGCAACTTTCATTCCCGCTGCCAGCATGCAGCAAAAACAGCCTCCCGGCAACCGGGTTTTCCATGGCGGTCACCCATCCATGTACTAACCAAACCCCACCCTGCTTAGCTTCCAACAGCCGCAGGCATGGGGCGCCACCAGGCCGGTCTAGCCGGAGGCACCAGAGTTGCCTCCGGCAGCCCTCTTGAGCGTGAGGCGCGCCACCTTCTCGCCCTCACTCACTCGACACGGGTACCGCACGCACCCACCACCACACCAGAAGCCGCAGCCGGACCTAACACCACACCGACCACACGAGGCACAAAAAGCCACACCAGGCAAGGCACACAAGGCCCACCACCACGCATCAACTCGCCCTCCTCCTGATGGCCAAGATGGCGATGCAAGAAGGAGAGGCTTTCCGTCCGGTTGCCAGCGCACAGCAAAAAAAGGCCAACAGAACCTGAAATTCACAGCCGCTCTCCCATCTATCACAGAGGGGATCGGGCGTTCTCAGAGTACTATGGCCATAGGCACCAGACTCGCCTCCAGCAGCACTCTCGAGCACAAGCCACCACCTTCCCGCCCTCACTCATTCGGCACAGGAACCAGAGGCAACCACGACTAGCCCAGAACCTGGAGCCGCACCTAAAAACGCACAAGCCACGCAGGCAAAAAAAAAAAAAATAAAAAAAACACAGCCGCAAAGGCACGCAGGGCCCAGAAAGCACGTAACACTAAAGGCATACAAGCCACGCGTGCCCACTCTTTCCTCTCCCTCGACAAGGCTCCGTAGAAAAAAAAAGGCAACTTTCATTCCCGCCGCCAGCATGCAGCAAAAACAGCCTCCCGGCAACCGGGTTTTCCATGGCGGTCACCCATCCATGTACTAACCAAACCCCACCCTGCTTAGCTTCCAACAGCCGCAGGCATGGGGCGCCACCAGGCCGGTCTAGCCGGAGGCACCAGAGTTGCCTCCGGCAGCCCTCTTGAGCGTGAGGCGCGCCACCTTCTCGCCCTCACTCACTCGACACGGGTACCGCACGCACCCACCACCACACCAGAAGCCGCAGCCGGACCTAACACCACACCGACCACACGAGGCACAAAAAGCCACACCAGGCAAGGCACACAAGGCCCACAACCACGCATCAACTCGCCCTCCTCCTGATGGCCAACATGGCGATGCAAGAAGGAGAGGCTTTCCGTCCGGTTGCCAGCGCACAGCAAAAAAAGGTCAACAGAACCTGAAATTATCGGCCGCTCTCCCATCTATCACAGACGGGATCGGGCGTTCTAAGGGTGCTATGGCCATAGGCACCAGACTCGCCTCCAGCAGCACTCTCAAGCACAAGCCACCACCTTCCCGCCCTCACTCATTCGGCACAGGAACCAGAGGCAACCACGACTACCCTGGAAGCTGGAACCGCACCTAAAAACGCACAAGCCATGCAGGCAAAAAAAAATAAAATAAAAAAATAAAAAAAAAGCCACACCCGCAAAGGCACGCAGGGCCCAGAAAGCACGCAACACTAAAGGCATACAAGCCACGCGTGCCCACGCTTTACTCCCGCTAGCCAAGGCTCCACAGAAAAAAAAGGCAACTTTCATTCCCGCCGCCAGCATGCAGCAAAAACAGCCTCCTGGCAACCGGGTTTTCCATGGCGGTCACCCATCCATGTACTAACCAAACCCCACCCTGCTTAGCTTCCAACAGCCGCAGGCATGGGGCGCCACCAGGCCGGTCTAGCCGGAGGCACCAGAGTTGCCTCCGGCAGCCCTCTTGAGCGTGAGGCGCGCCACCTTCCCGCCCTCACTCACTCGACACGGGTACCGCACGCACCCACCACCACACCAGAAGCCGCAGCCGGACCTAACACCACACCGACCACACGAGGCACAAAAAGCCACACCAGGCAAGGCACACAAGGCCCACAACCACGCATCAACTCGCCCTCCTCCTGATGGCCAAGATGGCGATGCAAGAAGGAGAGGCTTTCCGTCCGGTTGCCAGCGCGCAGCAAAAAAAGGTCAACAGAACCTGAAATTCACGCCCGCTCTCCCATCTATCACAGACGGGATCGGGCGTTCTCAGAGTGCTATGGCCATAGGCACCAGACTCGCCTCCAGCAGCACTCTCAAGCACAAGCCACCACCTTCCCGCCCTCACTCATTCGGCACAGGAACCAGAGGCAACCACGACTACCCTGGAAGCTGGAACCGCACCTAAAAACGCACAAGCCATGCAGGCAAAAAAAAATAAAATAAAAAAATAAAAAAAAAGCCACACCCGCAAAGGCACGCAGGGCCCAGAAAGCACGCAACACTAAAGGCATACAAGCCACGCGTGCCCACGCTTTACTCCCGCTAGCCAAGGCTCCGCAGAAAAAAAAAGGCAACTTTCATTCCCGCCGCCAGCATGCAGCAAAAACAGCCTCCTGGCAACCGGGTTTTCCATGGCGGTCACCCATCCATGTACTAACCAAACACCACCCTGCTTAGCTTCCAACAGCCGCAGGCATGGGGCGCCACCAGGCCGGTCTAGCCGGAGGCACCAGAGTTGCCTCCGGCAGCCCTCTTGAGCGTGAGGCGCGCCACCTTCTCGCCCTCACTCACTCGACATGGGTACCGCACGCACCCACCACCACACCAGAAGCCGCAGCCGGACCTAACACCACACCGACCACACGAGGCACAAAAAGCCACACCAGGCAAGGCACACAAGGCCCACAACCACGCATCAACTCGCCCTCCTCCTGATGGCCAAGATGGCGTTGCAAGAAGGAGAGGCTTTCCGTCCGGTTGCCAGCGCGCAGCAAAAAAAGGTCAACAGAACCTGAAATTCACGCCCGCTCTCCCATCTATCACAGACGGGATCGGGCGTTCTCAGGGTGCTATGGCCATAGGCACCAGACTTGCCTCCAGCAGCACTCTCGAGCACAAGCCACCACCTTCCCGCCCTCACTCATTCGGCACAGGAACCAGAGGCAACCACGACTACCCTGGAAGCTGGAACCGCACCTAAAAACGCACAAGCCATGCAGGCAAAAAAAAATAAAATAAAAAAATAAAAAAAAAGCCACACCCGCAAAGGCACGCAGGGCCCAGAAAGCACGCAACACTAAAGGCATACAAGCCACGCGTGCCCACGCTTTACTCCCGCTAGCCAAGGCTCCGCAGAAAAAAAAAGGCAACTTTCATTCCCGCCG
Organism: Cyanistes caeruleus; assembly: GCF_971803275.1. Taxonomy (NCBI): domain Eukaryota; kingdom Metazoa; phylum Chordata; class Aves; order Passeriformes; family Paridae; genus Cyanistes; species Cyanistes caeruleus. The sequence goes on along the minus strand of NC_141704.1, from coordinate 3,945,296 downwards.
CCAGCATGCAGCAAAAACAGCCTCCTGGCAACCGGGTTTTCCATGGCGGTCACCCATCCATGTACTAACCAAACCCCACCCTGCTTAGCTTCCAACAGCCGCAGGCATGGGGCGCCACCAGGCCGGTCTAGCCGGAGGCACCAGAGTTGCCTCCGGCAGCCCTCTTGAGCGTGAGGCGCGCCACCTTCTCGCCCTCACTCACTCGACAAAGGGTACCGCACGCACCCACCACCACACCAGAAGCCGCAGCCGGACCTAACACCACACCGACCACACGAGGCACAAAAAGCCACACCAGGCAAGGCACACAAGGCCCACAACCACGCATCAACTCGCCCTCCTCCTGATGGCCAAGATGGCGATGCAAGAAGGAGAGGCTTTAAGCCCGGTTGCCAGCGCACAGCAAAAAAAGGTCAACAGAACCTGAAATTATCGGCCGCTCTCCCATCTATCACAGACGGGATCGGGCGTTCTAAGGGTGCTATGGCCGTAGGCACCAGACTCGCCTCCAGCAGCACTCTCAAGCACAAGCCACCACCTTCCCGCCCTCACTCATTCGGCACAGGAACCAGAGGCAACCACGACTACCCTGGAAGCTGGAACCGCACCTAAAAACGCACAAGCCATGCAGGCAAAAAAAAATAAAATAAAAAAATAAAAAAAAAGCCACACCCGCAAAGGCACGCAGGGCCCAGAAAGCACGCAACACTAAAGGCATACAAGCCACGCGTGCCCACTCTTTCCTCTCCCTCGACAAGGCTCCGCAGAAAAAAAAAGGCAACTTTCATTCCCGCCACCAGCATGCAGCAAAAACAGCCTCCCGGCAACCGGGTTTTCCATGGCGGTCACCCATCCATGTACTAACCAAACCCCACCCTGCTTAGCTTCCAACAGCCGCAGGCATGGGGCGCCACCAGGCCGGTCTAGCCGGAGGCACCAGAGTTGCCTCCGGCAGCCCTCTTGAGCGTGAGGCGCGCCACCTTCTCGCCCTCACTCACTCGACACGGGTACCGCACGCACCCACCACCACACCAGAAGCCGCAGCCGGACCTAACACCACACCGACCACACGAGGCACAAAAAGCCACACCAGGCAAGGCACACAAGGCCCACAACCACGCATCAACTCGCCCTCCTCCTGATGGCCAAGATGGCGATGCAAGAAGGAGAGGCTTTCCGTCCGGTTGCCAGCGCGCAGCAAAAAAAGGTCAACAGAACCTGAAATTCACGCCCGCTCTCCCATCTATCACAGACGGGATCGGGCGTTCTAAGGGTGCTATGGCCATAGGCACCAGACTCACCTCCAGCAGTACTCTCAAGCACAAGCCACCACCTTCCCGCCCTCACTCATTCGGCACAGGAACCAGAGGCAACCACGACTAGCCCAGAACCTGGAGCCGCACCTAAAAACGCACAAGCCACGCAGGCAAAAAAAAATAAAATAAAAAAACACAGCCGCAAAGGCACGCAGGGCCCAGAAAGCACGTAACACTAAAGGCATACAAGCCACGCGTGCCCACTCTTTCCTCTCCCTCGACAAGGCTCCGCAGAAAAAAAAAGGCAACTTTCATTCCCGCTGCCAGCATGCAGCAAAAACAGCCTCCCGGCAACCGGGTTTTCCATGGCGGTCACCCATCCATGTACTAACCAAACCCCACCCTGCTTAGCTTCCAACAGCCGCAGGCATGGGGCGCCACAAGGCCGGTCTAGCCGGAGGCACCAGAGTTGCCTCCGGCAGCCCTCTTGAGCGTGAGGCGCGCCACCTTCTCGCCCTCACTCACTCGACACGGGTACCGCACGCACCCACCACCACACCAGAAGCCGCAGCCGGACCTAACACCACACCGACCACACGAGGCACAAAAAGCCACACCAGGCAAGGCACACAAGGCCCACAACCACGCATCAACTCGCCCTCCTCCTGATGGCCAAGATGGCGATGCAAGAAGGAGAGGCTTTCCGTCCGGTTGCCAGCGCGCAGCAAAAAAAGGTCAACAGAATCTGAAATTCACGCCCGCTCTCCCATCTATCACAGACGGGATCGGGCGTTCTCAGGGTGCTATGGCCATAGGCACCAGACTTGCCCCCAGCAGCACTCTCGAGCACAAGCCACCACCTTCCCGCCCTCACTCATTCGGCACAGGAACCAGAGGCAACCACGACTAGCCCAGAACCTGGAGCCGCACCTAAAAACGCACAAGCCACGCAGGCAAAAAAAAAAAAAATAAAAAAAAAGCCACACCCGCAAAGGCACGCAGGGCCCAGAAAGCACGCAACACTAAAGGCATACAAGCCACGCGTGCCCACGCTTTACTCCCGCTAGCCAAGGCTCCGCAGAAAAAAAAAGGCAACTTTCATTCCCGCCGCCAGCATGCAGCAAAAACAGCCTCCCGGCAACCGGGTTTTCCATGGTGGTCACCCATCCATGTACTAACCAAACCCCACCCTGCTTAGCTTCCAACAGCCGCAGGCATGGGGCGCCACCAGGCCGGTCTAGCCGGAGGCACCAGAGTTGCCTCCGGCAGCCCTCTTGAGCGTGAGGCGCGCCACCTTCTCGCCCTCACTCACTCGACACGGGTACCGCACGCACCCACCATCACACCAGAAGCCGCAGCCGGACCTAACACCACACCGACCACACGAGGCACAAAAAGCCACACCAGGCAAGGCACACAAGGCCCACCACCACGCATCAACTCGCCCTCCTCCTGATGGCCAAGATGGCGATGCAAGAAGGAGAGGCTTTCCGTCCGGTTGCCAGCGCGCAGCAAAAAAAGGTCAACAGAACCTGAAATTCACAGCCGCTCTCCCATCTATCACAGACGGGATCGGGCGTTCTCAGAGTACTATGGCCATAGGCACCAGACTCGCCTCCAGCAGCACTCTCGAGCACAAGCCACCACCTTCCCGCCCTCACTCATTCGGCACAGGAACCAGAGGCAACCACGACTAGCCCAGAACCTGGAGCCGCACATAAAAACGCACAAGCCACGCAGGCAAAAAAAAAATAAATAAAAAAAACACAGCCGCAAAGGCACGCAGGGCCCAGAAAGCACGTAACACTAAAGGCATACAAGCCACGCGTGCCCACTCTTTCCTCTCCCTCGACAAGGCTCCGTAGAAAAAAAAAGGCAACTTTCATTCCCGCCGCCAGCATGCAGCAAAAACAGCCTCCCGGCAACCGGGTTTTCCATGGTGGTCACCCATCCATGTACTAACCAAACCCCACCCTGCTTAGCTTCCAACAGCCGCAGGCATGGGGCGCCACCAGGCCGGTCTAGCCGGAGGCACCAGAGTTGCCTCCGGCAGCCCTCTTGAGCGTGAGGCGCGCCACCTTCTCGCCCTCACTCACTCGACACGGGTACCGCACGCACCCACCACCACACCAGAAGCCGCAGCCGGACCTAACACCACACCGACCACACGAGGCACAAAAAGCCACACCAGGCAAGGCACACAAGGCCCACAACCACGCATCAACTCGCCCTCCTCCTGATGGCCAAGATGGCGATGCAAGAAGGAGAGGCTTTAAGCCCGGTTGCCAGCGCACAGCAAAAAAAGGTCAACAGAACCTGAAATTATCGGCCGCTCTCCCATCTATCACAGACGGGATCGGGCGTTCTAAGGGTGCTATGGCCATAGGCACCAGACTCGCCTCCAGCAGCACTCTCAAGCACAAGCCACCACCTTCCCGCCCTCACTCATTCGGCACAGGAACCAGAGGCAACCACGACTACCCTGGAAGCTGGAACCGCACCTAAAAACGCACAAGCCATGCAGGCAAAAAAAAATAAAATAAAAAAATAAAAAAAAAGCCACACCCGCAAAGGCACGCAGGGCCCAGAAAGCACGCAACACTAAAGGCATACAAGCCACGCGTGCCCACGCTTTACTCCCGCTAGCCAAGGCTCCGCAGAAAAAAAAAGGCAACTTTCATTCCCGCCGCCAGCATGCAGCAAAAACAGCCTCCTGGCAACCGGGTTTTCCATGGCGGTCACCCATCCATGTACTAACCAAACCCCACCCTGCTTAGCTTCCAACAGCCGCAGGCATGGGGCGCCACCAGGCCGGTCTAGCCGGAGGCACCAGAGTTGCCTCCGGCAGCCCTCTTGAGCGTGAGGCGCGCCACCTTCTCGCCCTCACTCACTCGACAAAGGGTACCGCACGCACCCACCACCACACCAGAAGCCGCAGCCGGACCTAACACCACACCGACCACACGAGGCACAAAAAGCCACACCAGGCAAGGCACACAAGGCCCACAACCACGCATCAACTCGCCCTCCTCCTGATGGCCAAGATGGCGATGCAAGAAGGAGAGGCTTTAAGCCCGGTTGCCAGCGCACAGCAAAAAAAGGTCAACAGAACCTGAAATTCACGCCCGCTCTCCCATCTATCACAGACGGGATCGGGCGTTCTCAGAGTGCTATGGCCATAGGCACCAGACTCGCCTCCAGCAGCACTCTCAAGCACAAGCCACCACCTTCCCGCCCTCACTCATTCGGCACAGGAACCAGAGGCAACCACGACTACCCTGGAAGCTGGAACCGCACCTAAAAACGCACAAGCCATGCAGGCAAAAAAAAATAAAATAAAAAAATAAAAAAAAAGCCACACCCGCAAAGGCACGCAGGGCCCAGAAAGCACGCAACACTAAAGGCATACAAGCCACGCGTGCCCACTCTTTCCTCTCCCTCGACAAGGCTCCGCAGAAAAAAAAAGGCAACTTTCATTCCCGCCACCAGCATGCAGCAAAAACAGCCTCCCGGCAACCGGGTTTTCCATGGCGGTCACCCATCCATGTACTAACCAAACCCCACCCTGCTTAGCTTCCAACAGCCGCAGGCATGGGGCGCCACCAGGCCGGTCTAGCCGGAGGCACCAGAGTTGCCTCCGGCAGCCCTCTTGAGCGTGAGGCGCGCCACCTTCTCGCCCTCACTCACTCGACACGGGTACCGCACGCACCCACCACCACACCAGAAGCCGCAGCCGGACCTAACACCACACCGACCACACGAGGCACAAAAAGCCACACCAGGCAAGGCACACAAGGCCCACAACCACGCATCAACTCGCCCTCCTCCTGATGGCCAACATGGCGATGCAAGAAGGAGAGGCTTTCCGTCCGGTTGCCAGCGCGCAGCAAAAAAAGGTCAACAGAACCTGAAATTCACGCCCGCTCTCCCATCTATCACAGACGGGATCGGGCGTTCTAAGGGTGCTATGGCCATAGGCACCAGACTCACCTCCAGCAGTACTCTCAAGCACAAGCCACCACCTTCCCGCCCTCACTCATTCGGCACAGGAACCAGAGGCAACCACGACTAGCCCAGAACCTGGAGCCGCACCTAAAAACGCACAAGCCACGCAGGCAAAAAAAAAAAAAATAAAAAAAACACAGCCGCAAAGGCACGCAGGGCCCAGAAAGCACGTAACACTAAAGGCATACAAGCCACGCGTGCCCACTCTTTCCTCTCCCTCGACAAGGCTCCGTAGAAAAAAAAAGGCAACTTTCATTCCCGCTGCCAGCATGCAGCAAAAACAGCCTCCCGGCAACCGGGTTTTCCATGGCGGTCACCCATCCATGTACTAACCAAACCCCACCCTGCTTAGCTTCCAACAGCCGCAGGCATGGGGCGCCACCAGGCCGGTCTAGCCGGAGGCACCAGAGTTGCCTCCGGCAGCCCTCTTGAGCGTGAGGCGCGCCACCTTCTCGCCCTCACTCACTCGACACGGGTACCGCACGCACCCACCACCACACCAGAAGCCGCAGCCGGACCTAACACCACACCGACCACACGAGGCACAAAAAGCCACACCAGGCAAGGCACACAAGGCCCACCACCACGCATCAACTCGCCCTCCTCCTGATGGCCAAGATGGCGATGCAAGAAGGAGAGGCTTTCCGTCCGGTTGCCAGCGCACAGCAAAAAAAGGCCAACAGAACCTGAAATTCACAGCCGCTCTCCCATCTATCACAGACGGGATCGGGCGTTCTCAGAGTACTATGGCCATAGGCACCAGACTCACCTCCAGCAGCACTCTCGAGCACAAGCCACCACCTTCCCGCCCTCACTCATTCGGCACAGGAACCAGAGGCAACCACGACTAGCCCAGAACCTGGAGCCGCACCTAAAAACGCACAAGCCACGCAGGCAAAAAAAAAAAAAATAAAAAAAACACAGCCGCAAAGGCACGCAGGGCCCAGAAAGCACGTAACACTAAAGGCATACAAGCCACGCGTGCCCACTCTTTCCTCTCCCTCGACAAGGCTCCGTAGAAAAAAAAAGGCAACTTTCATTCCCGCCGCCAGCATGCAGCAAAAACAGCCTCCCGGCAACCGGGTTTTCCATGGCGGTCACCCATCCATGTACTAACCAAACCCCACCCTGCTTAGCTTCCAACAGCCGCAGGCATGGGGCGCCACCAGGCCGGTCTAGCCGGAGGCACCAGAGTTGCCTCCGGCAGCCCTCTTGAGCGTGAGGCGCGCCACCTTCTCGCCCTCACTCACTCGACACGGGTACCGCACGCACCCACCACCACACCAGAAGCCGCAGCCGGACCTAACACCACACCGACCACACGAGGCACAAAAAGCCACACCAGGCAAGGCACACAAGGCCCACAACCACGCATCAACTCGCCCTCCTCCTGATGGCCAACATGGCGATGCAAGAAGGAGAGGCTTTCCGTCCGGTTGCCAGCGCACAGCAAAAAAAGGTCAACAGAACCTGAAATTATCGGCCGCTCTCCCATCTATCACAGACGGGATCGGGCGTTCTAAGGGTGCTATGGCCATAGGCACCAGACTCGCCTCCAGCAGCACTCTCAAGCACAAGCCACCACCTTCCCGCCCTCACTCATTCGGCACAGGAACCAGAGGCAACCACGACTACCCTGGAAGCTGGAACCGCACCTAAAAACGCACAAGCCATGCAGGCAAAAAAAAATAAAATAAAAAAATAAAAAAAAAGCCACACCCGCAAAGGCACGCAGGGCCCAGAAAGCACGCAACACTAAAGGCATACAAGCCACGCGTGCCCACGCTTTACTCCCGCTAGCCAAGGCTCCACAGAAAAAAAAGGCAACTTTCATTCCCGCCGCCAGCATGCAGCAAAAACAGCCTCCTGGCAACCGGGTTTTCCATGGCGGTCACCCATCCATGTACTAACCAAACCCCACCCTGCTTAGCTTCCAACAGCCGCAGGCATGGGGCGCCACCAGGCCGGTCTAGCCGGAGGCACCAGAGTTGCCTCCGGCAGCCCTCTTGAGCGTGAGGCGCGCCACCTTCTCGCCCTCACTCACTCGACAAAGGGTACCGCACGCACCCACCACCACACCAGAAGCCGCAGCCGGACCTAACACCACACCGACCACACGAGGCACAAAAAGCCACACCAGGCAAGGCACACAAGGCCCACAACCACGCATCAACTCGCCCTCCTCCTGATGGCCAAGATGGCGATGCAAGAAGGAGAGGCTTTCCGTCCGGTTGCCAGCGCGCAGCAAAAAAAGGTCAACAGAACCTGAAATTCACGCCCGCTCTCCCATCTATCACAGACGGGATCGGGCGTTCTCAGGGTGCTATGGCCATAGGCACCAGACTCACCTCCAGCAGCACTCTCGAGCACAAGCCACCACCTTCCCGCCCTCACTCATTCAGCACAGGAACCAGAGGCAACCACGACTACCCTGGAAGCTGGAACCGCACCTAAAAACGCACAAGCCATGCAGGCAAAAAAAAATAAAATAAAAAAATAAAAAAAAAGCCACACCCGCAAATGCACGCAGGGCCCAGAAAGCACGCAACACTAAAGGCATACAAGCCACGCGTGCCCACGCTTTACTCCCGCTAGCCAAGGCTCCGCAGAAAAAAAAAGGCAACTTTCATTCCCGCCGCCAGCATGCAGCAAAAACAGCCTCCCGGCAACCGGGTTTTCCATGGTGGTCACCCATCCATGTACTAACCAAACCCCACCCTGCTTAGCTTCCAACAGCCGCAGGCATGGGGCGCCACCAGGCCGGTCTAGCCGGAGGCACCAGAGTTGCCTCCGGCAGCCCTCTTGAGCGTGAGGCGCGCCACCTTCTCGCCCTCACTCACTCGACATGGGTACCGCACGCACCCACCACCACACCAGAAGCCGCAGCCGGACCTAACACCACACCGACCACACGAGGCACAAAAAGCCACACCAGGCAAGGCACACAAGGCCCACAACCACGCATCAACTTGCCCTCCTCCTGATGGCCAACATGGCGATGCAAGAAGGAGAGGCTTTCCGTCCGGTTGCCAGCGCGCAGCAAAAAAAGGTCAACAGAACCTGAAATTCACGCCCGCTCTCCCATCTATCACAGACGGGATCGGGCGTTCTAAGGGTGCTATGGCCATAGGCACCAGACTCACCTCCAGCAGTACTCTCAAGCACAAGCCACCACCTTCCCGCCCTCACTCATTCGGCACAGGAACCAGAGGCAACCACGACTAGCCCAGAACCTGGAGCCGCACCTAAAAACGCACAAGCCACGCAGGCAAAAAAAAAAAAAATAAAAAAAACACAGCCGCAAAGGCACGCAGGGCCCAGAAAGCACGTAACACTAAAGGCATACAAGCCACGCGTGCCCACTCTTTCCTCTCCCTCGACAAGGCTCCGTAGAAAAAAAAAGGCAACTTTCATTCCCGCTGCCAGCATGCAGCAAAAACAGCCTCCCGGCAACCGGGTTTTCCATGGCGGTCACCCATCCATGTACTAACCAAACCCCACCCTGCTTAGCTTCCAACAGCCGCAGGCATGGGGCGCCACCAGGCCGGTCTAGCCGGAGGCACCAGAGTTGCCTCCGGCAGCCCTCTTGAGCGTGAGGCGCGCCACCTTCTCGCCCTCACTCACTCGACACGGGTACCGCACGCACCCACCACCACACCAGAAGCCGCAGCCGGACCTAACACCACACCGACCACACGAGGCACAAAAAGCCACACCAGGCAAGGCACACAAGGCCCACCACCACGCATCAACTCGCCCTCCTCCTGATGGCCAAGATGGCGATGCAAGAAGGAGAGGCTTTCCGTCCGGTTGCCAGCGCACAGCAAAAAAAGGCCAACAGAACCTGAAATTCACAGCCGCTCTCCCATCTATCACAGACGGGATCGGGCGTTCTCAGAGTACTATGGCCATAGGCACCAGACTCACCTCCAGCAGCACTCTCGAGCACAAGCCACCACCTTCCCGCCCTCACTCATTCGGCACAGGAACCAGAGGCAACCACGACTAGCCCAGAACCTGGAGCCGCACCTAAAAACGCACAAGCCACGCAGGCAAAAAAAAAAAAAATAAAAAAAACACAGCCGCAAAGGCACGCAGGGCCCAGAAAGCACGTAACACTAAAGGCATACAAGCCACGCGTGCCCACTCTTTCCTCTCCCTCGACAAGGCTCCGTAGAAAAAAAAAGGCAACTTTCATTCCCGCCGCCAGCATGCAGCAAAAACAGCCTCCCGGCAACCGGGTTTTCCATGGCGGTCACCCATCCATGTACTAACCAAACCCCACCCTGCTTAGCTTCCAACAGCCGCAGGCATGGGGCGCCACCAGGCCGGTCTAGCCGGAGGCACCAGAGTTGCCTCCGGCAGCCCTCTTGAGCGTGAGGCGCGCCACCTTCTCGCCCTCACTCACTCGACACGGGTACCGCACGCACCCACCACCACACCAGAAGCCGCAGCCGGACCTAACACCACACCGACCACACGAGGCACAAAAAGCCACACCAGGCAAGGCACACAAGGCCCACAACCACGCATCAACTCGCCCTCCTCCTGATGGCCAACATGGCGATGCAAGAAGGAGAGGCTTTCCGTCCGGTTGCCAGCGCACAGCAAAAAAAGGTCAACAGAACCTGAAATTATCGGCCGCTCTCCCATCTATCACAGACGGGATCGGGCGTTCTAAGGGTGCTATGGCCATAGGCACCAGACTCGCCTCCAGCAGCACTCTCAAGCACAAGCCACCACCTTCCCGCCCTCACTCATTCGGCACAGGAACCAGAGGCAACCACGACTACCCTGGAAGCTGGAACCGCACCTAAAAACGCACAAGCCATGCAGGCAAAAAAAAATAAAATAAAAAAATAAAAAAAAAGCCACACCCGCAAAGGCACGCAGGGCCCAGAAAGCACGCAACACTAAAGGCATACAAGCCACGCGTGCCCACGCTTTACTCCCGCTAGCCAAGGCTCCACAGAAAAAAAAGGCAACTTTCATTCCCGCCGCCAGCATGCAGCAAAAACAGCCTCCTGGCAACCGGGTTTTCCATGGCGGTCACCCATCCATGTACTAACCAAACCCCACCCTGCTTAGCTTCCAACAGCCGCAGGCATGGGGCGCCACCAGGCCGGTCTAGCCGGAGGCACCAGAGTTGCCTCCGGCAGCCCTCTTGAGCGTGAGGCGCGCCACCTTCTCGCCCTCACTCACTCGACAAAGGGTACCGCACGCACCCACCACCACACCAGAAGCCGCAGCCGGACCTAACACCACACCGACCACACGAGGCACAAAAAGCCACACCAGGCAAGGCACACAAGGCCCACAACCACGCATCAACTCGCCCTCCTCCTGATGGCCAAGATGGCGATGCAAGAAGGAGAGGCTTTCCGTCCGGTTGCCAGCGCGCAGCAAAAAAAGGTCAACAGAACCTGAAATTCACGCCCGCTCTCCCATCTATCACAGACGGGATCGGGCGTTCTCAGGGTGCTATGGCCATAGGCACCAGACTCACCTCCAGCAGCACTCTCGAGCACAAGCCACCACCTTCCCGCCCTCACTCATTCAGCACAGGAACCAGAGGCAACCACGACTACCCTGGAAGCTGGAACCGCACCTAAAAACGCACAAGCCATGCAGGCAAAAAAAAATAAAATAAAAAAATAAAAAAAAAGCCACACCCGCAAATGCACGCAGGGCCCAGAAAGCACGCAACACTAAAGGCATACAAGCCACGCGTGCCCACGCTTTACTCCCGCTAGCCAAGGCTCCGCAGAAAAAAAAAGGCAACTTTCATTCCCGCCGCCAGCATGCAGCAAAAACAGCCTCCCGGCAACCGGGTTTTCCATGGTGGTCACCCATCCATGTACTAACCAAACCCCACCCTGCTTAGCTTCCAACAGCCGCAGGCATGGGGCGCCACCAGGCCGGTCTAGCCGGAGGCACCAGAGTTGCCTCCGGCAGCCCTCTTGAGCGTGAGGCGCGCCACCTTCTCGCCCTCACTCACTCGACATGGGTACCGCACGCACCCACCACCACACCAGAAGCCGCAGCCGGACCTAACACCACACCGACCACACGAGGCACAAAAAGCCACACCAGGCAAGGCACACAAGGCCCACAACCACGCATCAACTTGCCCTCCTCCTGATGGCCAAGATGGCGATGCAAGAAGGAGAGGCTTTAAGCCCGGTTGCCAGCGCACAGCAAAAAAAGGTCAACAGAACCTGAAATTATCGGCCGCTCTCCCATCTATCACAGACGGGATCGGGCGTTCTCAGAGTGCTATGGCCATAGGCACCAGACTCGCCTCCAGCAGCACTCTCAAGCACAAGCCACCACCTTCCCGCCCTCACTCATTCGGCACAGGAACCAGAGGCAACCACGACTACCCTGGAAGCTGGAACCGCACCTAAAAACGCACAAGCCATGCAGGCAAAAAAAAATAAAATAAAAAAATAAAAAAAAAGCCACACCCGCAAAGGCACGCAGGGCCCAGAAAGCACGCAACACTAAAGGCATACAAGCCACGCGTGCCCACGCTTTACTCCCGCTAGCCAAGGCTCCGCAGAAAAAAAAAGGCAACTTTCATTCCCGCCGCCAGCATGCAGCAAAAACAGCCTCCCGGCAACCGGGTTTTCCATGGTGGTCACCCATCCATGTACTAACCAAACCCCACCCTGCTTAGCTTCCAACAGCCGCAGGCATGGGGCGCCACCAGGCCGGTCTAGCCGGAGGCACCAGAGTTGCCTCCGGCAGCCCTCTTGAGCGTGAGGCGCGCCACCTTCTCGCCCTCACTCACTCGACACGGGTACCGCACGCACCCACCACCACACCAGAAGCCGCAGCCGGACCTAACACCACACCGACCACATGAGGCACAAAAAGCCACACCAGGCAAGGCACACAAGGCCCACAACCACGCATCAACTCGCCCTCCTCCTGATGGCCAAGATGGCGATGCAAGAAGGAGAGGCTTTCCGTCCGGTTGCCAGCGCGCAGCAAAAAAAGGTCAACAGAACCTGAAATTCACGCCCGCTCTCCCATCTATCACAGACGGGATCGGGCGTTCTTAGGGTGCTATGGCCATAGGCACCAGACTCACCTCCAGCAGCACTCTCGAGCACAAGCCACCACCTTCCCGCCCTCACTCATTCGGCACAGGAACCAGAGGCAACCACGACTAGCCCAGAACCTGGAGCCGCACCTAAAAAGGCACAAGCCACGCAGGCAAAAAAAAAATAAATAAAAAAAACAGCCGCAAAGGCACGCAGGGCCCAGAAAGCACGTAACACTAAAGGCATACAAGCCACGCGTGCCCACTCTTTCCTCTCCCTCGACAAGGCTCCGCAGAAAAAAAAAGGCAACTTTCATTCCCGCCACCAGCATGCAGCAAAAACAGCCTCCCGGCAACCGGGTTTTCCATGGCGGTCACCCATCCATGTACTAACCAAACCCCACCCTGCTTAGCTTCCAACAGCCGCAGGCATGGGGCGCCACCAGGCCGGTCTAGCCAGAGGCACCAGAGTTGCCTCCGGCAGCCCTCTTGAGCGTGAGGCGCGCCACCTTCTCGCCCTCACTCACTCGACAAAGGGTACCGCACGCACCCACCACCACACCAGAAGCCGCAGCCGGACCTAACACCACACCGACCACACGAGGCACAAAAAGCCACACCAGGAAAGGCACACAAGGCCCACAACCACGCATCAACTCGCCCTCCTCCTGATGGCCAAGATGGCGTTGCAAGAAGGAGAGGCTTTCCGTCCGGTTGCCAGCGCGCAGCAAAAAAAGGTCAACAGAACCTGAAATTCACGCCCGCTCTCCCATCTATCACAGACGGGATCGGGCGTTCTCAGGGTGCTATGGCCATAGGCACCAGACTTGCCTCCAGCAGCACTCTCGAGCACAAGCCACCACCTTCCCGCCCTCACTCATTCGGCACAGGAACCAGAGGCAACCACGACTACCCTGGAAGCTGGAACCGCACCTAAAAACGCACAAGCCATGCAGGCAAAAAAAAATAAAATAAAAAAATAAAAAAAAAGCCACACCCGCAAAGGCACGCAGGGCCCAGAAAGCACGCAACACTAAAGGCATACAAGCCACGCGTGCCCACGCTTTACTCCCGCTAGCCAAGGCTCCGCAGAAAAAAAAAGGCAACTTTCATTCCCGCCGCCAGCATGCAGCAAAAACAGCCTCCTGGCAACCGGGTTTTCCATGGCGGTCACCCATCCATGTACTAACCAAACCCCACCCTGCTTAGCTTCCAACAGCCGCAGGCATGGGGCGCCACCAGGCCGGTCTAGCCGGAGGCACCAGAGTTGCCTCCGGCAGCCCTCTTGAGCGTGAGGCGCGCCACCTTCTCGCCCTCACTCACTCGACAAAGGGTACCGCACGCACCCACCACCACACCAGAAGCCGCAGCCGGACCTAACACCACACCGACCACACGAGGCACAAAAAGCCACACCAGGCAAGGCACACAAGGCCCACAACCACGCATCAACTCGCCCTTTTCCTGATGGCCAAGATGGCGATGCAAGAAGGAGAGGCTTTCCGTCCGGTTGCCAGCGCGCAGCAAAAAAAGGTCAACAGAACCTGAAATTCACGGCCGCTCTCCCATCTATCACAGACGGGATCGGGCGTTCTCAGAGTGCTATGGCCATAGGCACCAGACTCGCCTCCAGCAGCACTCTCGAGCACAAACCACCACCTTCCCGCCCTCACTCATTCGGCACAGGAACCAGAGGCAACCACGACTAGCCCAGAACCTGGAGCCGCACCTAAAAACGCACAAGCCACGCAGGCAAAAAAAAAAAAAATAAAAAAAACAGCCGCAAAGGCACGCAGGGCCCAGAAAGCACGTAACACTAAAGGCATACAAGCCACGCGTGCCCACTCTTTCCTCTCCCTCGACAAGGCTCCGCAGAAAAAAAAAGGCAACTTTCATTCCCGCCGCCAGCATGCAGCAAAAACAGCCTCCTGGCAACCGGGTTTTCCATGGCGGTCACCCATCCATGTACTAACCAAACCCCACCCTGCTTAGCTTCCAACAGCCGCAGGCATGGGGCGCCACCAGGCCGGTCTAGCCGGAGGCACCAGAGTTGCCTCCGGCAGCCCTCTTGAGCGTGAGGCGCGCCACCTTCTCGCCCTCACTCACTCGACACGGGTACCGCACGCACCCACCACCACACCAGAAGCCACAGCCGGACCTAACACCACACCGACCACACGAGGCACAAAAAGCCACACCAGGCAAGGCACACAAGGCCCACAACCACGCATCAACTCGCCCTCCTCCTGATGGCCACGCTCGAGCAGGAAAAAGGAGAGGCTTTCCGTCCAGTTGCCAGCACACAGCAAAAAAAGGCCAACAGAACCTGAAATTCACGGCCGCTCTCCCATCTACCACAGACGGGATGGGGCGTTCTCAGAGTGCTATGGCCATAGGCACCAGACTCGCCTCCAGCAGCACTCTCGAGCACAAACCACCACCTTCCCGCCCTCACTCATTCGGCACAGGAACCAGAGGCAACCACGACTAGCCCAGAACCTGGAGCCGCACCTAAAAACGCACAAGCCACGCAGGCAAAAAAAAAAAAAATAAAAAAAACAGCCGCAAAGGCACGCAGGGCCCATCAACTCGCCCTCCTCCTGATGGCCAAGATGGCGATGCAAGAAGGAGAGGCTTTCCGTCCGGTTGCCAGCGCGCAGCAAAAAAAGGTCAACAGAACCTGAAATTCACGCCCGCTCTCCCATCTATCACAGACGGGATCGGGCGTTCTCAGGTTGCTATGGCCGTAGGCACCAGACTCGCCTCCAGCAGCACTCTCAAGCACAAGCCACCACCTTCCCGCCCTCACTCATTCGGCACAGGAACCAGAGGCAACCACGACTACCCTGGAAGCTGGAACCGCACCTAAAAACGCACAAGCCATGCAGGCAAAAAAAAATAAAATAAAAAAATAAAAAAAAAGCCACACCCGCAAAGGCACGCAGGGCCCAGAAAGCACGCAACACTAAAGGCATACAAGCCACGCGTGCCCACTCTTTCCTCTCCCTCGACAAGGCTCCGCAGAAAAAAAAAGGCAACTTTCATTCCCGCCGCCAGCATGCAGCAAAAACAGCCTCCTGGCAACCGGGTTTTCCATGGCGGTCACCCATCCATGTACTAACCAAACCCCACCCTGCTTAGCTTCCAACAGCCGCAGGCATGGGGCGCCACCAGGCCGGTCTAGCCGGAGGCACCAGAGTTGCCTCCGGCAGCCCTCTTGAGCGTGAGGCGCGCCACCTTCTCGCCCTCACTCACTCGACACGGGTACCGCACGCACCCACCACCACACCAGAAGCCGCAGCCGGACCTAACACCACACCGACCACACGAGGCACAAAAAGCCACACCAGGCAAGGCACACAAGGCCCACAACCACGCATCAACTCGCCCTCCTCCTGATGGCCAAGATGGCGATGCAAGAAGGAGAGGCTTTCCGTCCGGTTGCCAGCGCGCAGCAAAAAAAGGTCAACAGAATCTGAAATTCACGCCCGCTCTCCCATCTATCACAGACGGGATCGGGCGTTCTCAGGGTGCTATGGCCATAGGCACCAGACTTGCCCCCAGCAGCACTCTCGAGCACAAGCCACCACCTTCCCGCCCTCACTCATTCGGCAGAGGAACCAGAGGTAAGCACGACTAGCCCAGAACCTGGAGCCGCACCTAAAAACGCACAAGCCACGCAGGCAAAAAAAAAAAAAATAAAAAAAACAGCCGCAAAGGCACGCAGGGCCCAGAAAGCACGTAACACTAAAGGCATACAAGCCACGCGTGCCCACTCTTTCCTCTCCCTCGACAAGGCTCCGCAGAAAAAAAAAGGCAACTTTCATTCCCGCCGCCAGCATGCAGCAAAAACAGCCTCCCGGCAACCGGGTTTTCCATGGCGGTCACCCATCCATGTACTAACCAAACCCCACCCTGCTTAGCTTCCAACAGCCGCAGGCATGGGGCGCCACCAGGCCGGTCTAGCCGGAGGCACCAGAGTTGCCTCCGGCAGCCCTCTTGAGCGTGAGGCGCGCCACCTTCTCGCCCTCACTCACTCGACACGGGTACCGCACGCACCCACCACCACACCAGAAGCCGCAGCCGGACCTAACACCACACCGACCACACGAGGCACAAAAAGCCACACCAGGCAAGGCACACAAGGCCCACCACCACGCATCAACTCGCCCTCCTCCTGATGGCCAAGATGGCGATGCAAGAAGGAGAGGCTTTAAGCCCGGTTACCAGCGCACAGGAAAAAAAGGCCAACAGAACCTGAAATTCACGCCCGCTCTCCCATCTATCACAGACGGGATCGGGCGTTCTCAGAGTACTATGGCCATAGGCACCAGACTCGCCTCCAGCAGCACTCTCAAGCACAAGCCACCACCTTCCCGCCCTCACTCATTCGGCACAGGAACCAGAGGCAACCACGACTACCCTGGAAGCTGGAACCGCACCTAAAAACGCACAAGCCATGCAGGCAAAAAAAAATAAAATAAAAAAATAAAAAAAAAGCCACACCCGCAAAGGCACGCAGGGCCCAGAAAGCACGCAACACTAAAGGCATACAAGCCACGCGTGCCCACGCTTTACTCCCGCTAGCCAAGGCTCCGCAGAAAAAAAAAGGCAACTTTCATTCCCGCTGCCAGCATGCAGCAAAAACAGCCTCCCGGCAACCGGGTTTTCCATGGTGGTCACCCATCCATGTACTAACCAAGCCCCACCCTGCTTAGCTTCCAACAGCCGCAGGCATGGGGCGCCACCAGGCCAGTCTAGACGGATGCACCAGAGTTGCCTCCGGCAGCCCTCTTGAGCGTGAGGCGCGCCACCTTCTCGCCCTCACTCACTCGACATGGGTACCGCACGCACCCACCACCACACCAGAAGCCGCAGCCGGACCTAACACCACACCGACCACACGAGGCACAAAAAGCCACACCAGGCAAGGCACACAAGGCCCACAACCACGCATCAACTCGCCCTCCTCCTGATGGCCAAGATGGCGATGCAAGAAGGAGAGGCTTTCCGTCCGGTTGCCAGCGCGCAGCAAAAAAAGGTCAACAGAACCTGAAATTCACGCCCGCTCTCCCATCTATCACAGACGGGATCGGGCGTTCTCAGGGTGCTATGGCCATAGGCACCAGACTCGCCTCCAGCAGTACTCTCAAGCACAAGCCACCACCTTCCCGCCCTCACTCATTCGGCACAGGAACCAGAGGCAACCACGACTAGCCCAGAACCTGGAGCCGCACCTAAAAACGCACAAGCCACGCAGGCAAAAAAAAAAAAAATAAAAAAAACAGCCGCAAAGGCACGCAGGGCCCATCAACTCGCCCTCCTCCTGATGGCCAAGATGGCGATGCAAGAAGGAGAGGCTTTAAGCCCGGTTGCCAGCGCGCAGCAAAAAAAGGTCAACAGAACCTGAAATTCACGCCCGCTCTCCCATCTATCACAGACGGGATCGGGCGTTCTCAGGTTGCTATGGCCGTAGGCACCAGACTCGCCTCCAGCAGCACTCTCAAGCACAAGCCACCACCTTCCCGCCCTCACTCATTCGGCACAGGAACCAGAGGCAACCACGACTACCCTGGAAGCTGGAACCGCACCTAAAAACGCACAAGCCATGCAGGCAAAAAAAAATAAAATAAAAAAATAAAAAAAAAGCCAAACCCGCAAAGGCACGCAGGGCCCAGAAAGCACGCAACACTAAAGGCATACAAGCCACGCGTGCCCACTCTTTCCTCTCCCTCGACAAGGCTCCGCAGAAAAAAAAAGGCAACTTTCATTCCCGCCGCCAGCATGCAGCAAAAACAGCCTCCTGGCAACTGGGTTTTCCATGGCGGTCACCCATCCATGTACTAACCAAACCCCACCCTGCTTAGCTTCCAACAGCCGCAGGCATGGGGCGCCACCAGGCCGGTCTAGCCGGAGGCACCAGAGTTGCCTCCGGCAGCCCTCTTGAGCGTGAGGCGCGCCACCTTCTCGCCCTCACTCACTCGACACGGGTACCGCACGCACCCACCATCACACCAGAAGCCGCAGCCGGACCTAACACCACACCGACCACACGAGGCACAAAAAGCCACACCAGGCAAGGCACACAAGGCCCACAACCACGCATCAACTCGCCCTCCTCCTGATGGCCAAGATGGCGATGCAAGAAAGAGAGGCTTTAAGCCCGGTTACCAGCGCACAGGAAAAAAAGGCCAACAGAACCTGAAATTCACGCCCGCTCTCCCATCTATCACAGACGGGATCGGGCGTTCTCAGAGTACTATGGCCATAGGCACCAGACTCGCCTCCAGCAGCACTCTCGAGCACAAGCCACCACCTTCCCGCCCTCACTCATTCGGCACAGGAACCAGAGGCAACCACGACTAGCCCAGAACCTGGAGCCGCACCTAAAAACGCACAAGCCACGCAGGCCAAAAAAAATAAATAAAAAAAACAGCCGCAAAGGCACGCAGGGCCCAGAACGCACGTAACACTAAAGGCATACAAGCCACGCGTGCCCACTCTTTCCTCTCCCTCGACAAGGCTCCGCAGAAAAAAAAAGGCAACTTTCATTCCCGCCGCCAGCATGCAGCAAAAACAGCCTCCTGGCAACCGGGTTTTCCATGGCGGTCACCCATCCATGTACTAACCAAACCCCACCCTGCTTAGCTTCCAACAGCCGCAGGCATGGGGCGCCACCAGGCCGGTCTAGCCGGAGGCACCAGAGTTGCCTCCGGCAGCCCTCTTGAGCGTGAGGCGCGCCACCTTCCCGCCCTCACTCACTCGACACGGGTACCGCACGCACCCACCACCATACCAGAAGCCACAGCCGGACCTAACACCACACCGACCACACGAGGCACAAAAAGCCACACCAGGCAAGGCACACAAGGCCCACAACCACGCATCAACTCGCCCTCCTCCTGATGGCCACGCTCGAGCAGGAAAAAGGAGAGGCTTTCCGTCCAGTTGCCAGCGCACAGCAAAAAAAGGCCAACAGAACCTGAAATTCACGGCCGCTCTCCCATCTATCACAGACGGGATGGGGCGTTCTCAGAGTGCTATGGCCATAGGCACCAGACTCGCCTCCAGCAGCACTCTCGAGCACAAACCACCACCTTCCCGCCCTCACTCATTCGGCACAGGAACCAGAGGCAACCACGACTAGCCCAGAACCTGGAGCCGCACCTAAAAACGCACAAGCCACGCAGGCAAAAAAAAAAAAAATAAAAAAAACAGCCGCAAAGGCACGCAGGGCCCATCAACTCGCCCTCCTCCTGATGGCCAAGATGGCGATGCAAGAAGGAGAGGCTTTCCGTCCGGTTGCCAGCGCGCAGCAAAAAAAGGTCAACAGAACCTGAAATTCACGCCCGCTCTCCCATCTATCACAGACGGGATCGGGCGTTCTCAGGTTGCTATGGCCGTAGGCACCAGACTCGCCTCCAGCAGCACTCTCAAGCACAAGCCACCACCTTCCCGCCCTCACTCATTCGGCACAGGAACCAGAGGCAACCACGACTACCCTGGAAGCTGGAACCGCACCTAAAAACGCACAAGCCATGCAGGCAAAAAAAAATAAAATAAAAAAATAAAAAAAAAGCCACACCCGCAAAGGCACGCAGGGCCCAGAAAGCACGCAACACTAAAGGCATACAAGCCACGCGTGCCCACGCTTTCCTCTCCCTCGACAAGGCTCCGCAGAAAAAAAAAGGCAACTTTCATTCCCGCCGCCAGCATGCAGCAAAAACAGCCTCCTGGCAACCGGGTTTTCCATGGCGGTCACCCATCCATGTACTAACCAAACCCCACCCTGCTTAGCTTCCAACAGCCGCAGGCATGGGGCGCCACCAGGCCGGTCTAGCCGGAGGCACCAGAGTTGCCTCCGGCAGCCCTCTTGAGCGTGAGGCGCGCCACCTTCTCGCCCTCACTCACTCGACACGGGTACCGCACGCACCCACCACCACACCAGAAGCCGCAGCCGGACCTAACACCACACCGACCACACGAGGCACAAAAAGCCACACCAGGCAAGGCACACAAGGCCCACAACCACGCATCAACTCGCCCTCCTCCTGATGGCCAAGATGGCGATGCAAGAAGGAGAGGCTTTCCGTCCGGTTGCCAGCGCGCAGCAAAAAAAGGTCAACAGAATCTGAAATTCACGCCCGCTCTCCCATCTATCACAGACGGGATCGGGCGTTCTCAGGGTGCTATGGCCATAGGCACCAGACTTGCCCCCAGCAGCACTCTCGAGCACAAGCCACCACCTTCCCGCCCTCACTCATTCGGCACAGGAACCAGAGGCAACCACGACTAGCCCAGAACCTGGAGCCGCACCTAAAAACGCACAAGCCACGCAGGCAAAAAAAAAAAAAATAAAAAAAAAGCCACACCCGCAAAGGCACGCAGGGCCCAGAAAGCACGCAACACTAAAGGCATACAAGCCACGCGTGCCCACGCTTTACTCCCGCTAGCCAAGGCTCCGCAGAAAAAAAAAGGCAACTTTCATTCCCGCCGCCAGCATGCAGCAAAAACAGCCTCCCGGCAACCGGGTTTTCCATGGTGGTCACCCATCCATGTACTAACCAAACCCCACCCTGCTTAGCTTCCAACAGCCGCAGGCATGGGGCGCCACCAGGCCGGTCTAGCCGGAGGCACCAGAGTTGCCTCCGGCAGCCCTCTTGAGCGTGAGGCGCGCCACCTTCTCGCCCTCACTCACTCGACACGGGTACCGCACGCACCCACCACCACACCAGAAGCCGCAGCCGGACCTAACACCACACCGACCACATGAGGCACAAAAAGCCACACCAGGCAAGGCACACAAGGCCCACAACCACGCATCAACTCGCCCTCCTCCTGATGGCCAAGATGGCGATGCAAGAAGGAGAGGCTTTCCGTCCGGTTGCCAGCGCGCAGCAAAAAAAGGTCAACAGAACCTGAAATTCACGCCCGCTCTCCCATCTATCACAGACGGGATCGGGCGTTCTTAGGGTGCTATGGCCATAGGCACCAGACTCACCTCCAGCAGCACTCTCGAGCACAAGCCACCACCTTCCCGCCCTCACTCATTCGGCACAGGAACCAGAGGCAACCACGACTAGCCCAGAACCTGGAGCCGCACCTAAAAAGGCACAAGCCACGCAGGCAAAAAAAAAATAAATAAAAAAAACAGCCGCAAAGGCACGCAGGGCCCAGAAAGCACGTAACACTAAAGGCATACAAGCCACGCGTGCCCACTCTTTCCTCTCCCTCGACAAGGCTCCGCAGAAAAAAAAAGGCAACTTTCATTCCCGCCACCAGCATGCAGCAAAAACAGCCTCCCGGCAACCGGGTTTTCCATGGCGGTCACCCATCCATGTACTAACCAAACCCCACCCTGCTTAGCTTCCAACAGCCGCAGGCATGGGGCGCCACCAGGCCGGTCTAGCCAGAGGCACCAGAGTTGCCTCCGGCAGCCCTCTTGAGCGTGAGGCGCGCCACCTTCTCGCCCTCACTCACTCGACAAAGGGTACCGCACGCACCCACCACCACACCAGAAGCCGCAGCCGGACCTAACACCACACCGACCACACGAGGCACAAAAAGCCACACCAGGAAAGGCACACAAGGCCCACAACCACGCATCAACTCGCCCTCCTCCTGATGGCCAAGATGGCGTTGCAAGAAGGAGAGGCTTTCCGTCCGGTTGCCAGCGCGCAGCAAAAAAAGGTCAACAGAACCTGAAATTCACGCCCGCTCTCCCATCTATCACAGACGGGATCGGGCGTTCTCAGGGTGCTATGGCCATAGGCACCAGACTTGCCTCCAGCAGCACTCTCGAGCACAAGCCACCACCTTCCCGCCCTCACTCATTCGGCACAGGAACCAGAGGCAACCACGACTACCCTGGAAGCTGGAACCGCACCTAAAAACGCACAAGCCATGCAGGCAAAAAAAAATAAAATAAAAAAATAAAAAAAAAGCCACACCCGCAAAGGCACGCAGGGCCCAGAAAGCACGCAACACTAAAGGCATACAAGCCACGCGTGCCCACGCTTTACTCCCGCTAGCCAAGGCTCCGCAGAAAAAAAAAGGCAACTTTCATTCCCGCCGCCAGCATGCAGCAAAAACAGCCTCCTGGCAACCGGGTTTTCCATGGCGGTCACCCATCCATGTACTAACCAAACCCCACCCTGCTTAGCTTCCAACAGCCGCAGGCATGGGGCGCCACCAGGCCGGTCTAGCCGGAGGCACCAGAGTTGCCTCCGGCAGCCCTCTTGAGCGTGAGGCGCGCCACCTTCTCGCCCTCACTCACTCGACAAAGGGTACCGCACGCACCCACCACCACACCAGAAGCCGCAGCCGGACCTAACACCACACCGACCACACGAGGCACAAAAAGCCACACCAGGCAAGGCACACAAGGCCCACAACCACGCATCAACTCGCCCTTTTCCTGATGGCCAAGATGGCGATGCAAGAAGGAGAGGCTTTCCGTCCGGTTGCCAGCGCGCAGCAAAAAAAGGTCAACAGAACCTGAAATTCACGGCCGCTCTCCCATCTATCACAGACGGGATCGGGCGTTCTCAGAGTGCTATGGCCATAGGCACCAGACTCGCCTCCAGCAGCACTCTCGAGCACAAACCACCACCTTCCCGCCCTCACTCATTCGGCACAGGAACCAGAGGCAACCACGACTAGCCCAGAACCTGGAGCCGCACCTAAAAACGCACAAGCCACGCAGGCAAAAAAAAAAAAAATAAAAAAAACAGCCGCAAAGGCACGCAGGGCCCAGAAAGCACGTAACACTAAAGGCATACAAGCCACGCGTGCCCACTCTTTCCTCTCCCTCGACAAGGCTCCGCAGAAAAAAAAAGGCAACTTTCATTCCCGCCGCCAGCATGCAGCAAAAACAGCCTCCTGGCAACCGGGTTTTCCATGGCGGTCACCCATCCATGTACTAACCAAACCCCACCCTGCTTAGCTTCCAACAGCCGCAGGCATGGGGCGCCACCAGGCCGGTCTAGCCGGAGGCACCAGAGTTGCCTCCGGCAGCCCTCTTGAGCGTGAGGCGCGCCACCTTCTCGCCCTCACTCACTCGACACGGGTACCGCACGCACCCACCACCACACCAGAAGCCACAGCCGGACCTAACACCACACCGACCACACGAGGCACAAAAAGCCACACCAGGCAAGGCACACAAGGCCCACAACCACGCATCAACTCGCCCTCCTCCTGATGGCCACGCTCGAGCAGGAAAAAGGAGAGGCTTTCCGTCCAGTTGCCAGCACACAGCAAAAAAAGGCCAACAGAACCTGAAATTCACGGCCGCTCTCCCATCTACCACAGACGGGATGGGGCGTTCTCAGAGTGCTATGGCCATAGGCACCAGACTCGCCTCCAGCAGCACTCTCGAGCACAAACCACCACCTTCCCGCCCTCACTCATTCGGCACAGGAACCAGAGGCAACCACGACTAGCCCAGAACCTGGAGCCGCACCTAAAAACGCACAAGCCACGCAGGCAAAAAAAAAAAAAATAAAAAAAACAGCCGCAAAGGCACGCAGGGCCCATCAACTCGCCCTCCTCCTGATGGCCAAGATGGCGATGCAAGAAGGAGAGGCTTTCCGTCCGGTTGCCAGCGCGCAGCAAAAAAAGGTCAACAGAACCTGAAATTCACGCCCGCTCTCCCATCTATCACAGACGGGATCGGGCGTTCTCAGGTTGCTATGGCCGTAGGCACCAGACTCGCCTCCAGCAGCACTCTCAAGCACAAGCCACCACCTTCCCGCCCTCACTCATTCGGCACAGGAACCAGAGGCAACCACGACTACCCTGGAAGCTGGAACCGCACCTAAAAACGCACAAGCCATGCAGGCAAAAAAAAATAAAATAAAAAAATAAAAAAAAAGCCACACCCGCAAAGGCACGCAGGGCCCAGAAAGCACGCAACACTAAAGGCATACAAGCCACGCGTGCCCACTCTTTCCTCTCCCTCGACAAGGCTCCGCAGAAAAAAAAAGGCAACTTTCATTCCCGCCGCCAGCATGCAGCAAAAACAGCCTCCTGGCAACCGGGTTTTCCATGGCGGTCACCCATCCATGTACTAACCAAACCCCACCCTGCTTAGCTTCCAACAGCCGCAGGCATGGGGCGCCACCAGGCCGGTCTAGCCGGAGGCACCAGAGTTGCCTCCGGCAGCCCTCTTGAGCGTGAGGCGCGCCACCTTCTCGCCCTCACTCACTCGACACGGGTACCGCACGCACCCACCACCACACCAGAAGCCGCAGCCGGACCTAACACCACACCGACCACACGAGGCACAAAAAGCCACACCAGGCAAGGCACACAAGGCCCACAACCACGCATCAACTCGCCCTCCTCCTGATGGCCAAGATGGCGATGCAAGAAGGAGAGGCTTTCCGTCCGGTTGCCAGCGCGCAGCAAAAAAAGGTCAACAGAATCTGAAATTCACGCCCGCTCTCCCATCTATCACAGACGGGATCGGGCGTTCTCAGGGTGCTATGGCCATAGGCACCAGACTTGCCCCCAGCAGCACTCTCGAGCACAAGCCACCACCTTCCCGCCCTCACTCATTCGGCAGAGGAACCAGAGGTAAGCACGACTAGCCCAGAACCTGGAGCCGCACCTAAAAACGCACAAGCCACGCAGGCAAAAAAAAAAAAAATAAAAAAAACAGCCGCAAAGGCACGCAGGGCCCAGAAAGCACGTAACACTAAAGGCATACAAGCCACGCGTGCCCACTCTTTCCTCTCCCTCGACAAGGCTCCGCAGAAAAAAAAAGGCAACTTTCATTCCCGCCGCCAGCATGCAGCAAAAACAGCCTCCCGGCAACCGGGTTTTCCATGGCGGTCACCCATCCATGTACTAACCAAACCCCACCCTGCTTAGCTTCCAACAGCCGCAGGCATGGGGCGCCACCAGGCCGGTCTAGCCGGAGGCACCAGA
The DNA here is from genome assembly GCF_971803275.1 of Cyanistes caeruleus. Lineage (NCBI taxonomy): Eukaryota > Metazoa > Chordata > Aves > Passeriformes > Paridae > Cyanistes > Cyanistes caeruleus. The sequence goes on along the minus strand of NC_141704.1, from coordinate 3,920,054 downwards.
GTTGCCTCCGGCAGCCCTCTTGAGCGTGAGGCGCGCCACCTTCTCGCCCTCACTCACTCGACACGGGTACCGCACGCACCCACCACCACACCAGAAGCCGCAGCCGGACCTAACACCACACCGACCACACGAGGCACAAAAAGCCACACCAGGCAAGGCACACAAGGCCCACCACCACGCATCAACTCGCCCTCCTCCTGATGGCCAAGATGGCGATGCAAGAAGGAGAGGCTTTAAGCCCGGTTACCAGCGCACAGGAAAAAAAGGCCAACAGAACCTGAAATTCACGCCCGCTCTCCCATCTATCACAGACGGGATCGGGCGTTCTCAGAGTACTATGGCCATAGGCACCAGACTCGCCTCCAGCAGCACTCTCAAGCACAAGCCACCACCTTCCCGCCCTCACTCATTCGGCACAGGAACCAGAGGCAACCACGACTACCCTGGAAGCTGGAACCGCACCTAAAAACGCACAAGCCATGCAGGCAAAAAAAAATAAAATAAAAAAATAAAAAAAAAGCCACACCCGCAAAGGCACGCAGGGCCCAGAAAGCACGCAACACTAAAGGCATACAAGCCACGCGTGCCCACGCTTTACTCCCGCTAGCCAAGGCTCCGCAGAAAAAAAAAGGCAACTTTCATTCCCGCTGCCAGCATGCAGCAAAAACAGCCTCCCGGCAACCGGGTTTTCCATGGTGGTCACCCATCCATGTACTAACCAAGCCCCACCCTGCTTAGCTTCCAACAGCCGCAGGCATGGGGCGCCACCAGGCCAGTCTAGACGGATGCACCAGAGTTGCCTCCGGCAGCCCTCTTGAGCGTGAGGCGCGCCACCTTCTCGCCCTCACTCACTCGACATGGGTACCGCACGCACCCACCACCACACCAGAAGCCGCAGCCGGACCTAACACCACACCGACCACACGAGGCACAAAAAGCCACACCAGGCAAGGCACACAAGGCCCACAACCACGCATCAACTCGCCCTCCTCCTGATGGCCAAGATGGCGATGCAAGAAGGAGAGGCTTTCCGTCCGGTTGCCAGCGCGCAGCAAAAAAAGGTCAACAGAACCTGAAATTCACGCCCGCTCTCCCATCTATCACAGACGGGATCGGGCGTTCTCAGGGTGCTATGGCCATAGGCACCAGACTCGCCTCCAGCAGTACTCTCAAGCACAAGCCACCACCTTCCCGCCCTCACTCATTCGGCACAGGAACCAGAGGTAACCACGACTAGCCCAGAACCTGGAGCCGCACCTAAAAACGCACAATCCACGCAGGCAAAAAAAAAAAAAATAAAAAAAACAGCCGCAAAGGCACGCAGGGCCCAGAAAGCACGTAACACTAAAGGCATACAAGCCACGCGTGCCCACTCTTTCCTCTCCCTCGACAAGGCTCCGCAGAAAAAAAAAGGCAACTTTCATTCCCGCCGCCAGCATGCAGCAAAAACAGCCTCCTTGCAACCGGGTTTTCCATGGCGGTCACCCATCCATGTACTAACCAAACCCCACCCTGCTTAGCTTCCAACAGCCGCAGGCATGGGGCGCCACCAGGCCGGTCTAGCCGGAGGCACCAGAGTTGCCTCCGGCAGCCCTCTTGAGCGTGAGGCGCGCCACCTTCTCGCCCTCACTCACTCGACACGGGTACCGCACGCACCCACCACCACACCAGAAGCCACAGCCGGACCTAACACCACACCGACCACACGAGGCACAAAAAGCCACACCAGGCAAGGCACACAAGGCCCACAACCACGCATCAACTCGCCCTCCTCCTGATGGCCACGCTCGAGCAGGAAAAAGGAGAGGCTTTCCGTCCAGTTGCCAGCACACAGCAAAAAAAGGCCAACAGAACCTGAAATTCACGGCCGCTCTCCCATCTACCACAGACGGGATGGGGTGTTCTCAGAGTGCTATGGCCATAGGCACCAGACTCGCCTCCAGCAGCACTCTCGAGCACAAACCACCACCTTCCCGCCCTCACTCATTCGGCACAGGAACCAGAGGCAACCACGACTAGCCCAGAACCTGGAGCCGCACCTAAAAACGCACAAGCCACGCAGGCAAAAAAAAAAAAAATAAAAAAAACAGCCGCAAAGGCACGCAGGGCCCATCAACTCGCCCTCCTCCTGATGGCCAAGATGGCGATGCAAGAAGGAGAGGCTTTAAGCCCGGTTGCCAGCGCGCAGCAAAAAAAGGTCAACAGAACCTGAAATTCACGCCCGCTCTCCCATCTATCACAGACGGGATCGGGCGTTCTCAGGTTGCTATGGCCGTAGGCACCAGACTCGCCTCCAGCAGCACTCTCAAGCACAAGCCACCACCTTCCCGCCCTCACTCATTCGGCACAGGAACCAGAGGCAACCACGACTACCCTGGAAGCTGGAACCGCACCTAAAAACGCACAAGCCATGCAGGCAAAAAAAAATAAAATAAAAAAATAAAAAAAAAGCCAAACCCGCAAAGGCACGCAGGGCCCAGAAAGCACGCAACACTAAAGGCATACAAGCCACGCGTGCCCACTCTTTCCTCTCCCTCGACAAGGCTCCGCAGAAAAAAAAAGGCAACTTTCATTCCCGCCGCCAGCATGCAGCAAAAACAGCCTCCTGGCAACTGGGTTTTCCATGGCGGTCACCCATCCATGTACTAACCAAACCCCACCCTGCTTAGCTTCCAACAGCCGCAGGCATGGGGCGCCACCAGGCCGGTCTAGCCGGAGGCACCAGAGTTGCCTCCGGCAGCCCTCTTGAGCGTGAGGCGCGCCACCTTCTCGCCCTCACTCACTCGACACGGGTACCGCACGCACCCACCATCACACCAGAAGCCGCAGCCGGACCTAACACCACACCGACCACACGAGGCACAAAAAGCCACACCAGGCAAGGCACACAAGGCCCACAACCACGCATCAACTCGCCCTCCTCCTGATGGCCAAGATGGCGATGCAAGAAAGAGAGGCTTTAAGCCCGGTTACCAGCGCACAGGAAAAAAAGGCCAACAGAACCTGAAATTCACGCCCGCTCTCCCATCTATCACAGACGGGATCGGGCGTTCTCAGAGTACTATGGCCATAGGCACCAGACTCGCCTCCAGCAGCACTCTCGAGCACAAGCCACCACCTTCCCGCCCTCACTCATTCGGCACAGGAACCAGAGGCAACCACGACTAGCCCAGAACCTGGAGCCGCACCTAAAAACGCACAAGCCACGCAGGCAAAAAAAAAATAAATAAAAAAAACAGCCGCAAAGGCACGCAGGGCCCAGAACGCACGTAACACTAAAGGCATACAAGCCACGCGTGCCCACTCTTTCCTCTCCCTCGACAAGGCTCCGCAGAAAAAAAAAGGCAACTTTCATTCCCGCCGCCAGCATGCAGCAAAAACAGCCTCCTGGCAACCGGGTTTTCCATGGCGGTCACCCATCCATGTACTAACCAAACCCCACCCTGCTTAGCTTCCAACAGCCGCAGGCATGGGGCGCCACCAGGCCGGTCTAGCCGGAGGCACCAGAGTTGCCTCCGGCAGCCCTCTTGAGCGTGAGGCGCGCCACCTTCCCGCCCTCACTCACTCGACACGGGTACCGCACGCACCCACCACCATACCAGAAGCCACAGCCGGACCTAACACCACACCGACCACACGAGGCACAAAAAGCCACACCAGGCAAGGCACACAAGGCCCACAACCACGCATCAACTCGCCCTCCTCCTGATGGCCACGCTCGAGCAGGAAAAAGGAGAGGCTTTCCGTCCAGTTGCCAGCGCACAGCAAAAAAAGGCCAACAGAACCTGAAATTCACGGCCGCTCTCCCATCTATCACAGACGGGATGGGGCGTTCTCAGAGTGCTATGGCCATAGGCACCAGACTCGCCTCCAGCAGCACTCTCGAGCACAAACCACCACCTTCCCGCCCTCACTCATTCGGCACAGGAACCAGAGGCAACCACGACTAGCCCAGAACCTGGAGCCGCACCTAAAAACGCACAAGCCACGCAGGCAAAAAAAAAAAAAATAAAAAAAACAGCCGCAAAGGCACGCAGGGCCCATCAACTCGCCCTCCTCCTGATGGCCAAGATGGCGATGCAAGAAGGAGAGGCTTTCCGTCCGGTTGCCAGCGCGCAGCAAAAAAAGGTCAACAGAACCTGAAATTCACGCCCGCTCTCCCATCTATCACAGACGGGATCGGGCGTTCTCAGGTTGCTATGGCCGTAGGCACCAGACTCGCCTCCAGCAGCACTCTCAAGCACAAGCCACCACCTTCCCGCCCTCACTCATTCGGCACAGGAACCAGAGGCAACCACGACTACCCTGGAAGCTGGAACCGCACCTAAAAACGCACAAGCCATGCAGGCAAAAAAAAATAAAATAAAAAAATAAAAAAAAAGCCACACCCGCAAAGGCACGCAGGGCCCAGAAAGCACGCAACACTAAAGGCATACAAGCCACGCGTGCCCACGCTTTCCTCTCCCTCGACAAGGCTCCGCAGAAAAAAAAAGGCAACTTTCATTCCCGCCGCCAGCATGCAGCAAAAACAGCCTCCTGGCAACCGGGTTTTCCATGGCGGTCACCCATCCATGTACTAACCAAACCCCACCCTGCTTAGCTTCCAACAGCCGCAGGCATGGGGCGCCACCAGGCCGGTCTAGCCGGAGGCACCAGAGTTGCCTCCGGCAGCCCTCTTGAGCGTGAGGCGCGCCACCTTCTCGCCCTCACTCACTCGACACGGGTACCGCACGCACCCACCACCACACCAGAAGCCGCAGCCGGACCTAACACCACACCGACCACACGAGGCACAAAAAGCCACACCAGGCAAGGCACACAAGGCCCACAACCACGCATCAACTCGCCCTCCTCCTGATGGCCAAGATGGCGATGCAAGAAGGAGAGGCTTTCCGTCCGGTTGCCAGCGCGCAGCAAAAAAAGGTCAACAGAATCTGAAATTCACGCCCGCTCTCCCATCTATCACAGACGGGATCGGGCGTTCTCAGGGTGCTATGGCCATAGGCACCAGACTTGCCCCCAGCAGCACTCTCGAGCACAAGCCACCACCTTCCCGCCCTCACTCATTCGGCACAGGAACCAGAGGCAACCACGACTAGCCCAGAACCTGGAGCCGCACCTAAAAACGCACAAGCCACGCAGGCAAAAAAAAAAAAAATAAAAAAAAAGCCACACCCGCAAAGGCACGCAGGGCCCAGAAAGCACGCAACACTAAAGGCATACAAGCCACGCGTGCCCACGCTTTACTCCCGCTAGCCAAGGCTCCGCAGAAAAAAAAAGGCAACTTTCATTCCCGCCGCCAGCATGCAGCAAAAACAGCCTCCCGGCAACCGGGTTTTCCATGGTGGTCACCCATCCATGTACTAACCAAACCCCACCCTGCTTAGCTTCCAACAGCCGCAGGCATGGGGCGCCACCAGGCCGGTCTAGCCGGAGGCACCAGAGTTGCCTCCGGCAGCCCTCTTGAGCGTGAGGCGCGCCACCTTCTCGCCCTCACTCACTCGACACGGGTACCGCACGCACCCACCATCACACCAGAAGCCGCAGCCGGACCTAACACCACACCGACCACACGAGGCACAAAAAGCCACACCAGGCAAGGCACACAAGGCCCACCACCACGCATCAACTCGCCCTCCTCCTGATGGCCAAGATGGCGATGCAAGAAGGAGAGGCTTTCCGTCCGGTTGCCAGCGCGCAGCAAAAAAAGGCCAACAGAACCTGAAATTCACAGCCGCTCTCCCATCTATCACAGACGGGATCGGGCGTTCTCAGAGTACTATGGCCATAGGCACCAGACTCGCCTCCAGCAGCACTCTCGAGCACAAGCCACCACCTTCCCGCCCTCACTCATTCGGCACAGGAACCAGAGGCAACCACGACTAGCCCAGAACCTGGAGCCGCACCTAAAAACGCACAAGCCACGCAGGCAAAAAAAAAAAAAATAAAAAAAACACAGCCGCAAAGGCACGCAGGGCCCAGAAAGCACGTAACACTAAAGGCATACAAGCCACGCGTGCCCACTCTTTCCTCTCCCTCGACAAGGCTCCGTAGAAAAAAAAAGGCAACTTTCATTCCCGCCGCCAGCATGCAGCAAAAACAGCCTCCCGGCAACCGGGTTTTCCATGGTGGTCACCCATCCATGTACTAACCAAACCCCACCCTGCTTAGCTTCCAACAGCCGCAGGCATGGGGCGCCACCAGGCCGGTCTAGCCGGAGGCACCAGAGTTGCCTCCGGCAGCCCTCTTGAGCGTGAGGCGCGCCACCTTCTCGCCCTCACTCACTCGACATGGGTACCGCACGCACCCACCACCACACCAGAAGCCGCAGCCGGACCTAACACCACACCGACCACACGAGGCACAAAAAGCCACACCAGGCAAGGCACACAAGGCCCACAACCACGCATCAACTCGCCCTCCTCCTGATGGCCACGCTCAAGCAGGAAAAAGGAGAGGCTTTCCGTCCAGTTGCCAGCACACAGCAAAAAAAGGCCAACAGAACCTGAAATTCACGGCCGCTCTCCCATCTACCACAGACGGGATGGGGCGTTCTCAGAGTGCTATGGCCATAGGCACCAGACTCGCCTCCAGCAGCACTCTCGAGCACAAACCACCACCTTCCCGCCCTCACTCATTCGGCACAGGAACCAGAGGCAACCACGACTAGCCCAGAACCTGGAGCCGCACCTAAAAACGCACAAGCCACGCAGGCAAAAAAAAAAAAAATAAAAAAAACAGCCGCAAAGGCACGCAGGGCCCATCAACTCGCCCTCCTCCTGATGGCCATGATGGCGATGCAAGAAGGAGAGGCTTTAAGCCCGGTTGCCAGCGCGCAGCAAAAAAAGGTCAACAGAACCTGAAATTCACGCCCGCTCTCCCATCTATCACAGACGGGATCGGGCGTTCTCAGGTTGCTATGGCCGTAGGCACCAGACTCGCCTCCAGCAGCACTCTCAAGCACAAGCCACCACCTTCCCGCCCTCACTCATTCGGCACAGGAACCAGAGGCAACCACGACTACCCTGGAAGCTGGAACCGCACCTAAAAACGCACAAGCCATGCAGGCAAAAAAAAATAAAATAAAAAAATAAAAAAAAAGCCAAACCCTCAAAGGCACGCAGGGCCCAGAAAGCACGCAACACTAAAGGCATACAAGCCACGCGTGCCCACTCTTTCCTCTCCCTCGACAAGGCTCCGCAGAAAAAAAAAGGCAACTTTCATTCCCGCCGCCAGCATGCAGCAAAAACAGCCTCCCGGCAACCGGGTTTTCCATGGCGGTCACCCATCCATGTACTAACCAAACCCCACCCTGCTTAGCTTCCAACAGCCGCAGGCATGGGGCGCCACCAGGCCGGTCTAGCCGGAGGCACCAGAGTTGCCTCCGGCAGCCCTCTTGAGCGTGAGGCGCGCCACCTTCTCGCCCTCACTCACTCGACACGGGTACCGCACGCACCCACCACCACACCAGAAGCCGCAGCCGGACCTAACACCACACCGACCACACGAGGCACAAAAAGCCACACCAGGCAAGGCACACAAGGCCCACAACCACGCATCAACTCGCCCTCCTCCTGATGGCCAAGATGGCGTTGCAAGAAGGAGAGGCTTTCCGTCCGGTTGCCAGCGCGCAGCAAAAAAAGGTCAACAGAACCTGAAATTCACGCCCGCTCTCCCATCTATCACAGACGGGATCGGGCGTTCTCAGGGTGCTATGGCCATAGGCACCAGACTTGCCTCCAGCAGCACTCTCGAGCACAAGCCACCACCTTCCCGCCCTCACTCATTCGGCACAGGAACCAGAGGCAACCACGACTACCCTGGAAGCTGGAACCGCACCTAAAAACGCACAAGCCATGCAGGCAAAAAAAAATAAAATAAAAAAATAAAAAAAAAGCCACACCCGCAAAGGCACGCAGGGCCCAGAAAGCACGCAACACTAAAGGCATACAAGCCACGCGTGCCCACGCTTTACTCCCGCTAGCCAAGGCTCCGCAGAAAAAAAAAGGCAACTTTCATTCCCGCCGCCAGCATGCAGCAAAAACAGCCTCCTGGCAACCGGGTTTTCCATGGCGGTCACCCATCCATGTACTAACCAAACCCCACCCTGCTTAGCTTCCAACAGCCGCAGGCATGGGGCGCCACCAGGCCGGTCTAGCCGGAGGCACCAGAGTTGCCTCCGGCAGCCCTCTTGAGCGTGAGGCGCGCCACCTTCTCGCCCTCACTCACTCGACACGGGTACCGCACGCACCCACCACCATACCAGAAGCCACAGCCGGACCTAACACCACACCGACCACACGAGGCACAAAAAGCCACACCAGGCAAGGCACACAAGGCCCACAACCACGCATCAACTCGCCCTCCTCCTGATGGCCACGCTCGAGCAGGAAAAAGGAGAGGCTTTCCGTCCAGTTGCCAGCGCACAGCAAAAAAAGGCCAACAGAACCTGAAATTCACAGCCGCTCTCCCATCTATCACAGACGGGATCGGGCGTTCTCAGAGTACTATGGCCATAGGCACCAGATTCGCCTCCAGCAGCACTCTCGAGCACAAGCCACCACCTTCCCGCCCTCACTCATTCGGCACAGGAACCAGAGGCAACCACGACTAGCCCAGAACCTGGAGCCGCACCTAAAAACGCACAAGCCACGCAGGCAAAAAAAAAAAAAATAAAAAAAACACAGCCGCAAAGGCACGCAGGGCCCAGAAAGCACGTAACACTAAAGGCATACAAGCCACGCGTGCCCACTCTTTCCTCTCCCTCGACAAGGCTCCGTAGAAAAAAAAAGGCAACTTTCATTCCCGCCGCCAGCATGCAGCAAAAACAGCCTCCCGGCAACCGGGTTTTCCATGGTGGTCACCCATCCATGTACTAACCAAACCCCACCCTGCTTAGCTTCCAACAGCCGCAGGCATGGGGCGCCACCAGGCCGGTCTAGCCGGAGGCACCAGAGTTGCCTCCGGCAGCCCTCTTGAGCGTGAGGCGCGCCACCTTCTCGCCCTCACTCACTCGACATGGGTACCGCACGCACCCACCACCACACCAGAAGCCGCAGCCGGACCTAACACCACACCGACCACACGAGGCACAAAAAGCCACACCAGGCAAGGCACACAAGGCCCACAACCACGCATCAACTCGCCCTCCTCCTGATGGCCAAGATGGCGATGCAAGAAGGAGAGGCTTTAAGCCCGGTTGCCAGCGCACAGCAAAAAAAGGTCAACAGAACCTGAAATTATCGGCCGCTCTCCCATCTATCACAGACGGGATCGGGCGTTCTAAGGGTGCTATGGCCGTAGGCACCAGACTCGCCTCCAGCAGCACTCTCAAGCACAAGCCACCACCTTCCCGCCCTCACTCATTCGGCACAGGAACCAGAGGCAACCACGACTACCCTGGAAGCTGGAACCGCACCTAAAAACGCACAAGCCATGCAGGCAAAAAAAAATAAAATAAAAAAATAAAAAAAAAGCCACACCCGCAAAGGCACGCAGGGCCCAGAAAGCACGCAACACTAAAGGCATACAAGCCACGCGTGCCCACTCTTTCCTCTCCCTCGACAAGGCTCCGCAGAAAAAAAAAGGCAACTTTCATTCCCGCCACCAGCATGCAGCAAAAACAGCCTCCCGGCAACCGGGTTTTCCATGGCGGTCACCCATCCATGTACTAACCAAACCCCACCCTGCTTAGCTTCCAACAGCCGCAGGCATGGGGCGCCACCAGGCCGGTCTAGCCGGAGGCACCAGAGTTGCCTCCGGCAGCCCTCTTGAGCGTGAGGCGCGCCACCTTCTCGCCCTCACTCACTCGACACGGGTACCGCACGCACCCACCACCACACCAGAAGCCGCAGCCGGACCTAACACCACACCGACCACACGAGGCACAAAAAGCCACACCAGGCAAGGCACACAAGGCCCACAACCACGCATCAACTCGCCCTCCTCCTGATGGCCAAGATGGCGATGCAAGAAGGAGAGGCTTTCCGTCCGGTTGCCAGCGCGCAGCAAAAAAAGGCCAACAGAACCTGAAATTCACGCCCGCTCTCCCATCTATCACAGACGGGATCGGGCGTTCTCAGAGTACTATGGCCATAGGCACCAGACTCGCCTCCAGCAGCACTCTCGAGCACAAGCCACCACCTTCCCGCCCTCACTCATTCGGCACAGGAACCAGAGGCAACCACGACTAGCCCAGAACCTGGAGCCGCACCTAAAAACGCACAAGCCACGCAGGCAAAAAAAAAAAAAATAAAAAAAACACAGCCGCAAAGGCACGCAGGGCCCAGAAAGCACGTAACACTAAAGGCATACAAGCCACGCGTGCCCACTCTTTCCTCTCCCTCGACAAGGCTCCGTAGAAAAAAAAAGGCAACTTTCATTCCCGCCGCCAGCATGCAGCAAAAACAGCCTCCCGGCAACCGGGTTTTCCATGGTGGTCACCCATCCATGTACTAACCAAACCCCACCCGGCTTAGCTTCCAACAGCCGCAGGCATGGGGCGCCACCAGGCCGGTCTAGCCGGAGGCACCAGAGTTGCCTCCGGCAGCCCTCTTGAGCGTGAGGCGCGCCACCTTCTCGCCCTCACTCACTCGACACGGGTACCGCACGCACCCACCACCACACCAGAAGCCGCAGCCGGACCTAACACCACACCGACCACACGAGGCACAAAAAGCCACACCAGGCAAGGCACACAAGGCCCACAACCACGCATCAACTCGCCCTCCTCCTGATGGCCAACATGGCGATGCAAGAAGGAGAGGCTTTCCGTCCGGTTGCCAGCGCGCAGCAAAAAAAGGTCAACAGAACCTGAAATTCACGCCCGCTCTCCCATCTATCACAGACGGGATCGGGCGTTCTCAGGGTGCTATGGCCATAGGCACCAGACTTGCCTCCAGCAGCACTCTCGAGCACAAGCCACCACCTTCCCGCCCTCACTCATTCGGCACAGGAACCAGAGGCAACCACGACTACCCTGGAAGCTGGAACCGCACCTAAAAACGCACAAGCCATGCAGGCAAAAAAAAATAAAATAAAAAAATAAAAAAAAAGCCACACCCGCAAAGGCACGCAGGGCCCAGAAAGCACGCAACACTAAAGGCATACAAGCCACGCGTGCCCACGCTTTACTCCCGCTAGCCAAGGCTCCGCAGAAAAAAAAAGGCAACTTTCATTCCCGCCGCCAGCATGCAGCAAAAACAGCCTCCTGGCAACCGGGTTTTCCATGGCGGTCACCCATCCATGTACTAACCAAACCCCACCCTGCTTAGCTTCCAACAGCCGCAGGCATGGGGCGCCACCAGGCCGGTCTAGCCGGAGGCACCAGAGTTGCCTCCGGCAGCCCTCTTGAGCGTGAGGCGCGCCACCTTCTCGCCCTCACTCACTCGACACGGGTACCGCACGCACCCACCACCATACCAGAAGCCACAGCCGGACCTAACACCACACCGACCACACGAGGCACAAAAAGCCACACCAGGCAAGGCACACAAGGCCCACAACCACGCATCAACTCGCCCTCCTCCTGATGGCCACGCTCGAGCAGGAAAAAGGAGAGGCTTTCCGTCCAGTTGCCAGCGCACAGCAAAAAAAGGCCAACAGAACCTGAAATTCACAGCCGCTCTCCCATCTATCACAGACGGGATCGGGCGTTCTCAGAGTACTATGGCCATAGGCACCAGATTCGCCTCCAGCAGCACTCTCGAGCACAAGCCACCACCTTCCCGCCCTCACTCATTCGGCACAGGAACCAGAGGCAACCACGACTAGCCCAGAACCTGGAGCCGCACCTAAAAACGCACAAGCCACGCAGGCAAAAAAAAAAAAAATAAAAAAAACACAGCCGCAAAGGCACGCAGGGCCCAGAAAGCACGTAACACTAAAGGCATACAAGCCACGCGTGCCCACTCTTTCCTCTCCCTCGACAAGGCTCCGTAGAAAAAAAAAGGCAACTTTCATTCCCGCCGCCAGCATGCAGCAAAAACAGCCTCCCGGCAACCGGGTTTTCCATGGTGGTCACCCATCCATGTACTAACCAAACCCCACCCTGCTTAGCTTCCAACAGCCGCAGGCATGGGGCGCCACCAGGCCGGTCTAGCCGGAGGCACCAGAGTTGCCTCCGGCAGCCCTCTTGAGCGTGAGGCGCGCCACCTTCTCGCCCTCACTCACTCGACATGGGTACCGCACGCACCCACCACCACACCAGAAGCCGCAGCCGGACCTAACACCACACCGACCACACGAGGCACAAAAAGCCACACCAGGCAAGGCACACAAGGCCCACAACCACGCATCAACTCGCCCTCCTCCTGATGGCCAAGATGGCGATGCAAGAAGGAGAGGCTTTAAGCCCGGTTGCCAGCGCACAGCAAAAAAAGGTCAACAGAACCTGAAATTATCGGCCGCTCTCCCATCTATCACAGACGGGATCGGGCGTTCTAAGGGTGCTATGGCCGTAGGCACCAGACTCGCCTCCAGCAGCACTCTCAAGCACAAGCCACCACCTTCCCGCCCTCACTCATTCGGCACAGGAACCAGAGGCAACCACGACTACCCTGGAAGCTGGAACCGCACCTAAAAACGCACAAGCCATGCAGGCAAAAAAAAATAAAATAAAAAAATAAAAAAAAAGCCACACCCGCAAAGGCACGCAGGGCCCAGAAAGCACGCAACACTAAAGGCATACAAGCCACGCGTGCCCACTCTTTCCTCTCCCTCGACAAGGCTCCGCAGAAAAAAAAAGGCAACTTTCATTCCCGCCACCAGCATGCAGCAAAAACAGCCTCCCGGCAACCGGGTTTTCCATGGCGGTCACCCATCCATGTACTAACCAAACCCCACCCTGCTTAGCTTCCAACAGCCGCAGGCATGGGGCGCCACCAGGCCGGTCTAGCCGGAGGCACCAGAGTTGCCTCCGGCAGCCCTCTTGAGCGTGAGGCGCGCCACCTTCTCGCCCTCACTCACTCGACACGGGTACCGCACGCACCCACCACCACACCAGAAGCCGCAGCCGGACCTAACACCACACCGACCACACGAGGCACAAAAAGCCACACCAGGCAAGGCACACAAGGCCCACAACCACGCATCAACTCGCCCTCCTCCTGATGGCCAAGATGGCGATGCAAGAAGGAGAGGCTTTCCGTCCGGTTGCCAGCGCGCAGCAAAAAAAGGCCAACAGAACCTGAAATTCACGCCCGCTCTCCCATCTATCACAGACGGGATCGGGCGTTCTCAGAGTACTATGGCCATAGGCACCAGACTCGCCTCCAGCAGCACTCTCGAGCACAAGCCACCACCTTCCCGCCCTCACTCATTCGGCACAGGAACCAGAGGCAACCACGACTAGCCCAGAACCTGGAGCCGCACCTAAAAACGCACAAGCCACGCAGGCAAAAAAAAAAAAAATAAAAAAAACACAGCCGCAAAGGCACGCAGGGCCCAGAAAGCACGTAACACTAAAGGCATACAAGCCACGCGTGCCCACTCTTTCCTCTCCCTCGACAAGGCTCCGTAGAAAAAAAAAGGCAACTTTCATTCCCGCCGCCAGCATGCAGCAAAAACAGCCTCCCGGCAACCGGGTTTTCCATGGTGGTCACCCATCCATGTACTAACCAAACCCCACCCGGCTTAGCTTCCAACAGCCGCAGGCATGGGGCGCCACCAGGCCGGTCTAGCCGGAGGCACCAGAGTTGCCTCCGGCAGCCCTCTTGAGCGTGAGGCGCGCCACCTTCTCGCCCTCACTCACTCGACACGGGTACCGCACGCACCCACCACCACACCAGAAGCCGCAGCCGGACCTAACACCACACCGACCACACGAGGCACAAAAAGCCACACCAGGCAAGGCACACAAGGCCCACAACCACGCATCAACTCGCCCTCCTCCTGATGGCCAACATGGCGATGCAAGAAGGAGAGGCTTTCCGTCCGGTTGCCAGCGCGCAGCAAAAAAAGGTCAACAGAATCTGAAATTCACGCCCGCTCTCCCATCTATCACAGACGGGATCGGGCGTTCTCAGGGTGCTATGGCCATAGGCACCAGACTTGCCCCCAGCAGCACTCTCGAGCACAAGCCACCACCTTCCCGCCCTCACTCATTCGGCACAGGAACCAGAGGCAACCACGACTAGCCCAGAACCTGGAGCCGCACCTAAAAACGCACAAGCCACGCAGGCAAAAAAAAAAAAAATAAAAAAAAAGCCACACCCGCAAAGGCACGCAGGGCCCAGAAAGCACGCAACACTAAAGGCATACAAGCCACGCGTGCCCACGCTTTACTCCCGCTAGCCAAGGCTCCGCAGAAAAAAAAAGGCAACTTTCATTCCCGCCGCCAGCATGCAGCAAAAACAGCCTCCCGGCAACCGGGTTTTCCATGGTGGTCACCCATCCATGTACTAACCAAACCCCACCCTGCTTAGCTTCCAACAGCCGCAGGCATGGGGCGCCACCAGGCCGGTCTAGCCGGAGGCACCAGAGTTGCCTCCGGCAGCCCTCTTGAGCGTGAGGCGCGCCACCTTCTCGCCCTCACTCACTCGACACGGGTACCGCACGCACCCACCATCACACCAGAAGCCGCAGCCGGACCTAACACCACACCGACCACTCGAGGCACAAAAAGCCACACCAGGCAAGGCACACAAGGCCCACCACCACGCATCAACTCGCCCTCCTCCTGATGGCCAAGATGGCGATGCAAGAAGGAGAGGCTTTCCGTCCGGTTGCCAGCGCGCAGCAAAAAAAGGCCAACAGAACCTGAAATTCACGCCCGCTCTCCCATCTATCACAGACGGGATCGGGCTTTCTCAGAGTACTATGGCCATAGGCACCAGACTCGCCTCCAGCAGCACTCTCGAGCACAAGCCACCACCTTCCCGCCCTCACTCATTCGGCACAGGAACCAGAGGCAACCACGACTAGCCCAGAACCTGGAGCCGCACCTAAAAACGCACAAGCCACGCAGGCAAAAAAAAAAAAAATAAAAAAAACAGCCGCAAAGGCACGCAGGGCCCATCAACTCGCCCTCCTCCTGATGGCCATGATGGCGATGCAAGAAGGAGAGGCTTTAAGCCCGGTTGCCAGCGCGCAGCAAAAAAAGGTCAACAGAACCTGAAATTCACGCCCGCTCTCCCATCTATCACAGACGGGATCGGGCGTTCTCAGGTTGCTATGGCCGTAGGCACCAGACTCGCCTCCAGCAGCACTCTCAAGCACAAGCCACCACCTTCCCGCCCTCACTCATTCGGCACAGGAACCAGAGGCAACCACGACTACCCTGGAAGCTGGAACCGCACCTAAAAACGCACAAGCCATGCAGGCAAAAAAAAATAAAATAAAAAAATAAAAAAAAAGCCACACCCGCAAAGGCACGCAGGGCCCAGAAAGCACGCAACACTAAAGGCATACAAGCCACGCGTGCCCACGCTTTACTCCCGCTAGCCAAGGCTCCGCAGAAAAAAAAAGGCAACTTTCATTCCCGCCGCCAGCATGCAGCAAAAACAGCCTCCTGGCAACCGGGTTTTCCATGGCGGTCACCCATCCATGTACTAACCAAACCCCACCCTGCTTAGCTTCCAACAGCCGCAGGCATGGGGCGCCACCAGGCCGGTCTAGCCGGAGGCACCAGAGTTGCCTCCGGCAGCCCTCTTGAGCGTGAGGCGCGCCACCTTCTCGCCCTCACTCACTCGACACGGGTACCGCACGCACCCACCACCATACCAGAAGCCACAGCCGGACCTAACACCACACCGACCACACGAGGCACAAAAAGCCACACCAGGCAAGGCACACAAGGCCCACAACCACGCATCAACTCGCCCTCCTCCTGATGGCCACGCTCGAGCAGGAAAAAGGAGAGGCTTTCCGTCCAGTTGCCAGCGCACAGCAAAAAAAGGCCAACAGAACCTGAAATTCACAGCCGCTCTCCCATCTATCACAGACGGGATCGGGCGTTCTCAGAGTACTATGGCCATAGGCACCAGATTCGCCTCCAGCAGCACTCTCGAGCACAAGCCACCACCTTCCCGCCCTCACTCATTCGGCACAGGAACCAGAGGCAACCACGACTAGCCCAGAACCTGGAGCCGCACCTAAAAACGCACAAGCCACGCAGGCAAAAAAAAAAAAAATAAAAAAAACACAGCCGCAAAGGCACGCAGGGCCCAGAAAGCACGTAACACTAAAGGCATACAAGCCACGCGTGCCCACTCTTTCCTCTCCCTCGACAAGGCTCCGTAGAAAAAAAAAGGCAACTTTCATTCCCGCCGCCAGCATGCAGCAAAAACAGCCTCCCGGCAACCGGGTTTTCCATGGTGGTCACCCATCCATGTACTAACCAAACCCCACCCTGCTTAGCTTCCAACAGCCGCAGGCATGGGGCGCCACCAGGCCGGTCTAGCCGGAGGCACCAGAGTTGCCTCCGGCAGCCCTCTTGAGCGTGAGGCGCGCCACCTTCTCGCCCTCACTCACTCGACATGGGTACCGCACGCACCCACCACCACACCAGAAGCCGCAGCCGGACCTAACACCACACCGACCACACGAGGCACAAAAAGCCACACCAGGCAAGGCACACAAGGCCCACAACCACGCATCAACTCGCCCTCCTCCTGATGGCCAAGATGGCGATGCAAGAAGGAGAGGCTTTAAGCCCGGTTGCCAGCGCACAGCAAAAAAAGGTCAACAGAACCTGAAATTATCGGCCGCTCTCCCATCTATCACAGACGGGATCGGGCGTTCTAAGGGTGCTATGGCCGTAGGCACCAGACTCGCCTCCAGCAGCACTCTCAAGCACAAGCCACCACCTTCCCGCCCTCACTCATTCGGCACAGGAACCAGAGGCAACCACGACTACCCTGGAAGCTGGAACCGCACCTAAAAACGCACAAGCCATGCAGGCAAAAAAAAATAAAATAAAAAAATAAAAAAAAAGCCACACCCGCAAAGGCACGCAGGGCCCAGAAAGCACGCAACACTAAAGGCATACAAGCCACGCGTGCCCACTCTTTCCTCTCCCTCGACAAGGCTCCGCAGAAAAAAAAAGGCAACTTTCATTCCCGCCGCCAGCATGCAGCAAAAACAGCCTCCTGGCAACCGGGTTTTCCATGGCGGTCACCCATCCATGTACTAACCAAACCCCACCCTGCTTAGCTTCCAACAGCCGCAGGCATGGGGCGCCACCAGGCCGGTCTAGCCGGAGGCACCAGAGTTGCCTCCGGCAGCCCTCTTGAGCGTGAGGCGCGCCACCTTCTCGCCCTCACTCACTCGACACGGGTACCGCACGCACCCACCACCATACCAGAAGCCACAGCCGGACCTAACACCACACCGACCACACGAGGCACAAAAAGCCACACCAGGCAAGGCACACAAGGCCCACAACCACGCATCAACTCGCCCTCCTCCTGATGGCCACGCTCGAGCAGGAAAAAGGAGAGGCTTTCCGTCCAGTTGCCAGCGCACAGCAAAAAAAGGCCAACAGAACCTGAAATTCACAGCCGCTCTCCCATCTATCACAGACGGGATCGGGCGTTCTCAGAGTACTATGGCCATAGGCACCAGATTCGCCTCCAGCAGCACTCTCGAGCACAAGCCACCACCTTCCCGCCCTCACTCATTCGGCACAGGAACCAGAGGCAACCACGACTAGCCCAGAACCTGGAGCCGCACCTAAAAACGCACAAGCCACGCAGGCAAAAAAAAAAAAAATAAAAAAACACAGCCGCAAAGGCACGCAGGGCCCAGAAAGCACGTAACACTAAAGGCATACAAGCCACGCGTGCCCACTCTTTCCTCTCCCTCGACAAGGCTCCGCAGAAAAAAAAAGGCAACTTTCATTCCCGCTGCCAGCATGCAGCAAAAACAGCCTCCCGGCAACCGGGTTTTCCATGGCGGTCACCCATCCATGTACTAACCAAACCCCACCCTGCTTAGCTTCCAACAGCCGCAGGCATGGGGCGCCACCAGGCCGGTCTAGCCGGAGGCACCAGAGTTGCCACCGGCAGCCCTCTTGAGCGTGAGGCGCGCCACCTTCTCGCCCTCACTCACTCGACACGGGTACCGCACGCACCCACCACCACACCAGAAGCCGCAGCCGGACCTAACACCACACCGACCACACGAGGCACAAAAAGCCACACCAGGCAAGGCACACAAGGCCCACAGCCACGCATCAACTCGCCCTCCTCCTGATGGCCAAGATGGCGATGCAAGAAGGAGAGGCTTTCCGTCCGGTTGCCAGCGCGCAGCAAAAAAAGGTCAACAGAATCTGAAATTCACGCCCGCTCTCCCATCTATCACAGACGGGATCGGGCGTTCTAAGGGTGCTATGGCCGTAGGCACCAGACTCGCCTCCAGCAGCACTCTCAAGCACAAGCCACCACCTTCCCGCCCTCACTCATTCGGCACAGGAACCAGAGGCAACCACGACTACCCTGGAAGCTGGAACCGCACCTAAAAACGCACAAGCCATGCAGGCAAAAAAAAATAAAATAAAAAAATAAAAAAAAAGCCACACCCGCAAAGGCACGCAGGGCCCAGAAAGCACGCAACACTAAAGGCATACAAGCCACGCGTGCCCACTCTTTCCTCTCCCTCGACAAGGCTCCGCAGAAAAAAAAAGGCAACTTTCATTCCCGCCGCCAGCATGCAGCAAAAACAGCCTCCTGGCAACCGGGTTTTCCATGGCGGTCACCCATCCATGTACTAACCAAACCCCACCCTGCTTAGCTTCCAACAGCCGCAGGCATGGGGCGCCACCAGGCCGGTCTAGCCGGAGGCACCAGAGTTGCCTCCGGCAGCCCTCTTGAGCGTGAGGCGCGCCACCTTCTCGCCCTCACTCACTCGACACGGGTACCGCACGCACCCACCACCATACCAGAAGCCACAGCCGGACCTAACACCACACCGACCACACGAGGCACAAAAAGCCACACCAGGCAAGGCACACAAGGCCCACAACCACGCATCAACTCGCCCTCCTCCTGATGGCCACGCTCGAGCAGGAAAAAGGAGAGGCTTTCCGTCCAGTTGCCAGCGCACAGCAAAAAAAGGCCAACAGAACCTGAAATTCACAGCCGCTCTCCCATCTATCACAGACGGGATCGGGCGTTCTCAGAGTACTATGGCCATAGGCACCAGATTCGCCTCCAGCAGCACTCTCGAGCACAAGCCACCACCTTCCCGCCCTCACTCATTCGGCACAGGAACCAGAGGCAACCACGACTAGCCCAGAACCTGGAGCCGCACCTAAAAACGCACAAGCCACGCAGGCAAAAAAAAAAAAAATAAAAAAACACAGCCGCAAAGGCACGCAGGGCCCAGAAAGCACGTAACACTAAAGGCATACAAGCCACGCGTGCCCACTCTTTCCTCTCCCTCGACAAGGCTCCGCAGAAAAAAAAAGGCAACTTTCATTCCCGCTGCCAGCATGCAGCAAAAACAGCCTCCCGGCAACCGGGTTTTCCATGGCGGTCACCCATCCATGTACTAACCAAACCCCACCCTGCTTAGCTTCCAACAGCCGCAGGCATGGGGCGCCACCAGGCCGGTCTAGCCGGAGGCACCAGAGTTGCCACCGGCAGCCCTCTTGAGCGTGAGGCGCGCCACCTTCTCGCCCTCACTCACTCGACACGGGTACCGCACGCACCCACCACCACACCAGAAGCCGCAGCCGGACCTAACACCACACCGACCACACGAGGCACAAAAAGCCACACCAGGCAAGGCACACAAGGCCCACAGCCACGCATCAACTCGCCCTCCTCCTGATGGCCAAGATGGCGATGCAAGAAGGAGAGGCTTTCCGTCCGGTTGCCAGCGCGCAGCAAAAAAAGGTCAACAGAATCTGAAATTCACGCCCGCTCTCCCATCTATCACAGACGGGATCGGGCGTTCTCAGGGTGCTATGGCCATAGGCACCAGACTTGCCCCCAGCAGCACTCTCAAGCACAAGCCACCACCTTCCCGCCCTCACTCATTCGGCACAGGAACCAGAGGCAACCACGACTAGCCCAGAACCTGGAGCCGCACCTAAAAACGCACAAGCCACGCAGGCAAAAAAAAAAAAAATAAAAAAAACACAGCCG
The DNA here is from genome assembly GCF_971803275.1 of Cyanistes caeruleus. NCBI lineage: Eukaryota > Metazoa > Chordata > Aves > Passeriformes > Paridae > Cyanistes > Cyanistes caeruleus. The sequence continues at coordinate 3,899,967 of NC_141704.1, read as the reverse complement.
CAAAGGCACGCAGGGCCCAGAAAGCACGTAACACTAAAGGCATACAAGCCACGCGTGCCCACGCTTTACTCCCGCTAGCCAAGGCTCCGCAGAAAAAAAAAGGCAACTTTCATTCCCGCCGCCAGCATGCAGCAAAAACAGCCTCCCGGCAACCGGGTTTTCCATGGTGGTCACCCATCCATGTACTAACCAAACCCCACCCTGCTTAGCTTCCAACAGCCGCAGGCATGGGGCGCCACCAGGCCGGTCTAGCCGGAGGCACCAGAGTTGCCTCCGGCAGCCCTCTTGAGCGTGAGGCGCGCCACCTTCTCGCCCTCACTCACTCGACACGGGTACCGCACGCACCCACCATCACACCAGAAGCCGCAGCCGGACCTAACACCACACCGACCACACGAGGCACAAAAAGCCACACCAGGCAAGGCACACAAGGCCCACCACCACGCATCAACTCGCCCTCCTCCTGATGGCCAAGATGGCGATGCAAGAAGGAGAGGCTTTCCGTCCGGTTGCCAGCGCACAGCAAAAAAAGGCCAACAGAACCTGAAATTCACAGCCGCTCTCCCATCTATCACAGACGGGATCGGGCGTTCTCAGAGTACTATGGCCATAGGCACCAGACTCGCCTCCAGCAGCACTCTCGAGCACAAGCCACCACCTTCCCGCCCTCACTCATTCGGCACAGGAACCAGAGGCAACCACGACTAGCCCAGAACCTGGAGCCGCACCTAAAAACGCACAAGCCACGCAGGCAAAAAAAAAAAAAATAAAAAAAAAACAGCCGCAAAGGCACGCAGGGCCCAGAAAGCACGTAACACTAAAGGCATACAAGCCACGCGTGCCCACTCTTTCCTCTCCCTCGACAAGGCTCCGTAGAAAAAAAAAGGCAACTTTCATTCCCGCCGCCAGCATGCAGCAAAAACAGCCTCCCGGCAACCGGGTTTTCCATGGTGGTCACCCATCCATGTACTAACCAAACCCCACCCTGCTTAGCTTCCAACAGCCGCAGGCATGGGGCGCCACCAGGCCGGTCTAGCCGGAGGCACCACAGTTGCCTCCGGCAGCCCTCTTGAGCGTGAGGCGCGCCACCTTCTCGCCCTCACTCACTCGACACGGGTACCGCACGCACCCACCACCACACCAGAAGCCGCAGCCGGACCTAACACCACACCGACCACACGAGGCACAAAAAGCCACACCAGGCAAGGCACACAAGGCCCACAACCACGCATCAACTCGCCCTCCTCCTGATGGCCAAGATGGCGATGCAAGAAGGAGAGGCTTTAAGCCCGGTTGCCAGCGCACAGCAAAAAAAGGTCAACAGAACCTGAAATTATCGGCCGCTCTCCCATCTATCACAGACGGGATCGGGCGTTCTAAGGGTGCTATGGCCATAGGCACCAGACTCGCCTCCAGCAGCACTCTCAAGCACAAGCCACCACCTTCCCGCCCTCACTCATTCGGCACAGGAACCAGAGGCAACCACGACTACCCTGGAAGCTGGAACCGCACCTAAAAACGCACAAGCCATGCAGGCAAAAAAAAATAAAATAAAAAAATAAAAAAAAAGCCACACCCGCAAAGGCACGCAGGGCCCAGAAAGCACGCAACACTAAAGGCATACAAGCCACGCGTGCCCACGCTTTACTCCCGCTAGCCAAGGCTCCGCAGAAAAAAAAAGGCAACTTTCATTCCCGCCGCCAGCATGCAGCAAAAACAGCCTCCTGGCAACCGGGTTTTCCATGGCGGTCACCCATCCATGTACTAACCAAACCCCACCCTGCTTAGCTTCCAACAGCCGCAGGCATGGGGCGCCACCAGGCCGGTCTAGCCGGAGGCACCAGAGTTGCCTCCGGCAGCCCTCTTGAGCGTGAGGCGCGCCACCTTCTCGCCCTCACTCACTCGACAAAGGGTACCGCACGCACCCACCACCACACCAGAAGCCGCAGCCGGACCTAACACCACACCGACCACACGAGGCACAAAAAGCCACACCAGGCAAGGCACACAAGGCCCACAACCACGCATCAACTCGCCCTCCTCCTGATGGCCAAGATGGCGATGCAAGAAGGAGAGGCTTTAAGCCCGGTTGCCAGCGCACAGCAAAAAAAGGTCAACAGAACCTGAAATTCACGCCCGCTCTCCCATCTATCACAGACGGGATCGGGCGTTCTCAGAGTGCTATGGCCATAGGCACCAGACTCGCCTCCAGCAGCACTCTCAAGCACAAGCCACCACCTTCCCGCCCTCACTCATTCGGCACAGGAACCAGAGGCAACCACGACTACCCTGGAAGCTGGAACCGCACCTAAAAACGCACAAGCCATGCAGGCAAAAAAAAATAAAATAAAAAAATAAAAAAAAAGCCACACCCGCAAAGGCACGCAGGGCCCAGAAAGCACGCAACACTAAAGGCATACAAGCCACGCGTGCCCACGCTTTACTCCCGCTAGCCAAGGCTCTGCAGAAAAAAAAAGGCAACTTTCATTCCCGCCGCCAGCATGCAGCAAAAACAGCCTCCCGGCAACCGGGTTTTCCATGGTGGTCACCCATCCATGTACTAACCAAACCCCACCCTGCTTAGCTTCCAACAGCCGCAGGCATGGGGCGCCACCAGGCCGGTCTAGCCGGAGGCACCAGAGTTGCCTCCGGCAGCCCTCTTGAGCGTGAGGCGCGCCACCTTCTCGCCCTCACTCACTCGACACGGGTACCGCACGCACCCACCACCACACCAGAAGCCGCAGCCGGACCTAACACCACACCGACCACACGAGGCACAAAAAGCCACACCAGGCAAGGCACACAAGGCCCACAACCACGCATCAACTCGCCCTCCTCCTGATGGCCAAGATGGCGATGCAAGAAGGAGAGGCTTTCCGTCCGGTTGCCAGCGCACAGCAAAAAAAGGTCAACAGAACCTGAAATTCACGCCCGCTCTCCCATCTATCACAGACGGGATCGGGCGTTCTCAGGGTGCTATGGCCATAGGCACCAGACTCGCCTCCAGCAGCACTCTCAAGCACAAGCCACCACCTTCCCGCCCTCACTCATTCGGCACAGGAACCAGAGGCAACCACGACTACCCTGGAAGCTGGAACCGCACCTAAAAACGCACAAGCCATGCAGGCAAAAAAAAATAAAATAAAAAAATAAAAAAAAAGCCACACCCGCAAAGGCACGCAGGGCCCAGAAAGCACGCAACACTAAAGGCATACAAGCCACGCGTGCCCACGCTTTACTCCCGCTAGCCAAGGCTCCGCAGAAAAAAAAAGGCAACTTTCATTCCCGCCGCCAGCATGCAGCAAAAACAGCCTCCCGGCAACCGGGTTTTCCATGGTGGTCACCCATCCATGTACTAACCAAACCCCACCCTGCTTAGCTTCCAACAGCCGCAGGCATGGGGCGCCACCAGGCCGGTCTAGCCGGAGGCACCAGAGTTGCCTCCGGCAGCCCTCTTGAGCGTGAGGCGCGCCACCTTCTCGCCCTCACTCACTCGACACGGGTACCGCACGCACCCACCACCACACCAGAAGCCGCAGCCGGACCTAACACCACACCGACCACACGAGGCACAAAAAGCCACACCAGGCAAGGCACACAAGGCCCACAACCACGCATCAACTCGCCCTCCTCCTGATGGCCAAGATGGCGATGCAAGAAGGAGAGGCTTTCCGTCCGGTTGCCAGCGCACAGCAAAAAAAGGTCAACAGAACCTGAAATTCACGCCCGCTCTCCCATCTATCACAGACGGGATCGGGCGTTCTCAGGGTGCTATGGCCATAGGCACCAGACTCGCCTCCAGCAGCACTCTCAAGCACAAGCCACCACCTTCCCGCCCTCACTCATTCGGCACAGGAACCAGAGGCAACCACGACTACCCTGGAAGCTGGAACCGCACCTAAAAACGCACAAGCCATGCAGGCAAAAAAAAATAAAATAAAAAAATAAAAAAAAAGCCACACCCGCAAAGGCACGCAGGGCCCAGAAAGCACGCAACACTAAAGGCATACAAGCCACGCGTGCCCACTCTTTCCTCTCCCTCGACAAGGCTCCGCAGAAAAAAAAAGGCAACTTTCATTCCCGCCACCAGCATGCAGCAAAAACAGCCTCCCGGCAACCGGGTTTTCCATGGCGGTCACCCATCCATGTACTAACCAAACCCCACCCTGCTTAGCTTCCAACAGCCGCAGGCATGGGGCGCCACCAGGCCGGTCTAGCCGGAGGCACCAGAGTTGCCTCCGGCAGCCCTCTTGAGCGTGAGGCGCGCCACCTTCTCGCCCTCACTCACTCGACACGGGTACCGCACGCACCCACCACCACACCAGAAGCCGCAGCCGGACCTAACACCACACCGACCACACGAGGCACAAAAAGCCACACCAGGCAAGGCACACAAGGCCCACAACCACGCATCAACTCGCCCTCCTCCTGATGGCCAACATGGCGATGCAAGAAGGAGAGGCTTTCCGTCCGGTTGCCAGCGCGCAGCAAAAAAAGGTCAACAGAACCTGAAATTCACGCCCGCTCTCCCATCTATCACAGACGGGATCGGGCGTTCTAAGGGTGCTATGGCCATAGGCACCAGACTCACCTCCAGCAGTACTCTCAAGCACAAGCCACCACCTTCCCGCCCTCACTCATTCGGCGCAGGAACCAGAGGCAACCACGACTAGCCCAGAACCTGGAGCCGCACCTAAAAACGCACAAGCCACGCAGGCAAAAAAAAATAAAATAAAAAAACACAGCCGCAAAGGCACGCAGGGCCCAGAAAGCACGTAACACTAAAGGCATACAAGCCACGCGTGCCCACTCTTTCCTCTCCCTCGACAAGGCTCCGCAGAAAAAAAAAGGCAACTTTCATTCCCGCTGCCAGCATGCAGCAAAAACAGCCTCCCGGCAACCGGGTTTTCCATGGTGGTCACCCATCCATGTACTAACCAAACCCCACCCTGCTTAGCTTCCAACAGCCGCAGGCATGGGGCGCCACCAGGCCGGTCTAGCCGGAGGCACCAGAGTTGCCTCCGGCAGCCCTCTTGAGCGTGAGGCGCGCCACCTTCTCGCCCTCACTCACTCGACACGGGTACCGCACGCACCCACCACCACACCAGAAGCCGCAGCCGGACCTAACACCACACCGACCACACGAGGCACAAAAAGCCACACCAGGCAAGGCACACAAGGCCCACCACCACGCATCAACTCGCCCTCCTCCTGATGGCCAAGATGGCGATGCAAGAAGGAGAGGCTTTCCGTCCGGTTGCCAGCGCACAGCAAAAAAAGGCCAACAGAACCTGAAATTCACAGCCGCTCTCCCATCTATCACAGACGGGATCGGGCGTTCTCAGAGTACTATGGCCATAGGCACCAGACTCGCCTCCAGCAGCACTCTCGAGCACAAGCCACCACCTTCCCGCCCTCACTCATTCGGCACAGGAACCAGAGGCAACCACGACTAGCCCAGAACCTGGAGCCGCACCTAAACACGCACAAGCCACGCAGGCAAAAAAAAAATAAATAAAAAAATCAGCCGCAAAGGCACGCAGGGCCCAGAAAGCACGTAACACTAAAGGCATACAAGCCACGCGTGCCCACTCTTTCCTCTCCCTCGACAAGGCTCCGCAGAAAAAAAAAGGCAACTTTCATTCCCGCCACCAGCATGCAGCAAAAACAGCCTCCCGGCAACCGGGTTTTCCATGGCGGTCACCCATCCATGTACTAACCAAACCCCACCCTGCTTAGCTTCCAACAGCCGCAGGCATGGGGCGCCACCAGGCCGGTCTAGCCGGAGGCACCAGAGTTGCCTCCGGCAGCCCTCTTGAGCGTGAGGCGCGCCACCTTCTCGCCCTCACTCACTCGACATGGGTACCGCACGCACCCACCACCACACCAGAAGCCGCAGCCGGACCTAACACCACACCGACCACACGAGGCACAAAAAGCCACACCAGGAAAGGCACACAAGGCCCACAACCACGCATCAACTCGCCCTCCTCCTGATGGCCAAGATGGCGTTGCAAGAAGGAGAGGCTTTCCGTCCGGTTGCCAGCGCGCAGCAAAAAAAGGTCAACAGAACCTGAAATTCACGCCCGCTCTCCCATCTATCACAGACGGGATCGGGCGTTCTCAGGGTGCTATGGCCATAGGCACCAGACTTGCCTCCAGCAGCACTCTCGAGCACAAGCCACCACCTTCCCGCCCTCACTCATTCAGCACAGGAACCAGAGGCAACCACGACGACCCTGGAAGCTGGAACCGCACCTAAAAACGCACAAGCCATGCAGGCAAAAAAAAATAAAATAAAAAAATAAAAAAAAAGCCACACCCGCAAAGGCACGCAGGGCCCAGAAAGCACGTAACACTAAAGGCATACAAGCCACGCGTGCCCACGCTTTACTCCCGCTAGCCAAGGCTCCGCAGAAAAAAAAAGGCAACTTTCATTCCCGCCGCCAGCATGCAGCAAAAACAGCCTCCCGGCAACCGGGTTTTCCATGGTGGTCACCCATCCATGTACTAACCAAACCCCACCCTGCTTAGCTTCCAACAGCCGCAGGCATGGGGCGCCACCAGGCCGGTCTAGCCGGAGGCACCAGAGTTGCCTCCGGCAGCCCTCTTGAGCGTGAGGCGCGCCACCTTCTCGCCCTCACTCACTCGACATGGGTACCGCACGCACCCACCACTACACCAGAAGCCGCAGCCGGACCTAACACCACACCGACCACACGAGGCACAAAAAGCCACACCAGGCAAGGCACACAAGGCCCACAACCACGCATCAACTCGCCCTCCTCCTGATGGCCAAGATGGCGATGCAAGAAGGAGAGGCTTTCCGTCCGGTTGCCAGCGCACAGCAAAAAAAGGTCAACAGAACCTGAAATTCACGCCCGCTCTCCCATCTATCACAGACGGGATCGGGCGTTCTCAGGGTGCTATGGCCATAGGCACCAGACTCGCCTCCAGCAGCACTCTCAAGCACAAGCCACCACCTTCCCGCCCTCACTCATTCGGCACAGGAACCAGAGGCAACCACGACTACCCTGGAAGCTGGAACCGCACCTAAAAACGCACAAGCCATGCAGGCAAAAAAAAATAAAATAAAAAAATAAAAAAAAAGCCACACCCGCAAAGGCACGCAGGGCCCAGAAAGCACGCAACACTAAAGGCATACAAGCCACGCGTGCCCACTCTTTCCTCTCCCTCGACAAGGCTCCGCAGAAAAAAAAAGGCAACTTTCATTCCCGCCACCAGCATGCAGCAAAAACAGCCTCCCGGCAACCGGGTTTTCCATGGCGGTCACCCATCCATGTACTAACCAAACCCCACCCTGCTTAGCTTCCAACAGCCGCAGGCATGGGGCGCCACCAGGCCGGTCTAGCCGGAGGCACCAGAGTTGCCTCCGGCAGCCCTCTTGAGCGTGAGGCGCGCCACCTTCTCGCCCTCACTCACTCGACACGGGTACCGCACGCACCCACCACCACACCAGAAGCCGCAGCCGGACCTAACACCACACCGACCACACGAGGCACAAAAAGCCACACCAGGCAAGGCACACAAGGCCCACAACCACGCATCAACTCGCCCTCCTCCTGATGGCCAACATGGCGATGCAAGAAGGAGAGGCTTTCCGTCCGGTTGCCAGCGCGCAGCAAAAAAAGGTCAACAGAACCTGAAATTCACGCCCGCTCTCCCATCTATCACAGACGGGATCGGGCGTTCTAAGGGTGCTATGGCCATAGGCACCAGACTCACCTCCAGCAGTACTCTCAAGCACAAGCCACCACCTTCCCGCCCTCACTCATTCGGCGCAGGAACCAGAGGCAACCACGACTAGCCCAGAACCTGGAGCCGCACCTAAAAACGCACAAGCCACGCAGGCAAAAAAAAATAAAATAAAAAAACACAGCCGCAAAGGCACGCAGGGCCCAGAAAGCACGTAACACTAAAGGCATACAAGCCACGCGTGCCCACTCTTTCCTCTCCCTCGACAAGGCTCCGCAGAAAAAAAAAGGCAACTTTCATTCCCGCTGCCAGCATGCAGCAAAAACAGCCTCCCGGCAACCGGGTTTTCCATGGTGGTCACCCATCCATGTACTAACCAAACCCCACCCTGCTTAGCTTCCAACAGCCGCAGGCATGGGGCGCCACCAGGCCGGTCTAGCCGGAGGCACCAGAGTTGCCTCCGGCAGCCCTCTTGAGCGTGAGGCGCGCCACCTTCTCGCCCTCACTCACTCGACACGGGTACCGCACGCACCCACCACCACACCAGAAGCCGCAGCCGGACCTAACACCACACCGACCACACGAGGCACAAAAAGCCACACCAGGCAAGGCACACAAGGCCCACCACCACGCATCAACTCGCCCTCCTCCTGATGGCCAAGATGGCGATGCAAGAAGGAGAGGCTTTCCGTCCGGTTGCCAGCGCACAGCAAAAAAAGGCCAACAGAACCTGAAATTCACAGCCGCTCTCCCATCTATCACAGACGGGATCGGGCGTTCTCAGAGTACTATGGCCATAGGCACCAGACTCGCCTCCAGCAGCACTCTCGAGCACAAGCCACCACCTTCCCGCCCTCACTCATTCGGCACAGGAACCAGAGGCAACCACGACTAGCCCAGAACCTGGAGCCGCACCTAAACACGCACAAGCCACGCAGGCAAAAAAAAAATAAATAAAAAAATCAGCCGCAAAGGCACGCAGGGCCCAGAAAGCACGTAACACTAAAGGCATACAAGCCACGCGTGCCCACTCTTTCCTCTCCCTCGACAAGGCTCCGCAGAAAAAAAAAGGCAACTTTCATTCCCGCCACCAGCATGCAGCAAAAACAGCCTCCCGGCAACCGGGTTTTCCATGGCGGTCACCCATCCATGTACTAACCAAACCCCACCCTGCTTAGCTTCCAACAGCCGCAGGCATGGGGCGCCACCAGGCCGGTCTAGCCGGAGGCACCAGAGTTGCCTCCGGCAGCCCTCTTGAGCGTGAGGCGCGCCACCTTCTCGCCCTCACTCACTCGACATGGGTACCGCACGCACCCACCACCACACCAGAAGCCGCAGCCGGACCTAACACCACACCGACCACACGAGGCACAAAAAGCCACACCAGGAAAGGCACACAAGGCCCACAACCACGCATCAACTCGCCCTCCTCCTGATGGCCAAGATGGCGTTGCAAGAAGGAGAGGCTTTCCGTCCGGTTGCCAGCGCGCAGCAAAAAAAGGTCAACAGAACCTGAAATTCACGCCCGCTCTCCCATCTATCACAGACGGGATCGGGCGTTCTCAGGGTGCTATGGCCATAGGCACCAGACTTGCCTCCAGCAGCACTCTCGAGCACAAGCCACCACCTTCCCGCCCTCACTCATTCAGCACAGGAACCAGAGGCAACCACGACGACCCTGGAAGCTGGAACCGCACCTAAAAACGCACAAGCCATGCAGGCAAAAAAAAATAAAATAAAAAAATAAAAAAAAAGCCACACCCGCAAAGGCACGCAGGGCCCAGAAAGCACGTAACACTAAAGGCATACAAGCCACGCGTGCCCACGCTTTACTCCCGCTAGCCAAGGCTCCGCAGAAAAAAAAAGGCAACTTTCATTCCCGCCGCCAGCATGCAGCAAAAACAGCCTCCCGGCAACCGGGTTTTCCATGGTGGTCACCCATCCATGTACTAACCAAACCCCACCCTGCTTAGCTTCCAACAGCCGCAGGCATGGGGCGCCACCAGGCCGGTCTAGCCGGAGGCACCAGAGTTGCCTCCGGCAGCCCTCTTGAGCGTGAGGCGCGCCACCTTCTCGCCCTCACTCACTCGACATGGGTACCGCACGCACCCACCACTACACCAGAAGCCGCAGCCGGACCTAACACCACACCGACCACACGAGGCACAAAAAGCCACACCAGGCAAGGCACACAAGGCCCACAACCACGCATCAACTCGCCCTCCTCCTGATGGCCAAGATGGCGATGCAAGAAGGAGAGGCTTTAAGCCCGGTTGCCAGCGCACAGCAAAAAAAGGTCAACAGAACCTGAAATTATCGGCCGCTCTCCCATCTATCACAGACGGGATCGGGCGTTCTAAGGGTGCTATGGCCATAGGCACCAGACTCGCCTCCAGCAGCACTCTCAAGCACAAGCCACCACCTTCCCGCCCTCACTCATTCGGCACAGGAACCAGAGGCAACCACGACTACCCTGGAAGCTGGAACCGCACCTAAAAACGCACAAGCCATGCAGGCAAAAAAAAATAAAATAAAAAAATAAAAAAAAAGCCACACCCGCAAAGGCACGCAGGGCCCAGAAAGCACGCAACACTAAAGGCATACAAGCCACGCGTGCCCACGCTTTACTCCCGCTAGCCAAGGCTCCGCAGAAAAAAAAAGGCAACTTTCATTCCCGCCGCCAGCATGCAGCAAAAACAGCCTCCCGGCAACCGGGTTTTCCATGGCGGTCACCCATCCATGTACTAACCAAACCCCACCCTGCTTAGCTTCCAACAGCCGCAGGCATGGGGCGCCACCAGGCCGGTCTAGCCGGAGGCACCAGAGTTGCCTCCGGCAGCCCTCTTGAGCGTGAGGCGCGCCACCTTCTCGCCCTCACTCACTCGACAAAGGGTACCGCACGCACCCACCACCACACCAGAAGCCGCAGCCGGACCTAACACCACACCGACCACACGAGGCACAAAAAGCCACACCAGGCAAGGCACACAAGGCCCACAACCACGCATCAACTCGCCCTTTTCCTGATGGCCAAGATGGCGATGCAAGAAGGAGAGGCTTTCCGTCCGGTTGCCAGCGCGCAGCAAAAAAAGGTCAACAGAACCTGAAATTCACGCCCGCTCTCCCATCTATCACAGACGGGATCGGGCGTTCTCAGGGTGCTATGGCCATAGGCACCAGACTCACCTCCAGCAGCACTCTCGAGCACAAGCCACCACCTTCCCGCCCTCACTCATTCAGCACAGGAACCAGAGGCAACCACGACTAGCCCAGAACCTGGAGCCGCACCTAAAAACGCACAAGCCACGCAGGCAAAAAAAAAAAAAATAAAAAAAACAGCCGCAAAGGCACGCAGGGCCCAGAAAGCACGTAACACTAAAGGCATACAAGCCACGCGTGCCCACTCTTTCCTCTCCCTCGACAAGGCTCCGCAGAAAAAAAAAGGCAACTTTCATTCCCGCCGCCAGCATGCAGCAAAAACAGCCTCCCGGCAACCGGGTTTTCCATGGCGGTCACCCATCCATGTACTAACCAAACCCCACCCTGCTTAGGTTCCAACAGCCGCAGGCATGGGGCGCCACCAGGCCGGTCTAGCCGGAGGCACCAGAGTTGCCTCCGGCAGCCCTCTTGAGCGTGAGGCGCGCCACCTTCTCGCCCTCACTCACTCGACACGGGTACCGCACGCACCCACCACCACACCAGAAGCCGCAGCCGGACCTAACACCACACCGACCACACGAGGCACAAAAAGCCACACCAGGCAAGGCACACAAGGCCCACCACCACGCATCAACTCGCCCTCCTCCTGATGGCCAAGATGGCGATGCAAGAAGGAGAGGCTTTCCGTCCGGTTGCCAGCGCACAGCAAAAAAAGGCCAACAGAACCTGAAATTCACAGCCGCTCTCCCATCTATCACAGACGGGATCGGGCGTTCTCAGAGTACTATGGCCATAGGCACCAGACTCGCCTCCAGCAGCACTCTCGAGCACAAGCCACCACCTTCCCGCCCTCACTCATTCGGCACAGGAACCAGAGGCAACCACGACTAGCCCAGAACCTGGAGCCGCACCTAAAAACGCACAAGCCACGCAGGCAAAAAAAAAAAAAATAAAAAAAACACAGCCGCAAAGGCACGCAGGGCCCAGAAAGCACGTAACACTAAAGGCATACAAGCCACGCGTGCCCACTCTTTCCTCTCCCTCGACAAGGCTCCGCAGAAAAAAAAAGGCAACTTTCATTCCCGCCGCCAGCATGCAGCAAAAACAGCCTCCCGGCAACCGGGTTTTCCATGGCGGTCACCCATCCATGTACTAACCAAACCCCACCCTGCTTAGGTTCCAACAGCCGCAGGCATGGGGCGCCACCAGGCCGGTCTAGCCGGAGGCACCAGAGTTGCCTCCGGCAGCCCTCTTGAGCGTGAAGCTCGCCACCTTCTCGCCCTCACTCACTTGACACGGGTACCACATGCACCCACCACCACACCAGAAGCCGCAGCCGGACCTAACACCACACCGGCCACACGAGGCACAAAAAGCCACACCAGGCAAGGCACACAAGGCCCACAACCACGCATCAACTCGCCCTCCTCCTGATGGCCATGCTCGCACAGGAAAAAGGAGAGGCTTTCCGTCCGGTTGCCAGCGCACAGCAAAAAGAGGCCAACAGCACCTGAAATTCCTAGCCGCTCTCCCATCTATCACAGACGGGATCGGGCGTTCTCAGGGTGCTCTGGCCAAAGGCACCACAGTCGCCTCCAGCAGCACTCTCGAGCACAAGCCACCACCTTCCCGCCCTCACTCATTTGGCACGGGAACCAGAGGCAACCACGACTACCGTGGAACCTGGAGCCGCACCTAACAGCGCAGAAGCCACGCAGGTAAAAAAAAAAAAAAAAAGCCACACCCACAAAAGCACGCAGGGCCCAGAAAGCACGTAACACTAAAGGCATACAAGCCACGCGTGCCCACGCTTTCCTCCGTCTCGCCATTGCTCCCCAGAAAAAAAAAAAGGCAACTTTCATTCCTGCTGCTGGCATGCAGCAAAAACAGCCTCCCGGTAACCCGGTTTTCCATGGTGGTCTCCCATCGAAGTACTAACCGGGCCCGACCCTGCTTACCTTCCGAGATCAGACGGGATCGGGCCTTTCTCAGGGTGGTATGGCCGTAGGCACCACAAGCACCCTCAGCAGTGCTCACCTTCCAGCCCTTGCCTACACCCTCACAAACAAACCCCTTTGGGCACTAGGGCTGTTCATGGCAACAGCAGAACCAGCAGGTTACCCCAACATCACACAGCATACACAAGGCACACAAAGCAGAAGAGCCTCAAGAAGCAAGGCACACAAGCCACAAAAGGAACATAAGCCACGTGTGTCCTTGTTTTCTTCCCCCTCGCCAAGGCTCCTGTAGCTGTAGGGCATGGCAGCTTGGAAGACTTCGGGATGTTACGGAAAGTTAGTAAACCCTCTCTCTATAGTATGGTAATGACCCCTGCAATTAGCAATAGCACCTAGCTGTGATGAATGCAGTTGGGTGTAGCACAGTAACCCTAGGTTATAAACTGTTAAATTCCCCTGCAATAAACACCATTGATGTCTCATGGGTTATGATCTGTGTGGCCAAGGTGAGCCACTGTGCTGGCTTCTGAACCAGGGTGTCTGCCTTGCTTGAAAAGCTATATATGGTGCCGAAACCTGGGAGGAAAAGCAGGATTCAAACCCAGAAAGCGAGGATTCCCTGAAATACAGAAGGAGTGGCCAGGACAGCTGGGCAGAGAGAGAGGTCCCTGCATCCTGAGCGAAGATGGAATCGTTGATAAAGGTCGTATCTGAATTATATAACCAGTGGGGGGTAGATTGTAAATCTAAGGATTTTACACTTGCTGTTATACAGCTTTTGCATATTGGGTCATAAATCAGCTTGTAAAGTTTATCCACCCTAAGGTGTGGGACAGATGTACTAAAACCCTTGCCAAAGAAATATGGGGAGTGGCAAGGAACTGTATGTTGGCCACCCTGAAATTTGGGGTCAGAATGGCCACTCAGATTTCACAGCCCCCAGACGGGAGAAGTTCAGCTGAGCCGGGGCGGGGCCCGGGAGTCCCCTCGGTCCCCAAATCCTTGTCTGCTCTCAGAGAAACAACGGATAGCAGAAGATTTTTGGAAAAAGTTAACAGAAGAAACCAGAGGTGTGGCAGAGAAGGTAAGAGGGGAAACATCTCCCCAGGGACTTGAAGATGGTGCTGAGAAAAAAGTTATGGAGTAGAAAAGAAATGTCTTTAACAAAGAACAAAGGCTGGCCTTGAGAGATGGGCACAGTTGGGTATGAATGCTAACTGTGAAACAGAGAAGCACAGTGCCTGCGAAAATTACAGGCTGCATAGCTTTCTCAGTCTTGCCTGAGAAAGTGGCCTGGGAAATCTTAAGGAGGATTTAAAACAATCCTCAGAGACAGAAAACAGCCTTGCAGGTGTTCCTTGTTTTCTTTGCAGGAGAAGGTCGAGGGGTGGTGTGCCCCACTGACCAATGATGGTAATGTATTAGTTTGCTAACCAATAAGAGTTTCCTTTCTATACTTTCCACGTATCGGTCTATAAAAAAGACCTGAAGTAATAAACTAAGAGAAATTCTCCTGATTGACTCCTAGAGAGTCTGTGTCGTTTCTTCTCGCCATTCCCAAGAGAACGACAGTTGGGAGGTTGAAAGAGACAAGAAATGCGGAGAAGAATGTGGGGAATGGGTACAGAGAGATTGGAATGCAAATGGAGAGAGAAGAGGGGAGAACAAAGGGCAGAACAAAGCCCGGAGTGAAGGGCGAAGTGAAAGGTGGGGTGAAAGGCGGAGTGGAGGGTGGACCCAAAGGCGGGGAGAGCCAGGAGGGAGGGAATGGCCCGCCCACAGGGCTGGCAGGCGGGGCCAGAGCCCAACAAAAAGGCACGGGAAACAGGAAGTAGCCAGCCAGTCGAACTCTGACTCTGAAGGAGATACTAGCGGCGAATGGTCAGAGCCCGAGTCCTCAGAAGAAGAAACAATAAAGAGAAACAAGAATACCCTACTCCACATTAAAAAAGAACCGAGAGAAGATACCCCTCTCACAGACTGGGGTCAGATAAGAGCAGAATGTGCCACCTGGGTTGCCCCAGATGCATTAGTATTCCCAGTTTGGGTGTCTGAGGGGTGACAGAGAGTTTAACAGCAAGAGAGAAATTGTTCCTCTCTCTCCGTTTTTCCTCTCTGCGAGAGTAAATATAAGAGCAGAGCTGCAGAAACAGAGTGGGCAGTTCACCCCCCCCTGCTCCGTCTCTAAGAAAAAGCACCGGGATAATACCCAGTTTGTTACAAAGTCATGTTTTATTGGGTTTTCAAAATGTTTTTATATACCCTTTTACAGTTAATTTTGTGTTTTTAGTAATTATGAGTTTATGCAGTTGCAGTTTTTAGGATTTTCTAGAGAAATTATTGTGATTCTTTGAAAGTTTAAAAAGCCCCTTTTCAAAAAAAGATGTTTAAAGTAAATATTAACAGAAGTTACCTTGCAATAATTAGTTTTAAAACCTAAAGTTAAAATATGGTGTGATTTACAGCTTCTAAGAAAACCTTCCAATTAATGTTATCTACAGAAGAGATTTGTGGTTTTAAAAAGTGTTAATAGAATTAAAAATAGTCAAGTTTTATTATGTTTAAGCTTGAATGTTTTTAAGTTAAGTTGTATAACTTGGATATTCTTTTAAAGTTAAGTTTTGTTATTTCTTTTTGTCATAAATAATTATTGCTAGGTTAAAATATTGTTTAATTTAAATTTTTTTATGTTTTATTGGAGACACTTGTCTAAAGTACGAAGTATAGTTATTTTTCTTAGAGAAATGAAGATAGCTACAACTGAAACAACTGTGATAGAACACTGATGAACACCTGCTTGTGGATAGAAGTGAATGCAGTCTGTGACACCCTTGTGTTCATCAGGAGTTCTATTGGATTGTTGCAATCTCTGCAGTTTCATTTGTTATAGCTTTTTTATTTTTTAGTGTTTCCAGAATTTTAAAATGTACCATTGCTGAGGGTCAGCTGTCATGGGAGAGGCTTCAGATTAAACCAACTGCTTCATGGTTTAGTTGGTCTGGTACCTAAGGCTTCTGATCATTTGCTTTGTCCAAATGCATTTTAACAGTTTGCTGTGCTGTAAGCATCTCATAGCTGCTGCTATTGAGAACCTTATTCTAGAAATATGTTATCTTTCCAGTTTAAAGCCTAAGGCCCTGGCCAAGCCTTGACTTTACCTGGACAGAATGTTTGCCAGCAGATCCAGATGTTTTCTGTACCAAATCAGTATTTGAGTCACTTTTTGACTCAGCAATTTGACCCTATTAATATGACAGCTGGATCAATTTTAAAGTGAGCTTGGAGAATCATTTCTGGAGGTGATTATCCAATCCTTCACTGATGATTTTTTGTTTCTGTTTGTTTGTTAACTATGAGATGCTGGTGCAGTATTTTAGTAATTAACAGTAGTTTTATATTACATATGTTATTAATAATGTTTATGATTTAACTGATTTTTAACTGCTATAAGTTCTTACTAATTGTGTATATAGTTTTGTGTTAATGTTGAACAGAAGTACATCTCATTTTTATTTTTTTTAAGAAAACGGGGGAGATTGATGCCCTGAAAGCATTTTGATTA
This sequence comes from Cyanistes caeruleus, assembly GCF_971803275.1. Classification (NCBI taxonomy): domain Eukaryota; kingdom Metazoa; phylum Chordata; class Aves; order Passeriformes; family Paridae; genus Cyanistes; species Cyanistes caeruleus. The sequence continues at coordinate 3,883,572 of NC_141704.1, read as the reverse complement.
GTGTAATTCATTAACTTCAAGGAGAGAAGTGCCTGTGTTTTGTTGGCAGGTTCAAAAAGGTCACCTGTTCATCTGACCAGACTGTCTGTCTCTGAACACATGAGATCCAGTGAACAGAGAAGCCACCAGACAGCTTTGGTACTCCAGACACGGATCAAAAGTGGACCTGTCAGGACACAGTTGTGTCTGAACACTATACAGACAGTTGCCAACAGAATTTTTATGTTGTTATTATGATGTTGTGTCTCTACCAATTTTTCAGTTATCCTTTGTTTTAAGATTTAGAAAGATCTCAAGAACAACTTGAACATCAAAGCCCTCAGTCACCGATCAGCTGCCAGCTGACATCATGGGAGCAGTGAACGTTCCAGGACTGAATCGTGTTAGAGAAATTCTGCAGAAGATCTAAGAAGTGTAGAGACTCCATCTTAACTGTATATAAAGCAAATTGTAGTTGTGTGTTTACCCTTTCAGCAAATTGCTTTCACGCTTAGACTACATATATACCAGAGCACGTGTGTTAAAAGTAGTTAGATAACAGTTTAAGGTAAAGTGTTTAGCCTGTGTAATAATTGTTATGTTAGTATAAAGTATAATTATTTCCCCTTCAAGAGGTAGTGTAAGCATCTTTGAAAGTTCATTTAACATTAAAGTTTTACCTGTGAGTTTGCAAGTATGGTGTCATTTACATGGTAAACTGCTTATAGTAATTGTGCTATTTATAGTCATGACCAACTGTCTGCTAACTAACATCCAAAAGTGACAGAACATATGGGTCACTCTGGTACATTGAACTGGCCAAAAGTCAATGTGTTTGAGCCCAGCCACCAACCCAGGCAAAGACTACTGCCACCAACCAGGGTATTGGTTTTGTGGCTATTGGGGGTACAAAACAATAGTCCTGAGTAACAGGTGAGCACCACCAAAAGCAGACAAGTTTCTGCAAGTAACCTGGGGCTGGCAGGCTGTATGCATCTCAGTTTCAACTCCATAGAGCAAGTGTTTTAATAGTCTAGCCCTTGCATTTATACCCAAAGCTTTAACTCCTCTGTAGACTTTTGTGTATTAGCTGTTACCATCCCCAGAGTCCTATACCACCCCAGAGAAGAAGTGAACCAGTACCTTGAGCAAGTAGGCCGCCTTCAGAAAAGGGAGCTGCTGACAGGACTGTCAATAGCAATGCTGCTTGGCTTGGGAGCGACCGATGCAGCCACGGGTGTCTCCACCGTGGTAACCCAGAGTCGGGGTCTCTCTCAGCTACAGATGACTGTAGATGAGGATCTACAGAGAATTGAGAAATCCATATCCTTTTTAGAAAAGTCAGTCTCCTCACTCTCTGAAGTTGTTTTGCAGAACAGGTCTCGACCTTCTATTCATGCAGCAAGGAGGCCTCTGTATCGCCCTGAAAGAAGAGCGCTGCTTCTACGCAGACCACACCGGAGTAGTGAGAGACACCATGGCAGAGCTATGAGATAGGCTGTCTCAATGGAAGGCAGAGAGAGAAGCTCAGCAAAGCTGGTTCCAGTCTTGGTTTGACCAATCTCTGTGGCTGACCACCCTGGTGTCTACCCGGATTGGACCAGTTGTGATGATATTACTTGCGCTAATCTTTGGACCATGTATTTTAAATAAGCTTGTGTCCTTTGTTAAGAGACGATGAGAAAAAGTTAACATTCTGCTTATAGAAAGGCAACAGATGCTCTAAAAATACACTTAGGTACCGCCTGTGCCTCATATTTACTAATGAAAACTGTAGTATCCATTTTATAAGCTTTTAGCTTTTTAGTTAAGTATAGTGTATCCTATATTTTACTTAAGTTTATATTATTCATTTTTAAAACTTTTGTAATATAGATAAATTAGACAAAGTGTTTAGAGATATGTATATAGAAAATAACATTAGAATTTTTTAAAACTAATATACCTTGTATTCTAGCAAGTTAGTTATTCATAGAGAGAGGGGAATATGTTGTACTCTAGGGCATGGCAGTTCGGAAGACTTCGGGATGTTACGGAAAGTTAGTAAATCCCCTCTCCGTAATATGGTAATAACCTCTGCAATTAGCCAATAGCACCTAGCTGTGTTGAAAGCAGATAAGAGTAACACAATGACCCTAGGTTATAAAATGTTAAATTCTCCTGCAATAAAACACGATTCTACGCCATCCATCACATTGATGTCTTGTGGGTAAATGATCTGCGTGGCCAAGGAGAGCCACCGTGCTGGCTTCTGAGTCAGGGTGCTCGCCTTGCTTGAAAACCTAAAGGCTTCACACCAAAACAGGGCAACTTTCATTCCAGACGTCGGCACAAAGCAAAAAAAAAAAGGCCTACAGCACACAGTCTTCCCAGGCAGTCTCCCATCCAAGTACTAACCTGGCCTGACCCTATTTACCTTCCGAGATCAGACGGGATCGGGCCTTTCTCAGGGTGGTATGGCCGTAGGCACCACAAGCACCCTCAGCAGTGCTCACCTTCCTGCCCTGCCCCACACCCTCACAAACAAACCCCTCGGGCACCAGGGCTGCCCATGGCAACAGCAGAACCGACAGCCGGCCCCAACACCACACAGCACACACAAGGCACACAAAGCAGAAGAGCCTCAAGAAGCAAGGCACATAAGCCACAAAAGGAATACAAGCCACGCGTGTCCTTGCTTTCTTCCCCCACGCCAAGGCTCCGCACCAAAACAAGGCAACTTTCATTCCAGACGTCAGCACAAAGCAAAAAAAAAAAAATATCTACAGCACCAGGTATTCCCAGGCAGTCTCGCATCCAAGTACTAACCGGGCCCGACCCTACTTACCTTCCGAGATCAGACGGGATCGGGCCTTTCTCAGGGTGGTATGACCGTAGGCACCACAAGCACCCTCAGCAGTGCTCACCTTCCTGCCCTGCCCCACACCCTCACAAACAAACCCCTCGGGCACCAGGGCTGCCCATGGCAACAGCAGAACCGACAGCCGGCCCCAACACCACACAGCACACACAAGGCACACAAAGCAGAAGAGCCTCAAGAAGCATGGCACACAAGCCACAAAAGGAATACAAGCCACGCGTGTCCTTGCTTTCTTCCCCCACGCCAAGGCTCCGCACCAAAACAAGGCAACTTTCATTCCAGACGTCAGCACAAAGCAAAAAAAAAAACCACCTACAGCATCCGGTATTTCCGGGCGGTCTCGCATCCAAGTACTAACCGGGCCCGACCCGGCTTAGTTTCCGAGATCAGAGGGGATCGGGCGTCCTCAGCATGGTATAGCCGTAGGTGCACCACACTCGCCGTAGGTGCAGTACACTCAGCATTTCTTGCTGAGCCACCACCTACTTGCCCTTTTCCACCCCTTCACAGACACACCACGCGGGAAACAAGTCCACGCACTAGCACTCCGGAACCTACAGCCTGACACGACGACATGTAATGCATGAAAGTCACAAGAGCCACACTAAGGATGGCAAAATGGGACACATCCTACGCCTACCAGCCCCCTCAGCCCTTCTCCAAAGCTGCCCAAGCAAAACAAGGGACTTCCCGGTCCATCGCCAGCACTTAGCAAGAGAAGCCTGCAACACCCAGTATTCCCAGACAGTCTCCCTTTTTCCATGATGACCACAGAAAGACTTCCCCTAAATTAGACAGCAAATAAAAAAAAAATAAAAACAAACACAAAAAAAACCACCTCAAAATCAGCCTCTGTTCTCCATGAATACTCAGTCTTGCACATGGTTTACATCTATGTGTTTTTTTCCAGGCTGTGATATGGGGTTTAATTAGTGTGTGGATTTTTCACCTTTCACTGTTTGATACATTCAAACAATATACTACATTATAATGGTTTCCCTATGTAAAATCTTATGTTGGAAAGGACCTTATAGACCACTTTGTTCCACCCCTTACCATGGGCAGAGACACCTTCCACTATCCCAGGTTGCTCCAAGCCCTGTCCAACCTGGCCTTGGACACTTCCAGGGATGGTGCAGCCACAGCTTCTCTGGGCACTGTGTTCCAGGGCTTCCCCACCCTCACAATGTTATAAATGACTTTTAAATTTCCAAACATTCAATCTAATTGATTGATAATATACTTTTATGAATTGAATATAAAATAATAAAATAACACAATTTAGTAAAAAGGTATCATTTAATAGATATATTATGATATACATTTATTTTTATATATATATATATGTGAATATAATTGGCCAGCGTTAACAAATGTTTAAGGCATAAGCAAAACTGACTGGGGTACAGGGGGTGTTTCTCACCCCACTTCACATACAAAAAAAAGCACTTCAAGCTAAACTTACATACTGTATGGTTATACATATTCATTAATGTTTCCCTTAAGTTTCCTCCTATTTCTGATTTTTCTGACTTTACGTCACTTTTCTTCATGGCGCATGCCTCACTTGTTGTTAGTGGGTCTTTAGTCTTCTTTTGGTGGTCTTTTGGCAAAGACTTCTCTTCCTCATTGTCCTTTGGATAACCTTACAGGTTTGTGCATGTGTACTAAGCATTGTGTTATCTTAGTCTACTAATTAGCCTTATATTTACTAATCTTAAGGCCCAATGCCTAAATTTGTTCAAATTTTGGTCCATCTCAAGGCCATTTTGGTCTTGAGACGCCATTTATCTTCTAAACTGCATCCTGTACCTTAATTTTGACATGTAACATCTGCAGAAGTGGTACATCTGCTTTATAACACTGATTCTTCATAGTTTCTAATAATAACTTTAATAACAGTTACAATTTAATTAGCACAAATCAATTCCATTTTTTACACAATAATGTATTTCTTTCTAATATCTAATGTAAACCTGCTCTCTTTTAGTTTACAGCCATTCCCCCTTGTCCTTTCACTCTATGCCTTGTCCCAAGTCCCTCTCCAGCTCTCCTGGAGCCCCTTTAGGCCCTGGAAGGGACTCTGGGGTCTTTCTGGAGCCTTCTCCACGTGAACACTGCCAGCTCTCCCAGCCTGGCTCCAGACAGGCTGCAGCCCTTTAAGCATCTTCATCACCTCGTCTGGACTCACTCCAAAAGCTCCACATCCTTCCTGTGCTGGGGGCTCCAGAACTGAAAGCAGCACTGAGGGTGGAATCTCATCAGGACAGAGCAGAGGCCCAGAATCCCCTCCCACATCCTGCTGGTCACACTTGAGATGCAGCTTAGGATGTGGCTGAGCTTTCAGGCTGTGAGTGCACATTACCCAGATATTCTGAGCTTCTCATCCACCAGCACCCCAAGTTTTCTCCTCAGGGCTACTCTCAATCTGTTCGCCCTCCACAATGTGTTTGTGCTTGGGATTGCCTCAACCCAGGTGCAGGACCTTGCACTTGGCCTTTTTGAACTTCACCAGGTTTGCAGAGACCCACTTCTCCAGCCTGTCCAGGCCCCTCTGGATCACAACCCCTATATAAGCACTTTGTAGTTAGTGTCACTACACGCCACATCCTAGCAGAGGCAAGAACTGGAATTATCCACTTTAATGAGCATGGACTCTTTTGCCTCAGCTAAATTCCACATTCATTGCACTATTTTTGAAACAAAGGCGGAATCCTTTCATGGATTGCCATAGTGAGTAGCATTTGAATGGCACAGCAGCACCATCAGGTGCAAGGCACAGAGGCTGGAGGTATGGAGGGTGATGTATTCAGCTGGGATACTTTTCCCCACATGGTTCTTTTACAGGAGTTGAATCATTGCAGATTATGCCCGGCTGAAAGGAAACAGTATATTCTGTGGTGTTTAAAGATGTCACACTCATCGTAGAGCTTTTACAAACCAGTGAGTCAGCAGGAGGAACACAATGCTGGTTCCAGCTATTAGGCAGTTATTTAAAACAAAACAAACAGAAACAAAAAAAAAAAAAACCAACAAAAAACCACTTGTGAATTCAACAGATGCAGTGAATTCCCTGCTTTGCATAGGCTAAAGTGTTTGCACAGAGGAAAGGGGCACTTTTATTAACATAAAGGTCACTGCAGTTCAATTCTTCATTTTAATGAATTATTCAGTATTTCCTTTTAATCTCTTTAAATGTGGATGTCTGTAAACAAATTCTGAAGATGCAGAGAAAATCAGACAAGCAAAAGGCATGTACAATGATGGAAAAGAAACAGAACTGACAACTTTTGGGTGCACAAGGAGCACGGCCAGATTTTAACTCAATGAAGGAATCACACATGAGAACTCAAAATGCCATCTGACTTCTTCAGCCCTTCTCATAAGCTTCTTGCCTTCCCCATGCATGAATGACTTATTGCAGATGTGTTCTGCAGTGCTTAGAGAATGGAGGGGCCTGTCATCTACAAAACCCATCACTGAACCCTCTAGATATCCAGGTCCCCAGGTAAAATAAGATCAAATTTACTCAAGATGGGATTAGAACACAGCCCAAGTTCTCCTAAATCCATGTGGTTTGTGTTTCCCAGTGGTGTTTCAAAGCCTTCAAAGCTGCTGTCTACTTAGAAAGACTGGTTTTGTGTAATTAGGTATAATGTCAATGCCAGCTGTAACTAACTGCTTAATATTGTCAGAATATTGAGATGCTTAACTTCTTTCAAGAAACTGTAAACCTGAAGTCACTGTAGATGATGTGGCAAAAGGTAATTACACAAAGCTCACTAGCACAGGGATACTCCCTCCCTCTCTGTATATCTATAAAAACTCAGAATAGACTTGGAAGGACTCTCTAAACATAACTGGAACATAAGAAATCATGTTTTTCATTTTTCCATACATATTAATTCATATATGCAAAGACAGAAGCTCCAGAACTGTACATCCAGCATCTGGATGTTTGAGCTCTGGAGCCAGCTAAAAATCAAAATAGTGGAAAGGAAAAAAACTATCACAGCATCTTCTGCTTAAGAATTTTCTGTGCATAGACTTATAATTTTCACCAACTCATTTTTCAGTCACAGCTATTTGAGGAGTGCTTTGAGCAGCAAAGATCTCATTACTGATCTTTGTAGCTTATTCTTTTGCAACATCTGTCTTTATTTGCATTTAATTAGCCTGATTGGGTGATGGTCTCACTCTAAATCTTCCCTTTGCTGGTCTAAAACGCTCTTCACTTTTAGGCAGCCCTATTTAGCCAAAACCTGGAACCAACATCTCTTCTGGTTAAAGGGAACACTCTATTTCCAGGAATAACTACATGCTTTGTTTTCATCTAATGAATTTCTGGTGTTTAGTTACTAAAGCCCTTGGGTTTTATTTGCAGCCCTGCCTGAGCACAGAGATAAATCTAAATCCAAGATTCATGTCCACTATAAGCTGCTCCTGATGGAGAGTTATTTAGGCTTGGTACTTTGATCCTGAATTGGTTCTCCTCAGATTGACAAGAGGGTGAAATAAATTTTTTTTAAGTATAAAACAAGCTTAAATTGTAAAGATTTGCTCATTGCTAGTCTGAGCTTGTTAGCAAAGGAGGGTCTTGCAGAAAACTTCTTATGAACTTTTTAGTTCTTGTGTGCCAGAGAAATGTCCTGTTTTCTCAGAACCCCTCTTCCTTGTAACTACAACTTATTCCCATGGCAATGGCACCAGCCTTTTCTTTTTTTTTATAGTTCACAGAATTTTTTTTTTTCTCTGAAACAGAAAACCACATTGCAAGTTGATCACCCTTGTGTATGCTTGAGTCAGATTCAAAAATAAAGAAGGGACAAGTTCAAACCCAAACAATGGCATGAAAGAAGGCTCTCCAATCAACCAACTTCCAGTCACATTTCAGAGAAAGACTTCAAGGGGACTATTCTCAACCATATTTGGTGCTACTGTACTGGCTCTAAATTGTTCTCTCCTTAACTCTTTGCATAGAAAATAACAGATCCAGAAATACCCATCTGTAGTTACCTTTTCCTTCTCAAAATACTCATGTCAGTGCTTTCCTGACAAAGGAAAGAAGGAATAGCAGAGAGCAGCCAGGAGAGGGGTGGAACTCTGACTCCAGTTCAGGATAGTAGCCTGATCCTGAGCCTAACTTCAATCACCTGGATAATTACCTTTCTCCTAAAGTTAAACACTAACTCTGTCAACATGGATATTTAATACCTTCAGTAAGTGATTATGGCCACCTAAAACACAAATCTAACAGATTTGTGCCATCCTGTACCATCAAGAGGAAAAAGCAATTGAACTTCAAGCACCTGAGCTGAATTTAGGACATAAACCAGACTTAAGAAGCAGACTTCATGTAATGCAGTGCACCCCTAAAAATGCCACCCCAGACACTGCATTGAAACCAATATCAGTGAAGAAAATATTTCAGTCTTCATTTTCCTCCTCCTTTTCTAGTTAAATAAGACTTAGCAATCTTGTTCTCTGATTTCTTCTTTGCTTATCTTTTTTTGTTGTGCTCCATTCAGCTTCTGGGTCTACTGAAAACAAAATTAATAAGCAGAAAAAGGAGAGTGCCTGCAAGGAAGGTCACCATGGTCAGGGCTCTTCCTGGCCCTGAGGTCCCAGAAAACAACCTGTTCATCTCCATCAAGTGCAACTCTTTCACATTAAAGAAAGGTCCCATCAAAACTAACCTTTGAATTGCCCTTTGACCCATGCTGTGTTTTGGATGGTGGAAGTTGTCTGGAAGAACCTCAGCCAGCAAGAGTTTAGTTTAGTTTTTGGTTTTTTGGGTTTTTTTAGATATTCTTGTAACTGAACCATTGCAGTCCAGGTCTTGTGCAATTTCTTGCTATGGACACAACCAGACAGATATGATTAAAATGTGCCTGTTGGTGGCAATTCAAGAGCCATCTTTGTACTGCCAGATTACTCCACATCTCTTTGTTTGATCTATCAGAGCCTCAAAGTTCGCAGAATCCTGAAGGGGGAAGAGAAGAGCTTCTTTGAAAGAAGCTGATCCTTTCCAAAGTTCTGTAAAGTTGAGGACAGTATGAGCTACACAGAGAACACATGACCAGTAATTTAAATAGCTTCTTTCCCTCTTTCTCTCTTTCCCTTGTTCCCTTGTTCCCTTGTTCTTGGAATCAGCAGATGGTGATTTTTCTTCAGAGTTGAATCCCAGCTGATGGTCAGGCATTGCTCAATTCCCTTGAATTATTTGTAATTCTTCCACAAGCAACACTCACCTGTCACAACTCAGTCTGACTGAGTGTGGACCATATTAACTGGGATCTGATTCCCTTTTGTTGAAAATAGCTCTAAGACCACAACCTGCTGCTGGAGCTTTTTTACAAAGATTTTTCCTGAGGGAAAACAAGGAATTAAAGAAGATGCTTTGTAGCTCTGAGTGACCAATCCTGCTGATTTGTGCCCATCCTTGTGGGTCTGTAAGCCCCATCAAGGTCGCTCACAGCATTTTTATTGTGCCCACCTGGATGAGTGTTGCGCTTAAAGCACATTTCCAGTGTGCCTGTTTGATTCTTGTACATTTGAAATCTGCTCTCCAAATGAGTTGCTTTAATTAGTTGTTTGAGTGGAGTTTTCTGCCAGAAAACTCATTTGCTAAAATATGCATAGAAGGTAAATGCAGAAGAATATCAGTTGTGAGCATGTCTAGAAATTAGAGTGAATATCCACTGCACTGATTTGACAGTAATTGCTGTGATGTATTAAATCTGGGGCATTTTTATGCCTGAAACCATGATTCCTGAGTACTGAAGTTGTCTGAGTCTGTTCTATACATCCACTTGTACAGCTGCTATTTGAGGTCGGGTATGAAAGGAAGTAATTTTTATCTAACAGCCATTTGTTGGTAACAATAAAATCAGCTGGAAATCACAGCTCATTTCCTGCTGCTGAGAGGCCTCACCAATAGTTCCCAACCCTCACACGATTCCCTGCAGAGAAGCCTCAGGATGGATGAGCAAAGTTTTTCTCATCTCAGATCCACAGGGTGGGAATCATGCATGATTCCAGGCCTCCTCTGAGGTCAGGGGGAGCAAAAGCTACCATCCCTGCTCAGGGCAACACAACAGGGCACTCACATCCCCCTGAACTGTTTCATGATTAAGTAGTTGGACTCAGTGAGGCCTTGTTCATGATCCTATGATTCTATGATCATGTACTCAGGGAGGGTCACAATTGACTTTTTTCTCTCTGAATCTCCTGTGTGCTGCCTGTGCAAGAGCTGCCTAGCTGGGAAATATGACAATTTATATCACATCTTATGTCTTTCAAAACTCTTTAGCCCTCTCCTTGAGGTGCCCATGTCATTAAACACAATCCCCAAACCCTGTGTCTGGAAAGGGGAGACTTTTCCAGAAGTTCTCCAGCTGTATTATCTTTTCCCACACTGGTATGGCTTTGTGGGAAGCAGGGCAGGAAATGCCAGTAAAAAATCTTCTTCTCACTCATGGTATTTGTTTGCATTTTTCTTGTCCCTGTGTCAACCTCTCCTGTTTTCCATCTGGATTATAAAATTTCCCATCTTTCCAGTGCACTGGAGTTAAAATCATTCACACTAATGAGTGAAATAAATGTGCCAGGGGATGCTGCCATGTACTGGGACCTCCTTGAATGTCATGGCTTGACTCTGTGGCTTGACCCAGTCAGCCCGAAGGTCGTGAGCAAACTGCCAGCTGGGAATGGTCCCTGGATTAGACTAATTGCCAAATGTGGGAATGGTTCGGAGGTAACTTAGTAGAAATAAGCCAAATTTATTTCTTGGCAAATTTATTTTCAATAAGCCAGGGAATGTTCTAATATTTCACAAACATTGGCAGTGGCCAATAATATTTCCAGCACTGTTGACCAGTTTTATCTGCATAATTATACATGGGGTATATATACCTGTACTGGTGTGCTTGTGTCCAGGGGCACGTGGTCCACAGTGGGAATTCCTAATTATCCCTCAAAGCAGGTCATATAAATGAGTAAACGATGCTCAGTCTCGTCCCTTCTTCAAAACCATGGTCTCTGATCTCACAGTTTTCCCAAAGAGTGGTTATGACACACATATTTTGCAACCAGCAGCAAATCTGTCACTGCTTCAACTCTAGCCAAATGTCACCTGGTTTCTCTTGCAAATGTCTAGTGTAGGTGTAAGTCAAAAACAGGGCATTGAGGTGACAGCATGGTAGGAATGACACAGAATGACAAATACAAATGTTGCTGTGAGCAACTTTTTTGTACTTGTAGGTTGACTAGGCAAGATTTAATCTGGCAGTGCCCTGCTTTTTGAAAAGAGGCCAAAACTGTCTTTAATAGTTTCAAGAGCTTTTGCTGGGAGGGAATTGCTGGTTGGATTTAGTAACATGATAATCAAATCCAGATATAGTTCATTAGACTAGATAATGCAAAGTCTCCATGCACTGAAACTTTACAAGGTCGGAAAAATAATCAGATGTCTGGTTTTAAAGGGTGGTTGTGGTGACTTGCCAGACCATTTATGATAGGAATGCAAAGAAAGCTGAAGCACCTCATGGGATATGAGTGGCACACACCTTTAATCAACTGTGATTTGCCAAATATAAAAGTACTACCTGGAGACCCTGAGTGGAATGGAGATAGAACCTGGCCTAGACTTTATGCCTCTGTCTTGTGTTGATTCAGTGTTTGCCAATAGTTATTATTTTTCTCAGGAAAGCTGCCAAAGAGATTGAAAATCTGTAGCCTGTTCAGTGAAGGAAAAAGCCTCTGTCCCTTCTCCTGAAGTGAACACAAGATGGTGCTGCCATCCACCAGTCACCAGCGTTGCTTGTAACCTTACACTGCTTCTAATTCTTGGGATGTTTAAAATGGGAGTTATTAGAAACACCTGAGCTTGGTCATGTAGCAATTAGGGCTTCTGCCCCACAAATGTGTTGGGATCAATAACACAAATGAAGTACATCTAAACCCAGCACGTGCCTCAAATTGCACCAGAGGACATTAAGACTGGATATTAGAAAAAATCTTCACTGAAAGGCTTGCCAAGCATTGGAATGGATATCTTAGGGCAGTGGTGGAGTCACCATCCCTGAAGGATTTAAAAGATGTGTAGATGTAGCACTTACGGACACAGATTAGTGTCAGACTTGACAGTGCTGGGTTAATGGTTGGATTCGATGACATTAGAAATCTTTTCCAAACTAAAAATTGCTCTGATTCTATGAAAATTCTCATTAGTCCAGGCAGAAAGTGCCAGATGGCAAATGCAACACAAGCTGAGCAAAAACTAGCAACAAAAAATGTACTATCCAGGATTCTACTGTAACCAAATTCAGAGCTGCTGTGTCTGCAGTGTTCCCACCCCAGTCAGCATTTGGGAAAGACTTCTCAGTCCACTCTGAATGCAATGCAAATTCCCAGCTCTTTGCCCCTCTCTAAGGAGAAGCTCTGACTGATGTGTGTGACACTTGAGCCACTGCATGAGGCTGGCCAACGTCAGAAAGAACTCGAGGACAAGAGGCATCAGCTACCAGGGAGATGGAGCAGATGGCAACTCACTGCTCCCAGAGTCGTGTGATTATGTGAAGCTCACTCCAAAAAAGATGTGCCAGACTAGAAAATTTTAATGAAAATAAGGAATCCAATTCCTCATAAAGTCAAAACCCTTCCTCTCTTGGCTTCTGTGGCTCAGCCCTGTAGGCAAATGTGACTGACACATTTATGAGTCACGTTTATGTTCATTGCTCTTGCACAGGGCTTTTTTGTGCCCAGTGACTTTGTCTCCCCTTCATTACAGGCTCTCATAGAGATTCTTCTTTCCACCCAGCCCCATGCTTGCAAAATCCATGGGCATGTCAGTTCCTGGGAGATGTCTCCCTCCCTCCTGACCATGACTGGAACCAGCCAAGTGGTTCAATGCTTCTTGATGGGACCCACAGCACTAAGTCTCTTTCCAAAGGGAATGAGGCTAAAGGGAGACTTCTCTCCTTGCTGGGGAGACTTTCCCACACATTGAAAGCATAAGCAGATGTTCTTTCCATGAGGAAGGAGAAAACTTCTCTGTGTCTTTGGACTCTGCGTGACCAAGTGCATTAGCCCTGTCCCACCCCTCATCTCTTGGCTTTCCAGTCCAGAGTAGATAATTTGGATCTGTGTCTTTCCCATCTTCATGGTGCTGTGGCAGGACCAGGGGCTGTGGTTTGTACAGATGTGTCTTTAACATTTTCTCAGGTGTTTTCTTTTTCCCATCAAAATTCGAATGGTTTCCCCCTCACACAGCTATGCCACTGGATCTTGGAATATTCTGAATATCTTGAGTTGGAAGGGACCCACAAAGATCATCAGCTCCTCTGGAGGTGTCTTACATTGCCATCCTAGTGTCATCCAAATTGCAGCTCGTGTGGGTTTCAGTGACACAGGAAAAACCCACAAGCTGTTATTGATATTTCTAACCCTGAACCAAAATAATCTTCTCCTCTCAGACCCTCAAGCTGGTTTAAAGCCATTCCTAGAGGTCTCCACTCCCGGTTTCCTCCTCCAGGGCATAGACACACATTACAAAAAGCCAGTCCTTCCCTAGGAGTGCCTGTAGATTTTCAGCCTGCAATTTTTCAGTCTGGGCTCTGAGATTTGCCTGCAATTTGACAACATTGATAGCTGGCTGGTTGGAGGTGAATAAACCAAGCAGTAGAAAACTGCAGGATGGCTCAGATGTTTTCACCAATTTAGTGGGTGTTGAATTCTGTGACCAGCTCTGCATCCTTCTTTGGATTCCCACTTAGCCATCGCTTCCCTCTAATTACCTTGATCTTCGTAGCAACCAACCTATTTCTTTGTGCTGATTTATCTTCAGGATCTTTTGCTTGGAGAGACCTGCCCCTCCTGGAAAGGCCTTTCAGCTGTCACACAAGCATCCTCCCCTGTCCCTATTTCTGTGACATCCTATACTTTTAAAATAAATCAGTTATGCATGGGGATGTGGTGGGGAAAGTCACTCACAGGCAGACTCACACACAGCTTGCTAGTCCAAAACGCTGGACTGGTTTTGAGACAGATAGATGGTACCAGCAAGGGGAAATACTGGATGGGATGGAAACCAGTGGAAAATAAGTGGGAAGGTTCATGTGAACTTTCAAGTGCCAAAAAGGAATTCCAGGCAAACAGCCTGGATGTGATTCCTCTCAACACCACAACTGTACATCTTGTCCTACCACTGTGTCCAACCCTTCCCAGTGAGGAGGATGAGCAGGCTACAAGCCCAATGGAATTGTCCAATGCTTCTTCAAAACAGAGCTAAATCAAGGAAGTTCACACTGTGTCTGATCAGGGGAAAGTGAATATCAACTCAAAGAGCATCAGCTCAGGGATCCAGTACACACCTAGAACTGCAAGGATGTATACACAGCTCAGGTTCTATCTGTTGGGGTGGAGACAGCAACAGGGATTGTCCAGAAGAAGGCACAGCTGTCAACATGGATTGGTCAGGAATACAGTCCTTACAGCTGCTCATTTATTCTGTTTATCACAGAGGCTAAGCAGGAATACATTGTCCAGACCACAGCAGTGGTCAGACAAATAAGTAGAGGCATCTTTCTTCAAAGGCCAGGCACTTCTGTGCTCCCTGTAAGCAAGTACCACACACCTGGGAAAACTGCCAGCAGCAAAATGATGGGGACCTTACAAGTCCCCTTGATTCCTAAAGGAGGGCACAGGAGGCTGGCCTTGCAATGATATGGACATTTTCTGTTTAGGACTATGCCAAGAACTGTCAAACTCATTCATCAGCTGCCTCTGTACAAAGGGCAACAGCATTCACTGGCCAGAAGCTTGGCAGGGTTTCAGAGCACTGACCTAGAAGTTAAAGGCTCTTTGTGTATTACTAATCCCTGGAGCTATACAGTCCCAAAGCCATTCCCTTTCTGTGCAACACAAGACCAGCTTTCATAGCCCCCAGCCTGAGCCCAATGAAGTCAATAGAAAGGCTGCCATTGTCTCTGGTGACCAATGCACTGTCCCTGGATTCTGCAAAACGAGACTGGCTCCTGCTTTTGTTGAAATCAATACAAGTATTACCAGTGGCCACTGCTGAATCCAAATGGGGCCACAGCACATGTCCCTCGGGAGTCTGAAATACATTGTCATCTTTTTCTGAATATTTCAGAGAATGCAGGATAAAGGCTTAGATTTTCAGCAGGTTTTTAATGTTTTAGGTGCCTTTTATTCCTTCTGGGAATAAATTCCTTTTTACATCATGTACTCCTCTGTCCTACTCCCCATAACCTTTTTTGAAAGCTTAATATCTCCTAGAAGGTCTTCTGGTTTGATGTGAAACCACTATCTGGGTATCACAATGCCTTTTCTAGTGCAAAAACTGAGCTGGGAAATGGAAGATCAAGCAAATAAACATCAGCTAATTGTTTGAAACTATCCAATAATTTGTTTTAATGTTAAAAACAAAGCCCCTGGGTTATACCCTTGAGCAAGGCTCCTCCTGGACTACTGGGATCTCCTCTGTTCTCACTGTGTTTGTGTCATTAATAACATTGCTGGTATTAATTCATCCTTGATAAAGATCAGAATGATTCTCATATTTAGGGAAAAAATAGTAATAATTGAAAAATAAAGCCATGAAATCCTGAGCCACACATCCAAGAGGAGGATGAGTTGTCTTCTGGAATTGTCCTCCGTATTTACCATCAGGAGAACCAAACCAGTGTTTTACACCAAGTCCTTGCATTTTCACTGACAAAACCCAGAGGAAAACCGACCCACAAAAAGCAAACCCATCCCACAGACCATATCAAGCACAGGGTTAAGCCACAGAGTTTCAGGTCAAATTTTTCTTCATTTTTGTATAAGTACTGCAGTTAAAATTGCTTTTGTAGGTCTAGACACCCAAAAAAGTCTGCGTTTTGTTATTATCTATGTTAAAATAATTGCTTTCATTGGAATTTTGAATGTTGAGAAATGACAATTTGCTTCTTATTGATTCAGGTTATTTTTATTTGAGAAAATGGCTGAGTGGGACATTTTTATGCTGAGTTCACTTTGTTTAATGTACCCACAGAAGGGCCCAAGACAGATGCTTGTGTAGGACTGACATTTCCCTTTATGGCAGTAGATGGAGCTACATCCTCAATAATGTTCTTTTCCAGGACAGGAGAGCTCAGAAAAGGAGTTGTGCTGGTCACTTCTCCCGAAACTTCATCCAGAAGGGGACTGGGTGAACAAAGAAGATGAATAAGCAGGGGTGGAAAGAATGAAGATATTTCCAGGACTGGGATCATTATCCACTTCTCCAAGGGCTTTATTCATCAGACATTTTCAATGGGAGCTGTAAACCCCCCTTCACTCCATCCACTCTGATGTGCAAGAAGAAAATCACCTGGGTTACATCCTTGAAAAAGACTTCTCCTGGACAGCTGGAAATTCCTCTGCTCTCGATGTCTGTGTGTCATTAATAACATCACTGATATTTATTAGTCCTTGATAAAGATTAGAATGATTCTCAAATCAGGGAGGAGAAATAATAATAATAGTCATCATCATCATCATCATCAAAAAAAGAAACAGAAACCAAGGCCAAAGAACTTGTTTGTTGGACATCCAAGTGTTTGCATTTCTCCACATTCTGGCTGCACTCAACCTTCAGACCATTACTCATCTGCCAGAGTTGTTTTATTCCCTCCTGTTCATTGGAAGAGCTGGGGTTCTTCATTAAATTCCAGAAATTCTTAATTGCCTTAAATTACATTATTAGCCCATGTCTGCAACATCCAGATCTGGGAGACCCTCCATCTCTTGCCAGGGACCTTTAGCTCTTGGCTTCTTGTCCTTTCCCATGCAACAGTTTAAATCCTGCAGATCTTTTTAATTTATATGGATTAAAACCTCCTCTGGCATAAGTTCATGCTTCATCTTCAGGGCTCCATAAATTCCTTCAACATTCTTCTCCAGACCTGCTCCTCCCAAGTTTTCATATATTCTCTCCAAAAAAAGAACTGAAAGAAACTCCTTCCTCTCCCCCACACTGACACAAACCATGATTTTGAATATTATTTCCCTGAAGTGGTTGAAAAGTGAATCACTATGTAAGCACAACACCTTATTATTTATGGGCAGGCAAATCACAGAAAGACGTTTTAATAATACCATGTTTATCATCACAAAAACCTCAGCAGCGTTTCCGCAAGACTGAGCAGATGCAGCCCAGAGCCTTCAGGTTATTGTGAAAGACATCCACAAAAATGTAAAATCATCTCAGGCTCTAGCAGAGCCTAAGCTGGGTGGGGCAGAAGGGAAAGTTTATTTATTATTTCTAAATCTATTTTATTCTAACCAGGGCTAAACAAACTGTTCCTGGATGGCAGAGCCTGCCTGGATTTGTTGTTTGGAAGTTCGTGGTTGGATTTTCAATGCCTGTGAGCTCCCAGTGGGGCTTTCCCTTTACCTCAGGTTTTAATTTGAATTCTTTGGTGCCTTGTAAGGAATGATTTCATGGCATAGACCTTCCTTCAGTGGAGGAATTGCTGTATTCTCTGTCTTCCTTCAGGCTACCAACTTTCATTAAGCTCCTTGGAATCAGTACTTTTGCAGCCTTTTTCTCTCTGCCAGGTTCGGTTTAAACAGTCTGTAGCATCCCAAAGCTATTGGGATGGGAGTAGTCACCTCAGCATCCTCACAGCTAGGAACTGGGGATGCAGCTGGAAAAATGTGGGATTTTGACATGCTTCGAAAAAGAGGTAGTTCCCATGAATATGTCAGTGTCCCCAGCCTCACAAATTCCAGAGAAAAAACTAGATTTCCTGGGATGAGAGCTGCAGCTGTTGTCTGTGTCTGCTTCAGCTTGCATACCTGAGATGCTTCTGATTTGTGGACAGGGACATGCTGACAGAGCAAATTGCCCTTCTCTGGTGTATTCCTCCCTCTCTTCCCTTGCCCCTGCCAAGAAAGCAGGAGTGAAGTGACCACTCCCTGATAATCAACCCACATCTCTGCATTAAAATATCAGCATCAGGATTCTGTACCTTTTAATCTGACCTGAAGCATGTTGGGACCGGACAGAGGGAATTGAGCTTCACTGCACTCCTGGGAGAAGCTGGCAGACATGTGCTTTGCCCTGTTGGCAGATGAGCAGGGCCAGGGCCCAAGCATGGAGACAATTTTGAAGGAGCTACAAGTCTGAAAAACACTCAGGCATTTCCAGCTGGGAGGCTTTTCAATGCTCTCCAGTGAGGTTTTGGATGCTGGTAGAGAGAGGAGCCAGGTAAGAGAGGGAAAACGCTGATGTTTTTCAATTGTTCCACCCACCGTGGAGTGAGGCAAGTGCCAGGAACACATTTCATAACATCTCTGATGTTTTCCCCTCTGCAAGAATAAGCTCTCAGTTGTGGCTCTCGCACTCAGATAAGATCACAGGGTGCAGGGGCAGAGGGGAGGCACTGACTAGAACTATTGTAAGATCCTTGGTCTCAGGTAGGAGC
This sequence comes from Cyanistes caeruleus, assembly GCF_971803275.1. Classification (NCBI taxonomy): domain Eukaryota; kingdom Metazoa; phylum Chordata; class Aves; order Passeriformes; family Paridae; genus Cyanistes; species Cyanistes caeruleus. Next base: position 3,865,257 of record NC_141704.1, on the reverse strand, counting down.
CACGTGAGAGCAACACGTGCCATGGGAATCCAGGCAGGAGGGGCACTGGGGCTGGATCTTGTTTATTGTTCTTGCCTGCGCCCGGCCTGGAAGGCGAGGGGGAGCTCAGGAGGACACAATGTACCCTGCTCCCTTCCTGTGTCCACCCAAAGGCAATTTATTCTCAAGCTGAGCCATGGCCCCAAAGCAAAATAAATTCCCGTGTTTGGCTCTGAACACAGAATACACTGCAGCTAAGGAAACCTTCAGTGTAAAATGCTTCCCATACGAGAAATGTTGATGGAAAATGGTGGACAAGGGCTTGTCCTGCGTTATTTGCACTCCTGGCTGTTTCAGAGAGTTTCTTCTACCCTTAGGAGGATTTCAATAGGGTTCATGCATTGTCTTACCTTCAACTCCTCCTTTTGGGTTTCCCCAACTATCCAGCTTGTGTCCACAAAGCTTCCTCTGTCCTGGAAGAATTCTGGATTGTTTAAGAAGGTCATGAGAAGGACTGGGAAGGATTCCTGGCTATAGGGATGGGCTATATTTATATATATATATATATATATATATAGGGTGTGCCCCATAGTCCTGGTTCCCCTGTTGCCCAGGTCAGGGTCTCATGCTCTTGGTGACACTGAATCTCATGTCCCATGTCCCAACAGGAAACAGAGGTGTCTTGGTGGTGACCAGGGCTTCAAGCAAACCATGAATGGTAGTGAACACCATCCTATGCCTACAGGACCTGGGTCTTACCCATATTGGATAAATGGCTTAATTGATGCAATTATTAATAATTATATTCTAGATATAAACACAAATCACACAAATTCATAAAGCTAATTGAAAATAGAACACTGGCAGAGAAGATTTCCCCACTCAAACTCACTTTGTCTCTTGAAAACATTCCCTGTGGATGTTCAAAATCCATTTTTTTCCCCTTGGATTTAGAGGAAGGGGGAATAGGCAAGAGAACTGGAGATATTTATCCCTAATTATCTAAGCAGAAGAATGAAGATGAACCTCTTGGTGTCACAATCTGAAGAGATGGACAGGCATCTGTCCTGTCAAAGTAATGCAATGGAGGTTGTTTGCTCCTGTCACCTCATCACTGTGATGAGCTCGTCAAACCAATGTCTCACAGAAGTCTTCTGCAAAAAAACCACCAAAGTCAGACTCCCTCCACAGCCAAGGAACACTTCTAGCACACAATTTATCTGCTACACATCTGTGTTTGGAAAACTGAATTGAACATGGCAGTCGATAAGCAGTGACATAACTCACTCTGTGTCAGGCACCTGCATGTGACTGGCTGGATCTCTGCCCAGATTCTCTTGGCCATTTCAACTGAATCTCCTTTGGGCTCCTAAATCACAAGGAGACACCTCTGGATGCATACAGTGGGTGCCTGTGTCACTAAGAAGGATCTGATCCCTGTTTTTGCTTTGTTTGTGAGGTGGAAAGAGCAGCACTGAACATCCCTGTGGTCTCTGATCCCCACTGAAAGGGAGGGAAAAAAAATGGTAAATGTAAATTTCTCCTGCCTTGCCATTGGCCCTGGGATTTGCAGGTCCCTCAGTGTTCTGTGGACACAACAGGTAGGCTCATCACCACTGCAAAAATAGAAGCTGTTTTTAGACCAGATTAGATTACCTTCATGGTAGGTTGTGTTACACTATTCCAACATGACTGTTCAAGTAACCATTTCCTTCCTTAAAATGGCAGCACCAAGGAAAATAACTTGATATTCTCTTACATGAAAATGGGTGGAGGTGAAGTCTGCAGAGGTGAAACTACATAGAATCACTGAATGTCCTGAGCTGGAAGGGACCCACAAGGATCATTGAGTCTGACTCCTGGCCCTGCACAGGACAGCCCCAGGAACTGCCTGAGAACAGCGCTACACTTTTCCCAAGGGACACCCAGTTAGTTGGAAATGGTCATTTGGTTTCTAAACAGGCAATGAGGACTAGGCAGGAGCTCCAGGCATCCCAGATTGTGGATAACTATGGAAACTGCTGTCAGATCTGCTGGCACATCACACCATAACTTCTGTCTAAAGAAAAAGAACCTGCATTTCATCCCTAGCTGCACACCCTGCCCTAAGCTGGTCTTTTTCATCAGGAAAATATTTGTGGGATGCTGGGTTTTGATGTGTTCAAGTGTCAGAGTTACAATGCACCAGCCCTTGGGCACCAGCTATTGAAAAGCAACCCTGCTCTTTATATGATCCAGCTCTTACCAAGCCTGCAACCTCTCCTTCTCAACAGAATGGAATTTGCTGGCACTGCTGCCAGCCTATTCCATCTTTTCAATAATTGCCATGACCGTGCAGCATCCCAGGGTGTTGGCAGATGCTCTTCAGAGGAGGAGGGCATTGCTCTGCATGCCTTTACTTTCATTAAAAGAATTCCCCAAAGTTATTATATTTTCCCCTATTCCCAAAACATGTCTAGACTGAGTTATTTAGGGTGGGCTGTATTACAGAGTTCTTCCCCAAAGAACTAACCACCACTGAATTGTTCATGATTTGTTTATTGACAGTATTGCCATCAGAGATCCATGTCTCCCTACATGCTAGTCAACTAGAAAAAAACACTTGAAACACAGATATCCATCACCTACAGCATATACAGCCTTAAAAAGACTAAATAAATAAAGAGAGAAAAGACACCCGTGCATAAGAGTGCAAAATTATTTAGGTTTTAAAGACCTTGGGCAAGAACAGAGAAATTCAAGGGCAAAATTGATGGTGTTACCTGGTTTTTCTCAACCAAAACTTTCATTATTGGTTTTTAGGGCAGTCTTTAGCAAGAGGGAGTGGAGAGAAGTATGAGAATTGTTTAGGTTTTGTGAATCTTTTGAACTTACAAATTTGGAACAAAGAGTAGCCAAATATTTTTTGGAATGGTGGGTATCACAAAACATTCCTCAATGCAATTTAAGACATTGTTTGTACAAGCAAGATGCCCTGATTGATTTCTTTGACTTTGTAACTGAATGCAAGACTCTGTTATGCAAGCTTTAATTACTCTTATTTGGAAACAATTTTCTCTTTTACTTTCAGGGTTCTTTGGGGAATAGGAGGCAGCTCAAAACAACAGGGTTTGCCAAAGCTAAAAAAAATCTTCCCAAAAGTTTCATTTTGTTCTGAGTCTGTGTTGTAGCAATTCTGATAAACTTTAATTTTGGCAGAAGAATGTGTCTTCTCCTAATCTTCTCTTAGGTACCAAATATTATCCCAGCACCATTGCTTCAAAGTAAAACTCTCTGGGATTTAGTACACATGAACACTTTGGGGTCTAACAGTTTCAAGAGAATAACACCATCTTCACCGAGATTGGAGAATCAGAAATATTAACTTCAGGGTTTACACATTTTACAAGAAAAACAAAGGAGTAAAAAATGTCGGGCTGTCTGGAAATTCAACCAGAGTTGAATCCTAGTTTAAACCTCTGCACCAAGGACTTGTCTACAACAGAATTCTAGTTGAAATGTCATTCTGCTGCAGCCACATTGATTTGATATGTGAAGCAGTTCTGTATATGGTCAGTAATATCTATTCTAAATATCATGAATATATGTCCCTGAGGAAGTAGAATCATGAGTATTTAGTCTTTCCACTTTGGACTGTGCCATTGAGGAGAGTATGTTCATCCTACAGCTGTGGGATAGGTTAACCTTCAAGATCAATAGATAGAGGGGTGATATTTTAAATTTGAAAGTCTCACTCCAGATCCCACTTCTGACCCAAAAGAGTATCGTGATAGGCAATGTGGGGTTTGGGGTTTTTTTTTTCAGGATGAAAGTAAACTCATCTGAGCTTGGTTGCTTCCATGCTGGGTTTTTTGTTTGCTTTTTCTTTTTTTTTCTATAGTGAAATTCATAGAATCACAGAATGCCCTGGGTAGGAAGAGATCTCTGTTCCAGAGTCTGAAGTCTGTACACCGCCTTGCAATCAGTCCCACTTGTACTCTGCTCCTAATGGTATGAGTGCAATTTTCTGAGAAAATCTATGGCAAATGGGAGCACTGGGAATGTCCTAAAGGTTAATCAGGTTGTCTTGTATCAATCTCCATCTTGTCTACCAGGTGTCATGGAGTTACTTTACCTTTAAGGGAGTTGGAGTTGCTGGGAAGTGCTTGGAGTCTTTTCTCCTGACCAATTATCGGTCATTGCTGGGAATTGACAGCAGTTTAGGCCATTGAAAAGTGGGATCAACTTGTGAACCCTACCTTAAAATGTAAAAGCAGAGCTCTCTGAGTTCTCTTTGTTTTCTGGCTGTGGAGGGTGGCGGAGCTCCAGGCCTCCCGTCCCTGCCCAGGCCATGCGGCCGGGCGGGGATGGGGCCGGGCCTGCCCCGTCTCCCGGCCGGGAGATGGGGGGGCCTGGGGAAGGTTTTCCTCGGGCCGGGCCGAGCCGATCTCTGGCTCGGCTGCAGGTTTTGCTGTAACTACATTCACTAGAAACTGCCCAGTGAAGAAAGAGGGAAGCCCCGGACTTGCAGCGGGTTGGAGCAGAGACTACACGCTCTAGAGCAGCCATGAGGAACTTCCCATCGCAGACGGCTCCAGCTCCTGTTCGGCAGAGATCACCGAACTATCTACAAAAGCCTGGGCAAGATTTTAACTCTTTCATTACCCAGATGAGACTTGCGGATTAATCTTTTTATCCAGAGAGAGAGAGAGAGAGAGATCAACATGAAAAGAGACTTTATAAACTACCAGTGACAGGAAAGAAAAGAAACTTCAAGGAAGGTAGAGAATTAAGAAGATGCTTTAATTAAGCTGAAATATCTCCCTGTTAAAACTATGGAGATGGACAATGAAGTCCTGAAAAGAACTCCTTTAATTCATGATATAGGATCTAGAGAGGAATAGTGTTCAAAGTGTAAATTTGAGTAAAGAGTAATTATAGTATAGTGAAGTACTGGGAGATTAAAAGCCTTGAGAGGCCATGGGAAAACTGTTGGGAGATTTGAAGCCCTGAGAGGCCATGAGAAAACTGTTTTCTGGTGAAGCTCACAGAAACAGATGAAGAAGACTTTTTTTGCCTTTGAATAACTTATCCTTAAAAATGCTATCTCTAGACGCATGGCCCATACACACTTCAGAGTGATGTGAGAATGGGAGGAGTAAACTCTAATAATAGCAGCTCTGGACAGCTAACATTAGGGCAATAGAAAACTATAACAAAAATAGTTTTCTTGTGAGAATCTCCATAAATTAACAAGAAGAAACTTCTGTTTCTCTATAAAGACTGGTGAACATACTAGCAAGAATTGGGACTGTTTTAACCATCAGAGTTCCAGAGTTTTTGTCTCTGTTGTCATGTGAACAAGAGAATAGTAGGTGGATAGGAGATGGAAGGTTTTTCTGGAAGTTTATTCTGGTGTTCTTATTATTGTGGTTTGTCAATAAACTTTCTTTTTTTTTCCCTTTTAAGTTGTATGCCTGTTTTGCTCTTATTCTAATCCATATCTCACAGCAAGAAGTAAGTAATTTTCTTAGTTAGTGGTTTAAAACCACGACACCAGGTCACTGTTGTGCATCTGGGCAGGGTACCTGGAGGATCTGTCTCTACACCACTGCTGGGGGAGCGACGCCTCCCAGTACGGACTGGGATAGACATAACCTGCTATGGAACATGATGTGTGATGCTGTCTGAATGTCCTGACAAGCTTTTGCTGTTGAGGTCTTCCTTTCTTTCCTGTTTTCACAGCAAACAGCAAAAATATCAACCCCTCCTTATCCAAATATTGGGCATTTCCTACCACTGCATGCTGCAGATGGTTGGGCACACCCAGCCAAGAGAAGACAGGGAGCAACCTGGTCTAGAGGAAGGTGTTCCTGCCCACAGCAGGGGGTTGGAACTAGATGATCTTTAAGAACCTTTGCAACCCAAACCATTCTGTGATTCTACGATACTTTGATTCTATGATTCTATGATCAGTGATTCTATGATTCAGCTGTTCTGAAGTTTGTATCATCCAAGCTGCTTCTTACAGCCCCATCCCACGCATCCACTCTGTGCTTTGCAAAGGGTATTACATTTGTCCCCTTCATGCTCCTACCCACCCACAGCTGCAGCACCAGGAAATTTTGGACCAGACCAAGGAGTGACAGTCACCTCCATGGTGTCCCGTGCCAGGCAGCCTTTCCCAAAGTTTTTCTGACCTTTTGATCCCAGGCGTTGCTGTCTCATGCCTTGAGGGTCTGGAGCACATCTTTTGAGGAACAGCTGAGGGAACTGGGGTTGTTTAGTCTGGAAAAAACAAGGCTCAGGAGGGATCTTATCTGTCTCTACAATTCCCTGAAAGGAGGTTGTAGATAGGTGTGGGTTAGGCTTTTTTCATAACCAATGATAGGTCTGGAGGAAACAGCTTCAAGTTGCGTCAGGCAGGGTTTATACTGAATGTTAGGGAAAACTTGTCTTCTTCACCAAAGGGTTATCAAGCACTGGAACAGGCTTTCCAGGAAAATGGTAGAGTCACCCTCCTTAGAAGGATTTAAAAGATGTGTAGATGTGGCACTTGAGGATGTGCTTTAGTGTTGGGTTAATGGTTGGACTCAATGATATAAGAGGTGTTCTCTAACCTTAATTATTCTGTGATTCTATGAGCGTATCCCCCCAGAGAGCTGTCACCTTAGGAACAGCACCACCCCTCTACCTTTACCCCTCTGCCTCCCCTGGAAAATTACATCACTCCAGACAATTTACTGCTAATCAATAGGATTTAGCAGAGGCAGATACAGCCCCAAAAGAAGCTGCTGATGCAGCTGTATCCCGCCAGCAGCGAACGCCTCCGTGCGAGCGGAAGCATAATCTGCCTTTGTTGGCATTTTCTGCTTTGTCTCTCACCAGCATTTGCATCTCCTAATTAAAGAAGTATGGGAAACTGTACAAATATATATATGGCATTGCATTAAAGCCCTGGGATCTGTCTGACAGCCCAACATGATGCAGCAGCATTAGTAATGTTTGCTGGACCATTTCAAATGACCTCATTTGGAGGGGAATTGCAGCCTGGCTGTGCATGCTCTAACCCAGACAGTTGCAGGCACATGGATTTTAGTATAAATACATCCACTGAATTTCGTTTGGCTGTTCTTTTCTTTGTAAAGGCCATGAGGGCTCTTAGTGAAGTTAATCTGTGCCTGCATGACTATGGATTACATTCTGATGTGTTCCATCAGATAAGTGTGCTGTCAAGCTGTGACGGCAAACTGTTGGAAGCTGACAGATGATTGATGCTTGGGAAACTGCAATTTGGCCTCCTCACACACCAGAATAGGTCTTCAGCTTCTTCTCCCCCAAAATGTCTTTCTCTTCCATGCACAGGTCTTCAAGAATGGATCAGTGTTCCACTGGGGAAGGAAGAACTGGGATGAAGTAAAAGTGATAGAAGCAACTACTTGCTTTGGAAGGTGGCCCTTCCCGTGCAAGCCTTAGCTTTGAGGAGGATGATCTAATCACTTCTACAAAAGTCTTATGCATTATTTCCATATCACCTTTTCCTGAGCAACCAGTGCAACTCCAGGCTCATTTACACACAGGTCACTTTCGTGCAGGGCAATGTCATGTGCAGCCCAGGCTGGAGATGCTTTTCCTCTGACATCAAGAGTTGAATTTGGTCCAGAGGTGACTTTACAATCTCAGGAGTCATCCCTCTTCTCTACTGAACATGGCCTCCATAGTTCACTGAACAGCATGACCCATGTCAGCTATTGCTCAGCAGAAAACAAACAGGGAAGGGATGATTTAGATTTCTTGGGTTACCTACAAGCTGATTCTTGGAGCATCACTGAGGGTGACAAGCAACCCTACCCTCCCAGCTGCCAGTGTATAAATATGTTTCTTAGTCCTCCAAGCAGGAAGCAGGGTGATAAGTTAGATTATCTATCGTTATCTCCAGGAAGGAGGCCAGCTGGGTTAGTAAAATGCTGCTTAGCATGACAGCCCATGTATAAATAGGATCAGGACTTACAGATGGTGACCAAGGTTAAAAGAATAACTGGTGTATAAATAAGTTGTGATCATGCTCAAATTCTGCCTGTATTTCCTGTGCAGGGGACTGAGCATGACGAGCATTCCTAAACAATCTTGTTATGAGCATCAGGGGATCTCTGAAGGCACCACAGGCAGACAGGAGAGGGCTGGGTGCCTGCCAGCTGGGCAGGGTGGATCTATACTCCCCATCAACTCCCCAGGCAATGATGGAAATTGGAAATCAGCTTTCCCCTCCCCTTGACCTGGGACAGATGCAGCACAGGACTGTCATGAGGACCAATTAGTTAATAAGATGCCAATGTCCCCAGGCAGGCAGAAACACGGGATGACGCAGGGATGTGCTGTCTGTGGAGGCTGGATTGCTGGCATGGATATGGAAGGTTTTCTCTGGGTTCATGCTTCAGTGGAATGCAAACTAAAATGTCTTCTAGAGTTCACAGCACCATTCACACAGCACAGGAACCTTCTTGAATAACTGACACAGCTGAGGAGATCAAGACAGATGGAAGGAGAGGGTCAGGCTGCTCCCTGCCAAGGAGAAGACCTTGCTCCTCTACACTCAGTTGGCAAAGGCAGGGAATGAGGGCAAAAACTCCCTAGTGGCTTCAGGAGGCCTTAAGGTGCCAAAGAGTTCAGCCTAGTCCACAGTCTGCACAGGCACTGTGCCTTGGGAGGCCAGCGATCGTGCTTTCTCTTCCAAAATCCATGGGCACTTAGTGCTTGTTGCCACAGAGGTCTTGAGTTTGTGCATTCCCTGAGAAACCTCTGCCTTAGCAGTGACCTGCAGCCAATGAGAACAGCCTTAGCTTTTGATGGTGATTTTCCATTCTTTACTTCCCTCACTGCCAAAAAAATTATATAACCCCATCCATTTTTAGAAACACAGACCCAGGGCTTAGCAGATCAGGCTAATATTGATCGTTTCAGCCTTCGTGAATTCAAAAAGCCAAGTCTCCACAGGACAGGATAGGACAGGGCAGGGGAGTGAGAACAGAGCACTTCAGGGGCATGGGCAGCATTTTCTGTGTGCCTTGGTGGAACAGAGAATGTGTTATCCTGCTTGCACAGCATCTTCTGACCTGCTTTTGACCCAAGAAGCATTTGCATTCATAAATACTGGAGCTGTACCCATGGGAGGTGAGGGAATAAGAGGGAAGGAAAAGAATGAGTTTATCTAATCTGGGATCACTGCAGGGCCTGAAAAGAAAACTTTCTTCCTCACCCTTCCAACCCAACTATAAACTATACTGCATCCAAGAGGACTTGTTTATTAGCCTGTAGACTGGACAGTTTTCACCAAGACAGCTCCCCATTTGGTAACCTTTGGTTGAGAGCACAGAAAAACAATTCACAAGATCATCCTGCCATGCCTCCAGGAAGGTGTTGAGTGAATAACTTAATTCTCTAAGACTTTACTCAGTGTTGTATTCTTTTGGGCAGAAAAAGGCTTGAGAAGGTTCTATATCTGAAACTACTCACCCCTCCACTTTGCCATGTGAGAACCCAGAGAGACAGGGGAAAAGTTTGGGGACAGCTCAAGGTGGGTGGTGAAGAACATTGGAAGAATGGGAATGAAAGCCAGCATGTAACTGGAAAGATCAGGGTACCACAGATATCCAGAACCTTTCCCACATTTGGAATATGAGGCACAGTTCTTGTTCTCCAAAAAAGACAAGCAAAACTGGAAGACATACAGAGAGGAACAATAGGAGAGCTGAGATACAGATCTGACCTTGCATTTCAAGAAATAAAGCATTTCAGCTAGAAATGGGGTGTTGCAAGTGGAATAAAATGCCTAGAAGATCATGAGTAAAGGTAAAAACTCAGGGGGAACACCAACCCCACCTCCAGCTCCTGAGCCTTAGCTGTGCCACTCTGACTGACAGAGCTGGCAGTCCCCAGTCCATGTGTCCTGACAAGTGGTTTTCTTCACAAGGGATTGCACTTGCTAAGTCAGGCAGGCATAGCTGAAAGATAATGGTTTTCTCCTGTTGAAAATTATTTTATGCCTGCAAGAGCAGCCAAGACACGCGATGAAAAACCAACCAGAGCCCTAAGGATGCACCTAAAGGACATCTATTCACAAATTTAAAACCTATAGGAACTTGCTCCTGCTGTAGAGATTCTGTAGCTTTTGTTTAGGGTTTCTTTAAGATAAGGCAGCTCAGTGGTAAGCAGAGATCTAAGTTCAATTCTCTACATTCTTTGGTAGTTATTTCCTCTGGGATCTTCATTACATCTCTCTGTACACTTCAACTTTCCCAGAAATAACTCTAACTACCTGCCTGAAGAGTTGGGGGAGATACAATAAAGGTTGTAAAGAGCTGAGATAATGCTGTAACAGAAGCTGTAAAAATACCTACAGAAAACAGAGATGCCTTTATATCACCACTGGAGCTGATATGTGATGCAGCTTGTGGAAAAAGTGCATGGCTGCTGGAGTGTCTTGGGCTCACTGTGGGAATCCAGTTACACTCAGTGCTAAAATCACATCGTGGTGTTTCCCAGCCTCTGGCAGAGCAGCCAAATGTTTACACACAACTTCCACTTCAGACACTGTCTGAAAGCTCACGCCGTATCTGGGGAAGCAACTCTCACCTGAACACACAGTCCTTTATTTTGTTGCTGGTGGTGGTTTTAGGGGACTTTTAGGGGTTTATAAAAATGAGGGAAAGAATCTTATACAGGCAGTGATGTGATAGGATAGAGGGGAACAACTTTAAACTAAAAGAGAAGAGATTGAGGTTAGAAATTATGAAATAATTCTTCCCTGTGAGGGTGCTGAGGCCTTGGCAAGGGATGCCCAGAGAAGCTGTGGCTGCCCCATCCCTGAAAGTGTCCAAGTCCAGGTTGGATGGGGTTTGGAGCAATCTGGCTGTGGCAAGTGGGTTGGAACTGGATGGTCTTTAAAGTCTCTTACTGCCCAAACTATTCAATGATTTTGTTACTTTTTTCCATTTAGGTAACCACATTGTGAAGTGAATTTTGCTTACACAAAGTCATACTCATGAGGGGAGGGAAAACCTGATTTATCATCACCAAAATATTTTCTTCCCCTCTTTGAAGCTCTATCTGAGATTATGGACTCCATTCAAGGACACATTCCTCAACGCCAGATCATGTGTTGGGAATGTGGGAAGGAGTAAGAAACACAATCCTGTTTCACTTGCAGGCATTTCATTTTATCAGAATTTGATTTTTTGACACCCCAAGGAATTCTGTGCACGAGTAATTTACCACCAGAGAATGTGTCATAAAGCCTGGTTGCAAAAGGGCAGAGTCCCAAGGAAGATGGAACCCCAAAAACATCAACAGCAGAGTGACAGTGCTCCCCTCGGAGCTGCATGTCACCTGAGGAAGAGAGGACGGTGCAGCCTTGGGGACAGCCACTAGATGGGGGCACGAACACACATGTCCATAGGGCCCCAGCTGAACCCCAGAGCACAAATACCAGGAGGTGACACATCTCCGACTTTCCCTGCCCCTTGGCACGGAGCAGGATTCCCCAGGGAAGTGGATCTGCTATCCACCAAATTCACCTGAGTGAGCCATGCATGCCTCCACTCATAGTCCCCCCACTGGGGTAGTAAGACCTGACTGTGTTGTGGCTTTGGGGAGCTTAGGCTGGGCCATGGACAGCAGCTGGACACCCCATGTGGCTTCCACTCGAGGTCTTTATGGAGCCACAGAACTGTGGTCTCAGAATCTGCTCCAAAAGGTTTCTTTGTTCAATACTTCCAGCCATTTCTCCCTGACACTACTCAAAGGTGCCTGCCTGCTTCTCTGGAGAGCTCAGCTCTGGAAACAGCCTGTGGGTGCTCTCTGCTGCCTTTTGACAAAGTGTCCCACAAATTGGCTCTGACTGAACACAGCGCTGCTTTCACAGAGCCTGGAGGGATGGGAGCATGTGAAACCTCCTCCCGACCCTGACACATCTGACATGTTCTCTTGGTGAAGGACCAAGTTCATGAGGCTGCCAGACACATCAGCCCCAGAGCCTGAGCAGATCTGTCGTGAACTGCAGTTCATACACTCACAAGTATATTCCCTCCTCCAAAAGGAGCTGTGGAGGGAGGGGGGATTTTTACCCTGCTGGGAATGCTAAGCCCTGTTTGGCTGACCAGCTTTGCAGAAACATAAAGAGGCCTAAACAGTTTCCACTAAGATGTGTCATCAATTAAGCAGTTTTATGAGGGAAGAAGATTTGGCTAATGCACAGGCCTGATGGCATATCCACGGAAAGGCTCCTTGAGCAGGCACCGCTGCGTACCCATCCTTCAGATGATGAATAAGCCAGTGAAACCGGGAGCCACTTGGCTTCTTGACCCAATGACGAGGCAAAACAGTGGAGAGCAGCTTCCCTCCTTGTGTTCTCAAGGATGCTCATAGCACTTCTTCCAGGAGCCCTTGGATGGGAGCCTACACAGCCAGCCTGTCTCTTGAAATGACTTTTCTCACCCCCAAACTAGAAAGGTTCCCATCATTTCTGTGTCCCTGCTGACTGACACTGGTCCAGCAGGTTTTCCCTCTGCTCTGAGGCGGAGAATCCCTGCCATTCACTTTGAAAACCTCTGGGAATTTAGTAGTATATGGCAAGATCATGTGTCACACAGAGGTTACAATAAATCCACATCCCTTTTCCTCCTCCAGCACCTCATGGTCACCACAGTTTAGAAGTACTTGATCTGAGATCTGGGAGTTGCAAATAATTCTGTCCAGACACTTCCCATCCAGCCTGACCCTTGATAGCCTCTGCCAACTGAGGAAACAGAGAGTTTTTCAGATGATATTGTTTTCTCCCTGTAACTGAGGCTCCTTGTTCAATGCAAGAAGAAAATAGCTCATTGTCAAGCCTGTCTTTGCCACTGACATGTGACCAAAATATCAGTTTCTCCTTTTTGCTAAGGCCCAGTTGCTCCTTTGCTGGTAGAGGGGAAATCCCTGGAAACAGAGAGCAAAGTCAACGGCACACAGGCTGTACCCTGTGAGTCAGCATGGCAAAGTTCTCCCATTCCCCCTCTGCCAGGCCAAAGCTCCTTGTTATTGTTGTTATTGTTGTTGTTGCTGCTGCTGTTTTTGGGTGGATTTGGGGTTTTTTTACCTCAGCATTTTCTGGAGTAGGACACCTGACCCTGACTTCTTCAGTTTTGCTTGTGGTGTCTTCATGTGCAAGCACTGAGCAGCTCGGGGTCTACTTAGCATCTGAATTCAAAGAAAAAGCTGGTTTCAGCCCCACACAGCAAAGCACCAAGGAGTCTCAGTTCTGCAAGGTTACATTTTACTTCAGGGTGAACTTAGAAGCAACTTCTCCTCCAAGACCTTCTCTCGCCTTGAAACACTCTTTTCTCTTTCTCCTATTTTTTTTGTTTTGTTTTGGGTTTTTTTTCTCTTTTGTATTGAGACAAAATCTTTTCTGTGGCAATGACATCTGAGGATGGCAGCTTCTTTTGAAATTTTGGCTTCACTCCCCTTCTTGAGGGATTCAAAGGTCTTAGCTCTGCATGCTTGGAAAACCTTTTACCAATAGCTGGGCACTCCAGGAGGGCTGGCTGGGCTTTGTGCCCTGAGATGGACAAAGATTTTCTCCTTGATTCCAGGAGAGTGGAATGGGCTTGTTTGGCCAAGGTCAGCAGCCTCTTTATTTTCTTGTTTACAGGCTGGCAGAAGGAAAATGCTGATTCAGCAGGCACGGGAGAAAATATCAACAGGGGAAAATGCACGAAGGGTATCCTGGCTGCACTTCTGCCAGTTATTTCTCCTTTTTTTGTCATCCTGATTTCTTTGTTTCCTGCACAGTTTGACAAAGTCAGGTTTTCAAAACCAGGAATGCTCCACTTTTTCAATTTTAAAGACTTCCTATCCCAAACCACAGAGGGGGTTGGTAATCGTGCCTGGAGTCAAACTCAAACAGAGCCAATATTTCTCAGAAATTTGAGCAAAGTTGTAATACAATTATACCGAGACAAAAATTGGTGACATTTGCTTCTGTGAAGGTTTTTGTGCTCTGAAGCTCTTTGGGAGTGAGTTTCTCTTGATCCTCCTAGGCAGGACTTGGACAGTAGTGGTTAAAAAGAGAGATTATATCCACACATTCTCCTGCAAGTCCTGAGCTGATTTTCATAGACCCATTTTGTGCTCCAGCTCCGGGTGTCCCAGTGACCCACTCCTGGCCCTGCCTCTTGCAGACTGCCCATCTTGGCTTGTTGCTTGTATTCATTTCCAAAAACAACTCAGTGTGAGCTGTCACATGCTCAGGGCAATTGTCCATCTGAAAGACTTCATTAAACATTTCTGGTAAAATGCATGTGTCACTAAATGCCTTTAGATGAGACTTTCAAATGAGTCTATGTCTTTCATCAGGTCTTTGCTCCTAAAGTAGGCATATTTTTTTTTTTCTCTCACATAAATAAACTCAGACATTTAGGCTGAAAGAGGGATTCAATGAGTTCAGTCAGGTCAGGGGGATTTGGATAACCTCCACTCTTCAGGTTTTGAAGAAATAGGTCTTTGCTAGAAGCAGCACAGCCAAAGCATCAGCTACAAGAAACCTTCAGGGTGAATTTGAGAAGTCTTTTTACTTCTCTATGCTTCTCTTTTTCCCTCTGTAAAATGAGGATCTGGTTCTTCACCCCTTGCTTTATAAAGATATTTGAGATCAGGGGCTGAAAGTTCTGCATAAAACCTTGACAACATGATTATTTACCTACTCATACAAGGGAACTTGGTTCTGCAAAGACATAATTTTATTTTAAGTCATTCCCCAGCTCTTCAGGAAAACAGTCTGTGAACAGACACAGAATTAGTCACACAAGGAAAACAAGCTGTTGGACAAACTTGGCTTTTTTTTATCTCCACCTGCTGCCCAAGGTTGAGGTGTTTCTCTTGGGGAAACACTGTCAACCACTATTGCTGCTGTTAGAGAATCATGAAATCCTTAAGGCTGGAAAAGAGCTCTACACAGTGCGTGAGAGACTGTGAGAGTTGCCTTGCTTTTGTTTCAAAACATAATGAAATAGAGTTTCCAATTGTTTCAGGCCAAAAAGACAAAAGGAAAACACTCCAGAAAATACTCAGAAATAGCTGACATCGTTTTGGATATTACTCAAGGCAACAAAGGTGCCTTGTGTGTGCATGAAATGTTTATCTTTGCATTACTTTCTTTCTATATTTGCTTTATAACCACACTTTTCCTTTGCCTTCTCCTCTTGCCGTGTCCTCAGGTGCCTGCACAGCTGAACAATTAAACTGAGATTGTCTTCTGTCACCCGTGGCATTTGGAGCCACAGAACCGTGCTGCAGGATTATGAGAGAGCAAAGGGCAAAGGCCTCGTATTACACCAAGGCAGAACTTTATGGGCTCATTAGAAAATTGCCTGTTATTAATCCTGCTGAGAGTAAAACCAGCCTGGTGTAAAACAGCCCAGCAACAACCCTTCCAACCCATCATGTTGATTTATTCCAGCATGTTGTCTGGGCCAAACTCAATCATGGTCAGCATTGCTGGACCCTTAGATAACAGGTGCCAATCTGCCATGTGTGAAACATCATCAGCTTGAAACCTGAGATTTAACTGAAGCAAGAAAAATCAGCCTGAAGCTGAAAGCACTTGAATTACCAAATCTAATTTGAGGGGGAGCAGGCAGTGAGGAAGATGACAGAGGATGCAATGCTCCATGGCACTTCTTCAGAAGCTTTTTCACACCCATATGAATATTTGTCAAACCAGACCATAAATCAGACCCTGCTAAAAATTTTTATCTGCTTTTGGCTTCAGGCATCTGCTAGAAAGAACCCCTTGAGTCTGTGTTACGCACATCTTGTGAAATTCGCAGTGGTTTTATTCAGAATTAGACAACAATAGACAATTCATCCTTTTTTTTTGTGTGTGTGTGTGTGTGTGTGTGTATGCTATCAGCCTGCAAGAAAGGGAATAAATTAACAAAACACTGTGAGATCATTCATAGCACCCTCATTCACTAAAAAAATTTAGCACTGCAGCCTGACCCAGCGAAGGAACTTCAGCACAGCTGTGTGACAGCCACTCCAGGTCAGTGCCAGGGTGCAGAGCTGCAGGGCAAAGGCAGGAGGGGATTTCATCCCGTGTAGCCCAGGGCAGGTATTGCAGAGCCACCACTCCCAAGAGTGGAGATGCTCCCGCCGGAGCACACTCGGGATTGTTGACTTTGCTGCAGACAGTCAGGCTGGGGCAGACTCAGACAGCAACAAACCCTTTATGAAAGCAGCTGGGAAAGAGAATCAAAGACTTCCAGTAACCACCAGTTCCTGCTGGACAAATTTAACCCATTCAGCATTCCCAAACAACCAGTTTTCCTGACTGGCACCTGCTCGGTTCTTGCCTTGGCTCAATTAAACACCTAAATTCAATGTCTCCAGAAACATGAAGCCACAGAACATTTCCAGGGTCAATCCCATGGTCAATCCCATAGTCATCCCATAAACCAATCCCCACCTTAAGTTTCTACAGCTTCTTTTTAAACACTGGTGTGTGCCATGATCAATTTCCCCTCCCCAGGCTGGCTGAGAAGCTGTCACAGAACTCCCTGTCCATGTCGTTGGCCCTTATGGATCAAAGAGCACCTGGGAGAACATCTGGACTAAAGTTCCATGTTGCTTGTTTTCTTCAAGCCATGACTGCTACAGAAACTGTGAGCCAGGGTGGCCCCAGCTGCAGGTGACATCAGTGAGTCAGAAGGATTGGAGAAGAGTGTAGGAAATTAAATCAGGGCAGAGCTGAGGGAAGAGGTAGAGCTGCCTTCAGCCTTGGAGACCATCTGCTTGGACCTTTAACTTCTTCCACTGTGCTGTGGATGTAAACACTGGCTTTGGGGAAGACAAAACGCAGCACAGTTTATTCTGAGCTGGGGTAACTCAGTGAGTGCAGAACCAGCATATGGGTGGACAGAAGGTGACATCCCAGACAAAGCCGGGCACTCCCACAGAGCTCTCCTGGGAGGGACATGGGTCTGCATTAGGGGTGACAACATGCTTGTACCCATCTGCTGCAGATGGCACTGTGCCACTTCACAGCTTCATTTAGCCAAGGGATGCTGGATTTGGGGAGCAACTAGCTCAGCCCTGCCAGGGTTTCTGTCCCAGGGGCATGTGGTGACCTCCGAGCAGGCAGCAAACCAAGCAAAACCAAGGGGGAAGTGTGGTTCAGTCACAGTGAGATGTTGGAGGACAACATATCCTTGCGGATACAGTGCCTGTTTCCCTCAGTCCTTGTGAGGAATCCCAAACCCAAGTTTGTACATGGATTTTTGCCTGTGCCAAAAACCTGGGAATATTCTTATCTGTGTTGGTTATAGTTTATCTCTCCCATTTTATTACATCTGTAGTAGCTCCTTACCATTAGGGCCACTAAGAATGCACACAAGCCCTTCTGTACTCTGTCTACACTGTGCTGAGGGGAAGTTGTCCATGCTTAAAGTTGTAGAACTGATGTTCCTCTGTGGCAGGTCCTCATTTAAAGTTTCAGTGCAGTGCCTCCTCTTCCTTAAAATGGCATGAGATGAGATGAGATGAGATGAGATGAGATGAGATGAGATGAGATGAGATGAGATGAGATGAGATGAGATGATGGGATGAGCTGGATGCTTCTTTCTGGGTCACACCAGACATCAGTCTGCAGGAACCACTTATATGTAACACGAGTTTAGTAGGAATACAGTGCTTTGGAGCTTAAAATGTTATTCTGACTATATAGATTGATCAGAAATTAAATACATTACCAGATATTTAACCACAATCAGATGTATTTATGTATATACACCCATGCAGAGTGTGTTATCAACATTGATAATTGCAATGATAAGACTCGATGTTCTTGGAAGCCTTTTCCACCCTTAGTGATTTTGTGATTTCAGGAGAGACTCCCTGGCCATATCACAGAAATCCAAGTGTGTCTTGGTCATTTTGGCACAGGAAAGGTCAGCCTGGGTGTGTTCCTCAGGGACAGAAAAGTCCTCCCTGCTTGTGGGATCTCCACCTCCAGAGGACTCCCAGGACAGCCACATTCACACACTTGGAGAGGACTTTTGATTGGAATTTTTTACCTTTCCCACTTTCTTTCCAGTAAAACTGGGAGACTCCACTGGCTGTCTGACAGCCACAGGAGGGTTTTGTTAAAATGCACTGGAATTAATTTGTCTGATCGGTGTGAGCTGCATTAATGTCCAGGGCAGGAGGCAGCCAGTTATTTGGATATTTTTTGGCTCTGGGAGAGGTTAAGTGAGGACAGTACTGAGAGCTGCATTGAGATTTGGCAGCCCCAAAGGGGAAGCCTGTCTCAGAGAGCAACTGCCTGTTTTTCAGCTGAAAATATATTTCCTCAGCTGTCTCTGAAAGTAAAGGTTAAGCTTAATTTAAAGCGGAGCTTTAGCAGCCTGGAAAACAAAAGTAGCAAGAAAAAAACTTGTTTTTCTTTTCTGCCAGTCTTAATGTCATTTCCTCTATCATTGTCCTCTCTTCTGTCATTGTAACCACTCCCCTTCTTGCCCTAAGAAAGATTTTTTATAAAGACTCAACAAACAAGTTATCCAGCATTTCTTCCAGAGACATGAAGAACTTCCAGATTTCCCCACTAAATCCAGGTAAACAATTCACCTGAGTACCCCTTGAGCTTCCCTGCTACTACCTGGCACTGACTTCTTATGCAGAGCAATAACCATCCCCATCTGATTGGGTTGTTGGGGAAAAAGCAAAGGAAATGCAAAAAAAATATGTGGGAATCGCAGCTTGTGGTAACTTGAAACTTGTCAGCAGTGTTGATAAATATGATTTGAGCTGCTGGCTGATTTAAAATCTTGTGGTTTACTGGGGGAATGAAAGGGAAGGCAAGTGATCTCCTTGCACAGAGTCACACCTGTGCCAAAGAATGGAGCTGACGCCATCTAGAGTGGCCAGGAAAAGGAGGGACAGAGGGATGAGTGAGGAAAGGAGATGACAGGTTTTGGGTTGTACTTACACTAGAGTATGTAACATCAGGCACTGTCTGGACATGATGCAAGAGGAAGATAAATCCAGCAGTCTTTAATGGAGCCTGCACTGATTGTGGTTATGGACATAGTAGCATCGAACACCCCATAGTGCAGATAAGACAAGAAAAAACAATTTTTTAAAGGAATTTCCTATTGCAGAAAAACTGAGAGCTAGAATAAAATAGTCATATATAAGCACATGCACACAAAAAGGTAGAAGTCCTGGAATTTGGTGTTTCCCCCCATCTCTGTATAAATATGTACAGTAAATCTAACAGAGCAGGGACAAATGATCTTGCCACTGCTGGTCTGATCACTCAGCTCTGCAATTATTGAGCGTAACTCGGACTCAACTCAGGGTGGATGAGATGCAGGAAGACAACTGACCTTTGAGAGCCAAAGAAACAGCCCTGGATCTCATTAAAACCCTGAGTTTACCACTCAGCAGTGATTATTCACAGACACAAAGGTTGGAGCCTGAAGGGTCATTGTGACCATCTCATCAGCCTGGTAGTGAGTCAGCTCTTCTGTCCTGATAGAGCTGGACACTCTGTAGGAAAATATCCTGCTTGGTTTAAGGTGTAGGGATTGGACTCAACAGCTCAAACACAGTCAAATCTATCAGCATCTGAGCCAGTTGTTTCCAATGTCAACAAAGAGAAACTGTCTGGATTGAGGGTTATTGAGCCTCAATAGGGCAAATGAATCACAATTCCAAGTGCCTGGTGTCTTCCAGGGATTCAGAAGGAAGCTGTCAGTGGTTAGCTTCCACTAATGAGGTGACATCTGCACAGCAGACACTGAAAGTGCAATTTAACACTAAACACTGTTGTCTGGGGATAACAAGTCAAGTAAATGTTGTCCCCCTCCATTTTCACACATCGTTTCCTGGGTGTGTGTGGTTTCCTGGGGTGCAGGAGAGTCAAGTGCTCACCACAAGTAAAGCCCTGGAAGGAAGCACAGGTGGGAGCTGGACAGTTGGATTCCTACAGATCCACAGATTTTGGAAAGCAGGTCCAAGCTGTCCTTGCCTCCAGCCAGCTCCCCACATCCCTTGGCTTCCCTCACCCAGGACAGCAGGTAAGGACACAGCCTTCCCAATGTGGGTAAAATCAACAGGTGTGGTCAGCATTGGCTTCTAAGTGGGGATTGCTCTTCTTGGGATGGGGCAGGAACCAGGTGAATGCAGTGGGATTGGGAGAGAAGGAAAAGAAAATTGTCTCTTTACTTCAGCTTTTGTGGTCCCAAATTCCTTGTCACAACCTGGGAAGGGGAATGTACCAGGCTAGGGGTCAGGAGAAGCCTTCAAATCTTCTCTGGTCCTTCCATGTGTGGGGAGAGAGAACTTTCCTCTTCTAGGCCATAGGTTCAGCTGCAATGCCAAGGAATGCTGATCTCAGACCTTGCTGCAGGACTGAAAACACAGGATGGAATCAATTGTCTTGTGACAGGTGTGAAGGCCAGATTAGATTATCATGATGCTCCTTTCTGCCTTACAAAATTGTGACTATTTAGAAACCAGCATGCCAAAAGGGGTCAGAGAGACCACACTGACAGGCTGGTCTTTCAGTGCTGAAGTGCAAAGACATGTCTGAGCCTGTGCTATTCCACCTGACATCCAGAAAATCAGTTATAGCAACAAAATGAAACAATTGCTTTCCCTTCATCTAGGGGATGTGACTGTAGTCACAGCATCATGCCCACAGCCTGCCCAATGGTTTTAGGCACTGAAAATGCTTGGATTGAGAAGGGAGACAATCAATCCTGGCAGTCACAAGTGTGTTGGATGTGGCCAATAATCTGATAGAGGGCAGTTTTGGATTAGCTACTAGGAAGAAGTTCTACAGCATGAGGGTGGTGAGGCCCTGGCATGGGTTTTCCAGAGAACCTGTGGTTGCCTCACCCTGGAAGTGTCCAAGACCAGGTTGGATGGAGCTTGGAGCAACTTGGGATAGCAGAAGGTGTCCCTGCTCATGGCAGGGGGTTGGAACTAAATTATTTTTGAGGTCCCTTCCAACCCAAACCACTCTGTAATTCTGTGATTGCGTTTGCCTCACAGCAAGGCCACGGCCCTCCAGTGTCACAACACCACAGGGAGTTCATGTGTGTGAGTCCTGGGAAGGCATCAATCCTCTCCATCCAGCCCAGAGCAGGGTCTGTGTGATCATGCCATGCTGGCAGTGTGAGCTACACCAGCCACTGTAGGGAAAAATGGATGAAAACTTCATTAGTATTGCCCATCTCTCTTCATCTGTCCAGTAAATCCTATCTAAAACAGTGTAGGGAGAGAAGCTGATTTGTCTTTGGGTCCATTCCCTCCCATTTCTTTCTTCAACCTCTGAGATTCTCCTCTCCCTCTTCACTGCTGTCCTTGGCCCTCCACACTCCGACCTATGTAGGAGGTTTTTTTTAATTTAATTTTATTTCTCCTAATTGCATTCCAGGATGTGAGGGAGGCTGGAAATCCACTCTTCTTCCTAGATAAAGAGGTTTTTTTATTTTTTTGAATTTTCATTCATTTCTCTTGAATGCTCATGAAACCAAGCATGTCTGAGAAATCAAATCACCCACAAGCCTGAGGATTTTCTACCCATTTCTGTGCATTAGGTTAATAGAAAATACATTCTCTGTATAGCTGGAGGTTCATATAATTTGCCTGTGAATTTGAATTCCCACATGTAAGCACAGTTTTACTCTTTTCCCTTGGGGAAGATGAAAACAAACCACTTCATTTCTGCTTAAAATCACTTGAAGTCATTTGTTTTGTTTTGTTAAGCAGAAACGAAGAATTTTGCTTGGGTCATGCTGACCTCATGTTCTGCCTATTTTCATTATACAGGGACTTCATAAAAGTGCTTTCCAGTGTCTTAGACCTTTCTTTTCAGCTGGGAGGCAACATTCCAAGACAGACAACATTTTCCTTGTACACTCTAGACCTTGACATGCACTGTGTCCATGTGCATCCAGTAAAAAGGGGGAATGCAGTGTCTGGCTGGGGGTAGAGGGGAGCCTGATATCATTAAACCCGAACACAGATGGTCTCTGACAGCTCAGAAAGATTCAGGTTAATTGATATGGAAAAATACGCCCCCCCAAAAAACCCAACAACCCACAACTAAAAATAACAATTTTTAAAATAAATGAATGAATAAATAAATAAATAAATAAATAAGAACCCAAACCAAACCCAAACAAACAGAACCATTATTAAATCCAGGAATTTGAAAATGTTTCCTTTGGACTATAAGTACCAAAATAAGGTCTTTCCAGAGACATGTTTAAAAACAGCGACAGCTGTTCTGGAAATGAGAATATTTCAGACTGGTTTTGACAAATTTGGGAAGAAAATAATGGCATTTTTCTGGGTCCGCAGCTCTTGTTTTGACTGCCTGTAATGCAGCCCCACATCCAGCACCTCCAGACCTTCTGGGAACTGGACAATCCACATCTCTCATGAGAAACACAGTTTGTCCAGGCTCTTTGGAAGTTGGCTTCTGTCCTGGTGGGTGCAAGAAGAGATCGAGCAAGTTTGAGGAAAGAAAAATGCAAGAAAACTTTTCTTGCAACTGCAAGAAAAATGGGGAAGGAGGATCTGTGGAGAGCTTGTAGAGCCAGAAGAGGAAACCATGAGAGTGGACTTTGTCCAAAAGGAGGAGGCACAAGTTGAAATTAGAGTGTGTAGCTGAAGCCTGCACCAACAATTCCCGTTCCAGGATCGTAAGAGAGTCATGACTCACACGCTGTCCCCATCCCTACCGTGGAGGGATGAAGTGCAGCATTACAGTTTGCAATGCACTTGACTAGAAATAATCTCTTTGGGACAAAAAGGAGTTGTTGGAAGTGGCTGCCATTTCCAAATGCCAGCATTTGGAAGCGTACAAAGAATGACAGTCACAGGAACTGGGATTTGAACAGGAAAAGCAGTGCCAAGCGCTATATTTGGTCATGGTTATTGCTGTGATTATTATTATTATCACCACTTGAACTATAGCTCTGTTTGGAGACCATGCTTGAGATCAGATCTCCTTTTAGCAAGGGCTGTCTGCAAATATTGTGAGAAATGGTCCCTTCTCCCAAAGCAAAAATAAACAAAAATGTTAAAAAATATTCCTTTTCAGTAACAACAAGGTTGCCCTGTATGTACAAGGAGAGGGGACTTCAGGATATGCAAGCAAGTTCTGATAAGTGCAGCCCAAATCATCTATCTGAGAGATAGCTCCTCTTATCAAGGAGTTTTATCTCCTAGTAGATAAGAAAGAGTGAACTACTGCTATCTCCTTCTGAGGCACAGGGAGATGAAGCAGTCTGCCCCAAAACCTACCAGAAGATCTCCCTAAGCTCAGCCTTCCTTGTTCAGAGGAACAGAAAACTGGTTTCTTCTAAACTGGAGTTTGGCCACAGGTGGTTTTGATTACAGATGTCACTGGCTGGACACCTGACCCAGGAGAACCCACCTCTTAAAGTCAAGCTTCCAAGGAGACTCACTAAAGGAATTTGGTTGGGCTGGTCTCCTTAGGAATTCCATGCCAATCACAGCCCAGTTGAGCATTAAAACAGGCATCTGTTTTCTAGGGCACCAGAGTATTGGGGTGTACAGGAGACCTACAGTGCCTAAGGTGACACAGTGACAGGATTCAAATCAGTAAATATGAGCATTGTGTGTCATTCTTTCCACACCACACTTTCCCAGCAGCTCTCCAGCTGCTTCTCCTCAAGGCATGGATCTCTCATAGACCTCTGTCCTATCTGCCTCCCCCATGTGGGGACATCTCAAGTGACAAGACACCTCTGTTTAAGCAGCAGATCCTTCTCCCTGTGCAGGTGTCTCCCAACAGCCTGTTACAGCCAATGGAGAGGGCTCCACCAAGCTCTTGGAGCTTCCAAGAGTCAGGTGAGGTGTTCTGGCTTCCCTGAAACATCTAAGCAGTACAAATACAAAAGACATAAGACCCTCAGGAAAATTATTCCCTCCTGGAGTGGCAGCTGGAAGGTGGGAGGTCCTCACATATGGCACAAAACACTTCTGCTGGGAAGCTGAATCTTGTCCACATCCTCTGAGAGCAATCCCTTCCATCCATCCTTCCCTGTTGGGTCTTAAAAATCTCTCATCATCTTTCTTATTCTCTTATTCAGAGTTCATCTGATCTTGTGACTGTTTCCCAGCAGCATCCCAAATGACTTTCCACAGGAAAAGGATCTGTTTCATGGGTGAGGGAAGTGTGGCACAGAGAGGGGAGATGAGATGCCTGTGGTCATCCAGAAGGCAGAGCTGGGAGCAAAGCCCAGCTCTCCACCATCAATCCAGGCCCTCTAACCACGAGGTGTAGCTCTGCATCCCAGCCTCTGATCCTCAGATCCAGCACAGGAGTCAGTGCACTCCAGCTGCTGGCTGAAGGATGCTTTTTTCCCGTAACTAGAGTTTGAAAAATAGTGAAGATTCCAACACTCATTTTATCTAAACCCCTACGTCTCACTCCTGAAGTGACTGGAGGACAGATGTCCACCCCGTTTACATTTTGGCACACTCAGAGGAAGATTTGAAGCATGTGAGCATATCCAACTGCTTTGATACACCCAGAATTCCCACTCCCATTTGCTGCTGGGCGCTGAAAATTTGAAAATTCCCTTTTCCCATTCCTCCTCCTGGCTTTGTGCATTGGTATTCTCCACCACCCCAGTGCACTGATGTGACTCTGTGCACTGAATTTCAATTAGTGGGTAGGGGGTACAGTCCTCATGCAGAAATCCATTAAAAGCTGCTTGCTATTGAAGGGCAGTGAGCAGATAAATGTGATTGTCTATGAGTCTGAAAACAAAGGGGATGTGCTGTGATTTTACTGGAAGAAAGTACTGTCAGTGGAAATGGTTCAATATGAAAACTACTCTCAGCTGCTGCATTGAAAAGTCTGAGAAAATTGAGATGAATAAGGAAAGCAATTTAGCTAGGAGGGGAAAAAACGGGGGGAAATGAGCTTTATTTTATTAAATTACAGCTGTAACTTTCCTTCTTTTTTTTTTTTAATTTGTGGGATGGTTGAGACAAAGGTCAGGAGCCTCATTCTTCAAAGCTGATGTTCAAGCCCCACGCACAGCAGTTCAGAGCAAAGGTTGCCTTTTCACACTGTGTTCCTAATGTGCCAGACATCCCTGGGGCTTCCTGGGCAGCTTCCTAAGAATTTTCTGGCAGATTCTCTCAGCTTTAACTGGAGCAGCCACTTTCCCTGGGTGCAGGTGAGTCAAATAAAGCCTCCATAAAGACCTGTGGTTGGCTGCATGCTAAAGGAGGCACCACACCTTGTTATGCCTGTGGCTCCACCCCTTAGAATTCCACTTTTATCACCCTTATCACGGGGAAGTCCCTTGAAGGGGCCACCCAGTGTCAACCAACATGACCTGTCTGGTTTCCAGCTGCCAACCCCAAAGGCAGCCTTGTGGTCCTGTAGATCCTGGGTCATATCCTCAGCTCCACGTGGATGTCTCATACCTGGGGTGAGTTTGAGCTCGTGAATCAAGGTCCTGAAGTGGGGTGAGATTATTGCCAACACCATCCCTAAACAACTGGGCAATTCACCTGGAGCTGGGGAGTGCAAAAGTAAGGCAAAAGCCTTGCCAGCAGCAATCTGCACAAGCTGTGCTGGCATCTTCACCTGCACCCAAAAAGGTGTGATATTAATTTAGTTTTAATTCTTCATAATGCATCTCAGTGGTGGAAAACACAATTCCCAGCTAGGGCAGGAATAAGCTACAAAGTGACTCAGATTCATCTCTGCTTCACCTTCCTGTGCCCTCCAAATATGAGATTTCAACTTCTCTTCCCTGCAGGCTCCATTTCCCAGCCTTCAAACAACAGCCACGGCACAACATATCTGTCTCTAAGTGTCACAGCCATAATTTACACTTTAGTGCAACCCTCCAGGGTTTTACAGAACCACTAAATAGCAGGGATGACTCTTTAAAGTGGGCATGTGAACATGTCCATTGATGGTGTTTCCTGCTCTGTGTCCTCCTTTGACTTTTTAATAGACTGTCAGGAAGGAAGTTTGTCATTCCAACACAAACTTTATGCCCAAAACACAGTTTTCTGCATGGTCCATGTTGGTATCAGCACCATTGCTTGAAACAGGTGGAATGAGGAAGGGATCACAGAACGAGTGTAGAGAGCTGTTTTAGCTGGCAGAGAACTTCCCTTCTGCCTTTATTTCTGCTCTCACCCTTGGCTGTGTGGCCTCACTGCTCTGTGGCTCCCTGTTTTTAGACATCCAAGTCCCGCTGATCAGCTCTTCCAAGCAGACACAAAAATCCCACTTATGGTCCCTTCTGCCTTGTGGAGTTGGCTGGGACCAGATCCAGGAGCTTGATGCTTTACTTGGTTGTTTCAATAGCACAGAGGCACTCAGGGCCATTTGAGACACCCATGGGTAACAGAAACATCTGCGGAGGACTTGCAGATGTGACACATCATCTGTGGGAGGTCAGGAGCAGATGAAGAAGGTGGGAAGTCCCACTTTGGAGCAAATATCTGAAGAAGTTCAGAATCCTGCACTAAAATACACAAATAGTTCTACAGTAGACACTATTCATCAGAATGAAAATAGTGTCAATCCCTATTGCTCTTCCTGCCTGTTCCCCCAGATTTCTCCACCCAAAACACATCAGATGGTATCCATTTTCCCTTGACTTTTAAGCTTCCATTCACCTTCTGCATCATTTTCACATATCCCTTTCAGTCAGGACGGGGTTACACATCTGCTCTCATTTCTTACCCTTCCACAACCACACAGTCTTTTCTGCAGGAATAAAGCCCCTCCATGTCTCCATCCACATCCCAGTTCCTCCTTCAGGACACCCTGTTCCCTGCCTGGCAGGTCTTCACTCAAACACCTCCTTAAGACAAACACTGAGTGTCAGTATTAGGATGACACATCCCATCATGGAAACAAACAAGGGGAAGAAGTTCAACAGAAACTAAATTTGGATTTGTGCACATTGTGTCACCACTTAAAGACCTGAAGACCCAGTGGGGCTGAAGGAGAGCCCAGCCTTCAGTTTTTTGGTGGGTTTTTTTTCCTGTTTCTGCAGAGACCACTATTTTATGGGTGCTGATTTTACTTCAAAAATCACATGGTAAGAAATTTGCATGTCCTGCAGGCTAAATAAAAGCACTGAGAAACCCCTTGTGTGTGGCTGGTCCTTTTTAGAAGGGCAAATGAGCAGTTGTGATCAGTCAGGTCTTGATTTCACCTTTCCACCACGTATCAATACAGGGTGTGCCACATTTTTAGGCTTTTTACTAGAAAAACAACAACCAGAAATGCTGTTGCTGCCTCCCATGACTCTTTTTTTTTCAACTGGGCTGTAGCAATGACAGATAAAACTGGGATTGCAGGGTGGCCAAAATATTGGAGTAACATGAAGTCATGTGGCATTAATGCACCAGAAAGCTTAATGCTAAACTTTTCCTTTAATCATTAATCATCTTGTAAATAGCATTAATCCGAGTCTCAAAGGAATTACTCTGCGAAGGGCTTTGATCCCAGCCTTTTTGGGGAATAAAGCCCTTTGGGAGTGATTTTAAAATCACTTTCATTCTATTAAGTATGATGAATTTTACAGAACCAGCACTTCCAGTCATTTTCACTGTGCTTTAAAACAGGACAAAGATTTCTTCAGTTAGCCAAAAAAGGGGAAATTGCAAACACCTGAATTCTCCTGATTTTATTCAAAGTTTTTATTTCCAGACATACTTACAAGAGATTATGCCAACCTTCACTGCCTTATCCAGAGCCAGCTGTTCCAGCTTCCCAGGGCATATCACAAGTTGGCATGAGGCAGAGATAAGCCCTGGAGGAGGTCAGCAGGAGTTCAAAGGAGCAGAACGAGGACAAAAGGCAGGAAGCATCCACGATAAAAAAATGCAAATGCATGAGACCGAGCAGAAAGGCACATGAGGTGCAGCTGTATCCGCTCACTCTGAACCTTGTGGAAGGGCAGGTTGTCTAGACTGTGCAGCTGCAGGACTTGGTGAGGGATGGAGCCACATGTGATGGAGGAAGGGCAGCAGGAGAGCAGGGGGAAGCATGGTCTGGTACCAGCCCCTGCAATTCCCATCCGCCTCAACCCATTTACATCCAGTCAGTTTAAAAGCGATGCAACCATGACACAGCATCAGCTTTGGGATTTGTGAGAGGCTGGAGATTATAAAAAGCTTCTCTCAGTAACTTTGAGAAACTGGAGAAAAGGTTCATGATTTCTGGTGCAGGCCAGTCTCATTGGGACATCCTTATATTTGTTTATGCAGCCCTCCATCACCTCCATACTGCACACACACATCCCTCAGAGGCAAGAGATGTTCTTCCTGGCTAAAAGTTTATTTTAGACAAAAAAGCTGCTAAAATTACATGGCAAAGATGGGCACAAAATGAGTCATGCTGTGAAAGGATGCGTCTGAAAGGAAACTTAAACCAGCAGCTTCCTCCTCCTTGTCGCAGGTTGCAGTGTGCTGCCACATGCAAGGGGTCGAGAGGAAAGCGTGAATGTGGCCTTTCTGCTCCATGGCCAGGCACAGCCAGTGCTGGAACCAAAGTCCTGGCCTCTCCCTGTGCTCACACTCCGTTTCCCCACTCAGGGCTGCAGTTGCAGAAGTGAAATCAGATTAAATTCCGTCGTGCTTCAGAACAGGCGAGCAAAAGCTTTGTATCAAAAAATACGTGATGCTACAAGTGATGGCTAAGTCAGACCACAGGCAAAGTTCCCTGTGAAGTGAAACTCAGATTTCTTCACCAGATCAAGCAGAAACACAGGTTTACCTGAAGTCATCAGACAGATGTTTTCTCTTCACTGATGCAGGAGAGGACAAATCTCTTCTTCCCTGGTCCTCTGCTTGTCTGTACAAAGCCCTGCACCCCTGTAACTAAGATGACCTCATGAGGGAAAACTGGAATTTAAAATAAGAGAAAAGTTAAAAAAAAAAAAACCTTGTCTTGGGGGGTTTTGTTTGTGGTTTGCTTCTGTGGGTTTTCTTCAACTTTTATCAGAAGCTACAGTCTGCCTTAGTCCCCTGTGCTTTCAGACACTCTGCCAAGCCATCCGGAACAGGGGCAGCTCAGTCTGAATTTCTACTCAGAGCAGACCATCATGGTCTCATGGGTCCTTGATTTCTCTTCTCACCCCAAGATTCACCCTTTCTCCTATTTATCTAGTGACAAAACACTTTCCACCAATACAATGGGTAAAAATGAGGAAGAAAAATTAAAACTGCATGGATTTTAGCAGGCAGTGACTATTAAATGATGCCTGAACCCCATATTTTTAAAAAATTATGTTTCCAAAATCTTCTTCACCTGTGATCATTTTCTGAATTCATGCAGAATCCACAGCAAGATTCTGCCCATCTGAAGCTCTGATTCGTGCCAAGACCACTCTCTAGCCATGAGCTGGAGTATTTAAAGTCACTGGAACACCAAAGCCCAGTCCTAACGCACATATTGCAAGTCTGGGTCTGCTAGGAAAATGAGCAGAGATGGAAATGAATTCCCCATGCCCCCACGGAGGCACTGACTGCTTTCTCAATTATCTGAAGTGGTGAAGAAAAAGGACAGTTTACAATACAGGACCTTGGATCACATAAAAGCATGTTGCCTCCCTTTTCCTTTACATCCTTAGGGAATCATCTCGGGAAACATTCCTCCTTAATTTGTCAACCAAACTGAATATTGACATTTAGCCCAAGGCCACTTTGCTCCAGCTTCCCCCAGCTTCCTACAGGAAGCTGCCACCAGCTTCTAACATCTTTCACCTTAATATTTACTCCTTTTCCTTCTGCTGACATTTCCTGGCTCCGCACCTTCCACATGACTCAGAGACTTCCCAGACCCCAGCTCGGCAGTGACATCAGCTCTGAGAGCTGAAGTCAATAAACACCACTCGTTATGTCAAACTGGAATTACAGGGGAGGCAGAGGGACAGGTTGTTTGGCTTTTTTTTTTTTGAGTGAGTGAGTGAGGATGTTGAGTTTCCTCTAAAGCCACATTTAGACCTGAGCTGCAGCACGCCTACTGTAAGGAATCACTGTGATTTTAATGACCAAAGGACAGAAAGGAGATCACAGGGCTTTGTTCTGGTCTCGAGAGACAGAAGTATGTGTAAAGCAAACTGTGCTACAGAACACCTGGTATAGACATAAGGCAAAAGTCCAGCAGAGCTTTGAGGTGATTTCCATGTCCTGAAGTCACCTCTGAGAGTGACTTCATCTCCAGGAGACTCAGTGACTTAAAAAAAAAAACAAAACCAAACAAAACCATGAAGACATTTCAGACATGCCCAGCATCTGCCGGCTCAAGCAAACATCAGTAACTCTATAAATACATCTGCTTTCCCTGCTAGATGCTGTACATTCACTCTCTGCTGTAAAAAGAAGCAGATATCTCGTCCTGCACAGGCAAGGTGAAGCAGTACTGGGGCAGCATGTGAATGTCAGTGAATCATAGAAAGGTTTGGGTTGGAAAATCATCCAGTTGCAAACCCCTGCCATGGATGCCACCCAGTAGATCAGCTTTCTCAGGGCCCCATCCCTCCTAGCCTTGAACAATTCCGTGGAAAGTTGTAGTATTGATACTGTTTATAATGGGTTTCAGCACAGCAAATTTTGCACCAGCTTAAGCACAAGTCCCCTAAAATCCTTCATAATTTTAGAGATTCTGAGTTTCCACCAAAATTTACTTGAAATCACAACTTTTCTATATTTTTTTATATTATTTTTATATATTTCTTTTTTTCTTTGCAGGGTTTTCAGGATCACTTCCCTGATATCTCAATTCTTCAGCCAGAGTTCAAGCAGAGCCGGTTGCAACCACATCACCTTTTCTTTCCAGGACAAGGTGACACACCTGCAAGCACTAGCAGGAGTCACGAGCCCAGGGACCTGCCAGGCCACCGGTGACACGTGTCCACACCGGGGAGAGGTCTGAGCTGTCACGAGAACAAGGCGTGAACCTGTTGGAAATTGGAGCCAGGCATCTCCTGTCAGCACAAGAACCAACGAGATTACAGAGCTGGGGAGGTTCTTGCAGCACTTCCAGGCTGCAGCAGGTGACTTTTAATCTGGTTTATCAGTAGGTCCTATGAATTTCAGAGAAGTAATTGAATCTACCTCACCCCATTAAAAAAAACCAAAACAAACAGACTTCATAACATAAGCAAGATGTTATGAGAAACGCCCCAGAGTTCTGGTAGAGATATTTGTTTTTTCAGCCTGGATTTCTTTTTTCTTTTTCCTTTTTGGGTGTGTTTTTTAATCTTTTAATAACTCTGTCTGGAAATATTTCTCTGTGAAAACTGCCACCCTGCTCATAAAAGGTAGAAGTAATGTTCTAAGCAAATGCAAACAGGCACTTTTTCAATGTCTAAACTATTCAGGGAATTCCAGGTAGGGAAATCTTGCCTAGTGTTTCAAGGGGAGATTTTGGCAAATATCAAACTTTCAGGGCAGGGATTTTGGGCCGCCTTTTCCTCCAGGGCTGGTGGTTTATTGGCCAGGTATGGCGAAAAAGCACCTCTGCCATGGATTCAGGTTGAAGTAGTTTCCCACATTTCTGGGCCTGGGCTTGGAGGTGACAAAACACCTCTTTAGTGCTTGCAGAGGTGAATCTGTCCCCTGCCCTGAGCCCTCTCAGCTCTCCCAATTTATCCTCTCCAGTGTCTGTTGTGGACACAACCACCTCAACACCTGTTGCTCACAGTCCCACAGGTCCCCATGAATTTCTGCTCATCTTCCTTGCTGATGTTTAAGGTCAGTGCTTTACACTGAACAGCTGAGACTCAGAGTGGAAGAAACAGGATTCGAAACAGCCAGCAACTACATCCAGAGCTGATGAACCTCACTTTCCAAGCTGCTCAGACCAAGACTTTCCCTCCAACCTCAGCCCTTCCCATGAGTATTCTGTGACTCACAGCCACAGGTCACTGGAAGGCTGTCCTAGGAGAAGGCTCCCATATTCTGCTCAGTCACTGCTGGCAGTGCTTCATGTGGACCATCAGTGTGATCCTGTACAGCTGCTCTCATGCCCATCCTGTTCTTACATGTTTGTTTCCTTTAATTTCAGGAATGACACTGGCCTGATCCTCTCACATCCTGCTCTTGTGCTCATCCTGTGCACTGTGGGCTGGAACCAGAGAGTACAAACACAAGTCTTATACTTATTTGTAGAAAACAGCATTAAAATGACTAGTCAAGGGCCATCTAGTCCAGTATTTTGGTTTACAGCAGTGATCTAAGGGAAAATATGACAAGATAAACACATGGTCACATTTTTCCTGAATGCTGTCCCAGTGAATTTGTGCAAATAACTTTCAAAACCCTGAAAGCAGCAGGACTCTATCCGTGGCATATGTGGTGATGGAAAACATGTCCCTGGCAATGGAGAACATCTGTGGATACACAGAGCTTTGCTTTTTCATCCCTTGTGCTTTAAAAAGACTGAGATGAAGGTGCTGCAGCTCCGGGAACAGCACCAGGATAGGGGTGAAGGTCCCAGGGAAACAGGAGAGCAGCACACAGCACAGAAACGCCTCAAATGTTAACACTGTTCCTTTCCTATAGTCAGATTTGGGTTATTTTGGGATGTCTAATGGGGCCACTACTATCAAATAAATAGGATTTTGCCTAAGCTGTGTTACTGGAATAATTCTGTGAAGGATAGTCCTGCTGCAAGAGCAGAAAAGAATGAATATTTTGATGTGCTGGATAAGAAACTCTTGTGTCCCCAAAAGTTGTCACATCTGTGTTGTACATCTTCCTGAGCAGACCTTAGATTTTGCTGCCTGGTACATTGAATATTTTAGTATTTGGCTGCAAATATCCCAGAAGAAAGTCTACAACGTGGCTGTGAGTCCTGGAAACAACAACAACAAAAAAATCTGAGGTTTTAAAGGTGACCAAATAATTTTTGAATTTAAATAGTGTGGGAAAAACCTTTGAAGAAGTGTGAAAAGGAGTCTGCAATAGGCTCCCCAGAGAAGTGGTGGAGTCACCATCTCTGTCAGTGTTCAAAAAAATTTGTAGACGTGGCACTTCTCAATATGGCTTAGTGAGAATGGTGATATTTAATTGAAGGTTGGACTTAATGATCTTGGAGGCCTTTTCTGACCTTAATGATACTGTGATTCTGGGATATTACAGGACCAAATGACTCTTCTTTAAACCTTTAAAACGACAGGAAAAATTACTTTAAATGACTGAAACTGTCAGTGCAATATCAAGATTTGTTTCAGAACCGGTTGCAAGCAAAATATGAACACTGCCAGCCTGTGTGGTGAATATCTGTTTCTCAGACAAGCTGCTACTCGAACAGAGCCTGTTGAAGCAAAATAGGTCCCCTCACACCACTTCACTGAATAATCCTGAAGAGGAACCGTTTTTGCCTGCCTTATTAGCAGAGAAGCAAAGTATTCCGTGAATACATGAAAAACATCACTTGGAAGACCTTGGTTTTTGTCACAATCACGGAAGCAAAACTCCCTTGACAGTGTTTTGGTCCCTGGAGCCTCATCACTGTCCCTGTGAGTGCTTCCTTCTGTCTGTATGCAGCAACCTGGAAAGGTACAGCTAATGACAGCAGGAGTAATCTGGCAGAGAGGAGGGAGCCTTCACTGAGTCTGACCCATTAACCCTAATCTTGTAATTACCCCGCCATTGATCAGGAAGTGTGCGCTAATTAGCAAAGCGTTAGAGCAGAAATTCGCACCCAAGGCATGAGTCATGAGCCTAATTATCAACACCTCCTCGCAGGCCTCACAAAGGCTGGGACTGCAGCAGGTGATGTATATTTGTATCCCTCTCCTTTTGGACAGGAGTATCTCACAAGAACATGAGAAAATGAGTTTTGTCATTTGTCTTGCACCATGTTGTCCTTTTTAGCTGCTTTAGTGGCAACCTGGTCCCAAAAGTATTTATGTGACAGAAATGTCATGAAATAACCAAAGAATGGTTTTGTTGGAAAGGAACCTTAAAGATCATCTCATTCCAACCCCCTGCCATGGGCAGGGACACCTTCCACTGAACCAGGGCGCTTCAAGCCCTGTTCAACCTGGCCTTGGACACTTCCAGGGATGGGGCAGCCACAGCTTCTCTGTGCCCTCAAAGTGAAGAATTTATCCCTAATATCCAATTCAAACCTATTCTATCAGTTTAAAGCTGTCCTTCCTTGTCCTGTCACTGCATGCCTTTTGCAAAAAGTCCCTCTCCAGCCTTCAGGGCCAGCCAAGAAGAATCCAGCCTTGTTTTTTGGGTGACACTAACTCAAAAGCTTGGGTTCTAGTTCTTATTTATGTTGTCTCATTTTCTTATGCAAAATAATCCACAGCTCCTGCACAAAGTAAAGCAGCTCTATAGCAATAACTTAGACCACCAGGCTGCAGAATCCACTTTGGATCCATGTCTTGCTTGCTTTCTCAAGCCTTCCCCTTGTTCTGCGAGGCTGCAGTGGCCCACTGTAGTTGATCCCTGAAAAGATCTGCCACTGAATTTCTCTAGGTGACAGGTTTGTTCCTCCTCAGAAGGGATATGGGCTTCATCCAGACACATGTTCACCTGGAAGGGTTCCTGTGGAAATCTTGGGGATGAGGATTGAAGGTTTCACCAGGGCAGGATCAGCTCTATTCCCAGTGCTGTTCTCACAAAGATAATGGGAGCTTTTGGGAAGGAAAAGCCTCCTTCCTGAGCTCTGCTGGGCCCAAGGGAATGGCAGATCTATGAAAGATCACCCTGCTGTTGCTGTACAGTCACATCTGGGTTTTATTTCAGGAGTTCTTAGGAGTCTTCTTTTGGCAGGCACAAGGTCCAGGTAGAGACATCACCCACCCTTCCACCTGTTAGTTATCTCCAGGGGAGGAGCTTACTCTTCCCACCATCCTGAACTTTAGGCCCAGGAGATCTCAGAGAGCCTGGGGAGCTGGGCCAGCTCCAGAGCTCTGATGGGGGGAAACAAAGAGGAGAAAGAAGCCTTGGGCTTTGCAAACTTTCACTTCTCACCTCACATTGTCAGTGGTGCCTAAGACCAAATAACTTGATTTTCACCTGTAGGGTCTTGTGCAGTGCTCAAGAGGAAGAGCCAGAGATAAAAGCCATTCCATTTGACGTCAGCATTCCTACTGAAGATAAAGCATTTCTGATCAATGAATCAAAATAAGGCAGTTTTTCTTGATTTTGTTAGTTAATTTTGCAGCCAGAGGCGATTGCAATGTGGGATTGGAGCACTCCTTGGCCAAGGTCTCCAGTAGTCCTCAGGTCCAGGCAATGAGCTCCAAAATGCAGCCCATATCAAGCCCTTCCTTGCTGCAGGACCATGAGCCAGGAATGGGTACACATAGCTCCTCATGTGCCAAATGCAGTTTTACTTTTGGTTTTATTTCCTCTAACTTCTGTTGTGGAAGGAAAAGAAAGTAAAAGCAACAAACAAAACTGTATATGGAATATATAATTTTGCTAATAATGCCTGAAAAGTGAGATTAAAATTTTGCAATATTCCAGGAGCTGTCGAAGTCCAGGTCAGCTCCCACAGCAAGAGATTAATTTGCAAAGAACAGTGTTATTCTGCCTTGTGTCTTTCAGAACATCTTGGAATTAAATCTCAGGTTTTTTTGTACTGGGCTGACAAATTATCTGCTTGCTTTAAAACTCTATTTTCAAGTCTTGTAAGCAACCTGTGACTAGAAATGTTGTCTGAGGTGGTACAAAGTCCAAATAGCAGCTCACCCTGCAGCAAGGATCAAATTCCACTGCTGAATGTGACGTGCCACTCTCTTTTGCCCTGACCTTGGGATCTTGCTACTTCATATGCTTGGAGAGCAGAATTTAAACTGGTAATAATGATAATTAACAACTGATAATAAATTGCCCTTAGAATATGTTTTTCCTCCAAGAATCTTTAGGTGTTTTAGAGCTCCTGGGAGGCTCTGGTCATGCTCAACATCACACCTCTCCCTGAATTGTTTTTGTTCACTATTGTTTCAAGCATCACCATGTTAGCAGGATCTGAACAAGGGGGAGTGGTGAGAATAATGGAAACTCTTTATGTTGGATTACTTTGTACCACATGTGCGACTCATCTTTATTCCCTATGATTTTGGTGGGATTTGCCACCGCAAATTACCACAATTTCATTCAATCCATGTGTAAAGTGGCCCTGAAAAGATAATTCTGCCCCAAATCATCCTTGAGGATGGGTGAAAGGCATGGCAAATCATGTCCTTCAGGAGCTTTTGTTACTCTTATAAAATATTTTTTGTATGTCTTCCACAGATAAGTCAGAGTAGACAAGAACCTGAAAAAACAAAATGAAAACGAAATAATGAAAAAAAATTGCTAAAGCATTACTGACAGCGAAGGATGAAGGGCAGGTGTAAGAGATGATCCTGTGATGGATAAGGACAGATTAAACATGTCCCTTTTCTCCCACAGAGGGAAATCTGAGCTGCTTTTAACTCTTTGCTCGGAAATGTTTATCTCTGTAAATCTGGAAATAGCCACATCTCTGGGAAGCTGGCCCAAAGCTATCATCTGACTAATTTAACCTGTAAGTAAAAGAGAAGTAACTTCTCAGTGGAGAAATTTCCTGTGGAAACCACCCACGAATAGAGTCAACGTGACAGGCAATCTTAGGTCAGACCAGAGCCCACATCAGCAGAATTCAATTGTTGTGGCTACTCATGAAGAGTCACTTGTTCAACAAGTTAGAGCCTATTAATATACAAAGCTTTAAAAATCTCTGTTATTTTGTGTTTGAAACAGAATCACAGAATGGTTTGGGTTAGAAGGGACCTTAGAATGGTCATCTAGGGCAATCCCCCTGCCACAGGCAGGGACACCTTCCACTAGACCAGGTGAAAAGCCCCATCCAGCCTGGTCCTGAATAGGGCAGAGTAATACAAGCTTTTACTTTTTCCTCGAGATTTTGGAACATTTTCTACCAGAGGTGTGGATCCCTTTGTTCCTGTTGGTTGCCATAAGCCAAACCCAAACTTGCCATCACAGGCCGCTCCAGAGCACAGCCTGGATGCTGAGGTCACAGACTGAAGCCACAAACTGAAAGTGATAAGGTCCTTTGCATTCCCTGGCACTCAAGGCTTCTCCAGTCAAGCTGCAGACAGTGAGGAATTCATCCCTCCCGAAGAGTTCTCATTGTTCCTCCTGTTTAACACACAGGTAACGTGAGCCACAGAGATGTTTAAACATCCTGGCCAAGGTCTTGGAGGAGTCTCAGTCACAGATTCAGAAACGGATCAGATGTCTCCTCTCCAAATCCTGCTGATGGAACATGGTCAAAAGCTCCTTGTCCCATCACCTCAGGTAGATTCCTTTGTGCTGAATCACTGCTAGCAAAAGGAATATAATAATTAGAATAATTAACTCCTACATAAGCAGGGCATGATGCAGTTTGCAGAGAGCTCCAAGAATTCCTTATCAGTAATTCATATCTGAGTAAATAAAAGCACTGGAAAGTCAAATCACTCAACCCAAGGCCTATCCTTTTCAGTCACAGGCATGTCTGGGATCAGAGAGGTTGCTGTGAACTCCTGAAACCCAGCCCTCCTCAAGCCAAGGTACTGGAGTGCCAAAGGGGGAGGTGACACCAAAGGTGAGTGAGAACACAATCTTATCACATGCCTACAAGCCATCCCAGAAAGGCTGCTTGCAACACCTCATCCTTGGAGCATTCAGCATGTGATCAAGGCCACATTTTGCATGTCAAATTTCCCAGCTGGAGACTGGGCAATGCCCATGAGGAATTTGGGTGTGTTTGCATAAGTGTACCTTTATCCAGACGTTGAGCATGCCAGGAGGAGCAGCACAAGCATGTCAGCTAGAAGAAATGCTACTCAGGATTTGGTAAAAACCACATTTTTTTCAGGAAGTTATGCATGACTGACAAAAGTCTGCCTTTCTCATGCCCTTTTAGACTTGGTCTCCAGGACTGGTCTTCAGAAAAGTGACAAAGCCAATGCTTCAACAGGAGTTCCATTCCTGCAGAAACCACACTGAGGTTTTTTGTTTGTTTTCCTTGGAAAAAGCCTACAGGTTGCTATGCACAGCATTCCTAATTTACCCAGCCATCTGCAGCACAAGGCTGGTGGTGAATCAACACCAGCTGGAGCTCAGCAGAAGCATTTAGGTTGCAGTTATGCCGGGCTATGTTCTGAACCTTCATTAATGCGAGCCTCCCAACTGCTTCTAATATCTACTGATGTTCTGATTGATCAGATCCTCACCACAAGAGCAAGCAAGAGGTCCTGACATTGCATTTAACTCACAGTCCACATGCATTCCTAGATGACTGTTGGTGCCACTAAGCAAACTGGTTTTAATAATCTCCAATTTTCAGTTCATCCTCCAAAATCTACCCTCCTTTTGCTCTACAAGTTCCTCAAAAGCTGCTTCCTTCAATTTTCCAGGACCCAGAGAATCAGACAACATATGAGACCTTGGGGAAAGCAAAGTTGTTTATTTGTTTGTTTGGTGTGGGAAGATGCTGGGATCAGCTCTCAGATCTTTCAGTCAATATGTTAGATGAAGTCCAGGTCACCTGGAGGATTCCCTGCCCTGTTTGTGAATCACAGGAGAGGAATATAAAGTTGAATGTGTACATTTTGTCAAAACTGCGACTTGGTGTCATCTTACAGCCCCTCTCATTTGGTCAAACTGATCCAAGTTCCTAATAATGGTTTCACTAACCAGAAGAATTAAGTGCAAACAAATGTGTGGGGCTTTGAGGTACCTGGTTTCATGGAAGATGTTCCAGCCCATGGCAGGAGTTTGGAACTACATTATCTCTTCTGACCCAAACCATCCTAGAATTCTCTGAACTTGGCTATTGGTAAACACAAGTGTATAAAATCAATCATTATTGAGTAAATGAGCTGAAATCCATAATTTTTACACCTGAAAGGCTTTGTACTCCATAAATAAGGGCAAGTTCAACTAAAACTGGTTGGTATTTTCTCTGGAGCCCCAAATATCTATGCTCACACCAGAGGAGACCTGGGTGTTGCTCATCTCCCTTATGTTGAAACCCTTTTAATTCTCTCTGATGGTTTTATAGATGATGTAAAACACTCACACTTTATGGTTCATCTTCCCCTTTGCCTTGAGTGTGGACTGGGAGATGCAAAAGCTTCTACATGGCCTTTGGCTTCATCTACAGGAGCAGGAGAGCCGAACAGAATCCATTTTGAATTTCTTCATTTCATAAAATTAATAACCACATTCTGGAGCAGGTAGAGAGGAACGTGTGTATTTTGAACTCCTGCTACACCTGAGAGTGAATCACAGAATCACCAGGTTAGAAGAGACCTTCAAGATCATCGAGTCCAATCCAGCTTTAACATCTCAACCATGACACTGAGTGCCACATCCAGTCTTTTTTTAAACACATCTGGGGATGGTGACTTCACCACCTCCCCAGGCAGACTGTTCCAATACTTTAACACCATTCCCACATTTTAAGACCACGAAGGGCAGGAACACACCCACAAAATGCCTTAGAACAACTCCAGCTCCTTAATACTGGAAGAGGTGGATTTTAGGTCTGGCTGTCAAGGCTCTTCTCACAAGGATTAAATCCTGAGACACGTCAGAAATTACTTGTTGCCTTGCTCCATAAATTCCATCTTTCCTAGGCCTGGAACAGTTTTGAACCACTAGTTTTTTGTCCTGAGAAAGCACAGTCAAGTTCCATTCTTAATACTACTTAATACTACTGCAAATTCAATATATCTTCACTGAATTCAATTGATTTGATTCAAGCTGGTTGAGACTGGAACATGACATAGAGACAGACCCATTTCTTTAGCTGCACCTGTCCTGTCACAAGTCCCTCTAACATTTCTTCACTTATTTTAATGTGAAGGATGCTTTGTATCTGCTCAGTTAACTCAACAAACCCATTATTTGACAAACTCTGTTACAGAATCATAGAAGGGTTTGGGTTGGAAGGGACTTTTAAGATCATCCAGTTCCAACCCTGCCATGGGCAGGGACACCTTCGACTAGACCAGATTGCTCCAAGCCCCATCCCACCTGGCCTTGGACACTTCCATGGATCCAGGAGCAGTTACAGCTTCTCTGGGAAGCATATCTTTGTTTCCCTCTGACCTTCACTGAAGGATCTGCTCAAGCTTCATAAATTTATGCTGATAATGCAGAACATCCTATAGCCAGACACAGATTAGAAAGAGCAGCACTGTAGCTCCCAGTCAATATCTTTTGCCTGGGGCTTGCTTATTCTCAGATAACAGTCCTTAGGTATTTTCTTTTTGCTTTGCTATGAATTTTGAAGGGAAACAGCACCAGGTTTTTATCACCAGACACTGTTTTTTGTTTTTGTTGTTGTTGTTTGTTTTTGTTTTGGGGTTTTTTTTTGGTTTTTTTTTTGCAGTCAGCCCATAAAAATAGGATCTATCTACTAATTATTCAATCTGATGATCCTGGAAGTATCCTCTAAGCCCACTCCTGGAGGGATCACAAGGGAGCCAAGACGTGGCGTGGCAGTAGATGGCGCTGAAGGCCTTGGAGCCCATCAAGGAACCCTGATCAACCCACTCCCACCTTTTAGGGCTTCCCAAAAAATCATCCATCACTCTATTCTCCTCTTACAGCAGAACACAGCTTGCCACTGAAACCTGAGGCATCCTGACACCACGTGCTGTGGATGATGGTTAGAGGGTCTAACTGGGAGTATGAAAGTGGCAACAAGCCAGGGACCACAGAAGATGCCTGGGTTTGGACAGCAGCCCTGTGTAGAGCCTTTTCCACTGCCAGTCTGTCTGGAGGGTTCCACAGAGCCACAGAGCAGCTGATGGCTCCTTGCTCTGATCTCAGTAATCTCTCCAGAGGCAATTTATGTTTATAGATTCAGAAGTGTGTCTCCAGTTATAGAAGTGCTGCAAGGTGGCTCCAAGGCACTGTCTGCCACTGTCACCGTGAAACTCCTGGGGACTCGTGACAGCGCCCAGATCAGGAGCCATCCTACTTCCTCTTATCTGATAGAGCACTGCTGTATCTTAGCTGGAACTTGACACGTGATTGAGAAAAGAATGCTGTGACCTCCCAGACTTCCCTGCCTGTTCCTCTGATGGTTTCAAGAAAATAAAAGCAGAGGAAATTATTCCTTTGGCCTGCTCTGTAGGTGATACTCAAGTGGTGTGGCTGGAGGCTGTACCTCATGGTGACTGGGACCACAAAGGTTTCTTAGCTGAAAAAAAGCAAATTTGTGTCTTCTACTGGTGGGTAAAAGAAATGCACATTTCCAGCTACCCACAGCAAGGAGCAATGGAAGGATGACTTCAGGTGGAGAATGTGCCATATTGAAGCACTTTCTGGCGTGACTGAGTTGTGCCTTCTGTACCTCAGAGAGAACAGAGATGGCCAGATCTGCCTGATCCTGGCTCCCTGTCCAATCAGCTGAGTCAAAGGCACATGGAGGTTTAGTCACCTAAGTCTAAACTGGACATCACACCTGCTGCTTTCTCTGGGAGCTGGGCATCACCCACTTTTCCCTTGAATTTAAATTGCAATATGGGCACTGCTGGGGCACCTCAGTTAAGTACTGTGTGTTCCTGGCAAATTGGTGTCATAGAGGCACTAAAAGTAGATAAGGATAAAATATGTCCTTAATTGCTCGTGAGGCTGGGAACAACCAGACTTGGGCCAGACAAGAATCTCCATGCTACCCTTAATGCCTCTTTGAGTTATCTGTTCCAATTTGGGAGCCTTACCAGGGCAGTGGAGAAATACCCTGAGGATCATATCAGAATAAACCCCAGCTCCATAAAATACTCAGGAGACTATCCCTCTTTTTCACACCCTTGTAGACATTGGGAAAAACCTTCCCCTGGGGCCAGTTCCCTGACCTCCAGCAGCCCATGGTTATTCATCACATCGAAGCTCATTGTGACCATTTTAGAGAGGAAATTAAGCTTCTTGCTGAACACCCCTTATCTAATCTCCGTGGTCAGTATTTCCACCTTGCTTGCACTAAAGACATTTCCTGAAACATCCATAAAGCTGGGACAGATCAAAGGACAGTTATCACGGGTTTGTGCCTGCTCACAGTGAGGGGAAGCTTTTCTCACAGCTGCAACACTACCACGTTTTACCTGCAGCCTCATTAAATCAGACCTTGGCTGGAACTCTACAGTGGCCATGTGGTCAAGCCAGGAACTTACCCTCTTTAGTCACATAAGGACATTTCATTCTTCTCATGGCAGTTACCTTTAGATGATCAGGATATTGATGCCTGCACTGGATCCATATTGATTCTGCAAAGTACAACAGGTGTGTGTTGTTTTTTTTTAATGAACAGGAACAAGGGCGTGTGGTGACAGGTCAAGGGAGAATGGCTTTTAACTGGAAGAGAGTAGGTTAAGATTAAGTATTATAAAGAAATTCTTCCCTGTGAGGGTGGGGAGGCCCTGGCACAGGTTGCCCAGAGAAGCTGTGGCTGCCCCATCCCTTGGAAGTGTTCCAAGTAAGGTTGGACAGGGCTTGGAGCAACCTGGTCAAGTGGAAGGTGTCCCTGGCCATGGTAGGGGGCTGGAATGAGATTGAATTTAAGTTCCTTTCCAACCCAAACTATTCTGTGGCTTTTAATTAATTGCTCCTGCTGAGATTTACTCTGGCTGGGATAACAAGTGCCGTGTGCTAACTTAATTCATCCCAGAAATATTCCCATAAAAGCCCATGCTGGTGTTAAGCACACCTCAATGTTCATAACTAGACAGATGGAGAAAAGATGCACATGTGTGTGTGCCAAGACTGAAATGGCATCATCTGTCATGCATTCTTAAAAATTCTCATACTCTTGCAAACATCTGATTTATGCATTATTAATGCCAAGGCACCCAGATTATCATTTCCAGCACTGTGTACTCCTATGTAGGTGAACGTGGGTGGATAGAGATACATGTATGTTAAATACTTTAGCATACACAGATTAATATGTAAACATTTCTGGGTGCAAGATTAGAAGTGGATAGGCAAATGTGTGGTGCAGAAGAAAAGCTCAGATATCCAAAAAGAAATCTTGTGCACCTAGATGTTAAATTGCTAGAAATCCCAGCATATTTATAACAGATCTTGCCATCTCCTTTCCTCCCCTTCCTTAGCAGATGAAAGTGTGCCTGGGTTTGCTGGGATCAAAGGCATCCATCATGCACGAATGAGTGTGCTCCCCCGTGACACAGAGAAACAAATACTTGGATGCTGACTGGCAATAAATAAATACCTGCCAGTGTTTATTCCACACCCCAGGGTGGGGCTGGCACTCGAGCTGATCAAGTGAGTCCCTTTTGTTTGTTTTGTCGGTCTCCGGGGGGCTTTTCCCGTGATTTCCCAGCCCTCTGGCAGGGTTTGGCAGGCAGGGTCTGACATCCCTGCTCTGTGTAACAAGAAAAGCTGCAGAGGTGGGCTGGGGACCGGCTCATCAGGGAGGTTTAATGAGCAGTGTGGGGAAAGGAGAAGCATCTCCCTAAATACAGAGTGAGTCAAACTCACCACTGGCGAAGGGAGAAGAGGACCTGGAGCAGAGGAGGCGTTGACAAGGCACCGTATGTGCTCTCAGTCACATCCTCTGCTGTTTACTCAAGCTGCAGGGATGTGAGCAGAAGTTAAACCTCATTTAGGTCACATATGCCTTTCTCTTTGCTCAGTGCCGGAGTCAAAACATCCCGTGGGCAAGAGGAGGAGATGAGGACCCAGTGCATTGTCTGGAAGATGAGATAGGACTTGATGCACAGTCCTGGACTAGGAACCAGGCCATTTCTCCCAGCAGAGAGCTGGTTTTACTTCTCTCTAAAACCTTCTTTTCTGTTGTCATTGTTGTTGTTGATTCATGATAGCTAAGTTTAGCTTATCTGAGACTTTATTTTCATAATCAAGCAGATTTGCATATCTAATAAACTCGGTTCCCAGCTTGTTCTGCAAAGCAAACACTAGCTGGCAAGGAATTTGTTAGATATATGCAGCTAAACAATAGGTATGGTTTGCTTCCTCATCTCCTGCCCACCCACCCAGCCTTTCCAGCGCAGCCTCTGGGCTCTGCATAAAACCATGTGCCCCTGGAGTCAGAGAGTCAATCTGGGACCTCTGACATCCATCTGCTGAGCAAAGCCAGAGGGAGCTGTGCCAGGAGCCCCACTCCAGGTAACCCAAATCACCTGGCCCAATCTCGTGCAATTTAGATGTGGGGCAGTGCTAGGGCCATCACTTCCAGGGATGGGGCAGCAACAGCTTCTCTGGGCAGCTTGTGCCAGGACCTCACCACCTTCTCAGCCAAGCATTTCTTCATTTTATCTAATCTAAATTTCCCCTCTTT
Organism: Cyanistes caeruleus; assembly: GCF_971803275.1. NCBI lineage: Eukaryota > Metazoa > Chordata > Aves > Passeriformes > Paridae > Cyanistes > Cyanistes caeruleus. The sequence goes on along the minus strand of NC_141704.1, from coordinate 3,820,901 downwards.
TAGTTTAAAACACTTCCTCCTTGTCCTATCACCACCTATGTAAAAAATCACCCTTCTTTTTATATGCCCCCTTCAGGTACTGGGAGGTGTCTTAAGGTCTCCCCAGAGCCTTTCCCTTCTCCAGGTCATCACCCCCAGCTCTCCCAGCCTGTCTCCAGAGCAGAGGGCCTCCAGCTCTTGGAGCATCTCCATGACCTCCCCTGCACTATCTGCAACCCTCTGCTGTTGGGGTCCAGGAGCTGGAGGCAGTTCTGCAGGTGGGGTCTCACTGGAGAAGGGCAGAGAGGGAGAATCCCCCCCTTGACCTGCTGCCCACATTTCTTGTGATGCAGCCCAGGATGCACTTCAGTCACAACTCCAGGGAATCAACTGGAGGACCCCTCTCACCAGGAGGCCACAGGTAGGGATGGATCACAACGTCAGTGCTGCTTCTTGTCTCTCTTGCAGCAACAGCAGAGAAGAAAAAGGAGACTTCAAGCCCTGTGACCAAGCAGTGGGAGAGCTCTCCACCATCTGCCTGCTGGTAAATTAAACATGAGCTTTGCCTGAGTACACGCCAATTACTGGAAAAGGCTGACTGTGACATGTGGTGACATCCTCCCCCTCGCTTCCTCTTTCCCCCGTGTGAGCGCAGCCGTGACTCTGGTTTTGAGCAGCTGAGCCAGCGCCAGGCAAAGATGCAAATCTCAGTAGTTTCTTCCACTCACCACGTGTGACAGGGCTGCATTTGCCAGAGAGATAACCCCCCTCTGCCTGAAACACCGCTGCACTCACAGCCCCTGCCTGCCCCCAGGCTTCCTCCTCCTATGGAGGAGCCAAAGTTGCCTGCCTCAGGCTTTGTAGAAATGGATGGACAGAATGCACCTGAAGTCCAGCAGTTTTATGGCTTAGGCTGGTTGCTGTTAACCTTTTCCAGCCTGGTGGAGGGTTAGGAATACAACACAATGCCTGGTTGTCAACTGCAAAAGGACCTGCAAATTTTGCCCCTGGCAGCGCCTGCCAGGCAAGGCATAGATTGTAAATCAAATCATCAGCCCTAATAATTGCAATCTCAAGAAGCTAAAGAAAGTAAATATCCAATTTGGATATCAGTTAGAGGTTGTCCTGTGCTTTATGACTCCTCTGCTCCATCAGGAGATAGTGATAGGACAAGGAGGAGCAGTTTTAAACTAAAAGAGGAGAGATTTGGATTAGATGTTATGGAGAAATTCTTTACTCAAAGTGTAGTAAGGCACAGGAATAAGTTGCCTGGAGAAACTGGGACTGCACCATCCCTGGAAGTGTTCACGGCCAGGTTGGATGGGGCTTGGAGCAACCTGGTGTCATGGAAGGTGTCTCTGCCCATGACAGGGGGCCTGGAACAAGATGATCTTTAATGTTCCTTCCAGCCCAAACCACCCTGTGATTCTGTCAGCATCTGCCCCATTAGACAACATCCCCTCTGCTGCAGTCCCCCAACCCCAGCAGTTCCTAAACTAGAAGGCAGTGACTGAAGTGAGGTGAGAGCAGAAGGCTGATGTGCCCTATGGGAGCATTGCTTGCTTGGGATTGACTAATAGCAGGTCTCAGGATTGCAGAAAATCTGTAACTGGGACCATGGGGGAGGAGGAGGATGTGTTTCTACCTTGTCTCTCTTTTGAGAGATGCCCTGGCTAGACTTGAAAGCAGAATAGGCTCCACATCCGAGCCCTGGTTTTGATCTCTTCCCATACAGGTTCATGAATCAAACTGCTGCAGATCCAGGTGGGTGTGTGGCTCTTCCTAGAGGCCCTAACAGAAATTTATCCCTCCAGAAATCACTGAAGTACCCCTGGGGATCACAGGCAGTGAGAAATGAGACAATTCACCACTTCTGTCAGACCATTCCTGGACAAATAAGCCAAACACAGGGTTTGAGCTCCAACAAATCTATCCTGAATCCACTCTCTGGATACCTCTCTGGCCTCCTGGCTCCCAAGATGCACAGATGAGCTCATGCCACTCCTCAGGCATAATTACAGTGATAGTAACAAAGGCAACAATGATAATAGTAATAATAAAAATACAACTTTTCTGTCCATCAAGGCCAGACCTGCCTTGGGGTGATTTGCACATGTACAGATCCCAGCACAACACACAACTTTCAGTGCTTCAACAACCAGAGCTGGCAGCTGAGGGAGGAAATATTTTGTGCCTCTGCCCAAAAATGGTGTAAAACCAGGTGTTTTCCCACACCTCTCCATGTGCAAGCAGTGGGGATGGAGTTTCCCTCTGAGTGTTGGGACTTTCCTGGGCTGTGCATGGTGTGGCCATGGTGTGCATCATGCTCATGTGGCTGCAGCTGCTCCCAGCCCTACCCAGCTCATCCATCTTGGTTATTGTCCCCCTGACAGCAGAATGCTGCCCTCAGCTGCATTACACAGACCTTGTAGTTACAATCCACACAATCCTGTGGTCCACAGGCTGCACCTGTGGTCAAAATCCTTCTCAGTGTGCCTCAAATCAGGAGCTGATTTGAGCACTCTGATTTATTCTGGGAGAGTACTTTTGGGCAGCAGACACCCTCAGCTGATGCATGTACCCAAACTGGGTGATGGGTAGGGTGTGACTGCACCCTGGCATCCCCTGCACTGCTCCTGGTTAGTCCAGGCCACACACCAGGGACACACCAAAACTCCACTGATGACCCCTGCCCTGACCCTTTGCCAGTAGAAACACAGCCTGGCATGTAGATGCAGAGAGCTTCAATTTTTGACAAACCAACATTTTCATCTAGGAAAAAAGCTCACCCAGAAGAATCTTGCGTGGCTCTGCCTGCATTCCCAGCCTTACTTAAACACAGATGATTTCTCCCAGCAGCCACAGCCCTGCTCTGATCCCTGCCTGCTCGAATGAGCTCCTACAGACAGTGGCTATAAATAATCCCAGCTAGCTTCAAGAATGACCTCCCTGACAGATTTATTTACTGCAGGCATGACCAGCACACAGTGATTTTGCTCTTTGCACATAGTTGTTTGGGCCCTTTGGTTAATTACCTAGAAGAGGATGCTACTGGATTTCCACCCTGGAATATATCAGTTTTTGATGGCTTCAGTGCTGTACTCTGTCTCAGCAGAGGTGATGATAACCCAGAGAGGTTTGCAGCTAATGGGATCTGTCCAGTTCACCTGAGGACACCGGGCCTGATCCTGATACAGCCATTAGGTCCATTTCCTTGGATGGATTTATTCCTAAGCCCTCCCAGTAAATGTTTCCTTATCCAGAGGTATCTTGATCTCTGGCATTTGCCTGCTGAGGCATGAGGTGATTGTGAGTGAGAGTGGATCTCCCACGCAGCCTGGCCTTGGACTCCACCCTTCAAAATTGAACCCAAACCTCTTCCAGAGATGGATTCCACAGCTGTTTATCTCAAATCAGCTCTTCAAAACGATAGAGGAATTTGGCAGCTGCTTAATATTTCCCTTTACCTTTGCATGGGGGCATACACATCCCCTTTTGGAGCAGGGACAGTTGGCTTGTGCTCATTTAGCATTTCAACACTGGTTTTCTGGACAGTTAGTGTTTGTTAGCTGTTGCTCGTGTTCCTTTGGCATTGATGGTTTAGTTTTAGGTGGTTCTGTGAGGAGCAAGGAGTTGGATGTAATAATCTAAATGGGTCCCTTCTAACCTGAGGTGTTCTACACTCCTACAGCTTTGATCCATAGCCTGCAAGAGATGCATAGACATGAGAACTCCATCCACAGCCAGTGGATGGGCTGGACATTGGGACTGTGTGGGCTCCTGCATGCTCTTGGCAAACATCACGCTTTCCAAAAATCCTGGCTGTGCCAAAGACAAGCCATGAAACCAAATCCTCTCTTCCAGGCTAGCACAAAAACCCTCCAGGGCACCCAGAAAGATAAATACTTTGCAATGCATTGCAATGTCACCGGGAAGTACCAGAGGGGCAGATCCCCAGGTTGCATTTGAGGGGGGAAAAAAAAAATAAATAAATTTGAAGAGGCTACTAAAGAAGCTGCAAAAGTCAAATTTTGTGTCTCAGACACACAAGCAAACCATGTCAGTGGCAGCCCATCAGGCAAACCCAACACGTGCACGGGCTCACCCGGTGGCATCCCTTCGATTGCCTGGCTTAGCTTAACCCTCCCAGCTCTGCTGAGTCAGCCTTTCTGCAGGAAAATCAGCTTCACAGCCATCCCGGGCTGGCTGACACCCTCACAGCCCTTAATCACCCTCCAGCCTGTCCTTCCTGGCCCTTGGAGCAGCCGTGCAGGCACTGGGGAGCAGAGCTTTGCTAGGAGGGGCTTTGGGAAGAAGGTGCAGACAGGCTCCGATCAGCTCAGCAGATAGGAAAGTAATTAATACCCGGGATAAAACCACCAAGGGCAGACAGGTGGGCTTTGTGCTTCAGCCCAGACCTCCCAGCCTCTCTCCCTGTCTGGGGCACTGCTGATAGAGCTGCTGAGAGCATTTCCAGGGATGACAGTGCGGTGCCAGAGATACCAGGCTGAGTCACATCTGCATTCCTGAGGCTGCTCTTCTCTCCTGGGTCTCCCAGGAGGTGCCTGGGGTGGCCTGGAGTGTGGACAAAATGGGTGTCCAGCCCTGTGCAAGACAATGGCAATGAAAACCCCATTTCATCTTTAATGAGTGATAAAGGGTCACCCCCATTCTCCCATCAGTGGCTCTTTCTCCCCCAGCATTACACCAATGCAGTGGTCTCCAACAAGGGAATATTTTTTCAAAAAAGGCCAACGCTTCTTTAAAAACATCTTCAACAAAACAGGGAAAATGATATGTCAGTTTATGAGGTCAAAAAGAGCTTCAGAAATTTTGAAAAATATCAGTTTCCATCCCATTTGGACAGGAAGGTATTTTTATTTTTATTTATGTTTAGAAAAGAAGATCTCTGGTGAACCGAGATCCTTGGTTTTCAGCCAGCTGTAACCATGAGTCCTTCAAACCCTTTATTAAAACTTTTCTGGCTTAATTCACTTTCTTACAGTCCCATTTCTCTCCAGGGTTTGCAGATTCCTGCAAGTGATTTTATTTAAGGGTTGCAGGTGGACTTTTTTCCCCTCTGCAACAGACCCCATCACAGACAAAATTGTGCCTAAACCAGTCTCTGTGCACTGGCCATGCTCAGAAATATTCACCATAAACCACTTAGCAAGTCTGGAAAGGCATCCCAGTCATTATTTCAAATCAATTATGGTGAATATAAATGCATTATTATTTTCTTATGCCTTGCTTATACAGCAGCCAGTCCTTGCTAGGTAAATTATAGCCAGATAATAACCTCCCTGTACCAAGTGACTTCAAAAAGGCAGGCTCATCCACACCAGTGATGGTGTAAAAATGTCACTGAAAAAGTGCCCGAGTGGATGGTAGGAAAGACTGGGGCAAAATACCAAAACAATGCTGAAGGATGAGGCAGGCAGAGAGAATAAGGTGGATGTGTGGCAGGCAAGCACATCTGAACTTGTCACAGGTGAATCAAGGCTGGCAGGAGGAGGAGGGAGTGAGTCAGGGCACCAGTGCGGTGTCACCGATTGGAGAGGGTGACATTAATGCTGCCTGAAAGGGAAAAGAGCAGTCCTGGACTGCCAGGGTAAGCCACAGTCCCTGCAGCAGCACCAGTGGGAGAGGCAGGAAGGCAATCAGCCGTGAGCACTGGTGCCATCAGCCTGACATCCTGCTGAGTTGTGTAGGGACATCTGAGGACAGCGTGGCTGCGCTGTGCGATGGGGTGATGTAGTGGGTCTCACACAGGTGACACAGGTGTGTGAGAGCCTCAGCCTCCTGTTACTCTGTCACTGATGGATCAGTGCCCTGGGGCAATGAGTGGCTACAGATGGACCAAGAACCAGAGAAATTCAAGGTGACATTTGCTTCGGTGTGCTGCCATACCGTGGTCCCAAGGGAGGACGTTGGTATTTTTAGGTGCCACCAACCTCTAAACCAACTCATCCCCTGCTATCCAGAAAGCCTTCTCCTCTCTTCATCTCCAGCTCTGCCCACAGGTTGGCACCCAGCTTTGGTGGAGGCATCCAACACAGGCTCTCCAGCCTGGTTTGGATGACATTTATCAAAATGCTGGGTTTTCTTTCTGCTGATGCTCAGGCAGTCATTTGGGTGGATAAAGGCAGCAAATGGCAAGACACAGCTCTGGAAATATCTCCTCATAATGACCAAAATCACAGCTTAATTGTGGGGTTTGAGCTGCAGCTAGAAATATCTGGATTTGGGGCTGTGCTCATTCTTGAGCTGCCCTCCCCCGTGGTAATTATTCGTTAGGTCTTAATTACTGTTTCTCTCTGTAGCTCTAATTCAGATGCATTTTTTGGTCACAACCTCTGCCACCCACTTCCCTAACTTCTTTTCTGAGCCACCAACATCAAGTTGTTGTACAAAGAACACTCAGAGAATCACTCTTAAAGTGATTTAAGAGAATCACTCTTACACACCAAGTAATGTTTCCTGGTGTCTGTCTAGGAGGGGATGCAATATCAGTCTGCACCTTCTATTAGAGGGAGAAGCAATTCATAAACTTGGGGGATCCCAAATACTGTCCCTTCAGACCATGTTAGATACTAGATCAGCAAGAAAAAAGTCTCCCTGCTCAGCAAGCTGGGTGACAGATACATCAGCTGGGTTTTATCTGGCTTGCCCTGAGGCTCACCAAACTCAGGAACATTGTTCCAGTGCCAATTAGATTTTCTTTAGGGTTGTAGGAGATAACATCCACAGAAGACCTCTTACCTCTCAAGGCATTCAGGCCACCATCAGCCGAGCTGGAGCTTCTGGGTCCACCCATGCCCACCCCAGAGCAGACACAGCTCCTGGGGATGGGCCACAGAGCAGGGCACGTCTGGGTGGAACATGAGAGGTGAAGCTGACTTTGATGTAGGCACTGCAAATTAATTTTCTAGAACAGGATCATGGGATAGTTGGGGTTGGAAGGGACATTTAAAGGTTATCTTGTCCAAACTCCCTGCAATGAGCAGGAACATCTTCAGCTAGATCAGGTTTTTTGGGGTTATGTCAATGTTTCTGGTGTTGACTCTTGCCACTACTCTTCCATCCACATGATATAGGGTCTTCCAGCATTGCTTACAAATAAATCCAATTTTGATACACTTTTTCTACCCACCACACCACTCAGCCTCAAAGAGGACACAGGTGGACACAGGAACAATGGAAGTGTGAGGGACAAATATACACATCCACACAGCTTTCCATTAGCCATGAATGCTCCCCTGGGGATGGGGAAGGGGCCCTGACACTTGGCAGAGTTTAGGCATGGAGCAGCAAGATGGTGATTTGCACAGAGCTACAAAATAAATTTCCCATCTCTCAGCATGAATACCTACCTTCCCAGGAAGTATTGGTTGCAGCAAAGCTGCACAAGTGCATCTAGACCCCTGGAAATATTGCAAATAATTCCTACTAGAGCCCCTTGCAAAGCAATTCCCAAAAATAGCCATTTCTTTTTATATTTTTTCTCACAAATGGATAAAAAAGAAGAAAAATCCCCTCCAATCCCATGACATGAGGGCAGTCACTCCCCAGCCGGAGGCAGGTGAGCCGGGGCTGGCTGTGCTTCACCCAACGTGTTGCATTGTAAAGGTTTGCCCGTGGTTTAGTTAATCCCAGACACATTCCTGAGCCATCAATCAGAGCTGAGTCAGCCAGCGTGACTGGTCTGCCCTTTTTATTTTTTTTAGCCATCACAAGTTCTCTCGCCTTGTTTGCCAGCAGTGAGCTGGGGGTTTATTCTTTTATATTTTTTTTAAATAAAAATGGGACTTGACTGGGAGCAGGGAAATGTTCCAGCTGTCGAGTATAACCTTTAAAGCTCTACTGCCTCAAGGAGTTTCTCCTCTCTGGGATGCAGCTACAAAATGCACCACATGGAAGAAAAATAAAGGATGCTGCCTGGGATGGCACTGATTTCCCTCCCTTATTTGGGGGTGGCGTGACACAAGCCCCATCTTGCACATGGAAAGAGGAGAACAGATTTTTTTTGGGGGGGGGGGCGGAATTTTCTTGCAGAGCAGCCTTGGAAATGCTGCCCAAAGCCATTCTCAGGGAGGCAAAAACTTCCCCCATGCTCTTCCCACAAGGACAAGGTTTTATCATGGCTTCCAAACAGCCCCTGCCTGCCCTGGGGAGGGCAGGGGAGCTGTGCTGATGTTGTGGCTTCGTGTGACCTCAGCCCACCCCAGCTGGAGGTGTTATCAGAGCCCCTGCAGGATTCCCTGTGAGGTGGGTGCAAGGCTGCACTCTTTGCCCTAAAACAAGTGTTTTGTCTCTGCCTGGCTCAAGGAGATAGCCAGGTTGCTAGAGATAAAAAGAATAGCTTAAAAAAAAAAATAAATTCAAATCTTATGGCTGCTTCTGGATTTCCCAGAGAGCACGGGTCCTCCCTACCCTCAGGATGTGCACAGGGATGAGTATGGCCACAATCTCACACCTCAGAAGGTCCACCTAGAAAATATTATTATTGCAGATGCCACAATCACACTTAAAATGAGTGAACACCCTCCTTGGTGAGAGGGCTTGGAGCACAGAGCAGGTGGGAGAAAGGGGATGATCAGCAGCCAGCAGGAGCCAAACCACAGAGCTGAGCTGGGATGCACAGCACTCTGCAACTTTTAGCCCCTTTTCCTCCTGACAAGCTTTTAAAGATACAAATCCTGTAGTGGGACAAGCATCTCCACACAGAAAAAGCATTCACTCGAGGTGGGCTCCCAAAAACCATGTCAAATTACACCTTTCCCTCCTTCTCCCACTTTTTCTCTGGAACAATGAAATAAAATTAAATTAATTAATAAAAAGTCTACACACAACTCTACAGGGAGTTTTTCTTGCAGGTGACAGCTCCTATTTTCCTGCCTTCAGGGCAAAGGCAGCCCTGATCTCAGGGGACAGCTCTTGTCCAACCCTTCATTCAGCAGCCAGGTATTTGATTTCAAGAACTAAGACTAGGTTTGAATAAAATGCCTAGTCCTGCCTAAATTGCAGCCTAGGTTTAGATCTAGGCAGGACAAGTCCCAGTACATCACTTTTCTAATCAAGAGTGATGTAGCATGCAGAGCTTGGGGGGCTTTTGCTTGTGCTAAGCAGGTGTTAACACTTGTAGAATTCGTAGACTGGTTTGAAAAACACCTTCCACCAGACCAAGCTGCTCCAAGCCCCCTTCACCTTAGCCTGGACCACTTCCAGGCATGGAGCATCCACAATCTCTCTCCTATGAGAATTTTTGTTTATGAGGCAAAGGAACACGTGTGAGGCAGCACAGGGTGGCACATGGTGACCCCTAGGGTGTGAGAGCATGATTTCTAACACAAGGAGAAACCAGGTCACATGTGTATTTCAACAAGATATTTTATTGGTCCAGCAACTGCAAAATATACAAATTTCTGAAAGGCATACCCTGTTTTTAAGCTGGCACAGGTTTTTATCAGGCAATTATTCCAGATGTATATACAGGACAGTTAACATACCACAAATCAAAACAAAAAAGTAATTCCAAGTAACTACACCCTTCTCTCCAAGCTTTGCAGTATACATTAAATAAATAAAGAGTGCTTTCCTATAAAAAAAAATTAAAAAAATAAATTCAAGTATTCACAAAGAAAAAAAAAAAAAGAGGGAAAAAAAAAAAGATGGGGGAAGAAATCATTGGTTTGGTTTGACATGTCCTCTCTCCCAGTCTGCCTTGTTTGAGGCATCAACTGCCCAGTCCTTGGCTCTATTAACCAAAAAGATGGACAGCAAGTTTTTTGGGGCAGCTGTGATGGCACAGGGTTGACACCATTCCACCAACCCCTCCAGCACAAGAGGAACTCAAGAGAGCAGTTTTCCCAATGTTGGAAAACACACTTTGACCAAATTTCAGGTTTTTGTAGACCTACTGAGACATCTATTATTACTAAAGGATGAAAGTTTAGGGACTTTTTTTTTTCTGTTTTATATCTATATATATATACCCACACACAAATACACACCAAAACATCCGCAGAATTACGCGTGTACAGGATTGATCTGGGGACAGCCAGACGTCATGTTTGTATTTGCTGGCTTATCTTTTTGCAGCAGGAGGAGAAGAGAGATAAAACTCCCCATGAAGGAGGAAGTTGAAAAGAGCCAAGTGAGTGGCCTCCCCAAAACATTCATTTATCTGAAAGGCAGAGAAACCGAAAGCGCAGATGCCACCCCGGGCACACAAAGGGATAAGTTCATTTTTAATGAGGCTATTAAAACAGAAATAAAGCAGGGGGGAGTGTTCTTTTGTTTTATCTGTACAGGAATATGATACACATATGCACAAGCTCACACAGGCAGGGCACTGCCAGGACTTCCAGCCCCGTGGGACACGGGCTGAGCGCGGTCCCGGCGCCCTCCCGCCGTCGGTGCCGCTCCGAGCACAAGGCCGAAGCGTGAGGCACTGTGGTTCGCCTTTTCCCAAAGGAAAAACAGACCAAACCCACCCCCAAAACATACACACAACTCACAAAAAAGTAATTTCTCCACCAAATCTCTCCACCCCCATGGCTGGGGATGGTGTTCCCCACAGAGAGCACTGGGGAAAGCCATGGGAAGGGTGAATCCAAAGGGTTGCTCACCTCCAGTTCCCCAGCCTAGTGCTGCAGGAGCTGCTTTCACCTCCTGCCTCCAGCAAAAAAAACAAAACAAACATGATGGGCATGGAGACAGTGCTGCACATAGGTGGGGAAAAAAGACCCCAAACCCAACCCAAAACCCTAAAAAAACCACAAACCAATAATAATAATAAAAAAAAGTAATCCAAAATCCACAGACTTTTGCACAAAGCAATAGTGGTTAAATGCCACTTAAAACTGCTATCTCCCAGCCCAGGTCAGGCTGTCAACAATGGATCAAACCACTGGGAGTTGGCTGATGGGAGTCAGTCAGGACCTCACCCTGTTCCCCCCACCTCAAACACTGTAACAACTATTATTTTGTAGTCCCAGTTTTCCAGCATGCAAAATACAATTAAAAACAAACAGAAAATGTTGCCTGTATTCAGGCGTCCCCTGTTAAGGGGCAGAACTCAGAAAAAAATAAAGTAGTTATGCTTCTGCCACAAATAAAGTGCAAAAACCAAGCAGTTTCTAAGTATACACATATACACACACATGTGTGCATGTATATATAAAATTAAAAAAAAATACAGACAAAGCTGTCCCTTCTGGTGGCTTTTTTGTAGTCAGACAGGGACTTCTGCAACCCAGCCAGGCATCTGGCCACCTCCATAAGACCTGTGTGTCTACAAAATGCATCAAAGCATAGGGATTCAAACCCTTCCCAATACCTCCACTTCCATCTAAAAAAGAAGAAAGGGGAGATGAAGTACCAGCACAGCACCTCAAACAGTGCTCAGCCTCCCCAAAATTCAGCCCGTGCCTGAACTCAGACCATTCCTGGCTGCTCCCCAACATGAAAGCATCACCCGAGCTCCTGCTGGCCTGATTCCTCATGCACTGCAGGCAGCTTTCAACCAGTTTTAGCAGCAGATCAACATTCTCTGCAAACTCCTTTAAAGTATGTTGATTTAAAAAAAAAGTGAAAGAATGGGTTGGTTTTTTTTTATTAAACCCAGCAGTTCTTGCAGTGAAGGAGTTCACACAGCTGCTTTCCTGGTGCTCACAGATCTCCATGAGCCAGGCTGGCATGTGTGACCAGTTGTAGTGTGGGTGGGTGAGGGACTGCAGCACAGCATGTTAGGGGCTTATTCAAAAGTAATTAACAACATTAATAATAATAAAAAAAATGCAAAACCCTTTTACCCACCCCCCCCTTCCCCCTATTTCTCTGCTAACCCCACACCATCCACATATATACACACCCCACCCAGAGATGGATGGGTACCAATCATCTATACAGAAGATCCAAACCACTGAAAGGGAGGAAAATTAAACTCCTGTGCACTACAGAAGCACTTTACAGCTCGCTACAGGATGCTGGAGAGGAGAGCAAACGCTGCAGCCTGAAGAGCTGGTGGTGACCCCGGGAGGGAGCTGGGCTCCTCCGCCGCTCTCCTGCATCCCTCCCCCCTCAGCAGCGCGGGATTTTGCGGATGAACGGGCAGCGTGAGCGGAGCCTCGCCGCGGCCGGAGGGGACCGGTTTGTAAGCAAGCTTCGGGAATGGCGATGGGATGAGAAGCTGGCGGCGCCGGCAGCGCCAGCGGCCTCGCGATGGTGCCCACGGAGTCACGACGGCTTCTGGGAGTTGCTCATGTTCTGGAACGAGAGGGGAAGGAGAGGCGTTGGGGGCTGTGCTGGGGTCAGGCTCCAGCCCAGCAGCGGCTTCTAAGAACACATGAACGAGGGGACAAGGAGGAACAAAGCCACGCACGGGTCACTACGAAGCACCCACCACAGAGGAGAGGACACTGCCCACCCGAGGAGAGAGGCAGCTGGCTGACTCGCTGCCCACCCCCTCCTCAAGCATTGCCCGGCTTTAATTACAGAGTTAGACTTGAGATATCCCTTACAACTGAGCTAAACCCAAGGCAACCCTCCCACCTCACCCTGTCTGTCCTTCTGAAGCTGCTCTTTGGTCCACACAAGGCAAGGTGACAGAGGACCAACAGTGCTCATTCAAGCAGCCAAATTCAACATCTCTCCCTTGCTCCCTTCAAGGGTGGGCAGTGTCCCCCCACACCTGCCAAGGATGAGACCATTGTTTGTCCATCCTTAGCAATGCCAAGGACAGGCAGCTCCCACTGGCCATGCCAAGGACCACCAGTGGCAGAGCAGCAGCACAACTCCCCTGGTGACACCCCATGAATCTTCATGGGCCCAAGAGACGCTCCAGACACAGCCCTGGTACAGAGTGACAACAACAGGTACCCACCAGCACATGGTGAGGACCACAAAACCAGAGACGATCAGCTAAACACAAGCAGGACTAGCCCCGAGGAGAACATCTTCTCCAGGAGAAGCCCAGGGAACCACAAGGACATTTCCCAACTTACAAAACTACATGAAACAAGGTAGGGGAAAAAAAGGACTAGGAAACATCTAGGAAGGGTTTTTTGTTTTTTGGTTTTTTTTTAAATGCTTTTACTACCTAAGCTGCCTCTTACAAGCACCAGGAATCCTGACCAGGCTAAGAGGCAGAGTGGGCTGAGCTGCTCTTTCTCTCTGTTATCTAAGGAGACAGGAGGAGGGTCAGGAAAAGCCACATGCACCACAGCCATTTACCTTGGAAATATTAGCAAAGAGAAAACTTTGAGAAAGTGACAAACGGGTCTTCTTTTTAAGCATGAAAAGTGAAGGGGAGAAGAAGGGAGGTGATCAGGTGACTGTTCAAAAGTGCACTTTGGATCACAACCAAGCAAAAAGAAAAGAAATCATCACGCCAGGTAGTCCCACAACCCCCAGCCAGCTCAATCCCACAGCCAGGAGGACTCAGAGGTACTCAGCCACATCCCCAGCCTCTCCTGGTCCTCCTGGATGGGGATCAAGACCCCCAGTGTGAGGGCTGATGCAGTGAAGCACCCACTACCAACCTAGGTCCAGGATGCAGGTTGTGAAGGAGGTACCTTCCACCTCCCCAGCCCCATACAGGTTGTGACAGTGAGAGACTAAACCAGTGCACAAGACAGCAGCCTCCCAGAGCTAACAGCAGTGTGAATGTCACCAGGCCTTGGGTTTGGCAGGTCCTTGTAGGTCCCAGAAAAGCAGCTTTTAAGTCCCACACTAGGAGGTGGAGACAGGCTCCCAGCAGGTGTAGATTTTCAGCTTGCTGCTGCCAGCCTATACCTGGTGTGGGTTACCATCACTGCCTGCTCCAGCAAAATCTGACACATCCATCTCCCAAACTCAGCAGCAGAGTGTGTTTTCAGTGTCCCAGCCAGCACCAAGGCATGCGGGGCCCTTTGTTACAATACAGATGTGAAAATGGTGGAGGGAAGGATGGACAAAAATTAAATACTTTCAAGTGCAACCCAAGAGGATCAGGTTCCATCAGGGGCTCCAGTGGCCATGAGCAGCAGGGGAAGGGTCACAGGCATGCAGGCCATGCTGAGGGACTCAACCTCTACACTCGTGCAGGAGCACGGTGATCTCACCCAACCCAACCACCAGCAAAACCAAGTGCAGCAGTCCTAACTTCCTTTTTCTCAAAAATGTTTACTCTAAAAAAGGGGAAGAAATATGAGCTCAAACAGCTGCTGCAGGGAAGCAGGGCTGAGCTCTGGCCTGGTCCTGTTAGAGCAGATCCCTCCATCTTCAGCCCACAAAACAACCCAAGCCAGGGATGCTCACAGGCTGATTTGAACTGACCCTCAGAGGGCAAAAAGGCCCCCTGGACACCAGCCAGCAAAGTCTTCCAAGCCTTTGAGAAGACACCTGAACACATAACTGCTGCTCTCAACTCAATGTAGCATTAATTAAGTCCAAAGGCTTCAAATTTATCCAGGAGCTATCCTGTTCCTCAGGGATACAACAGCACTAAGCCAAACTGCCAGAGCCTTGATTATTCATAATTAGTGCACTGAATGCTCAAGGTGTTCTGCTTTCATAACAGAGGTAGAGAAGGACAATTTCCATTCACTCTGCCTACAACATCTAGACTGGGTGTTTCCAAAACCCAGGTTTGCAGAACTGCAGTTGGCTGGTCCCATCCAGCTCCAGGAAACACATTCCTGAGAAGGTCAGAAGCTTCTCAGATACCTCTCTGGTGCCAACACTCACAGGCAGAAGTCAGAGCCCTCAGGAAGGACAGAGCACCCAGGTCTCTCACAGTACAATGTGATATCACAGAGGACACAGCTCCAGAAGAACCCAACAGCATCACCCATAGGCATCATCATCAGAGTGAAAGTGATAATTTTCTTAATTTCACAACACAATTGGGACCATTTCATCAAGCTAGGATACAAACCAGCACCCACAGTCTCCTCTTTACTTTTCCTAAAACAAATCCCACTCCCTCCAAAAACAGCAAAATACTAACTCCCAAGAAATCTACACCCCGTCCAGATTTTGCAACAACAAAACAACCCAGCAGGATGGCAACAGACATGGAAAAAGAGGTTGGAAGGGGGAATAAGACGCAAGAAGGTACTTACAGGCATGCCTTCCCTAGTAAAGGCTGCAGAGAGACAGAGAGAACAGAGAGAGGTGTCAGTAACCCCGCACCACACCAGGCAGAGGACAGTGGGCAGCAGCGAGGGGCACTGGGCAGCCAGAGTTGGCAAAAGGTTTCCTTGTGAGGCTCAACCAGCCCAAGCAGAGCCCTGGGAGCTGAGACAAACCCAGCTGCCCTGGGAGGCTCATGCAAAGCAGCAACCAAGCAGAGCAATGGGGGAGCACGGAGCCATTCCTAACCTGGCCAGGATCTGGGTGAGGAGGGGAGAAAGGACATCACACCAACATAGACAACAGAGAGAGGGGCTGGGCATGACAGTGAGATCCAACAGGGAGCTGGTGGGAAGGGCAGCATGGCAAAGGCTCCTATAGATTATATAGGATTCCTTAGTGAGCTTAGGAGAGGGGTTTGTGCCTGGAGAAGTGAGCAGCAAGCAAGGCCTCTCTTCCTATGTCCCTTCTTGGGTGGGTGAAAGAGGAGGGGACACATGAGCACCATGGCAGCTACCCACAGGGCTTCACCCAGGCTCACCACACCCAGAGCCCTCTATTCAATTGTGATCCAATTTGTCTACACCTCCAGGATGAAGGAGACCCTTCCAGCCAAAGATGAGTCTTGGCAGCTCCTCCTTAAGGAGCAAATGAAAAAAATGCACAAGAGCATTTGATTTATTGCCATGCCAAGCTCTACAGCGGAGCCAAGTGTGCTCAGAGGAAAGGCATGAGCTCTTTGTTCCTGCTCACTCCAGGGAGGAGATCCCTCAGGAGAGGTTGATTCTGGATGGTGAAGGCACTAAATTAATGCAGCCTAGAGCTTGGTGAAAGTTCATGATGCTCTCAAAAACCCAAGGGAGGATCAACAGTGACCCAAGGCAGGGAGGGACAGCAGTCGTGGGAGGAAGATGCATCTCAGACAGCAGCACAGGTTACGACAAGTGCAAGCAGTTCCTCAGCTTCAGGAGTGACAGGAGGACAACAAACAATAAAACAACAAGAACAACAACCAAAAAAAGAATAAAAAGAAAAAAGAAAAAATAAGGGGGGGAAAAAAAAAAAAAAATAAGAGTTCAACTAACTTGTCCCGGCATCTGCGTGGGCACTTCCTGAGGAACACAGCCTGGCAGGGCAGAAGAAACAGCCACATGCTCCTCAAAGCTGTTGATGCGAGGTTTTTTGGTGGGCTCTGGGCTTGCTAGAGGGGTAACGCTATTACGTCTCATGAGCGGGTTAGGTCCCTTCTTTGCTTCCTAAATTAAAGTGAGACAAAGAAAATAAAAGTAAATATAAAAAATAAAGCAAAATAAAGAAAAGGGAAGAAGGCGACAGTTATAAAGGAAAAAAAAAAAGAAGCAAGTTGCTTTGGCTTTCTCTTTTTTTAATTTTTAAGTGGCCTCTGTTTTTCCCCACAGTCACTGTCAATAAGCAAAGGATGCACTGGAAGGCTCTGGACACAGAAAAAACCCTGATGCAAAATGTTTAAGAGCGCAGAAGGGGAGAAAAAAAAAAAATGGCTCTGCACTCAGACATGAGACAGACTTTCTCCTCATCTGAGTCTCAGCTGACAAAAGAGAGTAACCACATGTAGCTAAACACACCCAGCAGCAATCAAGCCATGGCTCTGCACAGCAGAGGTGCCCATCGGTCTCCTCCTCAAAGCCAGTCCCTCCACCCAGAGAGAGGAGTGAAAGCAAGAAGAGGGAAGATGAGCCAGCCCAGGCTGACCAGGAAGATTTGGGAAATGGGAGCAGAGCAGCCAGCGAGGGTCAGCACCGCGCCAAGCTCCAACTAAAGCAAGGAGGGATGGAGGCAAAGCTGAGCATGGGGCACCCAAGCACTTGGCACGAGTCTCACCCCATCCTACCCGAGGCCTTTCTGCCATCCCCAGAGAGGGCAAAGCAGGGCATCAATGGCCCCAAGCAGGGGGAAGGACTGGCTTCCCCCTACAGCTGCAGGGGAAGCAAAGGCAAGGAGATATGGGCCAAAGGGGGACAGCCCAAACTGCTCAGCATCACTTTGGGCTCCACCAGCACTAAGCACAGGTTGGAAATGTCTCAGCATCTTGGGACATGGGTGCTGCCAGGGTCCCTGTGGCCCACTCTGGGTGGCTGACCAGCCCTGACACCAAGTTGGCATCTTCCTGTTCTGGCCTCCGAGCTCCAGTGGAGCACTTGGCAGATAAATTCCTGTAAGGTTGGGTCTTTCTCCACAGGAGGGGTCTCCTCCACAGAGCATCCCCAGCCCAGCACTGCTACTTCCCACACTGTAGAATGACAGAGAGCCACAGGCATACCAGGGAAAAGACCCTCAGAGGCAGAGGGTCCAGGCTCTGCCAGCCAACTGGGAGACTTGGAAGAAGTCATCTTCTCCATTCTCAGCTCCATTCCCTGCTCAGGCAAGTGCACGACTGTGCAGTTGAAAGTCAGAGACCAGGGAGGAGTTTTCCCTGGGCAAACACACTGGGAAGCAGGAACATGCAACAACAGTCCATTTCCCATGGAAAACCCTCAACTGGCCACAGCTTTGCAGAGCAAGAGTGCACCTGATGCTCCCAGTCTTCCAGCAGCACTTCCAAGCATCCAGCTGAGCAATCTCCCCATGCCCACCCCAGGCATGATTTGGCAGTTCCCACTGCCAGCTGACCACAAGGGACAGGAGGGGGACACCCAAGGACAGCTCCAGGAAAAAGCAACACTCACCTCTGGCCGATCTCTGTGGGTGTTGACTGCTTCAATGTTCAGTGAGATGGATTCCACCCGGCAGCCTGCAGAAGGAGCACAAGGAGACAGATCAGCAAGCCCAGCAGGCACAGGATGTTACCAAGTTCCCCATCATGGATCCCTGCTTTTCTCCCAGCCAGCCTGGATTCAGGATGAGGTACAAATCAACCCCCCTGGCATGTTTAGGCAGGTCTCACTCACCATAGGCTACCGGAGTCAGCTTCAACACTGTGTGCAGGGGACATTTCAGGTAGGGCATTTCATCTGCAGAGACAGCAAAGCAGGAGGGTTATCTCACCTCCTCCCCAAAGGCAGGATCAGACACCCTCATCCCACACCAAAGAGATGCACGCTCCAGGATGTGAACACAATCTCCCCCGAGCTGTATCCATCATCCCTCCTCTAGCAGGGCCAATCCTCTCCCCAGAGACAGGGGGCTCACCTGCACTCTTGTCCAGGAAGTACGCCAGGAGACAGCGCATGACAGCCTGGTGGCAGATGACAAGGACGTTTTCTTGCCTCTCCAGCTCCATGATGACTGGCTCCAGGCGCTGCACCAGGTCTTGGTAGGACTGGGACAGAAGGGAAGGGAGATGAGGCATGGAATCAATGCAATGAGCATCCCCAAAAAAACAACAGTTCCTGTCTTGGTACACCTCCTGATTTCACACCACTGAGTAAACCAACAAACTGCTAAAAACAAATAGATTCTCATCCTCAGGCTACTCTGAAACATCTTCTGTCAGAGAAGGAGCCATTCACATCTCAGTGAATCACAGCAGTCCTGGAGAATTAATTAAGGTAAACAACAAGGGCTTTGAAGATAGAGCCTCTCCATCATCTTGATATTTGGTTTTGTACAGGATTTCAAAGTTCTGAGAAGTCTGGAGCAATCTGAGAAACCCCAGGGTTTTGAAGGGCCTCCAAAAGCCGTGACAAGCAGCCAGAAGGAGCCCCAGATACCCAGAGTTTGTGTCTGGTATCCCACATATTCTTCTTAGATACAGGGTCGGATGTCAACAACAGATTTTTCTGAACTGTCTATGGGCATGACTTTCAATTTGGGGATAATTAGCTCAATTCACAGCCTAAAGTATCACCCAGAACTGATGTCAATTCGCACCTCATTGTGTCACACCCAAAAAGCAGACTGCCAGGAACAGAGATATTCCCATCAACCCTTAGGGAATGATACTGAGAACAAGGTGAACATTTTTAGAAATGAAAGAAAATTGGGTCAGCACAAAACTGCGAGCAGGTATAATGATGGAGGTTGGACTAGAAACCTCCAGAGACCTTTCCCTACTAATTTTCTATAAAGTCAGTGGGACTGTTTGTTATGTGACATATTTCTTAGTGAGATCTTCATATGCCAAAATTTCACAAGAGCTCAAGTAGAGGTAAACATGTGCCCTGATCTCTTAACTCAGGTTTTCTGGAGCTCTCACTGCTTCTCTGCTCAAGAGCTGGGGACAGAATGAGGAAACAAAGGCCATATTTAAAGTAAAAGTCCTGTCTCTGAAGGTGTCCCTGCAGACCTACCTCCCCAGAAGGATAACGGTAGTAATATTTATCCTGATCACGCAGAGCAAATTCCTCTGGATGCTGCTCCCTGATTTCTTCATAGGTCATTTCTTCACACACACCCTGCCAGGGCAAGACAACCATGAGGTTACTGGACATGCTCAAGTCCAACAGCATCAGCACAGCCACTAGACAAATCCTCACTTTCTCTTGTTAAGCAACAGCCAGCCCCATCCAGCTATTCTGGCTGCACAGACACTCACAGCATCGATTTCATTGAGTGCCTTCCACTGTTCATAGGGCAGCTGGAGAGCTTCTGCTGTTTGGATTGTCCTCTTTAGCTGGCTGGTCCAAATTTTGAGGTCCTTCAGGTTCTGCTCTTCCACAAATTTGTTCAGTGCCACTGCAAACTGTGAGACATAAGAAAAAAGAGGTTGATTCCTGGTCCATAGCTTCCCAATGGGCCTTCTCCCAGTAGGGCAGATAGATCAGCCTTCTGCTCTGAGAGGAAGGGCAGCCACACATTCATTGGTGCCCAGGAGCTACAGATGGACCCTCAGCAGCCCAGCTGTCATCAAACATTCACTTAACCCAAGGCACAGCATCTACTACAGCCAGATCACTCCTGAAAGCCACAGGGGAGTATTTTCCTTCTTCCTCACCTTCTTGCCCCTGTTGGAGAGGCCAGAGTCTCCTCCAATCCTCCCCTTGAGGTTGAACTCGCTCTCGCCGTGCCGACAGAGGTAAATGGTGCGGGGCTGGACGTGGATGTTCATCAGGTAATAAACAATCCTGCTCTGAATGTGATCCTGAACCCTGTTGACCAGGAACCTCCGGCCAACATCAATGACTTTGATGAGAGAAAGTTCCCTGGGGACAGACAGACGTCATTCTCAAAAGCAGCCCTGTGAGTTATCTCTGTCCGTGTAATCACCGGGCTCAAAAGGATTTCCTGCAGGCTATTTTCAGCAGGAAGCCAACAGGTAATGGGGGTTCATGGAGGGCTGAATAGCAGCAGTGTAATCACCACCCCTCCTCTTGCAGAAGTAAAGAGGATTAAACAGGACTAACAGGGAACATGCTCCTCCCCAGGACAGGGATCAGCAGGACTGGGATAATCTGTGCAGGGCACACAGACGTGTTTGTGAGCAGCGGAGAGGCTGGGAGGTGCCTGCAGAGTCAGGCAGGACAGCAAAACTCTTCCAAGACACACAACAACCAGGCAGAAGCCACAGGGCTTGCTCAATCCTGTGGTTTGAGCCAAGCAGTCCCTTCCTTCAACTGGGACAATGAAAAAAACACCTCAACCACTCAAACTCAAGTGCTTTCCCAAAGCCTTTGTATTTATACCAGCAGAACAAGGTTGAAAACAGCTCATCTGAGCCCAGAAGAGCCTGGGAAGGCAGCAGGGCCCATTTCCCTGGCACAGGGCCTGGGGAAACCAGCATTTTCCTATAATAGACCTGATTTGAGGTGAGGCCTGGCCATAAATCATTCTAGCACAGTCAAGTGTTTGAAGACAAAGTGAAATACAGCTCGACCCTTCACTGCTCCTCTCCTAGGAGAGGACAGGTGCTCAAGGCAGCTCAGAAGCTAAGGTCTCTTACCTGTCATAGTCATCAGGGTCAAGGGGCTGGTAGCTGGCTTGGTAACAATTGATCCTCTTCATGAAATCCTCCATGGCATCAGTGGAATTACAGTCCCGGTAATCTGGGCTGGACAATTTGACTTCCTGCAACAGAAAAAAAAGCATGCCACAAGGAGAGGTTAGGAAGCTTTCCAAGCCAGACTATGCTAATCTGGAATTTCAAAGACCTGCCAAGATGCAGTGATTAGCTGAAACAAAGTGATGACTACTTTACAGTCATCACTCATCACAGGGCAGAAAAGAAGCAAACTAGACCCAGAACCAAGCATAATTTGATATCAACCATTGCATGATTAGTAGACACACTCATCAGCCCACTCCCATTCTCCCAAGAGTTGGGGTAGCACTTCAGCACCCAACAGCAGGAAAACAGCTTCCTAAAGGCTAAAGAAACCCCATCAGCTTCAAATTCAAGCTGAGAAAGGGAAGTGCATGAGCTTAGACAAGATGCTTATCCCAGCTCAGCAGCAGGACAACAGTAAGATGGCAACATTCAACCCTTTCTGTGCATTATTTGCTGCAAGCTGTTGGGCTGAAAGACATTAGCAACAGAATATGTGAATATCCACAACCCTCATGGACTAAGTCCTGCCTGAACTAATCTAACAGGCTGTTTTTCCTGAAGATTTGGGCTTGAACAGCAGCATTACACATTGGTAGCTTCACAAGCCATCCTGAAACCAACAGGATAACATAATGGACTGACACACGTGGCAGCATCCCAGGTCTGGGGTGTATTTTCCACACTGATCCCAGCACTAAGAGCACCGTTCATCTGCAGTTCCCTGTGGAGCAAAATCCCATGCTCAGCTAGGAGCTCATTTTCTCACCCTTCAAGCATTAGTTTCCAAATAAAGGGATTAGAATCCTCAAAAAAAAAAAAAAAAAATCCAGCTTGTGGAAAAAAAATAAAAAGGAGCAAACCGAGCATTTTGTTGTAGAAACGGCTGTGTGCAACTTCCCATAAAGCTGGTCATTGGGACAGCAGCTCCCAGCAGGAGAAGAAGTCACTCTTCAGCACCAGCCCCTGGCTGGCAGCACCATTTTTCTCCAGTGAAGCCATGTTGGCTTTCACCAATCACCTTTTAATTTTCCATGTGTCTCAGCAGTTTCCAGAATGGTCTTCTCCATGATCTTCCCAATCACTGATGTGAGACTGAGCCTGTAGTCCCTCAGTTCTGTCAGGGCTTTGTCTTTCCTAACCCAATCCCTGCTGCTCAGACAATCTCTGTATTCCTCCCAGGCTGCCTGTCCTTACTTCCATCCTCTCTCTGTAGGCTTCCTTTTTGTGTTTGAGTTTGTCCAGGAGCTCCTTGTTCATCCTGGCATTTTTGATGGCTGCTCCTTTGCTGGGAATGCATCACAGCTGAATTTAGAGATGATCTTTGAACATTAACCAGTTTTCTTGGGCCCCTCTTCCCTCTTGGGCTTTTTATCCCACAGTACTCCAGGCCAAAATCTGCTCTCCTGACATCTCACTTCACAGCCACTGCAGCCCAGGCTGCCCTGGAGCTTCACATTCCTCACTAACCCCTCCTTGTTGGTGATAAGGTGCAACATAGAGCAAACAAGGAGAGAGAAAGAAGTCATCAACACATTCCAGGAACCTCCTAGACTGCTGTGCTGTCCCTCCAGCAGATACGAGGAGGGTTCAAGTCCACCATGAAGACCAGAGCTTGTGAAGGTGATGCCATTGCTACCTCTCTATGGAAGGAAAGTAGAAGCAGGACAATTCCACCACTTCCATACTTACCATAACATTGGTGGCAACTACGTTGGGATCATTGCAGACAGATTCAATGAAGAACACCTGTGAAGCAAAGCAAAGCTCAGCTGAAAGACACCAACAAGGTTTGTAACATCCAGCCAGCTCCTTGCTCAACCCAACCTCCTCCCTGCTTGACCAGAGAGCTCTCCCTCTGCCCCACTCCCATCCTTTCCTTCCCCATGGCTCAGAACATGGAATGAAGGAAGAGTTTAATATTTTTAATCAAACCCAGCACTGAAATCTCCCTCCCACAGGATCAGCATGAGAATAACACGAGTAAAAGAAGATACACCAACTCTACACCACAATGGACTTCACAATGCAGGCATCAGCCCCATAGCACTGACCTTGAATCCATTCTCTTTGGCAAAGTTTAGGATCATCCCTCTCCTCTCCCTCGTGGTATTGGTGGCATCAAAAACCTTTAAAAGCAAAAGATCTCAATTAGCACCACAAGGGCCTGGTTTCCCAGTGAGCCCCTCCTCAGAAAAGGGACTGCAGAGGAACTCTGGGGCAGCACAGCTGCCAAACCCCAGAGCACATCTGGGAGCTCACCGCAATCTGTCCAGCCTCCTCCGTCAGGTACAGCTTCACATCCCTCAGGGCAGCCATGGCACATTGCCTGCAAAAGAGGGGACAGACGTGTGGCCCTGATGTCTTCTGGCTGTGGTGGTCACCCTGAAGTTACCCATCCTGTACAGATTCAGTTTTGAGCTCTGAGAGCCCTCCTTGGGAAGGCAGGGGAAATTCAAATCCAGGGCACACTCAGAGCCCCAACTTCTCTGTTCATCACCCCCAAACTGGGTAACTGTGCTCCCAGCCACAGCTTCACCACCACGTGGGGTGAGGGACGGGGTGCCCACACTCACCTCCTGACTTTCATGGCTTCCTCATTGTCAGGGCGGAAGAAGTCATAGGAGCTGTAATGCTTCACGGCCTCGCGGCGATACTCCCCAACGTTGAAAACTGGGTGGAAAAACAAAACAAACCACCAAAATGAGGGACATGACTCAGTTGTGCAGCTTCTGCAGCTAAAGCAAGTTCAGGCCAAGAAATTACATCCTCAGAGCAAAAGGCTCAGGGCATCCCTTGGACTTCAAAGTGAAGGAGAACCTGAGCTGCAGCAGGATGTGAAAACAGATATTGGGCCTGTGGGATCTTGGAAACATCCCCCACTACCTCCCATCTCCCAAACCACTGATCTAGAGGAATTCCTGGGGAACAGACCTCCTGCTTTCCCCTGGAAGCCAGAGCAAGCCTTACCTTTTGTGGGGACACCAATCCAGTTGAGGTAGCGAGTCAGCTTCTTGGAGATGTAGGTCTTGCCACGGGCTGGGAGGCCAACCATGACAATCACAGTGGGGGAATTGGCAAGCTGAGGCCCACAGGCTGCAAGGAAAAAGAACAGGAGCTGTTAATTCTTCAGCTCTTCCTGCATCAACCCTACGAATCACTTGTTTTTATCCTGACTCCTTCCAAGTCCTCCAGCAGCTGGAGGAAACCTGAAAGCCACAGAAAGAATATCCTGATAGGTGAAAAGTAGGCAAGGGCCCAGGAGCTGGCCTAGTCTCCCAGAAAAGCCTGAGCCTTGGTTTCCTTCTCTGCAACCAAAAAATTAAAAAAAAAAAACAAAAAAACCCAAGGCAAGCATACTTCACATCCTAATGGCTTGGCCAATTCCATGAAAAGATTAAGGATACCCAAGGACTTTAAGACTCTGCAGCACTGTCTGTGCTGAAAAACCAGGCTTGGTCCAAGATCTTTACCCACAGAAGGCATCCCCCAAATTACTTGACTAGATTTTTAGCTGACACACTACCAACTAACTGAAAGTACCAGTGTTTAGAAGCAGATATCCAAGTGATTTATCACTTTTTTCCTCATAAACCCAAGCTGGGTTGTTGGGGCTTTTTTGTTTTGTTTTTTTTTTTGTGGTGGAGAGGGCCCATGTCAAACAGCCAGAAAGGAAATCCAGAGGCAGCATTTGCAGGACAGATGGGACCCTGCAGGGGATTTCTCACCCACCCTTCCATTCACCCTGTGAGCCCAGAGACCTCATAGGAAAGGAATGCAAGGAGTGAGTGGCTGGTGGCAGAGCCATAAAACCCAGCTTAATTATGGCCTGGGTGGAGAGCTCTGCCTGCCACAGCTGTCTGAAGGTGGGACCAGAGGATGGAGACAGGGCTGGGGTAGTTTTTTTGTCAGTGTGGCTCTGGAAAGGGCAAACCGAGGGGTACCCACAGAACATGCAAAGTACATGAGATTACCTTCCCCTTCTAAGAAAAGGAATAAATCCAGCAGCTGGAGAAACCAAATTAAGGCCACAAGGAAGAGTTATGGCACTTGCTCCCAGATGGCAGAGGAGAGACACCCATCATCCTCCTAAGTCTCTCACCAGAGCAAACTCAGCAGGCAAGAGATTAGAAACTACCTAAAACATATTTTCTCATTTTTTTTGTTTCATACATT
Organism: Cyanistes caeruleus; assembly: GCF_971803275.1. Classification (NCBI taxonomy): domain Eukaryota; kingdom Metazoa; phylum Chordata; class Aves; order Passeriformes; family Paridae; genus Cyanistes; species Cyanistes caeruleus. Next base: position 3,795,670 of record NC_141704.1, on the reverse strand, counting down.
TCACATTGCCCAGTTTGGAGCTGCCCTCTCACTCACTCTGTGAAATCTGCTTCCCCCTCAGTGCAACATTTCAAAACCCCAGGGCAGCTCCCAAAGATTTCGCAGCAAGTGCCAATTTTCTGTGCTGGGGCACAAGGGAGCTGTGCAACATAGCCAGAAAAATACTTTTTCCCCTCTAACAATCTCACATCCTCATCCAAACTATGGGTGCAAGTCTGTTTTACACAAAACCCACACACTTATTAGACAAAGGGAAGAGGAAGGAATTATACCTGAATAAGGAAACTCTTCTTTTCCCTACCTGCCCGTGGACAAAGGCTGTCAAAGAGTAAAGCCAAGAGGATTTGGGACCATTAAATAGCACTCCAAGAGTGAAGGGACAATGCTGGGTAGTGTTCATGTCCCTGTGGCTCCAGACAGCTGTGACAGCCCCAGGGCTGGCAGTGTGTGGCCACACAGGTGCCACCTCCCCAAGGGTGCTGCAAGGGTTAGACACGCCTAATTCAGGAATCTCCCCCCAATTTTTGCTGCCCTTGGACAATGGAACAGCACCTGGGAAGCACCTCCCAAAACACCATGGCATCATCGAGCAACTTTTCATCAGGAATTTCTGCCCAAACCAAAAGTCTCCGGGAAACTTTGCATCAGGGATGAAACAGAAGCCAGTGTTTTGCTCCCAGTCTTTCACAAAGGCCTCATTCATCATTTCTTTTCAGCACTGCTGGGAAGCTATCAGGGATTTCAATACATATTCATTACTCCTTATCGACATCTAGCCAGGTAAGTCAAGGGCAGGGATGACTTTCAGGCTCGATCAAAGGATATTTAGAAGGAGCTCATCACTTTTGCTATTTGCAAGGTCAGCTTCACCAGTGGGTAAAAAGGGAGAAGTGAAAAAAGAAGAACCAAAACAAACAAAAAAAAAAAAGTCGAATAATACAGCCACCTCTCCATTTCAGGCATTTTTTACTGTTTCCTCATGAGTATTCCCCAAAACCTCCCACAAGCCCGGACCTCACGTTCCGTTAGTTCTACCCCCCCCTCTTTTTCCAGCTTCTTCCCTCTGCAATTCCAACACCTTCAGGGATGCACTCCCCATCGCAGGCACACATCCCAGGCGTGTGTTCCCACCGAGCCGGAGGGACGGGCAAAAGCAGCGAAGGGATGGAGAGAGGCAGCGGCAGCTCCTTCCTTCCCTCCTGGAGCATCCCCCTCCCCTCGCCCGCCTCTGCCCAGCCAGCGCCTTCGACGGCTCCGCTTTCCCAGCCCCTACGTGAGAGACGTGCGGCGTGACAGCAATTTAATGGATCGCCGTCAAAAGGCCAGCTGAAGGAATCACTGCAGCCTCCCCTGGACGAGAGATCACACCATCGGACTCGTTATTGCACGGCCGGGGAGCGAGCGAGCATCCTTCCAGGGGATGCTCCCAGGGATGCGCCCGCTCCCTCCAGGCATCGCGCTGGATGTGGTCTCGTTATTCCTCCCTTCCCACACAGCTTTGGAGCCCTCGCTCTTTGTTGCTGCTGAGGAATTAATAGCACCTCGCGCTTAAAGTACCTCGAGTTAAAAAAGGGTAAGCTAAAAAAAGCCTAAAAACCCTCTTCTCACATTGCACAGCGTCCAGCGCGGCTTGTTCCCACCCCAAGAAAAAATAATTAGAAGCCACATTATGTTATTAATAAGCCTTTCGGTGCCTTAATATATTTAATATGTTCGTTTTTTTCCGCTACCAATAGGGAGCTCTCTCTGAGAAACCAGGTGACTGAAGTGGCAAAAAACCACTGCATGCACAAGGGATTTCTTTCAGAGGTGCCAGTCCTTGAGAAAAATCCAGCCACAGAGGTACACGTGCAAAGCATTAAGCCGGGAGACGTTTTACCCCACTCCAAGCAAAGCCCCTTGGCTGCCCAGATGTGCAGCCTGTTGCTGAAATCCATTTCCTCGGCAGCTCCCGCTGCAGAGCTGCCCTTGCCAGGCACAGGCTGCGCATCCCAACATCTGCTCCAGGGTGCCTGACCCACAGCCACGGGCAACAGCATCTGGCAAGTTCATAGGATACATTTATTTTTTTTTTTTTTAATAATATTATTTAGAAGGGAAAACTTTTCAGCCAAGGTAAATAAACATCGGAAGCGACTTCAAACGCCTGATGAAGGCAAGAGTCGGAAAGACTGATTCACCCAAGCCACTTCCATCCCTCGCCAGGCGAGTGCCACCCCCCCCATCCCGGCTCCGCACATTCCTGCGACCTCTTTAGAGTTAGCAGTCGCACAACTGGCAGGTTGTCAGCGTAGCTGGTGGGCGACTTAAAGGAGCTGCTTCCTGAGATTTCAGATTGGATCACGATTCAAGATTTGGTTTATAGTAACACTGGGATGACCCAAACATTTTTATATTCCGAGCTTCAGAGACAAGGGGAAGCCACTGCAGAAGTTTCAGCACTAATTTCTGCCTTCCCCTCCACCTGCCTCCTATCTC